>NC_067401.1:364894572-365634572 GCF_016432865.1 Antechinus flavipes
TAGAAAGCTGAAATAAAGTTGCCAAGTGGTGACGGATGTTGATGTGAGTCTTATGATTCTGAGTGCAAGGCTCTTCTAGTAACAAAAATGTTTTTTATAATTTATGTCACATGCCCCAACATGTCCCCCCTCCAAAAAAACAAAACCAACTCTAGTAGCTGGATTTTAAAATTACACCTTATTATTAAAAAACAACCAAACAGCTGTTGGGTTTTTAAATTACTGCTAATTATAACTAATTGATAAAAAGAAATTACTATTTTACTAATGTTGAAGACAAGGATTGGCAAATGAACTTTTGTCAACTTTTATGTAAATAAAAAGTAAAACCCTTAGCATTTGTACTCATTATTGAAAACTTAAATTCTTTCATTCTCATTCAACAAGGAAAATAATGAAAAACAACATCTTTCAAATTATTCTATATTCTACAATGCTGTGATTTGAAATATATATAAAAAAGTTATCTAAGATTTTATTCACAAAGCCAACATTTTAAATAAGCAATAAAAAATGGCACGGGTTTTAGGGTCTAACAATTATTTACTTCGCTTTACCTTGTTTTTCTATTATTTAATAAATAAATTTCTTATTTTTTAAAAAGGAGATAAAAATATTTCTCTAAGCTTCCTATAAGGATTTGGTTCTTTCTAACATGGAAACATATTAACATTTTTTGGGACAAGTGACTAAGAAAGTTTTTTTTATATTTTATATTTTCTTTCTAGCTTAGAAAGGAATGACTAATTTTAAATGAGTTCTGAGAAGGAAAAGCAGAAAGGAAGAGAAAAATGCAATTGAAGAGAGAATGAGAAAGAAGAACAATTTCAAGCAAGAAGAGTTGAAGGAGAAAATAATGGATCAAGAGGGAAAAAAGGATAGAAGGGATTACTGTGGAAGGAAGAGAAAAATCTAAAGAAATAGTTAAAGGTGTTACACAGTTGGGGGATGGGGTGGGATATACTAAATTTGAATCCTGGTTCTACTACTTTATTCTGTGTGACCTTGAATAAGAAATGTTATTTCTCCAGGATCCAGATCCTCAATTTAAAAAATGAACTAGATGGGACTAGATCATCTTAAAGGGATCTTTCAGCTCGAAATCTATAATACTATGACTATGGAAATAATTTACCACCAACTGCTATACCATAAATAAATCATTATGAGCTTTTCTCCCCATCATGGAATCTAGTCAACCAAGTTAGGTTAATTCTCAGTGTCCATTTTGTCTTATGCTTCTCACAGAGTTCTAGGGATAAAACTAGTTCAACATCAAATTTTCTACATTATATCACAACTCAAATTACTTCTTACCTGCTGTCTTTCCCATTCTGTATTGCAGAATAGCGATCTGTGGTTCTTTCACAAACGTAGGTGTTCCTTCTTGTCATACCACTTCCAGGAAAAACATTGTTCTATAAGGAAAAAAGATTTAGTTTTTCAATTTTAATTAAATTGTGAGAAACTAAAATTATACATAAACTATAAATTATATTGGGGAAAAAGTACAGTAAACTTTAAATCAACTATTTAGTTTTTAAGAGTGAAAAAGTAATTGATAAGAAAATACATTCATATTAGGGCATAGGTCCAAAAAACAAATTCTAGGATTTATCTTGGGGTCACAAATTCATTTCAATCTCTTACACCAGGAGTTACCAATCTTTGAGATTGGGGGTAAACAGGGTATGCTGTGCCAATAATTCTTCTTTGAGCATATGGCTCTTATCTATCAATCATTACTTTTTCTGAATGTCTTTGTGGGAGAATGGAATTGTTAGATAAGTCAGTACCCCAGGGAAGTGATTCCAATGAGTATATGCTTCACAAAGTTCATCAACATCTTATAGGAAATATCTTAATCCTAAACCTCATTCTCATGGCAATGAAACAAGTCAATTACAGGCAGCTGGAGGTTCTGGGATGAAATAAAAGGGGGGGGGGGGTGACTAGGAGGCAGTTATCTCTCTGCCATGTATAAACCCACATGGGTTTCACTGTACAATTTCCAATTCTGAATGTCATGTCCAAATCTTCTTTAGGCCCTCTATGGTACATGGATCTTAGTCTGCTAATCCCCATCCTTTTCCTAACTCCAGAAAACACTATCATGAAAAAGGATGTTCATAATCATGATCTTATAGCAATTCAAAATTCTCAGTTAGTAAAAGATGTTTACTATAACTTATTTATGAAGATCAAAAAGATGCTAATATATTTTAGAAATATTTTTAACAAGAAGGGATTTTCTATTTAATCTCCAGTTAATTAAAAAAATTCAACTAATGAAAACATTTAATTCTCTCAGTATTAAGTTAAACATGATTTTACTGTACTTTAGAATAATATAGTCAACTTAAAACTGGTATTTGAATATAAGAACTACTAAAATTTATCTTATGACATTGTTCATTCATTATATTTAGTGACTATAATCAATCAATTCATTAAAAAATACACAAGAACAATTGAAACAAAATTGAATGGGTCTTAATCTCACATTTGCCTAAGGGAATAACTTTTGTGACTATCACAAGTATAAAAAATAAACTAAATGGAAAATAGTTGAAAACAAGCTAAATTTACAAAGGGCATTTTTCATATTAAATTTAAATATACGTGATCTATTATAAACAAGGGTTGGACAATTCTTAATTATATCATGGAGAGATACAATATTTTAATCACAGTGAGGGGACTAAAACATTTGTCTGCACTTGTCTGGTAAAAGCAGCAGAAGAATCCAAAGAGATGCGTTGGGAGATGAAAACCTCTTGTGACTTTCTCCTGTATGTTCCCCAGAAAGAGGAAATACATAAAAGGAATACAGTTTTCCACATAACAAGTTGGAAAAAGGTTAAGTCTTTGCTACTCATAAGGTGACAAGAACTAAATGCATATGTGAGTTGCTCCCTTGGAATCTGGAACTGTGTAATAAAAATCCAGGGTCTACTGGTAAATCTTTCCTTTTTATAATGTTGTTTTCCTAATATTTATCTGGAAAAAATTTTTGTTACAACTTCAGCACCTCTTACTGATATAATGAAACACTTCCCTGGTGAAACTGTTTCTGCTTTAAAAAAAAATGACTCAATTTGTTCATCGTAATTAAGTTCTTAATGTAATTCTGTGAGAAAGAAACAGTTTCAACTTTGGAGTTTAGAAATACTGTATACAGTATAGGTGAAAGGAGAAATGAGAAAGCTATATTATAAGGCTATTGTGAGGCAAAGTGCTTTTCTTTATGAACTTTAAAGTACTAGATACATTTTAAAGACATCGAACAATTTAAATAATTTCTAAATGCCACCAACTGCAAAAACGTATCAAACTAGCCAAACTCCTTCTATTACTTATGAAATGCATAAAAATTTTCACATAATGTACACATCAACTTATTAGACATATTAGACCAATATGCAGAGAAAGATATTTGTTTAAAATGTTTTGAATTAAATTATATGGGTAAAGTTATCAGCCTGAAAGGAACCTTATTATAGGAAATGAGGGCTGTGAGATGTCTATGGTTTTGTTAGCCTGAAAATTAGAAAAAAAAAAGTTTACAGTTGAAAGCAATTCTATACACTTGTTCCAAAGCTCAAATTTTCAAAAATTTAAGTCCTTCTGATATGAATTTCACTACTGTTCTGTATGGGAAATTCCTTGAAAACCAAAAAAGGCACTAAATGTATTAGGAGCTGAGAATGTCCTGGAAGAGTTAAAATTTTGCATTATATGCTATAAATGTACTTTTGGAGGATGTTTATCATTTCATTTAAGCCTGATAACATTTTAGGAAATGTCCTTATTAACAATATCAGCAGCAGTTCTTAATTTGAAGTCTATGAATTTCTTTTTAAAATATTTTGATTTCAATATAATTGATTTTCTTTGTAATGCCATGTATTTTACTTTATGAATTTAAAAACATAATTCTAAGAAAAGGTTTTTAAGTTTCAGCAGGTAGTCAGAAGGATTCACAGTACAAAAAAAGATTTAAGGACCTCTAATCAATAGACTTCAAATACAAATATTTTGGAAACATTCTAGGATAACATATAGTTATAATTAGAAAAGCTCTCCCCACTCAGGCATGATGCTAGACATCTTACTATTTATCTTTTAAAATGCTGTTAAATGTGATATAAGTAAAAACCAGAGTTTTATTCTACTACTTTAAGATTAGCTAAGGGACCTGCAATCATATTTACATTTCAAACTCACAACTTTGTGAGATAAATAATATGATATTCCCATTTTATGGAAACTGAAGCTCAGATAAGTTAAGTGACATGCCTATGGGTACACAGCAAGTAAATGTGAGAGGTGGGATTTGGATACAAGTCTTCCTGACTCCAAATTCAACACTTTTACATTGTTTCAGCCTAATACTTAATCCCCAAAGTTATTAAGTAGATACTGGTTATGTTTGCCTTAGAGGGAGAGATGAAAATGTGATAGAGATGAACCTGGTAGGGTCTTTTTCAAAGCTACCAACACTATATTAATTGCTGAATCCTATATCCTCCTTTTTCTTAAGCTCTCTCTGCAGTATGATATAGTAGTGGCCATCTCCTTCACCGTGGCTCTTCATGACACTTCTCCTGGTTTTTATTATTTGATTGCTCAACTTTGTTAGATTTATGTCCTGTCACTTGACTACAGGTATACTAAAAGGTTCTATCTTGAGTCCTCTATTCTCTCTTCACAATCTTATCATTAGTCCTGGCCTCAATGATCACCTTTATGCAAGATGGCCCCTGCATCTATCTATGTAGCCCTGTCTGCTCTCTCCATAGAAATCTAAATCAAAGATGTCCAAAATGAAATGGATTTTCTTCCCTACCTAATTCCATCCTTCCTTTAAACTTATCCTGCTTCACTGTTGAGGACATCTTCACTTTTCCACTTAGTCAGATTTCCAACTTTAGAGTCATGCTTGACTCTTCACTTCACAAAACCAGTTGATAACACCTTGTTGATTTTACATACCCAATATTTCATATTTTCTCTCTTCTTACATCCTCTTCCCATCTCCAGCTACAGTATTCATAATTTCTTATTTGGATTATTACAACAAGTTCCAAAACTTTCCTGAATTTCCGATTTAGCCTCCACAAAGTTGCCAAATCTTTTAAAAATGTGAATTGAACTTTCTACAGTCTAATATAAAATATTAAACTTTCTATAGTTTTTAATATAAAATATTAAAACATTTAGGATAATACTTTAAGATAAAATGTTAAGGTATCTCATGAATACCCTCTGATTAAACCTTTTGACTGGAGGCAGGAACATGGGCTCCAGGGTTTCTATTTAAGGTGGGAGTCCAACAAAGTTTTCTCTCCATTTCCTACCAACTACATCGCTCTTCGGTTTCATTATGCCTTCTTTCCTCAAGAAGCTCAATGAATGGAAAATCTTATTGTCCAGCATGACTGAATTAGCCTTCTGACCCTCATTTCATCAATATTCTCTGCCTTTCTAACTGGACTCTCTGACTAGAAATCATAGCCATAGGCTCTAGGATCTTCATTTAAAGTGGAGGTCCAACACAATTTTTTCCTTGTTCTCCACCAGCTATGCTGCTCTTGGACTTCTTTGGATGACCTATCTTGCCCCCATTCTAAGCTCATTCTCCTTCTCTACCCCTCCCCCCCTCCACTTTTTACTTTTTGTGTTTTCTCCCTTTAGTCTTATAGGCATCTTAAAGGTGTTTTTTTTTTTTTTTTTTTTTTTTTTAAATCTTTAGGACTTAGCACAGAGCTGGGCACAACAAATGTTAACTATTAACTTCTTAGCTTGGCATCTAGCTTCACTTTCTAGATTCCACCTATCAGCTTTTCTCAGTTTACACTTTTTCATCGCAAATACTCTATATTCAGCCAAGATGGTTTACTCAGTGTTGCCTAAATTTGGCATTTCTTCTCTAGCTTCTTTGACTGAGTACAGGCTATTTCCAATGTTTGGAATGTGTGTGTTTTTTTAAAATTTCTTCTTAGAATTAGTCATTTCCTTCACAGTGTAGTTCATGGGAAAGCGTTCTGATCCCCCAGTTTTCAGTTCTTTCTTCTTATTCCTCAAGTTATCATGCAAACACTCTTGCTTACTCACTATACTCAAGTCTGTCTCCTCTGTCCTTATTAGAATGTAACTTTTTTAAGGCTAGGGGCTGCATTTCCTTTTATCATTCTAACACTTCTGTTTCCCATATTGCTGCTCTCCTGGACCAGACTGGTTTCAGAAAATGTTATCTCTGCAAGATCCTATCTACTCTGAATCTTCACAGTGCCTCTGCCTCTGGGGCCCCTCACTGGAGGAGGATAATGAAGGGTCCTTGCCAGAGCCTCCATTTAAGAAGGGACCCTCCCAGAATCTGCACTTAAGAAGGCCCCCAAAGCAGCCACTCATCATTTCACATTCAGCCAAAGAAGTTAAATGTTTCCCTTCTTTCTCCTTCCCCGTCTCCCCTCTTCTTCCCCCCTTCTATCTTTCCTCATTAGACTGTGAATTCCTCAGAAATGGGAGCTGTCTTTTGCCTTTGTTGTTGTGGTCTGTTTTCCATCCCCAGTAGAGTGCTTGGTGTATAGTGGGTACTTAATGAGTGTTTGCTGACTGAATGACTAGATGTCAACATCCAGCCTAATGAGTTCATCATAAATGATCATTGGATTACAATGGATTGAAGTTTATAATATAGTTAAGAGGAACAAGACTAATTGTTACATGTGGAAATAGAAGTGCATAATTAAATGCTAATTTAGATATAAAAAGCAGAGTAACAAATATAGTGGATAGAGGACTGGTCTTCAGGTGAAGACAAAGTGAAAGGAACAAAATTTCTTTATTAATTACCTTTTATGGACCAGACACTGTGCTATGCAATTTACAAGTATTATCTCCAATGATCCTTAGAACAATTCTGAGTTAGGTACTGCTATTATTCTCATATTACAGCTGAGGAAACTGAGGCAGATAGTAGTTAAGTGACTTGTCCAGGATCACAGATTATCTGAAGCTGAATTTGAATCCAGGTCTTCCTGATTCCAGGTCTAATGTTGCCACCAGCTACCTTCTCTTCCCTCCTGCTTTCTCACACTGATAAAATACAGGCTTAGACTAAAAACAGTTTATAGATAATAACAGCTGATAATTACATGGTATTTTAAAGCTTATAAAGTACTCCATGTTCTTTATTTCAATTTCTAATAGGTTTTAAGAGCAGAGAGGAGATAGAGAGGAACAACAGTCTGAGTACTTCAGCACAATACAATGGACAAAGGGAGAGAGAAGGACATTTCAGGAAATGGGGACCACACAGCAGATCAGCAGTGCTGCACAGTTTGTTTATGGGACATTAATTAGGGTGCAAAGTGTAGGCCAAATTCACTTCTTTGGTGCAGTGAAGAGTCAGGTGATGAATATATTTTGCTAAGTACTCTCCAAACACCCTTTAATTTGTTAAGCCCTACATCATTAAAAAAAAAAAAAAAAGCTGTACAGAGATTCATTTTCATATACAACCTTGTTTTGTTGTTGTTTTGTATAGGAAAACATTAATGTTTGTTGACAAATGTCAAGAAAAAAGTACTAAGAACCAGTGGTTATATAACTGAAACAATTTGCAAATCAATTGGAAGACAAAATCAGTTCTATTCATCTACTCTTCTGGTACTTCTATACCACAGAGTTTAAAGCTGCTTTTTCCTCTTTTTTTTTTTAATTTATATAAATCATTTTCATATTTTTCATGTATTATAAAAATAATAATAATTATTTTGCTCTTAATTAAAACTATGCTAATGTTTAAGCAATCTTATTTCCATAAAATTCTTAAAAATACCAAAGCCCAATTAATAAATATTACTATCCATAGAAAAATAAGGACAATGAATTTTAACTGACTACACAAACCTTGCTATCAAGACTTTAATTTTTTATTCAATTTTTAAACTATGCATTAAATTTTTTGACTGCATTGATTTTTACTACATATTAATGCTGTTGGGTATCTTTACAGGTGGTTGGCAACACTATTATTAATCTCTTGCTGACGATTTAATAATACCTTCCACCTCTTTCACTCTTTTTTAACCTCTAACTTTATTTCCATCCCAGTTACTTATACAAAGGAAGCACTTAAATGTTTGTTGAATAATCTCAACACTTATTTCACTGAGAAGACTGTGGTCAATGCTATTTATCTTGCCTATAGTTTGCACATATTTGTTTGCATTGTTGCATGTGAGTTAAGGGACTGCTTTTTCACTGTGATTTGTATTCTTAGCATTTAGCACAGTGTTTGGTACAGAATAGGTGCTTAGTAAGTATTTACTGACTGGCTTCACTTCTTTATTTTTTGAATGGTAGTTCTCTAATTCTTTTTCATCCAGCTTTCTCAATGCATATATTCAAGGATCTGTCTTTGGGTCTCTTTTCTTCTAGCAACCTCTCAAATTCAGGGTGGAGAAACCTGCCTAAGAGTTTGCACAAATTGGGCTGGGTAGCCAGCCTCCCTTTCTAACACTGATGTCCTGTGAAGTTACCCTGAAACCTGCTTTTCCATTCTTGTTAATAATATCCACCATTCTTCCAGTATTCCATGATAAGAATATTTTCTTTTTTTAAATCAATCCCTTCAATCAAACCCTGTCACTAGTGTGACTATTATTTCTTTCAATATATCCCCAGTGCAATCTTCTTAGTTCAGGTGCTCTTTATTGGATTTTAATTTATTAATAGCTTAACTGATTTCTCATCTATAGTTATTTCCTGTTGCAATTTATCCTCTATGCCACTGCCAGTGTAATTTTCTTACAGCATAGCTTTAATCATGTCATTTATCTGCTCAAATATTTTTGCAAGATTCCTGTTTTATATATAAAAAGTCTATTTTTTTTTAGCAAGACATTCAAAATACCTCTATATTATAGCTTTAACTCACCTTCCTTGTATTCTACTCCATTACTCTCCTTTCATATATTCTCTATACCTGAGTTTTCACTATTTCCTGTGCCCTACACACTGTCTGGTGTATCAGTATTTGTGTACACATAGCATTGTGGATTCAGAGACAGCTTCCAAAGTCAACAAGGCCTGGGCTCAGGTTTTGCCTGTCACATAAACCTGCTGTGAGACACTGGGCAAGTCATCTAACCATTCAATGATCCAGGCAAATCTCTAAGACTTTTAAGTTGCAAAATAGGTTCTGCTCTTCACTGGGTGAGGAAATTTCCTACTAGGGAGTAACCTTGGTCAATGAAATCACAAGCTTGTTCAATACAAAATAAAGAAAATTATGTCTCCCACTAGATGGTTAATGCCCAAATTGCAAAAACCACACATTGTTCACATAGATACGCTTTGTAATATTCTGCATGGAGTAGGTTTTAAACATATATTGGCAGAATTAAACTAAAAGCTCTTCAGCAACTTTATCCTTTTGGTAACTTCTGAAGTTTATAAATGAGATGAAATAAACACATATATACTCTGTTATTTAAAAATAGAAGATGTTTTGAATTTTAAACCATGATCACAATACACTTCTACATGCAATAATATATACGAACACTTGGCATAGTAGAAGATTTTTTTCTTTCGGGTCCTACAAGAGGACTTGCTGTCATCTCTGCTTTGGATCCAACTATAGTGCTGCCAAGTTTATGAGATACATCTTTGTCCCACTCCTCTTTTTGCTCACTTTCCGCACTGTTTGCCTGAGCCCTTTTGGTGTATGACACAGCAGCAGGAATTGATGGACCAACTGTAAAATAAAACATATCATCATCAGCTGAAAATTACTCATTTTTTTTCTGTTCATAAATTAAATTTGATTCTCTTTGACATTAGAAATGTCTACGTTTGCAACATTTATACTGAAATCTGAACCAAATATGAGCTTTCTTTTGGAAATAACTTGGCAAAAAGAGTGATAAGCATCTACTATACTTTTTTCAGTAATAAAATGGGATGAGAAAAACAAGCACATAAAGAGTTGGCTCTTCAGTCTTAAAAACAATATCACAAAATCTGCCCTTCAACTAGAATGCTTATTCCATAATTAATAAATCTGCCTTCATTTCAATCCTTTCTCTTTCCAACTTCTGTTTCTCATTGAGACCTGGCTTCCTCATGATGACATTGAATCCTTAATCACACTTTCCAATACTAGTGATATTTTCACTTACTCCCAATATAAGTTGTGGTGGTGAAGTTGGAATACTTGTTCTCCAGGTCTATTTCCAAACCTGTAATGATTAAATAGCTTCCCCTTCTAATCAGTATCAATCTATCCTCCAATCAAAATTCTGGTAGACTTATCTGCTAACTACAAAGAAATTTCCTTCCTTCTGTCCTCAATGAATTCAGTATTTGACTCAAATTTTTTCTCTCCACTTTATCTCCTCCTTTCCTTTTAAGTAGGAGATTTTAGGATCTGTCAAACATTAACTTCCCAGTTCCTCTATCTACTCAATTTCCAGAATCTACTTTACCACTCTGCCTCAATTTCACCCCGAGACCATCATGTCTTTGATTTTACTATTACCCACAAATATTATACTTCCAGGCTCACGAACTCAAAAATTCTAGTATCTGATTATGTTTTATTTTTAAATCATTCCATCTTTTGCTCTATCTAATGATGACATCCCATTTTTCATCCTCAAATCTCAGTCCATTCCAAGGCCATCCCTCTGTCTCCCCCACCTCTACCTAAACTCAACTCCCCCTTCCCTACATAGACCTCTTAGTTAATTAGTCCAACTTTATCCTATCTTCTGCTCCTGAGTGACTTGCCCTTTTATCTTGTCACAATCACTCCCCCTCAAATCCAGACCTTGTATTATTGCCTCCATCTACCTTCTTTGTTCCTATTCAAATACTGATGAACAGAACTAGAGAAAAATCACAAAACTGTGCTGATTAAGTTCATTTCAAACTTATGTTACATAATTTCAACTGGATCTTTACCATAACCCTTTCAAAAGAGAATTTTGCCTTATACTTTTCTGGAAAAATTGATGTCATCTGGTAAGACCTCCCTCTTCTCCCCTCATTAGCTCATATTATTGAGATGGCTTCCTTGACTTCTTTCATTTCTGTCCTCCATGAAGAAAAGGCCGATGAACACTTCTACCTCCAGAAATAATCCTATTCTATTTTCTTAAATAGAATGTTTCTTCTTGCAACCCTATTCTTTCCCCAATCTTTAATTTTTCCCTCTCTGCTTACTATTTTCCTGCTATCTAAAAATCATTTTCATGTTTCCCCATCTTTAAAAGATATATATATATCTTTTTATCTTTATCTTTATATATCTTATCAATAATATCCTGCCATCCTTTCTAGCTATTATCCTATAATTCTCCTCCTTACTATAGTTAAACTACTTTAAAAAAATAGTCTGCGCTAAATCCTTCCTCTTCTCCTCTCATCAGTTTTCTTAGCACTCTGCCATCCATTTTTTGACCTCAAAATAACTCAACTGATTTTGCTGTCTCTATTATTAAAGTTCTTTTCAAATATAATGGCCTTTAAAAAATCTTCATTCTTCTTGACTTCTATGCAATCTTTGACACTGTTGGTTACCCTCTTGTTCTGGATGTTCTCTCATTAATTTTTTATGACACTGCTCTGGCCTGATTCTATTCCAAAATGACTGACCACTCTTTGGTCTCATTTCACTTCACTTCCATTACTTGTGTGTTCCTGCAAAGCTATCTTGGCTCCTTTTCTTTCTCCCTCAGTATTATTTGCCTTGGGAGCCACATCAGATCCCATAGATTCAATTATTATCTATATATTGATAATTCCCAGATCTATTTACCCAGCTGAAACTTTCTATATTATTTAATCCTGTGAATATACACAAAAGATATGATACAGATATTGGATATTTCACAAAGAAATTAAGCACAACATATAAAAAACTGAACTCATTATCTTTCTCCCCAAACTCTTCTCTTTCCAACTTTTATTTCTGTGGAGCATAACACCATCCTCCTAGGCATCCAGATTTATAATTTAGATGTTATCCTCAACTTCTTACACTCTCACACTCACATTCTTTCACACTCACCATATCCAAGTAGTCACCAAGTCCTGTCATTTCTACCTTCATAAAATTTTAAAGAGATACCATCTCCCCAATATATCCTCTTCTCTTTCAACACTGTAACTATGCTGGCACCAGCTCTCCTCATCCCATGTCTGAACTACTACAATGACCTCTGGGTTAGTTTCCCTGCTCATGTCTCTCCCCATTCCATTACATCCTTCACTTAGTAAGCTGTAAAGCTGATCTTCCTAATGAACAAGCCACATCCCTAAATCAAACTCAGGGGCTCCCTATTATTTTCAGGATCAAATATGAAATCCCCTGTTAGGTGCTCCATAATCTGACCCCTTCCTATCTTTCCAGTCTTTTTATCTTTACACCTCCCTCTCTCATCTTAGGTACTCTGCATTTCAGTGTTACTGGCGTCCTTGCTAATTCTAGAAGAAGACATCCATCTCTTGACTCTGGATCTCTCTCCCTCCTTTTCTCCAAGCATTCTAGCCTCCTTGGTTTCTTTCAAATTTCAGCTAAGCAGAAACCTTTCCCAATTCCCTTTAATGTTAATATTTTCCCTCTTGGTTTTCTCAGTCACCTCCAATTTATTCTGTACATATCATTTGTAAATAGTTGTTCATATGCTGTTTCTCCTAGGCACTTACACTGTGTATGTTCTGTACGTACTTAGTTATTTGGATGGTGTCTCCCCCATTAGAAAGAATTCTCTGAGGACAAGGACTGTGCTTTGCTTTTCTTTGTATCCACAGTCCCTGGCAAATAGCAAGCATTTAGTGAATGCTTCCTGAATGATTAATGCTTGCTTGCTGACTTTGTATATTATATTATTTATTTGAAAATGCTTCCCACCATGATCACTGAAACGCCTCTGTTTCTGATTTGCTGATATACTCCTTTGGACCTTCAGATGAGCAGGAGATTGCATAGAACTGTTGTTTAGGTCACTGCTGGGTCGAGATCGCTGACACAAGTTACCACTGGACAAAGATTCACTTCCTTCAAACTAGAAGTATAAAAGAAAGGACATTAATATATTTTTTAAAAAGATCTAAATGAAATCACATGTACATTTGCTTAACCACTTTGATATTTTAAATCTTGTTAAAGGAAGAACTCAGGCCCCCAAAGAAGGGCCTAAACAAAAAAGCCTGACTACAGGCTTGATTACAGCTCCTCAAAGAGGAGTGGAAAAGGGGTGATAACATGGTTTCCAAAAGTTTTCTGGTGGGTAAAGGGAGAAGACATCTGTAGAGGAAATAAACCAGGAAGCAGGATGTTTAGAAAGTCCCAAGCAAGGTCAGGAATTTCCAGCTGCTTGCTGTTCGAAGTTGGTTCTGTGGTATCTGGCTGCTATTGGCTTCTTCAAATATGGCTAGAATTCACTTGCAAAGGATCACTGGCATGTCATGCAGATGGAGCTTCAGAAACATCTCTAACTGGCTTAGTTGTTTTCTACCTCTGACTTTAGTATGGTCATCACAGAGCTCATGTTAACAAGCTATTCTATAGTATTTTACTATAAAAGTGGGCATAACTAGAAATTCTTTGCTAACCAAGTGGCCACTGGTTCCCAGAATTTTTAGGGTATCAAACTTTATTCCTAATTTCTCTCCTTTAATAAGAAATATGGTACTTCTTAAAAACTAACAGTTTCAATAGTTCTCTTACCTTTTCCTAGATTTATATTTTAACACTTTAACACAGTTATTGTTGTTGTTTAGTCATTTCATCATGTTTGACTCATGATCCCTTTTGAAGTTTTCTTGGCAAGGATACTGGAATAATATGGTGTCTCCCCTTCTCCAGCTCACTGTACAGATGTGGAGCTGAAGCAAGCAGGATTAAGTGACTTGCACAGGGTCAAACAGTTTAGTAAGTGTCTGCAAGTCAGATCTGAACTCAAGAAGATGAGTTTTCCTGACTTCAAGCTTGTCAATTTATCTAATATGCCACCTAGCTGCCTCTTCAAGCATGTATTGTGTTATCAAAATTTTCTCAAATTTTAGTTACTATCCTTTCTCCTAAGAATTGTTACATTAATGTTTTTGTATGAAAAACGACCAGTACAAATTTAATTCAAATCTCATTAGAACTATAAACCAGAGAAATGAAGATGGGTTACAAATTTACCATTGCAGCTTGCATCAATTATTTTCTAAAATTCCATAGAGTATTAAGCATTTGGTATTTGAGGACACTACAAAGACTACAATGGTGAGGTAGATTTGCAGAGTGAATGTTGGGCTGCTCTTGGAGCCAGGAAGACATGAGTTCAATTTCAGTTTTTGATATATTCCACTTGGGTAACTGTGGATAAGACACAACTCTCCAGTAATACAGCAAACTCTTGAAGCATTAAATTACATTTCTGGATATGGCATACATGTGGATGAATTTTGTTCAACTCTACCTATGCCTTACAAGGACTGTAGTCTTTTTCTTTTACATTTTCCCCCGTTCACTAGGCTAATTCAGATGGGAAAGAAGAGTCAGCAATAGTGTTGCCAAAAAAAGAAAAAACTCATAGAATAGAATGTCAGAAAAAAAATCACAAGCAGGTCAGCTTTGTAAAGTAACAAGATGAATTTAGCATATAGATTTAAATATATAAAATCTTTTTTTATCTACTTTGTGCATACACACACACACACACACAAAACAGGATAGTGATAATATTTAGTATTCATATTCAGTAAACTGCAATTATTTATACTACCTAAAAAGTCAAGAAGAAATACTTACTTCAGGTGGTTTTCTGCCCAGAAGTAGATAAGTAGCCATGACTTCATCATATTTCTGATTTATTAAGGATACATTTATTTCATCTCTTGAAAAACCCATTGTTACCATAATGTCTACAGAGAGGAAAATTCAGAAGCCACAAACTACTGTTAATTGATAAACAGATATAGTCTGTAAACAAACAAAATAGGCATGTCAACAAAGTCTAAATTTGACAATTAAATCCTGTTCTTGCAACGTGTAGTAAGAACACATTTTTAAACCTTTGAGTTAATGCATGTATACATATACTGGATGCTCTTGATTATCCAAATCCTCATGGTTTCAGCTAATTTATCACTGCCTACTGTACTCCTGAGCTGGACTCTCTTGTTTAGTAAGATACACTTGCATCCATGCCCTCCAACACTCACTGCAATGGATGAAAGTGAACCAACCATATGCCACTCAACTTCTATTCCTTGATCTGCAGGAAAAGTTTGAAGTGGAGAAGTGTTTCAGTTCTCGGAAGGACTTGCATTCCATCATCTCTCTCTTTTGCAATGGAAAAACATTCTAGAATGTTTTCTTTCTATCTTACTTTTAAGTCAGATATTCCAGTGGTAAGACAGGAGTAGTTAATGCCACCAGAAGAAAGGAGTAACAAGAGTTACTTTTCTAACACAGAGATCTAGGATCTTGGGCTAATTAGAAGAGGTGACAAAATGGAAAGGAAAAGGGAATAGTTAGGAGCAGCCCCTGTTGATGACATGAGAATGAGAAGCACCCTTCAACTCAGAATGTTATTTCAAATTTGTCCCTTTAAGATTTTTGTTGAAATATATGCCATGTTTCTCAAGTATTCCTTACTCATTTCTTATTCTCTTGGAGAGTCAGAAGAAGAAATGGCAAATGTCTGTCCAAGTATATAAATTGTTTTAAAGTTTCTGTGTCCTAATTGATCTTGATGAAGATTAATGTATGTAGAAGAGACTAGAAACTTAAAATTTTAATTTCAACTAAAAAAAATAAGACTTTAAAATTAAAACTAATTTTTTTCAGAGGAAAATGCAAAATAGTTAATAAAATCCCCAAGTTATAATGTATTTATAATCAGTGTGGTATAGTGTCAATAGCAATGAAGACCTGCATTTAGACATCATCTTTGATCCTTACTTGTTAATATGAAGCTCCTCGAGCTCTGTGATTTGAGGAAACTAATACCTGTAAAAGCAACTCAACAACCAAATTTGGAGGGTGAAATGACATAACATATGCAACATGCTTTGTAAACCTGAGAGCACTACAGAAATATTAGCTGCTCAGAGTTTAAGTTTTTTATACCACCACTAATATTTACCTATTCTTTTTGTGTCATTGAAATCTGGTTCAGGCTCAGTATATGGCTTCAGTTCTTCTTCTTCATGACCAACATTCATCCACCGGTCTTTCATTATTTGCTAGGAAATAAACTCAACATTATACTTGGTCAATCAGTTCAATATCTACCATTTATTTCAACTCTACTTTTGGAATTGTGAATGTATGAATTACTAAATCAGAAGCTATGTAAAATTTATGTGAAGACTCAAGGATGAAAGAAAATTATTCTCATGGAGATAAGTAATAAAGCTTCACATGAGAGATGCCATTATTGTCTAGATTCCACTTGTTAATCCAAAAGGTTCTGTTCTTTTATCTTTCTCCAACATCAAATAAAAAGGCATATATAATGTGTTATTTCTGAATATTAACTGTAGTAACAAATTATTATTGTTTAGAGGTTGGTCTTAAGAACATACATTTAAATGAAACTCATAATCAAACACCTAGAATAATGTCCCTGAAGAGTTAATTCTTTTTTCTTATATCCCCTACCTGATGCATATGTATGAAAAATCTTAATTTATTGGGCATAGAAAAGACGAAATCATCAGAAAAGGAATAAGGGTTATTCATTAAATATAGCACAGAATCAAAGCAAAGGGCTAGGAACAGGGTGAGATATGGAATGAAAGCAGAGTTGGAGGCAAAAATAGATTGGTGGTGCCTGACCTAGCCAAGGAATAGAAATGGGCTCTGAATTGAGAGAGCAACAGGAAAGTTAACTTGGAAATCTAGAAAGGGTCAAAGTCAGGATGGAAACTAAGGAAAAAGATAAAAGCAAATGACAAAAACTCTGAATTGTAAAAATGTTTAAAGAAAAAAGTTCTCAAATTCTCTACATTATCTGATGCATATTATAGCTCTATATGTTTCAATATTCTTTTTTACTGATTACTTTTAATCAAGTATTGATGAAAGCTTCCTTCCTTAAAAAAAAAAAAAGTTCCTCATGCAAAAAGTACATATTCTAACCTTCTACTTCTTAAATTTTGTTTTATATTGATCCAAATATGAATTCTATTGCCACATAAAATATATCGATTTCTGAATAGGCTATAGTATTTTCCATTAGATTGTTCCATTCTATTTATTTATTTATGTATTTTTTTAAGTATACATTGCTTTATGAATCATATTTGGAGAGGAAAATCAGAACAAAAGGGAACAACCATAGGGGAGAAAAAAAAAAACCCAGAAAAAAGAAGTGAACATAGTATGTGTTGATTTACATTCAATCTCCATAGTTCTTTTTCTGGGTTTGCCCAGAGTTTACTGGGATTGCCTTGGATCCACTAGGTTGTTCCAAAGGGTTATATTCATATACCAAGTAATCAGGATTATAAGTTATTTTCATATGATTTTGCAGTGTAAATTTAAAGTTTTTTTTTGCATTTTTATTTTTGTTATTATTTTTTTAGATAATAATGACATTATTTGTTATTTGACAGTCTATTTGTTATCACTCTAGGCTAGTAATTTCATTTCACAGTCTGGCTGATACATTAAAAAGAAAACTGAGCTGGTGAGCCATCCAAATTCCAACTGTGAAAAATTACAACAACATTGGATAACAATCAGCGATCGGGGAAACCCTCATCACACAATGGGAAAGACTAGGAATGGTCCTCAGAAATTAAAAAATGTTTCTGGGAAGAGAAATAAAAGCAACACCAATCAGCTATCTAGTATAAACGATAGAGCTGCTAACTTTTGCTCTATAGAGTCAAAATACCTGTAGGCACATGAACTTGTCATCTTGATGCATTTCTTATCCTTCATCTGCCCCTTCTAATCTCTAGTCATGTTAAAAAATTAATAAGAAGCAAGAAATAAATACCGGTATTTTTCTGAAGAGGAGGTGACCAGTAGTCTTAAATGGAAGATACGATGACTTTATTATTTTAAGGATTTCTTAGAAGTGTAGGTATTCCTCTTCTGATAGAGATTTTACTTCAGTCAATTGTTATAGTTAAAAAATACATCTATTATATATATACATGGATTTATATTTTTTAAAAAAAATTAAAAATAATAGCCACTTAAGTAGACAGTGTCCTAATGTGGCAAGTGAGAAAAGGAATTGACTCAGTCAACTGATGATTAAAAAAGCAGCTCCAAGACTGATGAAAAGCTATGACATATTTTCTATCTTTACCAAAAGCAAAGGGAAATGTTGAACTAGATGACCCCATTCAAGAGACTTTAGTTCTCCAGACTCTCAAAACTAAAATCTTTAGTCCTTCAAACATTAAGATCCAGCAATGTCTATTTTTGACAAATTTACTGAAAGAAAAGGAAGGGAACTGACTTTTAAAAGTCATATGAAACCTAAACAATCTCTCAAGGCCTTTTAAGACCGTAACAAAAGTTATTTGATAAGGTGTTCTTAAAGGCGTGACAAAACAGCACAAACTATATTAGGTTCTACCATGCTGAAAATGTTTTGATTATGGGCTTATGGAGTGAATGTCTGCTATCTCAAGGACCAGCCTGGTCTGATTTGGAGAAAAGTATTAATAGGTGGCTACCCAGGTGATGAATATTTGACCAAAACAACTCTCAAAGACCAAACTCTGTTTACCTCCTGGTAATTGCCAGTATATTGCAAATATTAACATTTGCAAAATGCTTAGCACAATGACTGGCACATGGTAGGAGTATGACAAAAGTTTGTTTCCTTCCCTTTTCCTCATGTTTTCCTTATCTTCCTGTTATTAGGATGCAAGCTCCTAGTGAGAAAAGGACTATTCTTTTAGCATAAATTTGTATCCCTTGTACTCACCACAGTACCTGGTACACAATGAGCACTCTGCCCTAAAGGTCATCTACCATATTATTTCAAGGTGCTATATGTGCTGGTTTAAGGAATATCCACACCAAAAAATTCAAGAACTTTGAAATATTACCTTATGGTTCTTGCATATTTATTTTAGATTATTGTGGCATTTGGAATACTCAATGGATCTATGATCTCATCATCAGTTTGGTATTTCTTTCATCAGTATCTGTAACCTATTGCCTTTTCATCTGTGTGATTTTTTTTGGGCCCACATTTTTTCATAAAGCCTCCAAAGAGAATCTATGCCACATGTAGTAGGCCTTCCTTTAGGTATTTTACTTTTCATGAAGGCTAGTGCAACATCTAATGTTTTCTATGTTATATGTAGGCTTTAATACATAAAATATAATACTGTACATAAAGTACATGGTAGTTATCATTTTATTGATGAGGAAACTTAAAGACCTGAGACATTTTTAGATACTGATTACACATTTAGTAAATGGAATGACAGAGTTAAGATCCTAACCCAACATCAGACAGAATGTATTTAAATGATAAAGTATTGAAAGAAGAGGTAAAAATATAAGAGAAAAGATTCAGAAAGAAAGATATCAATGAGTTGAATTTTCAGGAAAGACTTTGTGAAGGAGGAGAGACGAGAGATAGGCCCTAAAGAACAAGGAGGTAGGAATTGTAAGGACATGGATTTCACTGGCAAGAGAAAGAGTATGGCTGCAGAAAGCTTTGACACTCCACAGGAAGAGTTTGGATTTGATACAATTGTTTTAGATCCTTGAATAGGGAAAGTAAATGGTATTTTATTACAATTAATCTGAAGGCCATACAGACAAATTACTAAAATGAAGAGGACACAAGTAATGAGATCATTTGGGAGACAAATGAAGTATTTGAGAAATTAAAGGTAGGGACCTGACTCAGGACAGTGGAATAGAAATGAAGAGGAACAAACAACCTGGAATCAAAGATGACTCAAAACTTTCCAAGCATGGATGTTTGATAGGATCATTGGAAGAAATAAAGAAACTAAAAAAAGAAAGATTCATTTGAGGTGGAGACAGGTTTGGAATATGCTGAGTTTCTTCATTTAGCAATACATGGATATTTATTTAAGTAGGGCTGGTTTTTTTTAAGGAGCCAAAGGAAAAAAGAGATGACTCACAAATGAATGAAATGTGATATTTACTTTCAAGATTTCAAGGTTCATCTTTGATTTTAAGCATCTTTGTTCCAAGAGTGAATGGAGCTGTTGCAATTCATCCTCTGGCTCCTTGCAGGACTGGTGCATCATTCCAAAGAAAGAAAGGAGAGGATAAGGAGGAAGGTTGTTGGGCAGAGGTAGAAGAGTGAGTGATGTCAGATTCTTTCTTTTCTTCTCATCCTGGACAATAGCAAGCAATTTCTTTCATCAACTGTTGGTATACTCTATTCTACACCAAGAACAACGCATGTTCCACATCATAGGAACATACTTTAGCAATAGCAGCTGC
The DNA here is from genome assembly GCF_016432865.1 of Antechinus flavipes. Lineage (NCBI taxonomy): Eukaryota > Metazoa > Chordata > Mammalia > Dasyuromorphia > Dasyuridae > Antechinus > Antechinus flavipes. The sequence continues at coordinate 364,915,049 of NC_067401.1, forward strand.
TACTTCTAAATAAAAGTGTACCTATGCATGTACTTAAGTGGAAAGAATATTTTCCTTGATGTTAGTTTTAGCTAGGGGTATTATGAGGGAGAACACATGTATATGCAGTTAATTAATTAGTTTTTCCCTAATCCTAAATATGGCACTTGTGAATACATTAAAGAAAGCGAGAAATACTAAAACTGAATTGTTGAGACAAAAATAGGAAAATACAGATCTTTCTTTCTTTGGATATCTTTGCTATTCTGGCCATCTGGGTTAGCCATGGAAGCCACTGGGAATTTCAAAAAGATACTGCATGTGCAGAAGGCAGAGGAGGTCACTGCTAGAACTGGTACTCACTGGATCAGCTAGATGGTGTAGGGGACAGAGCACTGGCCCTGCTGTTTAAATTTGGCCTCAGATACTTTATTAGCTCTGTGACCCTAGGCAAATCACTTAACTCCAATTGCCTGGCAACTCCCTTCCTCCCCCCCCCCAAAAAAAAAAAACCAAACAAACCAAACAAACCCCAAACCAACCAAACAACAAAAGGCTCCTCACTTATCCCCAGGCTGGATGGTGTAAGGTACAGAAAGAAAGGAGTAAAGTAAATTATGCATGGCTAGATGATTCCAATGGAAAATTGACAAAAACATGATTCAAATTTAATAAAAGAAAATTATCATATTAGCTATCATTGTCAATAGAATGGAAGTAAAATTACTGACAATATGAAAAAGCCAACAAAATGTCAGATATTTATAAGGAATCATTTTAATTATTCTATGACAATATAAACATAATATTTAAATTCTACATTCATAAAAGAGGTTCAAATTTAAAGCCTGCCAGATAGAAATCCTATTTAAAAATTTTTTTTAGCTAACATGAAAAGCCATATAGAAATTTGGACAACTTCTAATGAGTTTTCCACTTTGTACTGAACTTGGAATCAGAAAGGTCTGAGTTAAAATCCTCCCTCAGGCATTAAACTAGTATTCTACTAGCTGTATGAATTGGGCAGTTAGTTTACTTAACTTTTCAACCTCAATTTCTTTCCATGCAAAATGGATCAAACAACATTACCTCAAAGGATTGTTGCATCAAATGAGATAATAAATTAAAAACTCTTTGTACCATGTAAATAATAAATATATGTAAGATTAAGAGCCAGTCTAATTGGTAAGTATTCAAAGGATACAAACAATTCTCAAAAGCAGAGTACCAAAATGTTTACAACCATATGAAAGAATGCTCCCAATCACAAATAGTAAGAGAACTACAAATTAAACCAATCCTAATGTTTCACCTTCTACTTTGCAAATTGGCAAAGAAGACAAAAAGTGGAAATAGTTAATATTGGAGGAGTGGTAGAATGGCAGAAAAACTAATATACTGCTGATGGAACTGTGAAATGATACAAATATTTTGGAAAGCAATCTGGAATTCTGTAAATAATGTGACTAAAATGCTCACACTCTTTGAGTCAGAGACTCCATTACAAGATTTATATACCAAAGAAGCCATCAATAAGAAAAAAAAGTCTCCATTTGCTCCAAAATATTTACAGCATACGTGAATTGGAAACAAAATAAATGCCTACTAACTGAAGAATGGTTAAACAAATTTTGGCTCAAGAATGTAATGGAATACTACTATGCTATTAAGAAATCTTGTGTTGATGAATACAGAGAATCATGAAAAGATAAATAAGAACTAATGCAAAGTGAAGTAAGCAGAGCCAAGAAAACAAAATACAGTGATTATAACAAGGTAGATGGAAAGAATAATGTCACACCAAAATAAATAAATAAAAGTGAATGTAAAAAAAATTATAAAGATCAATAATGAATTAAATGAACAGAGATGAAAGGACACTCCTAACCCAACCTTTCATGGAAGAAAGAGGTCCATAGTTTTTACACAATGCATATATTTTCAGACTTTTTTTTTTATCTTATCAATCAATTATGCCAACTTCTCTCTAAAAAATACTACTTGTTGATAATTCTCTGGAAGGGATAGAGGATAGGGATTTTTGGGATAACCATCCGTGATGATGTATAAAACAGAAGATATCAATAAAAACTTCTTTTAAAAGAAGACAACAATGATAAAATAAACTCTTTAAGCCTATATAAATTTAAGCTACCATTATAACTTCCTGTGAATACCTGAGTATGTTACAGATAACCTAGAAGCTGCAAAGGAAAAAAAGGCTTTGGGAAGTCATTTAATTTTACTGGCCTCAGCTTCCTAATCTGTAAAAAGAGAGTTAGACTAGATGATCCCCAAAATTTCCTTCCAATTGTAACAGTATTTGTTTTGAACATCAAATTATTTTCCTAATTTATTTTTTCTTCACAATAAATTCCTTCACAATTATAAATTAAGGGAGAGAAAAGAATAAGAGAATGAGAAGGGAGAAGATGAAATGATTAGGCTATTGATCTGAGAAGTGATAAGAGTCCATTCCTTTCATAGAATTTTTTTTCCCAAGTTGGTCATTTGTAGTACAGTATAGTGATTTGAAGCATTGTCATTTCTTAGATCATTGTGTATATTTATATTCATTTTCTATATATTCTTTTTCAATCTAATCATTTGATTATTTCATTGTTTTCATTCCAGGACAGTAATAACTTGCTAAAATAAAACCCAGGAAAAGGAGGTTCCTATGAAGAAAGGAAGGGGGGAAGGTTAGGGAACACAAGAGGATCATGAATTTCAGAAGTTTTTGTGTTGATACAGATAAAGACCCAAAACAACTTCTAAGATCAAGGATATCATTTTCATATTATTTGTGCCATGTCTCTTGCAATTAGTGCAATTATCAAAAGTTGACAATACATATTCATTTATAACATCATGAAAAAATATCATTTGAGAACTCTAGATATTCAAACAATCTATGTTGAGTAAGTAGAACTGAACAATGATTTCATTACTTTTTCTTTCACTATGTCTCCAGGAGGGAGGAAAAAAAGATAAAGATGGTGATTACTAAATTTATATAGATATTCCAAAGAATGAATCTGTAAGGACAATCATTAATAAATTTAAATAAATTATAAATACATGATTGAATGGCTATTAGAGCTTATATGTATCGGGTAAAAAATACTAATTATTAGTTCACTGAAGTCATCAAGACAGTTTTTAATCTGAACAATTTTGGGGGGAGAAAGAAGAAATTATTAAAGTAAGAAATAAGATATTTCACTTCATAATTTACTGATTCATTTATGGCTTGCAATACAAGTCTCTGCTACATCAAAAGCAATTTCTTAAGTCTATTTAAAAATTCTAAATGTTCTCTTTGTCTCTGAAAAGTCATTTCTGGGAATAGGTTTCTACAAAATGATAGAAACAATTACAATAATACTTTTTACAGTGGTCTCTGATACATAGTTGTCAGAGATTCAGATTGCACAAGTTTTTTCTGTAGGTGACAGTACTATGGGAATTTACAATGTAAAAACATCTCATCACCAGGACCACAACAGGAGCAATCTGGCTTTTTAAACTAATTCAGATTGAAGACATTTACTTTTAAAGCTAAGAGTAAAAGTTATCCTAATTTAATTACAATGAATTTAAATCACTTAAGTAAATTTTGTGAACCACCCAAAGCAATTTAAATGACCCCTATCCTTAAATCATTTTCTGTACATTCTTTTTCAATCTAATCATTCGATTATTTCATTGTTTTCATTCCAGGACAGTAATAACTTGTTAAAGTAAAACCCAGGAAAAGGAAGTTTTAGGAAGGGGAAGAGTTAGGGAGAACAAGAGGATCATGAATTTCAGAAGCTTTTGTGCTGATACAGAATTTTGCAATTAACTTCAATATTAACGGTTTAAATCCCAAGAGGAGGGCTGGTAACTGGCTTAAAAATCTGGAAAATTTGGGTTCAAGTCTGTTCTCTGAAAGATAATATTTGATGCCCCAAGTAACTCTAAGTCTATAAAAATTGCAGAATAGTTGCTGATTTGCATTAATAAAGAGTTTCTAGACTGGGAATCCCCATGAAATCAGAGATCCAAACCAAAATAAACATTTCATTATTTGTTCTTCCCCAGAGCTGGACTTTTCTAGTATATAGGTTTTCCATTTTAAAAATTATCTGCATTGTTTATTTTTGGGGAGGGGGAGAGGAGGAAGGGGGAACATACACACACAACCATAAAATGGAAGGAACAAATCACATTTAAATAACTATCTCAGAAAAACAGATCTTACTTTGGCCCAAAGACATAGTTTTTAGTATCAGTCCCAGCAGAAGTTTACTATTCCTTAATTTCTACTATTTCTTGACTTCTAACAAACATGTTATCCTTTAGTGAAAAATACTTGTGGAAAAAAATTACAAAGCCCAAACTAACCTGAGAGCTCTGTACACAGGGATGGCTCACTATTAGGATGCTTCCTAACCAGCATGGAATCCGTGTCAGAAAGCCCAATTGCTACACTAAAAAAGTACAGTTTAAATGAAGTTAATTATCTGAATTTTCTACCCCTTCTATTAAGGCAGACAAATGAAACAAAAATGTCACTAGTGCATAACACATGCTGGATCGTTGAAATCATTTTAGTACATGCTATAACATTTCTAAAAATAGAGGGATTCAAGGAATAATTTTTTTTCCCCTTAATGCATAGTAACAGAAGAAAATGATGGTGAGGGCATTAGATATTTTCAAGACCAATATTTTAGTCACATATGACTTCAAACAGCTATACCATAGATTTTTTTAAAAATCAAAATAAATAAGTCACATTTACTAAATGTTTATGGGGTGTATAACACTATCAAGTACTCAAAACACATCCTAAATGTCCCAGTTAAAAACACTTAAAATTTTTTTTATACTTGCCCAGAGAGCATTTTTACTAAAACTCTCTATGAGCTGATGTCAGTTTTTTTTTTAATGACAAAAGCATTTCGTAAACCTTAAAATACCATAGAATTTTGAGTTATTACTTATTTTATAAGGAATTATTATCCTTATGCTAGATTTGAATTTGTGACATTTTAATTCATGAAATAATATTAAGTACTTACCATATTCAAGGAATTCTGCTATCTTTTCTAGCTAATTACTTAAATGTTTTCAGCAAGGATATTTCACAGCTCTGAGTAAAAGTCAACTGTATTCTTACTTTCATGTCTTAAAACACAATATGCAATAACTTGCAGTAGTAAAAATAAGAAACAAATCTCTTTCCAGGAAGCCCTCATTGGACATAGGATAAACCATTTAAATCATGTTTCTGAATATAATTTCTTCTAGATCAATGCATTATAAAACTGTCAATTTTCTTAAAGAACAGACTTTTGCAAAAGTTCTATGAAAGCTTTTCCATCCCTGGAATGTTCAGTTATATTCTGAAGTTTGTTTCTATAAATAACTTACTTCCAAGCTTCCTCTTTTTATTGGATTCAGTACTAATAATTTTTTCAGAAGATTTTCACAGTCTGTAGACATATAGAATGGAATACGATACTTTCCTCGTAAGACTCGCTCCCGTAGTTCCTTGACAGAAAAAAAAAAGTTTTTATGTTTATGTACATGAAGATATATATTCTTTCTTTATTTCTTTTTTTCTATCTATCTATTTGTCTAAAACTCACTTATGAAGCTATAAATCTTTAGAGTAAACACTCATCCTGAATTTAAACCATTACCTTTAGATTCTGACCATCAAATGGCAAAGATCCACTGACTAAGGTATACAAAATCACTCCAAGACTCCACACATCTACTTCAGGGCCATCATATTTTTTTCCTTGGAAAAGTTCAGGAGCTGCATAGGGAGGACTTCCACAAAATGTGTCTAATTTGTTTCCAATTGTAAATTCATTACTAAAACCAAAGTCAGCAATTTTAATATTCATATCAGCATCTAGAAGAAGGTTTTCTGCCTAGAAGAAAAATGTTGAAAAAGAAAATGATTGGCAAAGGAAAGTTTACATAAAAACACATTTTACTTAATTAAAGTCATCTTTCAGATAAGTTTCTTTTTATTATTTTCATTTACTAGACATCATCTCAGTATCTTCAAAGTAGCCTCATCTTTCTATAATTATCCAAATTAATACAAACAAATACCATTTAAAAGGCTAAGAAATATATTTATCTTTCATTATACCTTTCCCAGGTTAGTTTTAAGGAACCTGATTTTTTAAATAAACTGAAATTTACAGTATATTCTTGTAATTGCAGTTTTCATTTAAACTTGAAAATAATTCCTTCATGTTTACAATGATAATGATAAAAGCACTTGACATTTATATTATGATTTATGATTTGCTTTCTATTACTTCACTTGATTTTCCCAACTCTGACAGTATAAGTACTATAGGGTCCATTCACATTTTATAGCTAAAGAAATTAAAGCTGAGAAAGGTTAAAAGAACTGTCCATGACCACACAGTGAGTATCAGAGCTGGGACGAATGCCAGATATATCCAAAGACCTTATGAGGTATATGGATATAGGCTGGACAATTCCTTCAGTCAATAGGTGAGGAAACAGAGACAACAATAATAGCTAACATTACATAGTGCTTTCTATGTGCGAGGCAATGTGCTAAATGCTTTACAAATATTTATCCTCACACCAACTGTGGGAAGTAAATGCTATTATTATCTCCATTTAACAGATAAGGGAATTGAGGGAAACAGAGGTTGGAATTTGTTTGGGATTACATAGTTAGTAATCACATGAGGGTGGATTTCAACTCAGGCCTTGCATTCTATTCTCTATGCTACTGAGTTTTCCCCAAACAACTAAGCAGATAATCAAACTGAAGTAATGAAGTGCACAAGCAAAAAAAATCTAAATATAAGTCAACTAGTTCGGCTAAACAAAAATAAAGAAATAAGAACTATGCATTAGCTCTGGAAATAAACTTTTCTTTCCTATATTTAGAAAAACAAAAAGATGTTAACTTAATATGATTGGGAAACTCTTACCGTAACTGACACATCAAGAATTACCTAACAAGGTAATTATAAATATTACCTTGCTTCTGCCAAAGGAAAATAAACTTGATTCAGATTCCAAAAATATTAAAAACATTTCTAAAAGGAGTAAGCACATTACATTTGTGATGTTGTGTGACATTTTAATATTTATAGGAAAATGTGCATTTTCGAGAAAATAAATTCAATTTAAATACTCAAATGGATTTATGATTTCATCAATATGGACATCCCTTCCAAAAGTGCCTACCACAGTACATACATATCCATCCTTTGTGATTCTTATTCATATCTTCTTTTAAGTTCATGAAGGAGGTCCATACAATATGTTGGAGTCCTTCACTTTCTCCTAACCTTGTGAGGTTTCCAGAATGGCATAAGGTTGTATATTAAAGTTCATTCTTGCCACATGACCAATCTACCTTAAAAAAATCTCCTTGATGGAATTCTTTTTTTCAGTAATTATTCATAACTCCATTTCCCCCCTGAATTTCAGTTTTGCCATTATGTGATCTAACTATCTGCATAGAAAAAATCCAACTCCTACTATGACATATATAGTGAGATGGATAGCTTACAGAACTCATCCATCATTTTATCTATCCATATCTTAAATAATAAAAATGGGCAGATTGAACCTTGAATTAAAATAGGAGAAAAGGCTGAATTTTTCCATGAAATTAATCATAACCAGATATCTTCTAGAAATGAAGGCATATCTTTTAGTACAAATATTCTGTTTGTTACTGCTTGGTTACAAATCATGAACTATTATAGTGTCCAAAGAATTAAGAATGAGTATTACCCAGAAGCCAATAAAGAAATATGTATTAGTTACTTGTTACTATACCAATTAAGGAACTACCTACACATCTGTCAGATTGGCTAGAATGACAGGGAAAGATAATGCGGAATGTTGGAGGGGATGTGGGAAAACAGGGACACTGATACATTGTTGGTGGAATTGTGACTACATCCAGCCATTCTGGAGAGCAATTTGGAACTATGCTCAAAAAGTTATCAAACTGTGCATACTCTTTGATCCAGCAGTGTTTCTACTGGGCTTATACCCCAAAGAGATACTAAAGAAGGGGAAATGACTTGTATGTGCATGAATGTTTGGGGCAGCCCTCTTTGTAGTGGCCAAAAACTGGAAACTGAGTGGATGCTCATCAATCAGAGAATGGCTGAATAAATTGTGGTATATAAGTATTATGGAATACTATTGTTCTGTAAGAAATGATCAGCAGGATGATTTCAGAAAGGCCTAGAGAGACTTACATGAAATGATGCTGAATGAAATGAGCAGAACCAGGAGATCATTATATACCTCAACAACAATACCATATGATGATCAATTCTGATGGACCTGGCCATCCTCAGTAATGACATGAACCAACAGTTCCCATGGAGCAGTAATGAACTGAATCAGCTATGCCCAGCGAAATAACTCTGGGAGATGACTATGAACCATTACCTTGAATTCCCAATCCCTATATTTTTGTACACCTGCATTTTTGATTTCCTTCACAGGCTAACTGTATAATATTCCAAAGTCCGATTCTTTTTGTACAGTATACTTATTGTGTATCTAATTTATATTTTAATATATTTAACATCTACTGGTCATCCTGCCATCTAGGGGAGGAGATGGGGGGAAGGAGGGAAAAATTGGATCAAGAGGTTTGGCAATTGTCAATGCTGTAAAGTTACCCATACATATAACCTGTAAATAAAAGGCTATTTAAAAAAAATTAAGGAACTATAACAGAATTGGAGGAAAAAATGCATCTAAAACATTTTTTGAAAATAATGACAATACACAGGTATCCTTTGGCTAAAATTTCCTTTCAAAACAATAGATTCATGGATTAAAAATCCATTCCAAGTAATTAATATAATCACTTAATGCCAATGAAAATAGATTCAACAGAAGGCAATTCATGTGATGTGGTATAAGGGAGAGAGAGTAGAGTGGCCAGACATAAGTCTCATCCCAACTCTGCTCTTCATTACTAGCGTGTGACTTTGGACAAATCCTTTTACCCTTGTAGGTAATCAGTTTTTCACTCTTTAAAATGAAAGTGTCAAACCAGCTAATAATAGCTCATCTTTATTTCATACAGTTTACCGAGTATTTTCTCCATAACAACCATATGAAGCTGGTATTACAATATATTAGTTCCTCAACTTCAGAAATGAGAAAAAAGAGGTTCAGAGAAGCTATGGTCACATATGGTCTAGTATATCATTGAGTCAAACTCAGGCTCTTCAGAATTCAAAGTCCAATATTCAATTCATTCTAGTGTTAGAATGATGATGCTACAATTCTAATCAGGTCAAACATTTGATAATTAAAAAGGGAATTTTACTTTATGTAATTGTCTTTAATCACTTATCAATAAGATCAGTAATTGTGTTGCCTTGGATAAGGGACAGGAGTATATTTTAGTCTAATGGGAAGAAATTTTTTAACAGTTACACTGCCAAAGACTGGAATGAGCAGCCTCAGAAAATTGTGGTTTTCCTAGAACCAGGGTTTTCAAATCTAAGCTCTACCAATGGTCTCTTAAGTCAGGGTTCCAATCTCTTAAGTGAGCTATGGCACAACCCCTAAGGGACTACTCACAGTATCCCTCATTCAATACAGTCACCAATTGTGGAGCGTCTAACATAACCAGACACCCACTACTGCTCAACTTTCTCCTCCAGCTTAGTCCTACAATTGACCTTCTATGACTATGGAAACTTTCAACATCTCCCTTTTTGCTCTATGTAGGAATCCCAGAATGAAATTATAAACTCATCAGGACCTAGGCTCCAGCTCCAGTACAAGTAGCTGCACAGGCAGAATTTCTTTCTGCTCCCACTGAGCCATTACCTCGTTTCTGTGGTAAGCAGCCTTGTGCTCCTGACTTATCCACCCTCCCCCTTTTTTTCTAGTGGTTTAGAGTAAAGTGAACAGGATAAACAAGTATGGATGATTCAGTATCTTTTTGTTACAGATTTTATTAGATTATTTTTCACCAAAAACAGTCCCTTTTCTAAAGTTTGTTATCTTTGTCAAGGATGCCATCACCCCTATAGTCACAAACCTTGTAGGTCTGTAATATCAGTGTCAACTGTAATTCCTCATTCTTTGTATATTCAATTATTTGTTAGATCTTGATGATTCTGCTTATATAACATCTCTTGCAACCAATCCTTACTCTCTACTCATACTAGAGTACTATAATAGCCTCCTATTTCCTACCTCTCCCATCTTCAGTCTCCCCTCCCACAATGACAAAATGATATTCTAAAAGCACAAATCAGAATATGTTATTCCTCTACTCCGTAAATTCTAGTGGTTCGTCATTAACTCTAGGATCTAATAGTATTTTAATATTTATTGCACTCCTTTTATTTCTCATTTTTGTCTGTTGTATGATATATATATATATATAATTATTAACAAAGAAATACATGTAAATAATTTATAAGTAAGAAAATGTCTATTGTAAATGGTCAAAATTTACAATATAGGATACATGATCAAAAAAGTTAATTCTATATCTGAAAAAGATTTGGGTGTTTTAGTTAACTGCAAGCTTGATAAAAGCAATCAAAAAAGGCTAAAGTATTTTTCAAGCTGCAATAAGTACTGTGGCCTTCAGAAATAAAAAAGTGATCATTTGTTTTTATTTATCTTTTAGATCATATCTAGAATATTGTGTTCAGTTCTGGGCACTAGAATTTAAATAGGACACCAATGAACTGGGAACTGTAATCCAAGATGGTGAAAGGTCTTGGGTGCCATCTTAATAAAGACTATTCTCAGCAGCAATAAGTTAATTGTCTATGATGGACTATTACCTGAAGGATAGATAAATTTAAACTTGCTCTATTTAGTCCCAGAAGAGAGAATTAAGAGTAATGGGGAGTAATTTCAACAAAAATTTGAGCTTTATGTATGAAAGAAACTCCCTAATGATTAGAGCTATCCAGATTTAGAAGAGGCTGCCCCCTAAAATATACCACTGATAACCAAGGAAGGTCATCAAGTAAAGTCTACAAGATTCTTTGATATGTTATACAGGGGATTCTTTTTGCATATTTTGCAGTTGTTCAGTAACGTCTAACTCATTGCGAGCCTATGTGGAATTGTCTTGGCAAAGATATTGTAATGGTTTGCCATTTCCTTTTCCAGATCATTTTATAATTGAGGAACTGAGGCAAAGAAGGTAAAGGGTGAAGTGACTTGGCCAGTGCCCCACAGCTAATAAGTGTCTAGTTATTATTTATAATATTATTTGAACTCAAGAAGATGAGTCCTCTTGAACTCAGGTCCCTAGCACCCTATCCAGTGAGCCACCTATATGCTCCACTATACATATGGATTGGACTAAATGGCCACTATTATGACCAATTATGATCTTCTAATTTGTCATTTTTAAACAAGGAGGTGAAAGTACATGACATTTCTAAAGTCTTTTCCAGATTGAAATCTTATGCTCTCTAAGATCATTTAAAGCAGATCAAATGCTTGCGGCTTACGAATGGCCTATCACACATTTTACAGAAGACTCAGGCTATTAGACTTGGAGTCAGAAGACCTTGGTTTCAGTCTTGGTTCTCTCAGGAACTGGTTGTGTAACATTTATGAGTCTCAGTTTACTTGTCTAACAAAATGTAACTAAGATTACCTGAACACCACCTAGAGAACTAGTGTGAGTCAAACGTTTTATAAACTATAAGCTCTAGGTCAAGGATTCTGAACTTTTTTTGTGTCATGCACCTCTCTGACATTGTGGTGAAGCCTATGGTCCCATTCGCAGAAAAAATGCTTTTTAATGCATAAAGTAAAATATATAGGGTTATAAAATAAAACAATTATGCTGAAATACAATTATTAAAATTTGTTTTAAAATAAAGTTCAAGGACACCATATTAGGAACTGTTTTAGATAAATGTGTGTAAATTTACTTTAAAACATTAAAAAAATTAACACGCATCTTAAAAAGTTTTGAGTTCCAGATTTCTCCTTTCCTTCCTTCCTCGCCACATAAGGTAAGTAATTTGATGTAGATTATACAAGTTAAAACTACTTCTTGGGTCTGTGAGATTATGGAATCTCTACCTTGGAAAACACTGATAAGAGATTATATTTAAAAACCCACCTGAAATTTTCTTCAGGGTTCTGAAGCAGCTCATTTTGATATTTGAAAGTGACAGCATAATTATTTATCCAAGAATTCACAAAATATTTTAGGAAAAACATTTCTATTCTGTTGAGTTTCTTCATCCTTAGCCATAATGAATAATATTATTATTTTTTTTCTTCTGATATCAATCATAGTTTGTAAAGTCAGAAAACCAACTACTCACCTTGAGATCACGGTGTACAATACACTTTTGATGACAATACTGTACTGCAGATACAATCTGGAAAACATTTTAATAAAAAATTAAAGACTATTAATACAGATTTTTTTTCTTGATTCTTCCCTTTCTCACATTTTAGACATATCTCAAATATCAACTACTCAAATACCAAAGTTATATTTAATTTTTCTACTGTGGCTTTCCTTTAAGAAATGAGAAACGCTTAATGTTTTAATGAGTAGAAATTTCTTTTTTAAAGAGATATCAAGTTAGCATTCAAAATTCTCCCTTTAAAATGTTAATAAATATTTCTTAATTCCTTTAAGGAATTTAAGCACTTTTATGTGGGCTAGCTTATTCTTTTTTTTTTTTTTTGTATTTTCAAAATGATCTTTTCTATGCTTTTGTTCAGATGATCTATCTTTACAGATTCTACCAGTACAATAATCCTTAGTACATTTATACTCATTTAAAAATAGTTAGCTCTCATTAAAAAAGCAAAGTTTTATTCCAAAATTACACAGAAAGAGATAATTTACTAAACATAAACTAGTCTCCTTAAAATTATTTATCAGTGAGATATTTAGAGTTATGTAAGGCTCATTTGTTAATACATATTAAAAATTTGTAAAAGACAAATACGAATGCCTCTCTTGAAACTGCCAACACAGTGAATAACCTAACTGTATAATAAAAAGAAGAAATGAAATTTAATCTGAAATCTACCTTTAATTTACTTGGGCAAAATATTTAACTACTACATTTGGTCCATACTTGTAAAAAATAATAAAAATACCAACCTGTCAAGTAAAAAAAATAGTAATAATACCAATCTGTAACAGATTTTTAAATTTTATTTTAAACAACAGTTGTAAGACATTTTGCATCTATTTAGAGCAAATGCTAAGTAGAAACTAAATAAGAATGTAGTATAACATATTCAATCATTTTAAAAATATAAAATATAAATATAGAAAGAATCTGAATAGTAATTAAGCAGTGTGGAATGGAAAGAGCGCTGGATTTGCAGAAGACCTAGGTTCAAATTATACTTCAGAGATTTACTTAGCTGAGTAACTTTATTTAACTTAATCACTCAAGGTCTGTTTACTCACGCATCAAATGAAGGAACTGGTTCCTTCCAAAGTTAATTATCAGGGTATTGCTTTGTGTAATGCAATGGAATTAACATATACTGAATTTCATAATAAGAACTATAACTATAAAAAAAATTCAAAATCACAGGTTTGAGGTCTTTTTTGGTTCTTGGTTGTTGTATAATGTAAATTAAGCAAACTACATTATGCAACTAGAAATGTATGTTTACATTATGGTGTAGGAAAAACATTTATTGGTATTAATGTTTCACACAATTACTTTAATTGTAGTATGGAGTACAAAAGTAACAAAAGAGTATTTGATTTTTGAGTATAATAACTGAATTTTAAAAGTATATTTGTAAACAAAGACTATTGCTGAGTTGTAGACAATGGAGGCATGAATCTAAAATAAATTACTAGTTCATGCAAGCATGTCAAGTTTATATGGCAAATTTAAGGAAGAAGCTCTAGATATGGAATTGAAAGATGGATAGGATGAAGAAATGCAGAAATAATTGCATTTATCAGTTTGTCATTCTTAACAATGTCTAGCAGTTGATTTTAAATATTAGTTTCCATCAGCTATGTGCTATAACATTTTTTCAATGTACATATGTAGATGAGTTACTACAGTTACTATTCACTTTATTACAACATTGCCAATCAATCAATCAATTAATCAACAAGGAATTATTAAGAACTTACTCTCTGTAAGGGGAACTAAGTGCGGAAGATGCAAAGAAAAAGTAAAAAATAGTACTTGCCCTCAAGAAGCTTACATTCCATTGGGGAAGAGAACATGGATATAAATAGGAACATACAAGATACATGCAGAATTCACAGAAGGAACTGTGGGGGGAGAGAAAGAACTAAGATATCTGAGCATAAGGTAGCATCTGAGCTGCCAAAAGCCCATTCTAACATCACTTTGTTAATTTGAACAAACTCTTTAACAAATAATATAATCATAATGATAATAATTAAATTTGATAATCCAACCTCAACAGAATAGAGTTATAATGGGTAACTGCTTCTGTAAATAAATAAGAGTCATGGACTTCACATGTGGCTCTCACTTATTTCCTGCATAAAAATTATTGCCACCATTACTGGAGTCACAAAAATTTTTGAGCTGGGTTAGTGAGGGTACTGCTATGCTACTTGGAAAAATCAATAAAAGAAATGCTTGACAGATGTCACTAGATTCCATGTATTATGGTTCATAATGATATGCCTTATAAGTTTGTCAAGGCAATCCTGGTCTCTGAGTGCTTGTAAAAACCTCTATTTATGTACTCATTTACTTATACTAAGTAAAATTCTAGTTGTGTTACCATATTGCAGAACTCTAGGCAATAACTATGGAACTTGAGAGTAGGTTGTCTGCTACTATCCTTAAAAGTTATGAAAAAACAAGGCCTTTCCTGCTTTGTCCTACTATAGCCTCCGACATTGAAACATCGCAATAAGGTCTACCAGTTAAGATGACCAACTAATGAATTTCATGTAGAATTTTATAAGTATCTTAGAGGTCATTTAGTTATTCAATTTACAGATGAGGAACCAGAATTACAGAGATAAGAGTGTTTTGATCAAGGGCACAAAAGTAATAAACAGCAGAGCCAGGATTTGACTTTCTGACTATACATCCAGCGTTAGTTTCATGAAATCATATCCCTATAAAGTGTTCTGAAGTGTGGAAGAGGAATCAAAATGATGATTAATCACCAAAAGGCCACATAAATCGGACTATTCAGAAGCACTATAGAATGTGGCTATGGAGGAAAACTGCCTTTCTGTGATTTTTTTACAAGTAGTTTGAAAGGGTTCATTTGGAAGAGAAAATGAACTACGTATGGAAAATGATTCGATTCATAAATGCATGATGAGATCAACTTAAAATATATTTTTATAGGAGAGGATTTTATGATGTAAGATATACAAAATATAGTAAAGTTTCATAAAATACCATTTAGAAGCAAGAAGGAAGCTTTAATCAAAAAATACAACTAAATAAAAGACTGATTTTTTTTTCTTGGTGTTAAGTTAATGTTTTTCAGAATTTTAAAAACTGTATTATAGTTTCTTTTACATGACATATTTTTATATAATGCCAGGAAATAACAAGTATCATTAAAAATTAGGGATAGAGGTTCAAGAAAATTGCATTCCTTCCCCTCTCCATATTAGATTTAAATTAATTAACAGATCCACAATTGGATAATTTGATATATTGATCTCACTGCTTCAACTACTACTCACTCTAATTATATAGATGACAATCCATCCATGCGCATTCAATCCAAATGACTCAAGTGTTGAACCAGTTGAATTCTAAGCTCTCTACCAGTTTTCTTTTTTTTATTCCATGATCCTCCACAAAAAACCACATTTAAATAACAAATCCATTAACAATAAATATTTCAGTGCCTACTTTATGAAATACTCTATAGCTGACTTTAGGGTATAAGTCTTTGATTTCAAGTCAGAAGACATCATGGATTTGGCTCCTTAACTTATTACTTACTTCCTGTGTGATCTTAGGCAAACTGCTAAGATTCTTTGGGTCTTAATTTCTTCATCTGTAAAATGAATGGCTAAAAATGGGTTGAACTATCTTATCCTTTCTTACAACTCCAGGTTCTGTGAAACAAGTCTATGTCTACTTTGGAAACAATTTAATTTAAAAAATCATTTGTGATTTTTTTCTGTCCTGATTTCCCTTTTACTATGTCATAAGCTACATAAATGTAAATATTAAACCTTTAATAAGTGCTGTAGAGTATGACTGGTTACAAAAGCAGCTTACTTATAATATTAAAAAAATAAAATTAAGAAAATAAATTATGTCAAGCTTTCAAAACACACCTAATCTGCTTAATTGTAAATAGGATTTTCTTGTAGATTTTCTGGTAAACCAAAAGGAATAAAAGTAATACACAAAATTTTATGATATTTCAACTAATGAGTAAGAGAAAACTATATTTCATCCAAGCATAAATAGATTTAATGCCTCAGTTATTAATGTTATTTCTTTATGAACAATAGGAATCAATAAAGGTCAGATATTTAAATTTAAATACTTTCAGAAATTGTTCTGGGCACAAGGTATGGTGCTTTTAGTATTTCTTCTATTTTGGGGAGAGGAAATTTGGACTTATGATATTTCCCCAATATGGAAAAATTCCAATGTTAAAATTTCCTCCACTGAAGTATATGGACAATATTTCTGAAACTTGCAATCTTAAAAGTGTTACCTGAAATATTCTGTGAATAAAATAGCTTACCTACAGCCACATATAAGATATTGGCCTCCAGTATAGTGAAAGATAAAATAAGCTACCAGAGACAACTCAATATATTAAGCAAAGAAAAATTTGTAGGGCAAACATTTTCTGAAAGATCCTAAATGTTTTATAATAAATTTTAGATAAGGTAAGCTTACTATTTACTATAAAACAGAGGATTAATAACAAACTAAGTAATTAGGACAACTTATTTTTATGATAAGTCATGAAGAGACCTTAGAAACTGAGGTCCTGTTGATAGCTTTAAAAAAAAAAAATTCACAGAGTCAGAGATTCTCACATTTAGGACAGTTCTCAGATTTGGGATGAATCTCAGAATCCTTCTAGTTTGAATTTACTGGAAAGTCAATATAAACTGGACTTATTTCACAAACACTACATCTGATTTCTGTGAGAATCTGTGCCCTAGATTAAAGTTATGAATGTGAATTTCTTCTTTGCTTATAAGATACTTTGCTCACCTAACAGCACTAAACAAAATTAACATATCTCCCTTTTAAAACTAAAACTTGAGGTACTAACCTCAATACCAACATCATCTTTGAATATTTAGGACAACAATATCTAAAATTCTCTCTCTCTCTCTCTCTCTCTCTCTGAAGATCAAGTTCTGGAGAGTTAAGTTCCTTTTTCTTAAGGATCCACAAGCATATTCTATTACTTTTAATTATGCTGTCTCCCCCAAATAGAATGTGAACACCCAAAGAACAGCAACTCTTAATTTTCTATTTGTATCCTCAAATGCTTAGCAGTTCTTAGCACATACTTAAATGAATTTATGATCTTACTGATTTGGAAATTCTCTCCAATAATATGCTTTGCAACTGATTCATGCCTGATCTAGTTGGACTATTCTATCATGTCAGAGAATTTACATAATGTGCTGGAGACCGTCCTCATTTTCTCTTAATATTCTGAGGGTACAAATGGAACACTATCTCTCCTTCTCATACTTCACATGGCATCTGTCAATCCATATGACCAAATTATATTTTATTTTCTTTATGACATTATTTACTCTTATTCTTCACAGTTTCTCAGAGGTTATAAAGTACAATTTGCCTGCTCAACTATACCATATATCTCTCCATTCTCAAATTTCAAAGATAATAGTATTACAAGGCAAGGCTGTCAGGCAGCCAACATTAAAAAAGAAGTTAGTATTGAAAAGGTAGGCCTTTGATTTTATGAAATGTTCGGGGATAGTAAAAGAGCTTTGGAAATTGCTGAAGGCTATCCAGCTGCCTTTCCTCCTGTACAACTTTGGACCCAGTTTTTCTGAGCCAGTGTTGTACGAGCTTCAGGGGATGTCCTTCCAAATGTATGCTGAAATCTAGAAAACAGACACTCTTTATCCACTTGGTGTTTGTGGATGCACAGGGATAGGCTAAACTGTTAAGTGATTGCAGACTGCATCTAGGAGGTTCTTCAGTGTTCTGGGACTTGATGCAATCAGTACAATTTCATCTGTAAACAAGAGTATCTGGAGAACCTCTGACCTGGACTCTTTGTTTGTTTTTCTGCATCCTAATGGAGAATACTTTCAGGGAATAATTATCCCTATTTTATGTTTCACCTGATATTTATTATCAGAGTATCACTGAACAGTTATTTGTACTGTGATATCTTCCAAGAAATCTTGAATAATGGTGTAGAGAGAAAATTTCTTGTTGCAAAAATGTTTGAAGAATTTTTTTCTTATTCCCGGTGAAGTGTTTTTCATAATCAACAAAACAAAATAGATATTCTATATATATTATATGTATTTTTATAAATCTTTCAGCTGATTATGAAATGATATATTGTAGCCAATCAAAAACTATCATTTACAAAAAGCTGCTCATTTCTCATGTGGGCCTACACTAAGAGTGTGTGTGTGTGTGTGTGTGTGTGTGTGTGTTTCTCTCATAAAGATTTTATATGAACAGGAAAGTAGGAAGGTAGGTCAGTAGTTACTGATGTTCTTTGTCATCTTTTTGAATTATTAAGAAGGTTTGGTAATTTTTTTCCCCATTCTGGCATATTCCCTTCTTTTAGCTATCTTGTAAACTGATCTCTCAATAAAATTACAAGCATATTGTCTCTAGCATATATCTCATCTATATCCTTGTTCCAAACCTGTTACTTTTCCTGCTTTTATTATCTTTAGTGTCATTTCTAAACTCTTCTACAAGCATATTTAGGATTCTGATGTTTAGATTTAAGTGTGGTACCATCTTGGATAGAGAAAAGTTTTTTGCAAATCGTTTTATTCTGTTTCTAATTATCCTTCCATTTTATTCTTGAATAAAAATAATAGGGATGTCTTTGCTTAGTTGACTTTCTTTAAGCTAGTGTTGCCCTTGCCTGCTTCTCCTTGCTTAATGAGATGCTATTGATTATAATTTTTTATAACATTTCTTGGTAAGCTTTTTACAAATGAATTTGTATTCTCAATCTTGCCATTGGCAACCACATTGTTCTTTCAAATATTAAGTCAAAAGTTTGTAACAGCACTTTCTCGACTCTTTGGTTTCCTCCATATAGATATAATATCTATTATATCAGTTAAAATTCCTGGTAAAATTAATATAGTGAATATTGTATCATTTCTATTCATTCAAGAAACTTAGGAGATTATATTTAAATTTCAAAGTTATCACTACCCAGAGACTCATGATGTATATGTGGCATAATACTAAGCAAAATTAGATAGGAATATCTGTTCCTATTCCAAGATACACAAAGTATTAATGTGGTGAGTCACAGTTATAAAAATCTGGCTGCTTGATTATTCACTTATAAGGGCCTAAAAATAACCACCTGTATCTGTTTAAATTTTATATTCAGGATTTTTTTCTTTCAGGGATTATTTCCTTAAGAAAAAAAAATACAATAACAACAATAACAAAACATACTACAGTATAAAAAAACCTGAATTTTACTTTTTTACTTTTAAAAATACCACTTTTGAATTCTGGTTTCCAACACTGTGACATTGTCTATTATCGGTGTCACTGAAAATAGCAGGAAAATACTTTCCATACCTGTCTAAATTTTGCACGAGCCTCTTTCTCCTTCATTCTTCCATGGGCAACTAAGTAATCAAACACTTCACCTGAGTCATAAAGGTAAAGCAGACAGTGAAATAAGCATTATTTTTCAATTTTAAGGATATATGTAATTTCAGGTTGTTTTTAAAGCGGTCATATGGCCAACAATTATTGTCTATTATTAATACTGATAATAAACTATTAGACTCGGGTGAAAAAACTTGCTTGCACGTTTAAATATGATCATAACCAGATGTCAAGGCATATACATAATGCACAACCTTGCTTTCTGGTGTTATTTTCTTAGAAATACCGTCAAGTCAATTTTCTATTATTAAGTCATCAAAATAAAAATCACAAATATAACCCAAATTCTTGGGGTACTTGAAGATCCAAGATTTACAACACTTCAATAACAACAAAAAAACCAACAAAAGTCACCTGGTCATGACCTTCTCCTGTCTATTTTCATCTTCAGTCTTTAACTAAAACCCCACCTTTTGCATAAAGTCCCCCTTATGATTCCAGCCCAACCCAGTCTCTCACCCTCTGTCAACACCTATAGGACCTACTGTCTGTACCACTGTCTCCTCCACTGTTCAGCAAACTCCTCAAAGCTTCAGATAGCATCATGCTTCTGTACCTGGTACATGGAGGCAGCCGGTGGTGCAGTGGAGAGAATGCTGTAGTTGGAGTGAACAAGACTGAGTTCAAATCCAGCTTCAAAGAGAATGATTTACTATCTGTGGGAACCTGGGCAAGTCACTTAACCCACTCTGTGCCTCAGTTTCCTCATCTGTAAAGGTGGGTATAATAATAGCACCTATCTCTCAGGGTTGTGAGGAAAAATGAGTTCATATCTATAAAGCATTTTGAAAACTTTAAAATGCTAGATAAACGCTAGCTATTTTTTTTTCCCATTTGTTGAGGGCCAAGCATAGCGACAAACAAAGTACTGAATAAATATTTGCTGAATTAAATCTGAAAGCAACAGGAGCATCTAATTCTTCTAGCCTATTCTCCTATTTAATCCTTCCATAAAATGTTTTCCCACCTTAGTTCCAGTATTTATGGTAGTCATCAACATGGTAAGAAAGTTAATTACCAAGTGAAGGCCTAATTATAAACAATTAGTATTAACACATTAATATTTATTACAATAAAGTATTTTATATAGGCTAAAAAGGTAATAGATATTGTATATCCCCATAAATGTTATTATATGTTTCATAGGACCATAATTAAAAAAACAAAGAATGAATAGTTCCTTATTCCTACTCTAAAGTGAGGTAATAGAGTGGCTTCTAAGAAAGTTTAAGAAAGAAAGTATATTTTTAAAAAATATTGAACATAAAACAATTGTAGCAAGTCAAAGTCTTAATGTGAGATAAAGCCTACTACATAACAATATCTAGAGCTAGATGAGATGGTAATTTGCTATATATTTATTCAATAAATAAAACAAATACCAAATAAATCAGGATAATTTTGTGGAGGACCTGACAGACTGGAAATTACAAGTGGTCTTGTATTGTAGGCCCACTTGAGGCTAAAGCTTTGAACTGCATGCTTGGAACATACTAGGATGATAAGAATAAAAGAAAGAATAGGCAATGCCATTTGGCTCTTTTTTCTTCAAATACAAAGGACAATTTTGGTCTATCCTTGGTTTTATGGATCCAAGTTGGGAAAATCTCTCAAGATCTGGTTAATTATATATAGGATTAAAGGTAATTCTCTGTCTGAAGGACCTCAAAGACACAGATAGTAATAGGGCCAATTCAGACCCTTCCAAGTAGTTCTATATCCTAATGTCTGTAGAATCTTTTTGACTAACTGATAATGATTCAAAGACTGTCTCATTGGATGCCTTGTTTTCCCAAAATCACTTAAGTGCCATAGCCCCAATGCTGAACCAGAATCATACTGGCCTATATTCAGTAAAGGTAAATTTGCCAAATTCCTTGTTTCCTATATTGTATTTCTATTGTTTTTTCTTTCCCAAATGAAAACTAAACTTTTAAAGGAGAAGAATGTTGTACTATATTTTTCAGAATTAATTCGATATCATTTGAAGATGATGGCTTCCAAACCATTGTCACAGTCTTAAGTAAATTGGCAAAGCAGCTCAAGTTAAATGAAATCAAACTGTAGGAGTGGGACTATTCATATTAACAAAATGGATCAGAGTTGCAAACACTATTCACTTTCTGAGTTCTTAAAACTGTCTCTGACCCTATAGTTCCTAAGACTTAAAACATGAATGAACTAAAGAAATATTTATCGTATCCTTTATATTACTCATGTTACCATGTCCTTCCATTAAGAAAGATAGAAAGTTGACATACTTTGTTGAAAGCTAAAATATGTTATAGTTTCATATTCAAAATATCCTTGCAAATGATTGTGAAATATAAATTTTTTACTTTGTCAAGGCCATTTTGACCTGCTAAATAGGCTCACTTTTTCCCCCTCCACCTCCACTTAGTAAAGGAAAAATCCCTACGTATATAAATTACACATGGTCTTCTCTCAGAGATAAAACTGTCACAGAAGCTATTCAGAAAGCAGAAAAAACCAGCTGAATAAATTATAGAGATTTGAAGCTTTTTGTTAATGTTAAAATCTATTAACATGTTTTAGAACCTGGGTTCTGTGAAAACTTGTAAAACTATATTAATAGATTTTAATCTCCCAAAATTATCAAGTAAGTTTGAGGCCAAACAATGGCCAGAATAAAATAAACTTCTATCTAAAAAATGCACAGTTAAACATAACAAACTATATTAACACGGTACAAATTATTTTTTCTATGAGAATATCTGATATTAGATATTAGATAGTTCAGTAGCTAGAAGCTTTGGATTTAAATAACTGTTGATTAAAGTATAATTTTCCTCACCTATAAAATATAGTACTTAGGCTAAATGACCTCTGAAGTCTCTTGTGGCACTGGTGCTTTATAAATCCCATGTAAAATTACTCCTGAACCAGCAACACAGAATTTTAAGATTTTGAAGGGAAATCAAGTCATTTTAATCCATTCAGTCCCTGAACAGAAAGCAACCAGGGTTCAGCTAAGAGATACCACATATTCAGTTTTACTTGCAATTAGTTAAAAATTTTGAGTAAAATTCTGGGCAGTTTCAAATTTATGAGACTGCTTAAAGTCTTGCACATACATGTCTTTTACAACTCAGAACAGAAACATTGTTATAAGTGATTATTATAAGCCTATTTAATGTACAATATGCTGAAAATTTAGTGCAATGTATAAATAGCATTAGAAATAGTTATCCACAACCACTTTGAATATGTTTTTGTAGGAAAATACATTTAGACTTTGAATTTATAAGTGAAAAATTTCTCAGACCCTTGACATAAGAGCAAAGGCCTAGATTTATGGCTACTATTCTTGGCTCTGAAGCCAGGATCTAAAGTTTGGGAAAAGTGAGAAGGTAACATGAAAGGAGACATAGGGACAGGTTCCACTGATTGATTTGTTGTTTCTTGTCTTATTGACTCTTTTCTACTTCTACATCCCTGAATCAAGAAACTCTCAAAGCACTGAGATCAAAGGATCTTTAGTCTTATTTACATTGAGAATAGAAGGGTATTAAAATATTTTCTGCAAAATAAATTAACACATCAAAAAATCTGATATTATATGCAATGTCCCTTATGTATGTATCCCAGGGGGAAGAACGCAGGGAGAAATATAGGTAATAAAAAAAACAAAAGTTAGCAATAAATATTTAAAATAATCTTATACCTGACTAATTTCTTCCTTCTCTTTTTACTACTATCCTAAGCTAATGAGAAGTAGACAGTACTACTGGGATCTTCATCACAGAAGTTAAAAGCAAAGGTAAGATACCTGGGAGGGCATGTAAGGTATCATGCTAGGTGCTGCAGCTATCATTTAGACCAAAAACTTAGCCACCTCTGTGTTACCAGCAGATGGTGGTGATGAGTCCTGCCAACTAAGAATTCAAAATGCAGCTGTCAGCACAGAAAGAGATGTAGGCCAAACAGTCTGTGAGACAATACACTTCTTTTTTGAGTAGTTCCTCCCAAATCTGACTACATTTATCTTCTAGAACTATACATCATACTGAAAAGGGGAAACATCAGGCAGAGATAAGTGAAGAAAAGAGTTTTTGGAGAAGGAACTCTTAACAACTTGAAAAGCAAGTAGAAAGGGATGAACATCTTTATCCCACAGGCAACTGAGATCCCCTGTGCTCTATGGATAACTGTTTTGGCCATTGTGTGGAGAACATGTTGAAGAAAGAAGATCAGAGAAGCAGGGAGAACAAGAAGGCTTTTGTAATTGTCCAGGTGAAAAGTCAGGAGGATCCAAGTTAAGATGAAAGGCCTAGAAGATGAGATAGGGGATGAATACAAGTTGGAATTACCAAGATTTTTATTTTATTTTATTTTATTGGATAAGGGAAGCGAGGAAGAGGAAAAAGTATTGAAGATGAGTACTTGACTGTGAACCTGGTTGACAAGTAGGATCATAATGTGCTTGACAAATAGCATTAAGAGGAAGGCCAGGTTTAAGAAAACATATTAAGTTCTACTTGGGATCCAATTAAACCTAAGGAACATTGAGGTGTATATGACCAGAAGGAAGTAACTGATATGAAACCACAAGATAGGAGAGAGATAAAGGCTAGATACACAGATTTGAGAGTCATTAACATAAAGATGATCATTCAAACTAATGGGAGTTGAAGAGATCATCAAGAGAAAAATCAATGAAAAGAGAAAAGGAAAGGGGCCTAGGTTAAAGCCCAAAGTTAGGACTTTCCTCACAGGAAGGACATGGATCTTGGTTCAACAGAAATTAAGAAGCAATAGTCAGACAGGCAGGAGAATCATGGAAGAACAGTGCAACAAAAACAGAATATCTACGAATCAGTTGATGGACATTTATTAAGCATCTACTATGCACCAAGTTACCAGAAAAGGAAATGGTAACCCACTCCTGTATTTTGCCAAGAAAACTCCATGAACAGTACTGGTATGATATGGCCCACAGTGTCACCAAGAGTCAGACACAACTGAACAATTGAATGACAATACAACAATGTTGCAGGCCCTGTGCTAAGCTGTGGGCATATAAAGGAAGGCAAAATATAGAACCTGTTCTCAAGGAGCTCACAATCTAATAGGGGGGAACAACATGTAAACAACTATGTATAGCATAAACTGGAGATAATAAATACAAGAAAACTTCCCTCTGTTGAAGTAAGGGTGGGGAGGCAAGGGAAGGCTTTCTGTACAAGGTGAGATTTTAGCTGGGACTTAATGGAAAGCCAGCAAAACCAGGAAGCAGAGATGAGGAAAGCATTCTAAACATAGGGTACAGACAGTGAAAGTACCAGGAGTCAAAAGATATGGTGCTTGGTGGAAGGCCCAAGAAGGAGACCAGTGTCAATGGTTCATAGAATACATGGTCAAGAGATGGAGGGTAGGGAAGTTATAGGTAGAAGACTGGAGGCAACAGAGAGTGACTATAGTTTATTAAGTAGGGAGGTGGCATGGTTAGCCTATGTTCTATTAAGATCACTTTGACTGGAGGATGGACAGACTTGTGGAAGGTTATTGTAATTGGTAAGAGAAGAAGAGGGCCTATCAATGAAGATAAGGGGACGTGGACAAGAAGGTTAGGAAGGCAAAATTGAAAAGTCATGGCAAAAGATATGATATGGGGGATGAGAGAGTATAAAAAGTTGAGGATGATACCTAGTTTGCAAGCTTAGATGATTAGAAAGGGATAGTAATATCTCAACAGTAACAGAGAAGTTAGGTAAAGAGGGAGTGGTTTCAGGGAGGATGGGGAAATTATGAATTCAGTTTTATACTTTTTGGGTTCAAGATGTTCATGGGAAATCGAATTCAAGATATCTAAGATGTAGTGGGAAACGTGAGACAACGTCAGCATAGAGGTCAGAATTAGATAAGCAGGTAAGTAAAGAATGACAAGCGTAGAGATGACAACTGAATCCTTGGAGGTTCACAACATCACAGAGTGAAATTGTATAGAGGGGGAAAAAAGCGCTCAGGATAGAGTCCTGGATGGCCCACTTGGATAAGATGTACCACAAAAAACTGAAGCAATACAGGCAGGAGAAGAACCAGGAGAGAACAGTGTCCAGAAAACCTAGAGAATAGAGGAGCAAAGGAAAAAGAATGATCAACAGTGCAGATATCTACAGAGAGGTCAGGGATGAGGCCTAAGAAAAGGCCATCAGATTGAGCAATTTAGAGAACTGTAGGAAGGTTATAGATAGCAGTTTTATTTGAAAGATAAGGCCAGAAGCCAGATTATAAAGAGTTAAAAGTAATAAAAAAGGAACTAGAAGTACCTAGAGTTTGGTCACAAAAGGAAGGAGAAATGTGAAATGATTTAGCTAATGGGCAGGAAAGGATCATGTAAAGGCTTTTTGAGTATAGGGGAGACAGACATATCATAGACAGGAAAGAAGTAGCCTGATAGGAAGCCACAGAAGAGAATTGTGAGAAAGGGGATGACAGAAGGGCAACAGAGGCTCTGTACTAGTTTCCTGCAAAAAATGTTATAACCTGACTCAGAGAAAAGGCATAATACTACTATTGCTATTGCTACCTCTCACCTTGCTCTTGACCAACCACAGCCTAAAAATGCCAGGGAAAAGCAAAGAAAATCCTAAATTGCTATAGTTGGAAGTAAGGAGTTGTATAATCTGTGCTACTTGGCTGGAACAGCGTTTCCAAGGTGATGAATCGGTGTGAATATACATAAATCATTCACATGTTGAATATTCTTAGGCTGGGGAACCTATAAGCTCTCCCTACACTTGATCCATTTGCTTTTCTCTCTCTTTTTATTTACAATTATAACTACTCTAGTCCACTGATTTTAGTTTCTTATGGAAAAACTCCAGTCACTCTCCTAACTTAAAACAACAAATTAACTCCCTGCTATTACTATATTCTGAAATTCAGTTTCCCACCAAGACAAAAAGGGTCTACTGACTGAATAGTGACGCTGAACAAGCAATATTTAAAATGTGTCTCTAAAATCCTTTTCCAAAGTCCTCAATAAATTGCAATTCTTTAAAAAAAATAATAACTTCAAGTCCTGTTGGGAAGTTTCCTATTTCTGAAAAAAGGTAATTTATATGTCAATGATTTTATGCTACCACATCTATGATTTTTAACACATAGGGACATTTGAACTAAAAAAGAAAAGTAGATGAGAAAAGGTAAAAAGAATGATATTTATAGCATATTATATAACTGCATGTCTTTGCAAATAATAGCTCAGGTCACTGTCACCAGTAGAAATTGCTTTCAAAATTAATACTGTGTTTGAAAACAAACAATCTTAAATTCAACATTTTTATGCTTGAAATTACACATATATATCTTTTCATTGATACTTAAATTACAAACATTTTCAAATTCATTGCTAACTTCTTATTTAGGAACCTATTTGGTTCAAACTTAACATTTTATGGATTATTCAAAAAATTTATGTAAATTGAGAATCTGCAAATCAGGAATTGATTTAGCATATGTTTTAAAACTTATTTTATTTTCAATTTATAGAATAAAGCACTTCTGTAACATGGTACAATTTTTTAAAGATATCTGCATATGAAATTGCAAATCTACTTAATATAAGCCACTTCTTATTCCTTATAAATATACAACAAAATTATCATTTAAATTTTTTTTCCCCTTCCTTAGACAGCATATACTTTTCTATAGTTAAATTTATTAAGCATAGTTTAGGTGAGCTGTTTTTGTCCTTTATGGCTCAGAGCTTCAAATTGTAAAAAACTTAGAAACTCAGAGGAAGTGGACTATGAGTTTCTAAAACAAAGCAGCTTTAAATACTGCTACAGAATATGGATTTGACTGGCTCTAAGAAAAACCAAAGCCTAAAAGATAAATCTAAGGAATATAAAATGCCTCATTTAGAAATAAGTAAACATTATATTTTTATGGTATTGTTTTTAAAAGGTATAAAACAGATTCAGTAACAATATTTAAAATATGTATATAATATAATCCTTAGATGATGTTCCACACCTTAAAATTGTTTTTTTTTTTTTTTTTTTCCAAATTTCAGTTATTTTTATCCCCTTAAGTAGCCATACTTACCCCCACTGGCATATTCCATTACTAAATACAGTGTCTTCTCTGTTTCAATAACTTCAAATAATTTTACTGAAAAAAGAAAATTAGAAATATAATTTCGTAATTATCAGGAAATAATTTTATTTATAGTAATCATTTACAATCAAGACAAAAAAATAAAAAGTCACAGAAGTCTAAAAATCAGCTAACATATGCTATCAATTATACAAAATGTTACATGTTCTTTTCTGATTGAGGGGGAAAAAGAACTGGAATTCCTGCCACCCAGGATATCATTCAAAAAATTGTTTATACAAAATATATTATTGATAAAGATTGTACCAATTTTCTTGGATCAAAAAGGTATATTAACCTTTTTTAAATATAAGTTAACCTACCAAGTAAAAATAAACAAAATGAACATATTTTTTCATGTGTATTATGCACATGATAAAGTACTAGATGGTACACTTATAAATGGAACTGGTTTTTTTTAGCCTCATAATTCAACATTTAAAAGATTTTTTTGGTTAAAATTTGTTTCTCCTTTTTTTTTTTTTTTGACTCTGAAGTCTCATTTGTATTTTACAGTCTTTAAAATGTTAAAAATAATACTCAAGAGAATGTTAGCTATAGATCACTGTTGTAATTTCATCACTATTCTTAATCTTAAAAACTTATGTTCATACTAAACCATTCTAAGTATTTAAAAAGTGACAATTTAGGTCAAAATTTTTAGTTAAGGTCAAAAGTAATTAGCATAATAATTAAATGTAAGCAGCCTTCAAATAAACTGATAATCATGAGTTCAGAATTAAATATATAGAAAAGAAAGAGAATTGCAGATCTCTTAAAGTTAAAACCAAAATGTTAGTGAAATAGTAATTAAGTTGCAGAATCACAAATTAATGAAAACAGATTATAAAATTAGATCGGATGCCATTATACAACCATTAAATGGGAATACTTAAGGATGGCATTGATGGGAGCCACAAAAATGAGAAGGAATGCTGAGAAAAGAATACAAATTATAGGAAGAACAAAGAGGGAAAGAGAAAGCAACACAATGTGATGTAAAAAACATTGAATTTGTACTCAGATAATTTGGCTCTTCATTGTGAACAATAAGAAATTTGAGGGAAGGAGAGAAAGCAGAGAAGCAAGAAAACTAGCCCACTATATGTTGTAGCTTTAATAATAAACTGGCTTTTCTCTCTTCACTACAATCCTCAGTCTAAGCATGGGAAAAAAGGGCATAAATATATCCCAGCTCACAGTAACCTTGACTTCTACATTCTGAAATAATTAATGTTTAGCATAGTGCTTGGCACATAGTAAGTGTTGAATAAATATTGACTGATTATGAAGCAGGATTGGAGTGATTTTTCTAGAGTATTTTTTACTAAAGGAAAAGTATCCTTTGGCATTAAATACTACTAACCCTCAGTGAGTTAGTTAGCAGTAAGGTGTGGGAGCTCAAATGCGCACCATATTTCATGCTTACAGACCTTTCTAACAAAACACAACTTTCTAACAACACCAGAGTGGAGAAGTACAAGTACATGATCCAACTCTGGGCAAAGTCTGGGGGCAATGGAGAAGGAATACAAGTTCCTACAAAATTAAACAAATAAACAAACAAACCTTTAATAGCCAAGGGGTTAAAGAGAAGATCTAAGAGAGCGTAAGAGGTGGCAATTTCTTAATTTTCTCTAATACTGATACTGTGAAGTCAACTCAGCACTTTCTGGGAGATCTTTCAGGGGAACATCTGGCCCCTTCACTGTTACAAAGAGATGGCACTGTATAATGAAAACAGCAGAAGACCTAGGTTTTTAGCACTTGTTCCTTTTAGCAGTGTAAAGGTAGACAAAATTGCCTCTGAATCTGTTCAATCACTTATAAAATGAGAATAATTATGCTTGTAACTACCTTCTTCACAGATTTGTTGGGAGAAACAAATGGTTTGAAAGACATACTCTGTAACTATAAGCTATTTCAATTTTTTAGTCATGATTTTTAAAATGCAATTTTAAAAGATTAATTATTTTCATAAGTATCTACTTGTTAGTCATATTACTTATTTAGAGGCAATTGATGGAATACAATGCAGACTTGGGAAAGGGCACTCAGGAAAACCTGAGATCAAATCCATCCTCCAAAAGATATTACCCAGGTGATAAGAATTCATTATTTGATAAAAACTGCTGGGTAACTGGAAATTAGTACGGCAGAAATTATGCATGGACCCACACTTAACACCATATACCAAGATAAGATCAAAATGGGTCCATGATTTAGGCATAAAGAACGAGATTATAAATAAATTAGAAGAACATAGTATAGTTTATCTCTCAGACTTGTGGAGAAAGAAATTTGTGACCAAAGATGAAGTAGAGACCATTATTCATCATAAAACAGAAAATTTTGATTACATCAAATTAAAAAGCCTTTGTAGATATTACTCAGGTGACACTGGTTAAGTTCTTCAATTTTTGTCAGCTTCAGTTTCTTCAACTGTAAAATGGGAATAATAGTAATATCTACTTCAAAGAGTAATTGTGAGGATCATAATTTTTGAAAAAGTACTTAGCATAGTGTCATATAATTATTCCTTTCCCTTTCCCTATTTAGTATTTAACAATAAATGAGATATCAAAAGGTAATAATATATGGCAATGCAACTATTTATAAATGTGTTTGGAAATAAAATGTTTATATCTTTTGATCCATCTGTCTATATATCCATCCATTCATATACTTGTTAATCTATTTCAATAATCATAGTGAGATAGGATGGGGATGGAGATTATGTAAATTTATATTTCTTCTTCTTTTTTTAATAACTTTTTATTGATAGAACCCATGCCAAGGTAATTTTTTACAGCATTATCCCTTGCATTCACTTCTGTTCCGATTTTTCCCCTCCCTCCCTTCACCCCCTCCCCCAGATGGCAAGTAGTCCTTTACATGTTGAATAGGTTACAGTATATCCTAGATACAATGTAAATTTATGTCTTTCTAACCCTCACAGACCAAGTACAAAGAAGGTACTGAATAAAGAGCTGTTTGACAATTATTTGTGAATTTAATGATTTTATAAGATGCTTCAATTTGTAGTTTCCCCTTAAGTTTGCATTAATCTTAAAATGATTATTTTAAAATTTCTTACATAAAAGATTCAAATGATTATGAAGATTATTATAAAGGAATTTCATGTACTAATAATTTTCTATTAAATCTGAGCTGTTGATAGGGATTATTAATAAATGAGCCCAAAATACATAGAATTACAAAATTACCAAGAATTAAAAAGCTATTTTTGATCAATCCTTAAAAAGAATATCTAAAACTCATATAACCTCAATTTATAGAAATTTAAACTAAGAGATACAAAAGTTATATTAATAGTAAGTAGACTGTGTCTACATTCATTATTTTCAATATAACTACTGACTATTCCATTTACTCACTTATTAGCACTTTCTTTTAAAAAAATAAAACAAACTTCATTTGTAGGCTGTCCATACTAGGGGTGGAGAATGTGAAAATCATTTGGTCTGGTTCTGCCAAGGCAAAGGCAGGTGACAACCTCCCATAATTTAAGTTCTTTCAGCTAATATTTTTGTATGGTCCATGGAACCCTTGGCAGAAAAAAGGTTCCCCACCTCTGGTCTACAATCATCTTTTTCTCTTAGATCAACAATACATATCTCTAAATGCTATCTCCTTTATCCGATAAAAAAAACAAAAAACTTATATGTCTATACAGTAATAAAATACATACCTATATTGGGATGATTCAGTATCTTCATTATTCGTACTTCTCGAAATAACTGTCAAAGAAAGTAATTATTTAAATACTTTGTAAAAATCTCATTTGAATACAAGGAGCTACACAGGCACATGCAATTGGAAGAGATTAGTTTACAACATATTCAATATCACAGTACTGAACTAGGTAATCAAGAGATTTTATCACTGTTCCTAATTAAGCAAAAAACTATGAACAATTATTTAAATTGTCTAAAACTGAATTTTATCATCTTCCAAAATGATGATAGATGAGATGATTTCTGAGATCTCTTCTGGAAGATGACATTTTATGATGTAATATGTACATATATTATTTTTTAATTCAGTACTTTATATGATTTAATCTGTAAATGTACTTCCATCAACACAAAACTAATGAACTGTCATGGACAAAAAAAGCCCTAAACTTGACATTCAACTTTCAGGTAATAAAACACTCTATTCTCGAAGCCTTTCTGGTTTGATAGGATTTGCTTCATCCTATGGATTTTTCATTCTGAAATCTATGACATAAGTAATAATGAATATGCTTCTGGGCTTCCTAAAAAGTTCTTGCCAATCATAAAATGAAAACTGTTAACTTTATTTCTTTGAGTCTTCTGAAAACCACCTCTTTATAGTCTTTGACCACTTATTGATTAGGGAATGACTTGAATTCTTATATATTTGACTCAGTTCTCTATTGGCCTTTATCAGAGAAACCTGCTGTAAATTCCCTCCCTTTCCACTGCCCAGTTTTCTGCTTTCTTTTCACCTTGACTCCATTGGCTTTATTTGTGCAAACTTTTTAATGTAATCAAAATTATCCTTATATACATTCTTCTATCTAATATTTGGTCATAAATTCTTCCCTTAATCATATAACTGACAAGTAAATTTGCAGACAGATTTAGAAGTATTTTATATAGTTATTTTAAATGGGATATCTTTATCATTGCCAGACTTTATATAGCAACATACAGAAATGCTGATAATGTTATGTGGTGGTATTGTTGTTTTTTTTAAACATCCTGCAATTTTGCCAAAATTGTTAAGTATTTCAAATAGTTTTTTAATTTCTTCTCAAGAATGTTCTATTTTACTGTCTGGTTATTGACTATCAAGACAGTTTTCCTTGATAATTTCTTGAAATACCATGTCTAGACTTATTGATCATGGCTTTCAGGTAGTCCAATAATTCTTAAATTGTCTCCCCTCTATTTTCCAAGAGGATATTTCAGATTTTCTTCTATGTTTTCATTCCTTTGATTTTGATTTGTTTCTTCATGTTTCCTAGAACCATTAGCTTTCATTTGCCCAATTCTTATTGTTAAGGATTTTCTTCAGTTTCTTTTCTTTTAACATCTTCTTTTCCTTTAGGCTAATTCTACTTTTTAAAGACTTCTATTATTCAGTAAAAAAATTTTTTTTACCTCTTTTCTCATTTAGTCAATTCTCTTTTAAAAGGTTTTTCTCTCCAATAGATTTTTTTTTCTGCCTCTTTTACTAAGCTGTTGACTCTCTATGATTTTCCAGCACCACTCAAATTTCTTTTCCCAATTTTTC
This sequence comes from Antechinus flavipes, assembly GCF_016432865.1. Taxonomy (NCBI): domain Eukaryota; kingdom Metazoa; phylum Chordata; class Mammalia; order Dasyuromorphia; family Dasyuridae; genus Antechinus; species Antechinus flavipes. Next base: position 364,948,321 of record NC_067401.1, read on the forward strand.
TTTTACTTGTTAAAAAATCTACTTTTAAAATCTTTTTTGAGGTCTTCTAGTAATTGTTTTTTGGATCTGATACCAATTCATACATAAGGCTGTCCTCTTCTGTGTTTTGATCTTCCCTGTCACCATAGTAACTTTCTATGGTTACTTTTTTTAAAAAAATTGTTTATTTCCCCAGCCTGTTTCTTGACTTTTAACTTTAAAGTTAGGCTCTGTTTTAGAATTGAAAAGGTACTGTCCCAAGTTTCTCATTTTTCATGCTGATGTTTTCAGAGCAAGTTCTGGAGGAACTACAAGTTTTCAATTCTTGCAAGGTGATATGACTTAAGGAAAGCTATGTTTATTCTTTTGTTCTGTCAAGCACAATCAGTCCCCCTTTCCTTGGGACTGCCAGTGCTTCCTTTTCCTTGTTCTGGGACTGCGATATAGGCAGTGCAAGGGTCATGAACCAATGCCAGTCCCCTGTAATCAATCCTCTAATTATCATCTGTGGGCACAGAACTCCGGAAGCTACAGCCACCATTGTGCATGTCCCAAAGACCCACTGCTGACTTCCAGGGTCCCAGTATTGTGCTCCACTCTCACTCTGGTGAGACAGACTTCCCGTTGATCTTCAAAGTCAGTTTGGGCTGGAAAATTATCTCCTCCCAATCTTTAGTTAGTTCTTCAGCTCCAGAATTCATTTTTGGGTCAAATGTTTTAATGTTGTTAGGAGGGGAATTAGGAGAGCTCAGGTCCTTATCTTTACTTCATTATCTTGGCTTTGCCCCTCTCCTGTCATCATTTTTATAGTATAATAGTATGACGTCACATACATATACCCTAATTTGGCTAGCCATTCCCTAATTGATGAACACACCCTCAGTTTTTAACTCTTTGACAAGATGAAAAGAGGTGCTATATTTTTGTAAATAAGGGTCTGAAATGGAAATCATTTGGGTCTAGGCCTGTAAACAGTAACACAGTAATTAAGGTATACATAATAATAGGTGTTTGAGCAGTTTCAAATTGCTTTGCCCAATGCCTAGACCAGTTCCCAGCTCTACCAATCATTCATTAATGAATAATGGTTTCCTATAGCCTCTCCAGTTGTCATTTCCCCTTTTTGTCAATATGTCATATTTGTCAATATGATGTCATATTTGTCAATATGATCAATGTAAGGTGGCATTTAAATTTTTAAATTTGCATTTACCCATTTATTACTATATTGGAGAACTTTTTCATGTAATTATTTGTAATTTGGATTTCTTCTGAAAAATGTTATTTATATCCTTTGATCATTTATTATGTAGGGAATGGTTCTTATTTTTATAAACCTGACCCAGTTTCCTATATATCTTAGAACTAAGACCCTGAGTATTTTTTCTCATTTCTATTCTAATTTAAGCTGTACTGATCTTTTTTTTTTTTTTTTTTGGTACAAAAATCTTTTAAGTTTTATGTAATCAAAATTGTCTATTTTGCTTTCTTTGAACCTCTCCATGTCACAAGGTCATGAATTCTTCCCCTTCACAATTTCTTCCAAGTTTCTCTAATTTATGTTAATCTTTATGACTCAATTATATACTTATTTAAAGTTTTTCTTGCCATATGAAGTGAAATGTTGATGTATACCTAGTTTCTGCTAGAGAGCCTTCTACTTTTTCCAAAAGTATTTGTCAAATGAAATCTGCCATAATAGCTTGGATATAAGTAGTTCATACTACTGTACCAGCTTGCTTCTGTATATTGTGCAACTAATCTTTATTTCTTACCCAAGAGCAAATTATTTTTAATGAATATGACTTTGTAGTATAGTTCAATATCTGGTGATGCACTGCATGCCCTTCTTTCTTAATTTTTTTCATTTAATTTCTTTGATATTCTTGATCTTTTGTTCTCTAGATGAACTTATAGTATATTATAATGGTGAATAAAAGATGTACTTAATATGCTGTTTTCCTGCATTTGTTTGTGAGCTTTTTAGGTCCTGATACATAATCAATTTTTATGAAGGTGTCAGGTTTCACTGAGAAATTGGTATATTCCTTTCTGTTCCTGCTCAATATTCTCCAGGTCTTTGTATTATATTTAATCTTTTTTAACATTCTGCTCACAAACTTAACTTCTTGTTTATTTTGGCCTAGGGTTTATCTATGTCTAAGAGGGGCATACTTAGGTTCCCCACTATTACGATTTTACTATTTTCTCTTGTAACTCATTTTAATTTTCCCTTGTTTATTTTTAATTAGGTCTGCCTTTGCCTTGTCCAAGATCATGCTTGCAACTCTTAACTTTTTTATTTTAGCTAAAGCATAATAGATTCTGCTCTAAGCCCTAATTTTAACTATGGGTATATTTCTGTTTCAAATGTATCTTGTAAAAAACATGTATTATTGAGTTTAGGTTTCAAACCCACTCTGCTAATCTCCTTTTCTGGGTCACTGTAGAGGGCTGAAACTCTAGAGAAGTACACTTGAAACAAGGTGTTAACTCAGTGGAATTGATGAGATGATGGTTCTCTAGTTCACACATATTCAATATGCTGTAATGATGTAATTTTACTAAGCTATATAAGGGCTGAGAAGGAGGACTGGAAAGGGGACATTCCATTGTTGATCATCCTGGTGGCTCTCCTGCCTTCTCCATTAAGAGTAAGGACTCGGGCTGGTCTCGAAATACTCCAGAAAGCTAGCCCAAACATTACAGGTTACTTCATTCTATTCTCTTACATTTTTTCCTTCTCTCTTTTTTTTTTTTCCTACTCTCCTTTTTAAGAAATTGTTTTGTTTTTGACTAATCTCCCCTATAATCTATATTTCCCTCTATTTCTTTCCTGTCCTTTAACTTCATTCCTTCCTATTTCATTCTTGGGTGAAATGCATTTCTGTTCCAAACTGCTTGTATATGTGTATTTGTCCCTTTGTTGACTAGTTCAGATATGAGGTTCAAGTATTTTCCAATCACCACATTCATTCCCTCTTCCTTTTTGCATAGACTTTTACCTGTACAAGGTGTTGAGTAAAATAATCTCCTCCATTCTACTTTTCCTTTCCTCCTTCATTCATTGTATTCTTCCCTCATTCATTGTATTCTTCCTCGCTATTCTTTCCATTTTTTCTATTAAAATCATCACTTACTTCACATCTTTTTTGATGATGATAAAAGCACGGGAAGAATGCTTTCTGACCAATTTTTACTATCTACCCATAGTAGAAATTACCCACATACCATGGGGTCCAATTCAATCTTTTGTCCTTTCTAAGATTATTCTCTTTTCCATTTGTCATATAATCTCTTCTCTAGGTTCATATCTTCCTCTTTCTAGGTATCAATTGTTCTACTTTTTAGGAAATCCAATTTCCCTTCTCCTGAGATAAGATACTGTCTATGAAAGAACAACATTTTCTTAGAGGAAATGATCTCCCTGTTCAACAAATCCATCTTACCCCTTTAAAACTGTTGTCAATTAGTCAAGTCTTTTACTTCACCACCAAATTAGGAGTTTTCTTGGCAAAGATACTGGAATAGCTTGCTATTTCTTTCTCTAGCTCATTTTAGCTAGTTCTAAGATAGAGAATTAAATGACTTTCCCAGGGTCAAACAGTTGGTAACTGTCTGTGAATGGACTTAAATTTACGTCCTTTTGATTCTAAGACCAGTTCTCTATCCAATGTGCCAGCTAGTTGCTACAGATGAGATAAGCACTAAAGTTCTAATCCATCTGTCTTATACACATTCTTCCTTATCCTCTTTCACACCTTCTCTCTGTTTCTCTCTCCTCCATAGGACTGTTGTTCAGTGTCTCTTTTACTAATGAATTGAGACCTTTCATTCCCTCACTTCTATCACCTCCCATTCGCTTGGAGATTCTCTTCTTGTAGAGAAACTTCAAGGGTCCTCAAACTTTTAAAATAGGGGGCCAGTTCACTGTTCCTCAGACTGTTGGAGGGCCGGACTATATTAAAAACAAAATCTTTGTTTTGTGGGCCTTTAAATAAATAAACTTTATAGCCCTGGGTGAGGGGGATAATCATCCTCAGCTGCCACAACTGGGCTGGGGTGGAGGGGAGAGGCGGCACGTAGTTTGAGGACCCCTAGATTTTCAATCCTTCATTATATTCATTTATAGACTTGACTAGGGCACATCACAATTTTCCTTTGTACTTTACCTCTCCCTCTTTATTTATGCAGCCTCCAAATCTGCAATTTTGTCACATAAAAATATTTTGATTCATTTAGTATATGTGTATGTGTGTGTGTGTGTGTGGGGGGGAGTTTCAGGCCTGCTCCTTTACTGCCAATTTTCCTTTTTTTAAAATTTTGCTTTCTTTTTCATTTTTGTTTAAACTAATGCTCTGTATTTACTTTTTACCCCAAAAGATAGTAATTCACTTCTAATTTTAAAGTAATATATAGATATGGAGTAATTTATTTCATTACTTATTCTTTGGCAGTTGAATTTCTTTACCTTTCTTGTGTTTCTCTTATTTAGAATACAGAAGCTGAATATTATGCTCACTTTTTTTTTTTTCATGAATGCCTCAGATGTTTCTTTTTTCCTTTATTAAACAATCCATCTCTTTTCATTAATGATTAGGCAAAGGTTTGGAGTATACTATTTTGATTTATATCTTATATTCCTTTGCTTTTGGGAATATATTATTCCATAATTTGTTCTGAGTATGGAATAGGTTGTGGTATTTGAATATGATTTCCAGGTTGTTGTTGTTGTTTTTTTTTTTTTTTTTAAGAGATCTTTCTTCTTATTGTTTAAAGAATTTGTTCTTTATCATTAGAATTGTTAACAACTTAAATTTAAGTGGTTTTTTTTTTTTGGGGGGGGATTCTGGAGATGGAATATTTTTGATTTGTACTTTGCTGTATTTCAGAATTTTTTTGTGGCAAGTTATGCAGTTTCTTATTTACTATATAAATACGCTTTTAGAGGTTAATGTCTCTTCCCTCTCTTTTTCTAGCTTATCTTTGATGTCAATATTTTTATTTTCCAAATTGCAGTTTCTAAAAAAGAGATATTCTTTCTTCTTGCCAAAATCAATCCTTCTATTAGTGCTCAATTCCAACTTTCCTCACCTTCTTCAGCATACTGTAAACTCAATTATTCCCTCTATCTCCCTAATCTTTACCGGCTCTCTACTAATTCCATCCTTATTTCATTAATTTAAAAAAAAATGCTTCAGCCTTCCCCACACTTAGAAAAGTCTTCAATAAACCCAAGAATGTTTTCTTATTTTTTTATTTGTATCCAGCACAGAGCCTGGCACATATTAAACACAATAGATTGCTTACTGATTGACTTCAGACTTGTATTTTGAGGAAGAACATTTTCTTTATGATATTGCTTACATTATCAATGGCGTAAGCCTGTAACAGAATCATCCAATTTATTGGATTCCAAATGAAACTAGTATTTGCCTGCAAATTCCAAAAACAAAAACTAAAGAACTAAACTTAAAAAAAAGAACTAATCTTAAAAAAAAGATATTTGTAGAATAAAATCTCTTAGAATTAATAATATTGTTCTAGAGTCCAAAATGAGAAAAAAAAACAACACAGATGTGCTTTTGTTTCTCATGCTGAACATATAAAATGGGTTAAAGTACATGCAGATATTTATATTTTCATGATATAAATCTAGAAATATATATATAATCTAGAAAATATGGACACTTACAAAAATTCTATAATTTAATCTCATCTTAAATCTATGCAGTTTTGTGAAAGAAAAATTTTTATGGATAACATACCAAGGGAAGTGTTTTATTAAGCGAATATTATTATTCAGTTACTAATTCAGTGAATTTTATTGAAAACTATTTGTTCTCCTCATAAGGTTTTTTTCTAAAATGCAAAGAAAAAAAAAACTTAGTGGTTTTATACTAATGAAAAGTAACTATGCTCAGAAATATCAAAATATCACAATAAAACTAAGACATTTTAACCAAATCATTTCCCCCTCTGAATCACATATATATAATAAGTATTAAAACATGCTATCACGTTTTTAAAATTTGTAAAATTTATAAGTTATTTAAAAAGTTGGAAATAAATAACAAATCAACATGCTAATTTCTAGGCACGATGTTTTTAAAACAAACTTTTAAAAGCTGAATACAAAACTTCCTAGAACAATTTTTTAAAAAATCATTTTAGAACATTAAAACTATTAATTTTGTACTTGCAAATAGTCAAATTACTTTTCCATGATAATTATTTTGCCCCAGTAATAATCTAAAAAGAATATGGGATTCATGACTAATTATATTTTATTTAATTTATACATTCCTAATGAATTGAGGCTTAAAAAATACTTAAAATATTTTTCACGGAAAAGGAAATCCATTAATGAATCTTGGCTTTAGTATACTTTTATAATTTGAAAACCTACCATTTATTCCAAAAAATAGCCTATGTGGTACCCCAGAATCCATTCTGAATCTAAGAATTAATAACTCGCTTGCAGATTTCCAAAGATCTGCAAGACACTCAGCTAGTTGCTACATAACTTTATAGAATGATAATCAATTTGGAATAACAAATTTGGGTCTCCTTATTGACAGAAATCCTGTGTATTTTCATATATTGTAATGTTTCAAAAGATTGTTTCTAATTTTTCTAATATTATTTTGATTGAAGCTCAAGGATCTCTTATTTGCAGGGATATTAGAGCATTATTTCATCTTTTAAGAAAAGGAGGTAGAAGCTAGGTAAAGATGGGCTCATTCCTTTAACCCCAAATAATCAACTCTTAAGAACAGAAGTTCTCTACTTCCTTCTACTTCTCTAATATATCTGAGTACTTATTTAGACTATATTTCCATCTAAAGGGATCAAGGAAACAGAGTGATTACTTCAGGAAAAGAAAAAGGGAAAAAGGCGGAACATTTGGTAGAAGTCTCTTGGGAAAGCCTAACTAAAGCTATTCAGAAGTTAATGAAAGAATTTAAAAGTTTTTTATAGTGCAATATATTGTCTTAAATATTCAAATAGTTAACAAATTATTACCTTCATCTCATACATAAAGAGAAAAAAGAATTTTTTCTATTTATATGCCAAGTCTTATTAATAACTAAATTAATATCTGTTTTGTTTGTCATTCACTTTAAATGTTAGCGTGATTTCATGCTTTTTCTGAAAAAATATCACTTAAATGTTTTAATTAGACATTTAGTATACTAACTTTTATCAATTAGTTATTTTTAGCTGAGGAAAGAATTTCAAGCTTTGTTATAAATGTTTATGATCCTATCTTAAAAGTACAAAGTATATGAGGATTAGTTGGCAAAGGACAAAAATAAGAAACACAACTTCCTAAGTGTCCATCAACTTAAGGCTGTCTCCGGCAAGTTTATAACAATATTCTGACAATAAATCAACAGATTATAAATTCACTAAGGCAAAAAGCTGACTATGAGGATTACTTAAAAATGCAAGTAACTTTTATATAAGTGAAGGATTTCCATTTAGCTTCTGTGCTTCTCCAGTGATAGGAGATACTCTCATTACTTCAGAAGGATAGGATTAAAAAGAGGCATGAAAATAAAAATGCAAAGACCCCCTCAATTTTCTTGCCTCAGTTTCCCTGAATTGTTCTGCCTCAGTTCCTAATTGTTCTGCTGAATCTTACAACGTCACCCCTCCCTCCTAATCATCATGATCCAACTAAGGAGAAAGATCTTCTATCTTAGACATCATGACCCCAGACCTTCCCTAATTATCAGAATGTCCTGTGCCACCCCCCATTCTGTCATTATTCTTGATCCCAACTCATCAGAATGTCCAGTGCCTTCCCCCACCCTGTTCGAACCGGACTGATAGTCTGTTACCACGCCCAGTGCTCTGACTCCGCCCCTGCCTCCATGTGAGAACTCACATTGGCTGCTGGATGCTGGATTCTTGGAGATGATAGTTTCATTCTGCCCTAAGGCCAAATCATGAATCCATTTGGTCCCAGTAAATCTCTCCCTTTCAAATAAAAATATTAAAAACTCTTTAATCTCCATCTTGCCTCAGTTTCTCTGGCATTACAAAGGTTCACGAATAGTGTCCTTGCTACACAAAGACACTGCTACTGACCCACTCCCATTTTAAACTATGTACTGAATGGGACCAAGTGAGAAGGAGTGGGTCAAAATGCAAGCCTGAGTTTCAGGAAGTCATGTGATCCCTATTCTTAGAGATCTGTAGGGCAGAAAAAAGGCAGAAAAAGTCTAAGCTTCAGGAAGTTTTGTGATCCACAGGAAGTTGAAAGCACTGCTGACCATTGGTCAATGGTTACTTCCTTTTCAGTCCATCCAATGAACTCAAGCCTTTTGTTATTTAACCAAATTGACTAGGGCCAGGCACAATGCTGGGAGATGGGAGCTGAGAGACTCTGTGTCTGCTCTGCTGGCATGCCTGGGCCTCTCCTTGCAAAGGACCGAATAAATGCTTTCTGTTTGTATCTGAAGATGCCTCTGAGTAGTCAATTTGGGTAAGGGGATTTAGCACCCACCCTACACAGTTCTAACACTACTGATAAAGTTGGACTAACATGACTTCACTCTTTCCACTTGCTCTTGTTGACAAACTGATGCTTTTGAGACAGCAGGTTAAAGGTAGAGAACAATCCATGAACAAAGAAAAAAGGGAAACCAACAGTTAACTACTTTTTTTACCCCTAATTTTACCCCTAAATTGCTTCTAGAAGTAATCTAAAGTTTCCCAACTCCCTGACTACAAAACATGAGTTCTTAGTCCTTTATGGCTAAGTTGAAATGCAAATTTCATTCATTCATTTATTCAACAACCTCTTAAGTAAAAGCTCAAGAATATCAAGGGAATCAATAAAAATAGCAAAGGAAGATACTTTTGGAATACAATTGTGTTAAAAGAAAGGATTAGCAGGAAGGTTTCAGAAAAAGCTAGGGAGTTTATGAACTGTTTCAAAATAAAGTAAGTAAAACCAGAGTATTTACACACAGTAACAGCAGTAGAATAAAATGATCAATTGTGAACGACTTAGTTATTCTGATCAAAACAATGACCCAAGTTAACTTCAAAGGACTCATGATAAAAAATTCTATTTACCTCCAGAAAGAGAACTGGTGAACCTACTTTCTCAGCATTTCTTGCCTTGTAGTTGTTTTTGTAATATTACTAATATGGAAATATTTTGCATGACTTCACATACATCATGAGTATCATATTGTATCTCGCCTTCTCAATAGGCGAGAGGGAGGGACAGGAGAGAGAAAATTTGGAACAACATCCTAAAATATCAATGTTAAAAATAAGTAAATAATTTAAAAAGAAAGAAAGAAAGAAAGAAAGAAAGATGTGTATGCCAACTGAAACTGCTATAACAGAAAAACTTTTCCCTGCTACCAGTAGGGGTAGTAGGGTGGTACAATGGATAGGACCCTAGTCTTGAGTCAAGAGGACTTGAATTGAAATCTGGCCCTCAGACACTTATTTACTAGCTGTGTGACCCTAGGCAAGTTACTCTTAACCCTAATTGCTTCAAAAAAATAAAAACAAAAGTCAGTCTGAGGCTGTTTGTATTAGCAATAATTACCACATAGGCTTCAATTTTTGTCTTCATAAATAACAGAAAAAACCACAAAATGGATGGGCCACAGAGTTCAACTATAGTACCAGGAACAGCCAGTAAGAGGTCATGGCACTTGTAAAAGAGTCCCTGGTTGGAAGTCAATGACTGTGATCAAAGCACCTAGAGCTGGCAGAGGCCAAGAAGTGGCAGTACAGCAAAGAGAGCAAAAACTGAGGCCAGAGCAAGAAGAAAAGAAGCTACTTCTGAATTCCTTGGCATCACTATTTCATGAAATGATGATAAGAATGAGGTGATTGGACTATCACCCTTCATAAAGGACATCTACCAAAATAATAATAATAATAATAATAATAATAAAGATACTTAAAAAAAAAAAAAGACCAGAACCAAAGTCCAATGAAAATGGACTTTTTTTTTTTTTTTGGCCATGTGTTTATTATTTGAAATTAAACAGAAAACAGTGATACATGTATTTAAATAAATTAAAAATATTTTGTAATGTTTATTAGTAATTTAAAGTTTCCCAACTGAAGTCACTTGTAAAAAAACAATTTTTTGGCTTTTAGTCCCTCAAGACATATAGGATGACAATGAGAATTCATGTCTTTCTTTGTGTTCACATATTTCAGCAATGTGCACAGATGCAACTAGTCTTATTCAGGAACATGTTTAGGTAAAGATAGGATAATAGCCAACAAATCCATACACCTAGATAATCTCTACATTATGAATCTGCTGCTACAATAGATCTGAGGTTGTTCTTAGTCACAGTCTACTTCAACTAAGCAATGTGCTTTTTTAAATCAAGAAAAACATATAATCCAAGAAGATTAAAGTTCCTCCTTATGGAATGAGTGTATATTCACTTTCATAGAAGAAAGACTAAAGTAAAATGATCACATTCTTATCGATCAGAAGTTTTATATTTAACAATATCAGATGTTGTAGGAATACTCAATTTAAAAGTAATGTGTATTAAGATCAATTGCAGTCTTAAAGAATACAAAACACAGAAACTATAAAGCATTTTACAGAACGGGAAAGCTCTAAAAACTGCCGTATCTGACAAGTTCCAAGACAAATCTTTAGCCTAATAATTATAATAAAGAAGGAAGCAGTTGAACATGTCTTTCCCAACAAAATGTAAATTTTATGAAAGCAAGCCTAAGCATAGCTTTATTTTTGTTTTGCAAAGCCTAGAAGAGGGCTTGGCACATTGTAAAAATTTGATAAATACTTATTGATTTGTATAATTTCCTAGAATAAAATTCTCTCTGCTTTAGAAGCTCAAAGCCTATTCTTGTCATATATTCTGACAATGACTGCTAAAAGTTGAAGAAAGAACACTTTTCTTTTATCTGCAAAATTTTGCTATAAACATCAAATACTTTACTTTCAAAGTTGCATGTTTGTTTTGAAGTAATGAAGCTTTTGTGTTTGAGAATGTTTTCAGGTTTCAAAAAAATTCACAGTAAAATGATAAGTGGACATTTCTTCCCACTGTCTTACCAACTTTTAATTATATATTGGACTTCAAAGAGAATTAAGAGGTTCTTGGCTTCAGTATATAGACTACAGCTAACCATATCAACACCACAATGACTGTAGATCTATGAAAATTAACTTTCAATTATATATTTAGCTATCAAGAATTTTCAATTTCAAAACACAGTAGATAACAAAGTCTTGCCTATACTTTCATATCATTCAGATATTTGAACAGCAGATAAAAATTAATGAATTTGGTTACTAAGGACCTACTTTCAAATTCTAGTTATGTCACTTAATACCTATGAATTCTAGCCAAATTACTTACCTTCTGTGGACCTCAATTTTTTCATCTATAAAAAGAAGAGGTTGTACTGGATGATGTCTAAATTCAGTTCTAATATTTTTATCCTACGATCCTACATCTTTAATAATTATTTGATAAATAACTCATAAGTAAATACAGCCAATAAACTCTGCCTCCATTTCTATGTGACTTTTAAAAAACTGAGTATGGCATAAACTTGTGCTTTTATCTACTCTTTCTCTATCTCTTATGTATTTTTTCACCCAGATTTATTTTTGTGCAGTTGCTGATGGTAACAACTTTCCAGAAGGTGGAGATCTAGGGACCTGCCAATTGGCTTAGCAACTTATATTTTACTTACACACACACACACACACACACACACACACACACACACTTCTCTCTCAACTGTCTTACCTTTCATAGTATCTTTAATTAGCAATTTTGGATAATTATTAGTGTAAACACTATCTTTTCCCCCTTTCAAAGTCATCTTGTTTTGAGGATGTAGCTTATATTTAGAGTTAGCTTATATTCAGTTTCAACACACTGTATTTTAAAGAAATGATATTTATACATTTTTTAAAACAATTAATGTATTTTAGTAGCATCTTCAATAAGAAATAGAGATTGTGAAGTGAAGACAGTATACTGCCTTTAACTTATTACTGACATTGTGAAATAAATATTTACCTTTTGTAGACTGGTAGGATTCAGCTGAGTTTTATCTATTATTTTTACTGCAACCTGAAAAAGAAAATCATGCAATTTTTAAAGATTCTTGGAACTTTTCCATTTCCTCCCCATGACACAAATAAATATTTGTTAAATGCCTAACCACATAAAAGTCTTCAAAAATAAGACTACCTGTCACTTCTTTCTTAGTCTAAAGAAATAGCAGTTCTCATACTGTGGACCTCTATTAAATTACAAAAAAGTCTAGAAATTTCTACATGTAACAAACATTATTTTGATTTTTATCATCAAAAAATATGCAAAATTAAAAATTTTATTAGACACTTATATTTTCCAGGTACTGTGTTATGTGAAGAGTATATGAAAGGTAAACATGAAATGGTCTTTAAGAAATTCACATATCATTGACTAAATTCACTAAATTAGCAAAATAAACAATGCCTCACATACATTTATAAATATTTTAAATGTATATATGGATGATTTGTGATGTATAAAAATATTCATTTAAGAGCATTATTAATGTTTTATCATCATATTGTTTTTTAATCAACCAATGGACACTAACAAAACAATTACCATTGTGGGAAAATGCAAAATATTTTATTTTAGAAAGGAATTCTGATATATGAAAAGATTGGAAACCTCAAAACTAGGTACAAAAATTGATTTTATCCTTTAATCTCTTAATAACGTGTAAATGTATATGTACAATTAATATTTGTCTATTCTTCACTCATACTCAACTGGAATCAAAGGAATCTAGCACTTAGTTTTAAATTTGTCTTTTGGATTAAAACCATCCTAAATCTTACTGCCTGACCATGTTCTTGCTGACTAACAATTATTTTCATGATTCTAAATTTTCAATAGATTTCTGAATATAATTCAACAAGGTTGTTATTTGGGATGACAGGCTTATTTATATATGACATGATTACATAATAGCATCAACAAAATCATTAAGATGAAAAACATGATAATACAAGCAAAGAGAAAAACAAAAATCATTTAAACCTTTAACAGGTGAAGCTTTTAACAATGTTCTAGAAAAATCTTCAAAATATTATGAATATGATATATTCTTTAACTCTTAAACACTAAAGTTTATATTTCAGTTTTATATACATATATGTATATATACATATATATGTGTGTGTGTGTGTGTGTACACACACACACACACACCCCACACACATCACACGGTTTTTGTTTGTTTGTTTTTGCTGAGGCAATTGGAATCAAGTGACCTGCCCAGGGTCACACAACACAACTAGAAAGTGTCAAGTGTCCAAGACCACATTTTAACTCAGGTCCTCCTGACTTCAGGACTAGTGCTCTATTCATTGCACTATCTAGCTGTCCCAGATTTTTATAATTTCAAAAGAAATTTTAGACCTAATTATAAATTAAATAGGAAAAGTTTGCTCATTTTAAATGAAGATTGGCTAGCAGTTTCTAACAGATTAAAGAAGTAGATTTATTCAGAACTTAAAACTGCAATCTGCTTCTTAAGCAACAGTTAATAGATGGAAATTACCCAGGGTGTACTCCTGTCCCAAAAGGGAGGAGAAAGCATTGTCAAGCGAGCGTTGTTGCTTTAAGCAACAAGAATGAACAGGATCTGGTGTAAAGTCTAATAAAAGTTCAAGCAACAAGAGCAAATACAGACCCCAAAGACTATAAGTAGATATGAAATAAAAGAACTTCCTACTCTTCCCCACTCAGAATCAAAAGTTTAAATTTAAAGCCATGATATTCATCAGTTTACATAATTAAGAGTGGACTATTTTGTAGCTTTCATATTTTCCCCAATAAGACAGCTTTTTGAAGAAATTTATTAAAAGGTCTATGGAATTTTAAGAGAATCTTAAAACTGAAACTTACCTCTCTACCAGTAAGAACATGTCTTGCCAATTTCACTTTGGCAAAATTTCCCTTCCCTATTGTTTTTAGCAAACGATAATTTCCAATGTGAGGCTGTTCGTCTGTAGCAGACGTAATGGAATTTCTACACCGTGGTATGTTTTGTCGGCTACTTGATTTGGTAGGCTGGATGTGTGGTTCAGTGTATCCATCAACAGATGTATGCTAAAAAAGAAAGTTATAAAATTTTATGTTAATTAATGACATTAAAAAAATATGGCACCATTCCTATAGGCCCAGTTTTGCCCACACTTAGACTTTATTGTCTTGAGCATGTAACATATAAAGAATACTTATGTTTAAGAGGTCAAGGACATAGTATCAAGGTCATTTTTGTTTCTGATTCTCATAACTGACATTCTGGCAATGTCACATATTCGGACACTAAACATTCTCTCCTCCCTGGTTCCTGGTTTCTATTTCCAAGCTCTCCTGTCTAAATCCTGCACCCAAATCCCTATAGCTTTGTTCCTCAGGTTTATTAGCTTGGTGTCCTGATCTCTTCTGTTTGAGCACTTTAATGCCTTTAGCTATCTATAGTTCTTTCCTCTTTGCATTGATCTCTAAGATCTTTAGATCATCCCATAAATTAGGCATCTTAGTTACTTCTTTCTTCCTGTGCTCATCCTGCTTAGACAATGGATTAACAAGGATCCTAGATCCTACAAAGCACCTCAGAGTCTATTTTGCAAACACCTCCATTTTATAGGGAGGAAACTATGATTACATAGGTCATAAGCATCAGTCAGAATTTGAATTCAAATCTTCTGACGTCAGAGTTGGTGCACTACACGGAACCATATATCTGGGCAACAAGGATAAAACTTTTAATCAGGGTGGGGCACAGAACCTCAAGCTGTCTGTGGATAGAATACTAAGAGCCTCAGAAATCTTCGATCTTTCATTTTATAGACGAGAGAAATGGTGTGGAGAGAGGGTAGATGATTTGCTGAGAACATAAGAATTAGAGGCAGAATTTGAACTCAATTTTGTGATTCCTCAGAGGGGCTGCATCTACAAGCTAACAAAATAAAAGAGATAAGAATAAAAAATCATTCAAGAGCTTTCAGATTATATTCTTTCTTCAGAACAAAGCTTGCCAGTTGTGTCACTTTTGGCTCTCATTCCACCAATATTTTGTAAACTATTAGAATACTTATTAGCTATTATTATTATTACTTAGGAAGGTGAAAAATTATATAGTCATTTTAGAAAGAAGTCCCTCAAAATCAGCTTTCACTTTTGGTACTTGAGAGTTTTTCCAGACGATTCTTTTTACCTAGAACTCAAGCCCTATGTCATAGAATATCATTTCATGCTGAGAAAGAAGACACTTTTCAGATCATCATATCATCTACCCTAACCTCAAATTGAAAACTGTAATATTTGCTCTTCTCTAGTGAAATATCATCAACAGTGACTTTAAAAAGTCAGATACTATCTGAATTTATCAAGGGTAACGAAATGCTCTCAATACTGCCTTATTGATGGTTAAGTTATTAACTCCTTACTAATAATTTTTGTATTGTTATTTCTAGTACAAGATTACTATCCAAATGGAAGTATTCTTAACTGCCCCTTTTCATTCCAGTTTATTCCTTTTCTCTATACCAATCATCTGTTTTTTTATAGGTACATAATAGTCACTTAATAAATAATTCTTGAATAACTGGTTGATTCTGAGTTATTACCCCATCTGTCTCTGACAATGGTTCTAGACTCCCCTGCCCCCCAATGTGTGTATGTATGTGTGTGTTTGTGTGTATATAACACATACATATCTTTTGTTATTCTTAGTTTCCCACAGTAACCTCTGAGTTTATTTTGAACATTTTTTTTTTAAACAGTGCTGGGTCTTATATTTGTCCCCTAGTATTTATCTTTGTTTTCAATCTTCTTTTCCTATCTTTGTAAAATCTAAATTGGTTGGAAAGCTTTCTCTACATTGGTCTCTTCAAACAATGTGTTTTTCTTCCTCATTATTTCCTTTTGTGTCACCAGAATTTAATTCCTAAGGAATAATTCCCTTCCCTCCCTCTCTTCTCAGATTATTTCCCCTCAGTATTTGTCCTTTTTTTTTTTTTTTTCCCTCAAAAACAGCTTTGGGAGTATGTCAGACGATGTCCAGTTTTCCTTTCCTCTATCACAAAAATTGTATAGTAATCACTTTAATGTCTTCAAAATGTTTCTTATTTCTACTCTAGCAACCAGTTTTTCCCTGTTAGTGAAAAGCAAATCCAATAAAGAATTTCCTTCAATTTGGTTCTTCCACTTTTTGAAAGAGTAAATTATTAATAAGTCAAATCAAGCTGTTCTGCTTTTGGCAGAAAGAATTCTAGAAAATTTGTGGATAACTAGTCACTCTGTAAAAGGTTTATGATCTATTTCCCAAACTTCTCATATAATTTTTCTTCCTGTCTAAGTGGATTATAATATACTCCAATGACAAAATCACTTCCATTCCTTTCTCCATTGATCGTTAACCAGATGTTGTCTACAATTTTTCTTCCTTCTTCTCGGATTTCTCAACAGCAGTTTTATACCATAATATTACAGAGTGCTGCTCTACTTCCCAGTTTCTCTTGAGTAAATTCTAGCCTTTCAGAGTTATATTAAGTTTCCTTTCACCAATTTTCAGTGCTACCTTTGAGGTCATATTTGGCTCCCTATATTAGTATCTCTAGTTCCTACTGCTTGATGCTTTAACCTTGGTTAAAGGATCCTGGGTTACATTTATTCTTTTATCACTCTTCCATCTCCCTTTCTATTACAATGAACCAAAGACCTAGTTGAAGGGCACTGTCATGAATGCTAGAGATACAAAATGGCTAAGATCTTTGCCCAAAGAATCTTGCCTCTGTAGATTACTTATATATAATGCACATTCAGTTTGTATATGTATACATATATATGTGTCTCTGTGTGTGTGTATATATATATGTATACATACATACATACATATATATGTACACCAGTTCAAATGAGTCATTCATACAGTAACTGACATGTGTCACTTCTTCTTTCATATGAAAATAAGTAAACTTTTCCTTCCTCCTATTCTTTTGCCTAAAATAAAAGTCATGTTTCCATAATTTTGTTGTGCTAGTTCCCTTTTTTTGTCCTACCTAATTTTCCTAATTGTCCTGCCTCAGTTTCCCTATATTGTTCTGCCTCAATCCCCCTGGCTGCAAACCCTCCCCCCCCCACTATCATTAGAACTGATATAATTTAGGGCTGACTACTTTAAGGTTTATAAATTGTAAATGTTTAATCCCAGATAAGGAGGAAGACCTTCTATCTTAGACATCATGACTCCAGACCTTCCCAATTTATCAGAATGACAGATGCTCACTCTGCCTTTCTGTCTTTGTTCTTCCTCCTATAAAGAATCTCTGGAAACTCACATTCAATGCTAAATGCTTTGAGACATCAGCCCCCTGGGACCAAAATGGATCCTTTGGTCCCAGAAAATCTCTCCCTCTCAGAAATCCAAATAAAATATTAAAAACTCTCTAATTTCCATCTTGTCTCAGTTTCTCTGGCATTACAACATTTTAAATATCTTATAAATTGAAGATATTTTGGCTTTCCCGATTTTCTTAGAAAACAGTCTTTTATTTCTACATTGCCTTATACTCCACAGAAACTTAATCTAACTTTGATTTTTGCAGAATTTACTTTTGTTTTTTGTCTTGTTATGAATTTAGTCCATAGTGATATCAGAAACAGCAAATGATGACGTCTAGATTTGGGGTACCCAAATGAAAATGAATTCTAGTGGCAGGTTCAGAGTACAGGGGAGTCAAATAGAGCTCCCTTGTAACCCCTTTGGGTTTGGCGCAAGTGTAGGGAGTTAAATGAGGTCTAGTAGCGACGTAAGAGTCCCCTGTAAAGGAATTTACAGACACAAAAACTAGATTGATAAAGGAGTTTTATTATGGGCATAAGAAGTAAGGCTAAAGTCTAGTTAGTAAAAGATGTTAGGTAAAGAGAAGAGGGCACTGGAAATATTATTCCAGTGGGCAGAGACCCTTGGCATGAGAGGTGTAAGGCTGGAATGTTTGGAACCTCTGCAAAGAGAGGACTCCAGCTTGGCTCTTTTATAATGAGAGATTTAGCTAAAGGGGCCTGTACGTGGAGTCCCAAATTGGCTTAGATCTGATGGGGGTTGTGAGAGCCCAAGTTGGCTTAGATCCAGTAGGGGCTGGGACAAGCCCAGATCTCCTATTGGAATTCAAAAGGGGTACTTTTGACCAGGATTTGTGAATCAAATGTCCTAGTTTCTTGAATTGATAATGCATCAGTCAGGAGGAGCTGGGAATCAGAAAGGAATAAATCAATCTGAAAGGACTAGTTTCTTTTCTTTTTCTTTTAATAACTTTTTATTGACAGAATCCATGCCAGGGTAATTTTTTACAACATTATCCCTTGCACTCACTTCTGTTCTGACTTTTCCCCTCCCTCCCTCCACCCCCTCCCCCAGATGGCAAGCAGTCTTTTACATGTTAAATAGGTTACAGTATATCCTAGATACAATATATGTTTGCAGAACCGAACAGTTTTCTTGTTGCACAGGGAGAATTGGATTCAGAAGGTAAAAAATAACCTGGGAAGAAAAACAAAAATGCAAATAGTTTACATTCATTTCCCAGTGTTCTGTCTTTGGGTGTAACTGCTTTTGTCCATCCTTGATCAATTGAAACTGAATTAGCTCTCTTTATCGAAGAGATCCACTTCCATCAGAAAACATCCTCATACAGTATCGTTGTTGAGGTATATAATGATCTCCTGGTTCTGTTCATTTCACTTAGCATCAGTTCATGTAAGTCTCGAAAGGACAAAGAAATTTGTGACCAAAGATGAACTAGAGACCATTACTGATCACAATATAGAAAATTTTGATTATATCAAATTAAAAAGCCTTTGTACAAACAGAACTACTACAAACAAGATTAGAAGGGAAGCAACAAACTGGGAAAACATCTTTACAGTTAAAGGTTCTGATAAGGGGCTCATTTCCAAAATATATAGAGAACTGACTCTAATTTATAAGAAATCAAGCC
Organism: Antechinus flavipes; assembly: GCF_016432865.1. Taxonomy (NCBI): domain Eukaryota; kingdom Metazoa; phylum Chordata; class Mammalia; order Dasyuromorphia; family Dasyuridae; genus Antechinus; species Antechinus flavipes. The sequence continues at coordinate 364,967,354 of NC_067401.1, forward strand.
ATTCTCCAATTGATAAATGGTCAAAGGATATGAACAGACAATTTTCAGATGATGAAATTGAAACTATATGAAAGAGTGTTCCAAATCACTACTGATCAGAGAAATGCAAATTAAGACAACTCTGAGATATCACTACACACCTGTCAGATTGGCTAAGATGACAGAAAAAAATAATGATGAATGTTGGAAGGGATGCGGGAAAACTGGGTCACTGATGCATTGTTGGTGGAGTTGTGAACGAATCCAACCATTCTGGAGAACAATCTGGAACTATGCTCAAAAAGTTATCAAACTGTGCATACCCTTTGATCCAGCAGTGCTACTACTGGGCTTATACCCAAATATGAACTATTTGCATTTTTGTTTTTCTTCCCGAGTTATTTTTACCTTCTGAATCCAATTCTCCCTGTGCAACAAGAGAACTGTTCGGTTCTGCAAACATATATTGTATCTAGGATATACTGCAACATATCTAACATATATAAGACTGCTTGCCATTTAGGGGAGAGGGTGGAGGGAGGGAGGGGAAAAATCAAAACAGAAGTGAGTGCAAGGGATAATGTTGAAAAAAATTACCCTGGTATGGATTCTATCAATATAAAGTTATTATTAAATAAAATAAAATTTAAAAAAAAGTCTCGAAAAGACTAGTTTCTTAAAGGGACCACAACCCACTTCAGCACTACTGCCACCTATACAAAGTGGTCCTTATGGAAAATCAATGTATAAGGACCTGGGTTATTATGTATAGTGCTGAGTTGGAAGTCAGGAAGACCAAGATACAAATCTTAGCTCTGAAATTTATTTTCCAGCAAGTCACTTCATCTTTCTCAACCTTATTTTCACCAGCAAAATGGGAATGAAATCTATAGCATTTACTTCAGAGGATTATGTTTGAATGAAATAATTATCTATAGTACTTAGCAAGCATTAAAGCATTTAAAACACAAAAGTCAGGTGGCAACTGATGAAGATTTGTATTATCGACCAAGAAAATTAGCAGTTTCTAGTTAGGGTCTTTGTCTCTAAAATAGAGTAGAATATCCTATTCCATTTTTGGATAGCTCTGTTAGATTTTCCTTATATCAAATCTAAATCTTTTTCTGAAACTTTAACCCATTAAGCACAACCTTCTGGGTTAAGCAGAACAAACTGAATTCTCTCCAGGATATTTCTATTATTTCCCCTCTAAGCAGCTAGCTCTTCCCTAGTATATGAGCTTTCCCAGTTTCTTAAACCAATCTTTTAAAGTCCTCTATAGACTTTCATCATCCTGATGGCATTCTTCTCAATATATTCTAGCTTATATGTGGGTGGGGGGGGGGGGAAGGTAAGAAACATTTATCAGGCATCCACTATATTCCAAGTGAAGAGGCTAAGTGCATAAAGGCTGGAGTCTGAGCCTGGAGCCCGGAAGACTCGAGTTCAAATCCAGCCTCACATTTACAAGATGTGTGACCCTAGTCACTTAATTTTTGTTTCTCTTAATTTACTGGTGAGCAAGAAGTCACACCTCCCCACCAAAACAAACAAATAAACAAAAATAAAACCCGCGGGAAGTATGGTATGCTATGGACTATGGGGTCACTAAGAGTTAGATACAATTGAACAACAACTAAATGCCAGATATTGTGGGCTAAACATTTTACAAAAATTATTTCTCACTTAATTTGAACTTGATTCAAAAAAAAATATATACTACTATAGATATTGCAATCAGTTTCTTTCTTAGGGCATTTGGACAATGTTCCCCCCACCCTTCCTCCATATCTCCCCCTCCCTCAGCCCACATAGGGAATCTGACCGTTATATGTGGGTGCTCTGCCCACCGGAATAGATATTTTGATCGCTGAGACCTCCTAAGTTATATTGGGGTTTATGGGCTAGATTTTTTTCCTTTCCTCTGCTTATGTATTCTTTTTTATTTTTTTTTAAACTGGGAGTAATTAATTAACTCACTTGTTCCATATAGTTTCATTTATGATCTCTTGAAATAGAACACTGGAAAACCAGACTTGGATAAAGCCCACTGGGATTTAAATAGTTATTGAACTATGCCTTAAACCCAAACTGATTTGCTTCTCACAGACTGGCCAAAAAAAAGGTCCCAATCCAAGCTTTCACTGAGTCAATATTTGGGTTTGAAGGCTCAGACTGAGATTTTTGGTTTTGTTTTTTGCTGAGACAGTTGAGGTTAAGTGACTTGCCAGGGTCACAAAGTTAGGAAGTGTTAAGGCCACATTTGAACTGAGCTCCTCCTGATTTCAGAGATAGTGCTAGCTGCTCCTCAGATAGAATTTAAATAGACATCAATTCATCTATACTAACCAAAATTACAGAATCCTGACTTATCATTTTATGTTAATGTAATATAACATGTTATAAAAATGACATACTGCAAGTAGGAAATAAGCTATGTATAGTTAATAAAGCAAAGTGAACAGAAAATTAAGCAGAAACTTTTTTTAATTTATTATTTTATTTTTTATATTTTTTGCTGAGGCAATTGGGGTTGTGACTTGCTCAGGATCACAAAAGCAGAGACATTTTTTTTTTTTTTTTTAAGACAGAAAATAAATTTTCCAAGTTAGAACTGCAGAAATGAAGATAGTTTTTTTAAAAATTACTTTGGTAAAGTTGATGTGATTAAAAATCAAATTGAAAAGAATTTAGAATTGTTTTAATTGGTATTCCACTCCTCATTTTGCTTCTTTGTTTGTTGAGTTTATGATTTTTAAAGTCTTTTTGTCAAGTATAAAGTAGCAAAAGTAATAAAATGACAATACTAGAATTTCCAGGGTATGTTTACAAGTATGATATATACATCTAGTCTGCCTTTTATTTTCTTTAGTCAAATACAAATATAATATATAATATGTGGTAGGAATGCAGCTTCAAATTCTTATTTAAAAACTATTAAGTATTTTTCACTTAATTTTCCAAATTAATTCATTCTCTTCTAGGCAACCTCTACTTCTGTTTCTACAATATTAAAATTGTGATGGAAAAATAAGATGGAAATTAGTAACATGAAACATTCCAAATGATCTATAGAATCAACTGGAAGGATCCTTACAGGTTCTATAGATTTAGAGCTGATTTTAGTTCTCTTCTTCCTTTTATAGGTGAGAAAATTGAAGTTCCTAAAAGAAGTGACTTGCTCAGGGATACACAGAGCAGATACTAAGTGTCTGGTTTGCATTCAAACCCAGGTCCTCAGATTCCAAATATAGCATGCTTTGTCTTGTCTTGCACCATGCTGCTGTCTTACTCAAAACAGGAATCCTTCTCTAAATGCCAATGACAAACTATCACTTTGCTCTAGATTTATGAATGGAGCAGTTAGCACTTAATAAATACTTTCTTCATCTAGTCACTCTCCTAGGAACTGGGAATACAAATAAGACATAAATTTTGTCTTTAAGGAGTTTATAATCTAATAAGGAAGAAAACATGCAATTGTGGATGTATACAATGTATTTAAAATAAACTGGTAAATAATTAAAGAGCAGATTTCAGTGAAAAGATACTGGCAGTAGGGAGGCCCGGGAAAAACTTGCTTCAGAAAGTGGGATTTGAAATGAATACTGAAAGAAAACAGAAATTCCAGGAGGCAGAAGGAAGGTGAAAAGGGAGGCATGGGGAAAACAAAAGAAAAGACAGGAATAGGTTATAGATGGAGGTCTGGTGCCAAGAAGAATAAGATCTGTGTCACTGGATTGCAGTATTCTAGATGGAGGAAGGAGGAATAAAGTGTGGAATAAGTGGAGAAAGACTAGAAGGGTAAAAAAGGGAAGGGCTTTACAAGACAAAGAATTTTATATCTGGTTTTGAATGTAATAGGAAGTCACTGGAGTTGGAGAGTAACATGCATGGTCAGACCTGTGCTTTAGGAAGATGCCTTTGGCAACTGAGTGAAAGATAGATTGGAGGGCAGAAAATCTTGAGGCAGATTTGAAGGTAATAAGGGCTTGAATTTGGGTGGCCTCTATATGAGATATGGTGGAAATGGAAATTACAAGACTTAGTAACATATATATATATATATAAATATGTATGTATGTATGTGTGTGTAGGGTAAATGTGAATGAGGAGTTGAGAATGCTAAAACATTAAGCTTTTGTGACTGAGAGGATGGTAGTGCTTTCAACAATAAAAGGGAAAAGGTGGGGTTTGATTTCTTATACTTACTCTGTTCTGCCCCATTTTCCTTTAAGTGGCTCACATTTTCAGACAGGCAGAATCAGCATGATATGACAGGGGGAAAAAATTAGTTAAACTGCATTTAGGAAAAGCATAATATCCAGAATGAAGAAGGTGAACAGTTTATTCCCTCCTGTTCACAGATTGTTTTTTGTCTTTTACTCTTGAAGAGCAATGCCATTTGGCTAGTGATAGCTCTGATTTGCAAGTCAATTGAATATAAGTGAGGCATAAATGATTGACCCATTTGAAAATGCTACACTGTGTGTGTGTGTGTGTGTGTGTGTGTGTGTGTGTCTGTGTGTGTGTGTGTGTGTCTGTGTGGCCATTTAAGTATAAGTAATCTAAATCTACAGAGGTAATAGTCAGGTTTCAGAATCCTGGAGGATTGGATGAATGAAGGCTGAACTGCTTGAATAGACAGATAATGCAGAAGGAAATGAATAACAAGCAGTCAAATGTGGTTGGAACAGGGAAGTATATGAAGGAAGTAATAGGAAATAACACTAAAAAACCAGGATGTGGCCAGGATATAGCAACTCATAAATGCCAGTTTAAGGAATTTGAATTTTATCCTAAAGACAATAAAAGGCTTCTGAACAAAAAAAAAAGATGTGGTAAGTCAGATATGGGCATAAAGAAAATTATTTTGGTCTATATAAGACCAAAAGATCAGTGAAGAGGCTATCACAATAGTACAAATACAAATAAGTTCTAAAGTCTGGAATTAGATTGTTGACAAAGTGAATAGAAAGGAGAAGGTAGATACAAAATACCTTGGCGGTAGAATCAATAAGATTTGAAAATTTTTTTAGATCTAGGAATTGAGGAAAATGGAATTAAAAATTGTTGAAGTTAGGAGGAAAGCAAGTTTATAGAGGAAGACAAGTAATTCATTAGTTTTAGAGATAGTGAATTTCAAGTGTTAGTGAGGTATCTAGGTAGAGTAGTCTACCTACCAATTGGAGATGTGTGACTGGCACTCAAGAGTGAGATTAGACTGGGATATGCAAATTTGTCAATCAGCTTCATAAAAATAATAATGAAATAATTTGATTTCAATACAAAGTATTAAGTATCATGTTATCCAATTCTCCCTGACTCCTGTAAAATCTCTTTACATTAGATATGCCCTATTTATTAAAAAATAGCTTGCTATCACAATGACCTAATCATGTGATAGTTATAAAGATTTTGAGTTTCAAAATTACATTTAATTTGACATTATGAAAATGACTTGTAGAACAATGTGAAGTTCTATGTCACCAGTTGTACACCTCAAGTTCAATGCCATCCATGGTTTACCTACACAGACTAGGAAAAATGGACAACATAAAATTTAAAGTATTCTATTATTATTATGATTATACATATAAATTATTCATAAGTGAAATAAAAAAAAGTAAATAAAAGCAAAGTTAATAACCACAGAAAATCATTGAGGCCCCAAGATCATTAGAAATAAAAAAATCATGGATTTTTATAGCTAGGAGGGAATGTTAAATATCCTTTTTAAAGGTAAAGAAATTAATGTCTGAGCTTTCTCTCTGCAACATCTCAGATTTTATGTACATTAGTTCCTCAAAAGGTACTTTACTAAGCCTAAACAGTAAAATTAGTACTGTACTTGCTCCCATACTTGAAAGACTTCTGATTTTAAAACTGTAGGTACTGCTTTCACTGATAGAGATCACAACCCTTCAGTTGTTCAGCTGATGATCTTCATGAGTGATTTTGGGCAAGAAATAGTCATCATATAGGTAGCCAACTTCTGGCCCCTCTCCAAACTTAACTAAATTCAGTTTCCAATAATATTTGTCAAGATCATTCTAAAAGTCTTTCTTCTTCATCTTAAGAATACCACAAAAACTTGGACTCTACAGTCACAAATATGATAAATTCAAGCTCATCTCCAATGTTGTGATGAAGTATTAGAATAGGGGATACTTATGTTCTTATGTGTTGGCCTGAGATACTAATAATTTATATTATTTTAAATTCAAAACATATCTTTCACCTAGAAAAGGTTCCAAGTAAATTAATTTAAAATAGGGAATTGTCTATATAATGAACCTCAACTACTAAATATACTGAAAATAAATTTTCTTTTAACCCCATATAATTACTATCATATATTTTTCACATACAAATCACTGACGTTAGTGCAAGGAAAAACACCAGGTGAGACATTATCCCTATTCTTAAAGTGCTTCAGATAATGTCTATGTTCTTAGTGTGAAGTAGTATAGGAAAAATCTTAAAAGAATTATGCCAGTGGTAGTGGTCTCCAAAAAAGCATATTATTTCAAGTTAAAAAAAACAAAGCAACCGAAAGCTGGACTGCACTAACTGGGAGAAAAATTTTTCTTAAGAACTTCATAGCTTTGTAGCATGGAATCAAGGAGTCTACACTCAAGAACTGTAGACGCCCTGTTGCCGCTGTAGCTGTATACCACTTAGACTTATTAGTAGGGCAACAGTCAATATTTTGGAATGCAGTACTATGTCACCAGTGATAGGATTTCTTTAAATAAGTATTTATTAAGCATTCATTACGATGCACTGTATAATAATTTTCTTTGTTAAAGATATTATATAAAGGGGGTGGGAGGGTGGGAACCAAGATGGTGGAGAGGATACATGCTTCACTCTGGGCTCCCTTCTATCCTCATTTAGTGATTACCAAATTCAGCATCAGAAATAGTGCTTGACTGGTAGAATCCGCGAATATTGGGAGTACTGAAGATAATCTGGAAGATCACTAGAAAAAGTGTCCTGATGGGGCGGGAGGAGGCCAGCACAGAAAGGCTAGCGCGCTGAGCTGACCAGGGGCAGAGGCAGTCTCCCTGGGTGGAGAATTTGCAGGGAGGACTCTACCACAGGTTGGCTCTCTGCTTTGGTTGCAAAGCAGTAAAGCAGCAGAGAAGTTACACAAACACTAAAGATAGAGTGTACCCTAAAACACCAGAGTTTAACAGGACCTGGTCACACCCACCCAGCACCAGGAGTTATTCAACATGGAAACAGCCCAGCTGCATTTTACAGCCTGTGGGGCTTTGCCCAGGGCAGTCACACTTGGGGAAGGGGAGGGGCGCCTTTGCCCAGGGCAATCATACTTCTGCACAGTTGGGCTCTTCCCAGCGAAGTTGTACTTCTGCTGCATGGGGCTCTGCCCGGGGCAGTCACACTTCTGCAGCTTAGCCGCTCTTTACAGTATGTTCACAGGACAGCTATTGCCCATCTGCCCCTGTTCTGTAGAGGAAGCTGGGAACCTCCTTGCCCTGAAGGCAGACCCCAAGGACTTAAAAAAAAGTGAGTAAAAAAGCAAAGAGAACTCTAACTATAAATAGCTTCCATACAGAAAGAGAGCAGGTTTTCAACCCTGAGAAGACTAATAGCAGACAGTCCCCAGAAGATATAGCTTGATCCCCATCACACAAAGCTCTCCTTGAAGAAATTATAAAAGATCTTAAAAGAGAGCTAGAAGAAAAATGGGGAGAGGAAAGAGAAGCTCTGAAAGAGAATACAGAAAAGGCACATAACTCATTAAAAGAAAAATTTGATAAAGTGGAAAAAGAAAACAACTTCCTGAAATGTGAATTGGAAAAGGTAAAGAACTCCCAGGAAAACAGAATTTGTGTATTGGAAAAGATAAAGAACTCCCAGGAAAGTAGGATTTCTGAATTGGAAAAACAAATAATTCATTTAAAAAAAATTAGTGAAATGGAAAAAAGTTCCATAGAGCAAAACAACTCATTTAAAAACTCAATTGGACATATACAAAAAGAAGTATAAAAAGTTAATGAAGAAAATCACTAAAAATCAAAACTGAACAAATAGAAATGAATGATTGAGATATCAAGAATCGGTCAAGAAAAACCAAAAAAATGAAAAAATAGGAAAATAAAGTTAAATATCTACCTGGAAAAACAACAGAGCTGGAAAATAGATTTAGGAGAGATAATCTGAGGATTATTGGACTTCCTGAAAATTATGATGAAAAAAGCTAATTTGTGGTACTCCCAATATTCGTGGATTCTACCAGTCAAGCACTGTTTTACAGGAAATTATCAAAGAGAACTGCCCAGATGTAATAGAATCAGAAGATAAATTAGGCATTGAAAGAATTCATCGAACACCTTCTGAAAGAGATCCCCAAAATAAAAAACAAGGAATATTGTGGCTAAATTTCAGAACTATCATATTATGGAAAAAATATTACAAGCAGCCAGAAAAAAACAATTCAAATACCAAGGAGCCACAATAAAGATCACTCAGAATCTAGCAGCTTTCGCAATAAAAAATTGAAGGGCCTGGAATCTGATATTCCAAAAGGCAAAAGAACTTGGAATGTAGCCAAGAATAAATGACCCAGCTAAGCTGAGCATTTTTTTTCAGGGAAGATGGACATTCAATGAAATTCCATTTATTCCTAATGAAAAAACCAGAGCTAAACCAAAAAATTGACCTCCAAATATAGGACTCATGAGAAGCATAAAAGATAAAAAGAACTCTTGAGAACTTTATTTCTGTTAAGGGCATACATAAAGAGTGCTATTGTATATATTGTTACAATACCAAAAAAAAGGGAAAAAAGAAAAAAGAAGTGGAAAGGGGATTCTATCAGAAAAAGGAAAAAAGGGAGATTAAAAGGAGGGAAATTACATCCCACTGAAGAGGCAAAAGAAACCTATCATATCTGAGAGAATTAAGGGAGGGGGAAGAACATTGTGTAAATCTTACTCTCATCAGATTGGGCTCAAAGAGAAAATATTAGACATATTTGGTTTACAGAGAAACTTCTCTCACCTCATTAAAAAGTGGGAGAGGAAAAGGGAAAAGGAAAAGAGTAGGTTAAATAGAAGGGAACACAGAAAAAATAAGGGAAAGATAAAAGAAAGGGGAAGGGACTTAAAGGGGGGGGGAGGGATTCTAAAAAAGGAGAGCTGTGTGAGGCAAGTGGTGCCCATAAGTTAAATAATGGAGAAGGGGAGGGGGAAGAAAAACATAATAAGATGGCAGGAAATACAGAATTAGTAGTTTTAACCGTAAATGTGAAGGATGAATTCTCCCAAAAAGTGGAAGCGGATAGCAGACTGGATCAAAAGCCAGAATCCTACAATATGTTGTTTACAGGAAACACATTTAAAGCAGGGTGATACATACAGAGTAAAGGTAAAAAGCTGGAGCAGAATCTATTATGCTTCAGGTGAAGTAAAAAAAGCAGGGGTAGCCATCCTTATCTCAGATCAAGCAAAAGCAAAAACTGATCTAATTAAAAGAGATAAGGAAGGAATATATCTTGCTAAAGAGTAGCATAGACAATGAAGCAATATTGTTACTAAACATATATGCATCAAGTGGTATAGCATCTAAATTTCTAAAGAAGAAATTAAGAGAGCTGCAAGAAGAAATAGACAGCAAAACTATAATAGTGGGAGATCTCAACCTCGCACTCTGAGAATTAGATAAATCAAATCACAAAACAAATAAGAATGAAGTTAAAAAGGTAAATAGAATATTAGAAATTATGATATTAGAATATTAGAAGTTATGATAGCTCTTTGGAGAAAACTGAATGGAGACAGAAAGGAGTACATTTTCTTCTCAGCAGTTCATGGGACCTATACAAAAACTGACCATATATTAGGACATGAAGATCTCAAAATTAAATGCAGAAAGGCAGAAATAGTAAATGCATTCTTTTCAGATTATGATGCAATAAAAATTATATTCAACAAAAAGCTAGGGAAAAATAGACCAAAAAGTAATTGGAAACTAAATAATCTCATCCTAAAGAATGAATGGGTGAAACAGAAAATCATAGACACAATTAATAATTTCACTTAAGAGAATGACAACAATACCAAAATTTGTGGGATGCAGCCAAAGTGGTAATAAGGGGAAATTTTATATCCTAGAGGCTTACTTGATTAAAACAGAGAAAGAGAAGATCAATGAATTGGGCTTGCAACTTAAAAAGCTAGAAAAAGAGCAAATTAAAAAAAACCCAATCAAATACTAAACTTGAAATTCTAAAATTAAAAGGAGAAATTAATAAAACTGAAAGTAAAAAAACTTACTGACTTAATAAATAAATCTAAGAGTTGGTTTTATGAAAAAACCAACAAAATAGATAAACCTTTGGTAAATCTGATTAAAAAAGGAAAGAAGAAAATCAAATTGTTAGTCTTAAAAATGAAAAGGGAGAATTTTCCACCAATAAGAGGAAATTAGAGCAATAATTAGGAGTTACTTTGCCCAACTTTATGCCAATAAATTTGATAACCTAAGTGAAATAGATGACCACCTTCAAAAATATTGGCTGCCCAGATTAACAGAGGAGGAAATAAATTGCTTAAAAAGTCCCGTTTTAGAAAAAGAAATAGAACAAGCTATTAATCAACCCCCTAAGAAAAAATCCCCAGGACCAGATGGATTTACATGTGAATTCTACCAAACATTTATTTAATTTAATTAATTTATTTCTTTTTAATAATTATAACTTTTTATTGACAGAACGCATGCCTGGGTAATTTTTTACAACATTATCCCTTGAACTCACTTCTATTCCGACTTTTCCCCTCCCTCCCTCCCTTCACCCCCTCCCCCAGATGGTAAGCAGTCCAATACAGATTAAATATGTCACAGTATTTCCTAGATACAATATATGGGTGCAGAACCGAATAGTTCTCTTGTTGCATAGAAAGAATTGGATTCAGAAGGTAAAAATAACCCGAGAAGAAAAACAAAAATGAAAAAAGTTTACATTCATTTCCCAGTGTTCTTTCTTTGGGTGTAGCTGCTTCTGTCAATCCTTGATCAATTGAAACTGAGTTAGATCTTCTCTTTGTCGAAGGAATCCACTTCCATCAGAATACTCCTGGTTCTGCTCATTTCACTTAGTATCAGTTCATGTAAGTCTCTCCAAGCCTCTCTGTATTCATCCTGCTGGTCATTTCTTACAGAATAATAATATTCCATAACATTCATATACCACAATTTATTCAGCCATTTTTCAATTGATGGGCATCCATTCAATTTCCAGTTTCTCGCCACTACAAACAGGGCTGCCACAAACATTTTGGCACATACAGGTCCCTTTCCCTTTAGTATCTCTTTGGGGTATAAGCCCAGTAGTAGCACTGCTGGATCAAAGGGTATGCAGAGTTTGATAACTTTTGGGGCATAATTCCAGATTGCTCTCCAGAATGGTTGGATTCGTTCAAAACTCCACCAACAATGCATAAGCGTCCCAGTTTTCCCACATCTCCTCCAACATTCATCATTATTTTTTCCTGTCATCTTAGCCAATCTGACAGGTGTGTAGTGGTATCTCAGAAATGTCTTAATTTGCATTTGCATTTCTCTGATCAATAGTGATTTGGAACACTCTTTCATGTGAGTAGAAATAGTTTCAATTAATACTCTTTCATGTGAGTAGAAAGTTTTAATTTCATCATCTGAAAATTGTCTGTTCATATCCTTTGACCATTTATCAATTGGAGAGTGGCTTGATTTCTTATAAATTAGAGTCAGTTCTCTATATATTTTGGAAATGAGGCCTTTATCAGAACCTTTTAACTGTAAAGATGTTTTCCCAGTTTGTTGCTTCCCTTCTAATCTTGTTTGCATTAGTTTTATTTATACAAAGGCTTTTTAATTTGATATAATCAAAATTTTCTATTTTGTGATCAATAATGATCTCTAGTTCTTCTTTGGTCATAAATTCCTTCCTCTTCCACAGGTCTGAGAGGTAAACTATCCTATGTTCCTTTAAATTTTTATAATCTCATTCTTTATGCCTAAATCATGGACCCATTTTGATCTTATCTTGGTATATGGTGTTAAGTGTGGGTCCAGGCCTAATTTCTGCCATACTAATTTCCAGTTTTCCCAGCAGTTTTTGTCAATAATGAATTCTTATCCCCAAAGTTAGAATCTTTGGGTTTGTCAAACACTAGATTGCTATATTGTCTTGTGAACCTAACCTATTCCACTGATCAACTAATCTATTTCTTAGCCAATACCATATGGTTTTGGTGACTGCTGCTTTATAATATCGTTTTAGATCAGGTACAACTAGGCCACCTTCATTTGATTTTTTTTTTCATTAATTCCCTTGAAAGTCTTGACCTTTAATTCTTCCAGATGAATTTTGTTCTTATTTTTTCTAGGTCATTAAAATAGTTTTTTTTTTTTTTTCTGGAGTCTGATTGATATAGCCCTAAATAAATAGATTAGTTTAGGTAGTATTGTCATATTTATTATATTTACTTGACCTATCCAAGAACACTTAATATTTTTCCAATTGGTTGGATCTGACTTTATTTTTTGTGGAAAGTTTTTTGTAATTTTGCTCATACAATTCCTGACTTTCCTTTTGTAGATAGGTTCCCAAATATTTTATGCTATCGTCAGTTATTTTGAATGGAATTTCTCTTTGTATCGTCTACCATTTAAAAAACAATTAACTCCAATGTTATATAAACTATTTGAAAAAATAGGTAATGAAGAACTCCTACCAAATTCCTTTTATGACACAGACATGGTTCTGATACCTAAACCAGGTAGGTTGAAAACAGAGAAAGAAAATTATAGACCAATCTCCCTAATGAATATTGATGCAAAAATCTTAAATAAAATATTAGCAAAAAGATTATAGGAAATCATCCCCAGGATAATACACCATGACCAAAGGACAATGAGGTCCTTTACAACAAATTCAATATTAGGAAAACTATCAGCATAATTGACTATATCAATAACCAAATTAACAAAAACCATATGATCATCTCAATAGATGCAGAAAAACCATTTGATAAAATCCAACAACCATTTCTATTAAAAACACTTGAGAGTGTATAGGAATAAATGGACTTTTCCTTAAAATAGTCAGTAGCATCTATTTAAAACAATCAGTAAGTATCATATGCAATGGGGATAAACTGGAACCATTCCCAATAAGAGTGAAACAAGGTTGTCCATTATTACCATTACTATTCAATATTGTATTAGAAATGGTAGCTTCAGCAATAAGAGCTGAGAAAGAGATTAAAGGAATTAGAGTAGGTAATGAGGAAACCAAATTATCATTCTTTGCTGATGATATGATGGTATACTTAGAGAACCCCAGAGATTCTACTAAAAAGCTATTAGAAATAATCCACAACTAAGAGGAAGGAATTTATGACCAAAGAAGAACTAGAGATCATTACTGACCACAAAATAGAAAATTTTGATTATATCAAATTGAAAAATTTTTGTACAAACAAAACTAATGCAAACAAGATTAGAAGGGAAGCAATAAAATGGGAAACCATTTTTGCAGTCTAAGGTCCTGATAAAGACCTCATATCCAAAATATATTGAGAATTGACTCTAATTTATAAAAAATCAAGCCATTCTCCAATTGATAAATGGTCAAAGGATATGAACAGACAATTCTCAGAAGAAGAAATTGAAACTATATCTAGCCATATGAAAAGATGCTCCAAGTCTTTATTAATCAGAGAAGTGCAAATTATGACAACTCTGAGATACCACTACACCCCTGTCAGACTGGCTAGAATGACAGGGAAAAATAATGTGGAATGTTGGAGGGGATGTGGGAAAACAGGGACACTAATACATTGTTGGTGGAATTGTGAATGCATCCATCTGGAGACCAATTTGGAACTATGCTCAAAAAGTTATCAAACTGTGCATACCCTTTGACCCAGCAGTGTTACTATTGGGCTTATATCCCAAAGAGATCTTAAAGAAGGGAAAGAGACCTGTATGTGCAAGAATGTTTGTGGCAGTTCTCTTTGTGGTAGCCAGAAACTGGAAACTGAATAGATGCCTGTCAATTAGAGAATGGCTGAATAAATTGTGGAATGTGAATAATATGGAATATTATTGTTTGGTAAGAAATGACCAACAAGATGATTTCAGAAAGGCCTGGAGAGACTTATACGAACTGATGCTGAGTGAAATGAACAGGACCAGAATATCATTATATACTTCAACAACAATACTATATGATGATCAATTCTGATGGACCCGGTCATCTTCAGCAATGAGATGAACCAAATCAGTTCTAATGGAGCAGTAATAAACTGAACCAGCTACACCCAGCGAAAGAACTCTGGGAGATGACTAAGAACCATTACATCGAATTCCCAATCCCTGTATTTTTGCCCATCTCATTTTTTATTTCTTTCACAGGCTAACTGTACAATATTTCGGAGTCTGATTCTTTTTGTACAGCTAAATAATGGTCTGGACATGTATACTTATTTTGTATTTAATTTATACTCTAATATATTTAACATGTATTGGTCATCCTGCCATCTAGGGGATGGGATGGGAGGAAGGAGGGGAAAAATTGTAACAAAAGGTTTGGCAATTTCAATACTGTAAAATTATCCATGCATATAACTTGTAAATAAAAAGCTATTAAAATTTTTAAAAAAGAAAAAATCCACAATTTGAGCGCAGTTGCAGTATACAAAATAAATCCATATAAATTATCAGCATTCTTATATATCACTAACAAAATACAACAGAGATATAAAGAGAAATTCCATTTAAAGTAACTGCCGATATTATAAAATATTTGGGAATCTATCTGACAAGGGAAAATCAGGAACTATATGAGCAAAGTTCCAAAAAACTTTGCACAAAAATAAAGTCAGATCTAACCAATTGGAAAAATATTAAGTGATCTTGGATAGGTCAAGTAAATATAATAAATATGACAATACTACCTAAACTAATCTATTTATTTAGTGCTATACCAATCAGACTCCCAAAAAAACTATTTTAATGACCTAGAAAAAATAAGAACAAAATTCATCTGGAAGAACTAAAGGTCAAGACTTTCAAGAAAATTAATGAAAAAAAAATCAAATGAAGGTGGCCTAGTTGTACCTGATCTAAAACGATATTATAAAGCAGCAGTCACCAAAACCATATGGTATTGGCCAAGAAATAGATTAGTTGATCAGTGGAATAGGTTAGGTTCACAAGACAAAATAGTCAACTATAGCAATCTAGTGTTTGACAAACCCAAAGATTCTAACTTTGGGGATAAGAATTCATTATTGACAAAAACTGCTGAGAAAACTGGAAATTAGTATGGCAGAAATTAGGCATGGACCCACACTTAACATTGTATACCAAGATAAGATCAAAATGGGTCCAAGATTTAGGCATAAAGAACGAGATTATAAAAATTTAAAGGAACATAGGATAGTTTACCTCTCAGACCTGTGGAAGAGGAAGGAATTTATGCCCAAAGAAGAACTAGAGATCATTACTGATCACAAAATAGAAAATTTTGATTATATCAAATTAAAAAGCCTATGTACAAACAAAACTAATGCAAACAAGATTAGAAAGGAAGCAACAAACTGGAGAAACATTTTCACAGTTAAAGGTTCTGATAAAGGCCTCATTTTCAAAATATATGAGAACTGACTCTAATTTATAAGAAATCAAGCCATTCTCCAATTGATAAATGGTCAAAGGCTATGAACAGACAATGTTCAGATGATGAAATTGAAACTATTTCTACTCACATGAAAGAGTGTTCCAAATCACTACTGATCAGAGAAATGCACATTAAGACAACTCTAAGATATCACTACACACCTGTCAGATTGGCTAGAATGACAGGAAAAGATAATGCTGAATGTTGGAAGGGATGTAGAACAACTGGGACACTGATGCATTGTTGGTGGAGTTGTGAATGCATCCAACCATTCTGGAGAGCAGTCTGGAACTATGCTCAAAAAGTTATCAAACTGTGCATACCCTTTGGTCCGGCAGTGTTGCTAATGGGCTTATATCCCAAAGAGATACTAAAGAAGGGAAAGGGACCTGTATGTACAAGAATGTTTGGGGCAGCCCTTTTTGTAGTGGCTAGAAATTGCAAATTGAATGGATGTCCATCAATTGAAAAATGGCTGAATAAATTGTGGTATATGAATGTTATGGAATATTATTGTTCTGTAAGAAATGACCAGCAGGATGATTTCAGAAAGGCCTGGAGAGACTTACATGAACTGATGCTGAGTGAAATGAGTAGGGCCAGGAGATCATTATAATACTTCAATAATAATATTATATGATGATCAATTCTGATGGATGAGACTCTCTTCAACAATGAGATGAACCAAATCAGTTCCATTTGTTCAATAATGAAAAGAACCAATTACACCCAGTGAAAGAACTCTGGGAAATGAGTGTGAACCACAACATAGCATTTCTACTCCTTCTGTTTTTGTCTGCTTGCATTTTTTTATTTCCTTCTCAGGTTAATTTTACCTTATTTCTAAGTCAGACTTTTCTTGTGCAGCAAAATAACTGTATGGATACGTATACATATATTGTGTTTAACATATACTTTAACACATTTAACATGTATTGATCTATCTGACATCTAGGGGAGAGGGTGGGGGAAAGAAGGGGAAAAGTTGGAACAGAAGGTTTGCAAGGGTCAATGCTGAAAAATTACCCATTCATATATCTTGTAAATATAAAGCTATAATAGAGTGTAAAAAAGATATTATATAAAGGCAATACAAATAATAGCTTTAATCAATATAAGATAGTTAATAGGGAAAAAATTTCACAGAGGAGACAAAACTTGAACTGGGTCTGAGAGGTGGCAGAGGCAAAAAAGAAAGAGGAAGCCATATTAGGGAGCAAGAATAGCTTCATATAATGTAATCATAAATGTAATGATGTAATTGTAAAGAGAGAAAAATAGCAAGGAACAAAAGAAATCTGGAGAGTTAAGACTTGCACTATGTTATACAGCACCATGAAAGCCAGGCAGGTTGGTCAAAAAATAGCCACTGAAGAGCTACCTTGTGGAAAAGACATTTGAGTTTTCTTTTTCTTCTTGGTGTAGGAAGAAGAGCTAAGAATGAGGAGGTGAGAAAGTTTAGAAACAACTTTAGGCTTGCTGTGAGAAAAAACATTTCCTAACAATTATTACCAATTACAAGTGCAGTGGATTTCCTGGAGCTTGGACAGAATCAGCTGCAAAGGTTGGAAGATGACTTGTTGAGGATGTTGGATAGTGAGATTCTTTTTCAGGCACAGACAGGAGTAAATGAAGTCCTTTTACAACTGAAATTTTGTGATTTTTCTCTCATCGCTGCTCTCCTCTAATTTTAGCATGTATGCTTCTCTCTTTCTCTCTTCTGTGGAATCTACCTGTTCTAGGCTCAGTTTTGACCCTGAGCAGATAGCTTTCCAGTATTCTCTCTCAACAACTAGTTGTTTTGTTGCTAGTCAGCTTTGATCATAGTAGTATAATTTCTCCCTTAGGATAGAGCTCCATGCTCTATATTGACGGGTACCCAGCTAAGTATCCTGGTTGTCTTGCCTTAACTCCTGATAGGATCTCCCAAAATCCTGGTGCTGCTAAATTTCATGGTCAGTAAACGACTTGATCATTAAAACAACATGAGCTCCCTTCAGGAAGTAGCCACCTTATTCAATATATTCTTGAGACTAGAGTCACTGATAATACTGAAAATATCAAATCACACCAATGATGTTTCTTTACTTCTTGTTAAGTGCACTATCAAATGCTCAGAGAGGTGTTTTTCTCCTTACTCCTTATACATTCTACTGTTCCCCATAAGTGACATTCCATTTTGTAGCTTTCTTTATCAAGCTGTGTTCAAAGCCAGGAATACTCTTTGTGTCATAGAATCCATTTCTCTTCCTGGCTCAGTTTACTTGCTACCATCTTCCACAAGTTTGTTTTGATATACTTTCCTTTCCTCCCACCATTACCAATTCTTAAATGTTCTCCTCCTTGTGAAATTATATATTGACTTTGTATATATTTATATTTATAAATCCTGATAAATATCAGTAGAATGTAAACTATTTTAGGAAAGGGATTATTTGGGATTATCATTTTTTTTTTTTTTTGTATCCTCCAGTGCCCAGCACATACAGGAGGGATTTAATGAATGCATATTACTTGAACTGAATTCCTAATAATTGAGCTTCTTTATCCTGGGACAAAAATCTGTCTTTTTGTTTGTTTGCTTACTTCTTTACCTTCACAGATCCATGTACCAAGACCTATCATTTCACTGATAAAGGACTTGGGGGGGAGGGGGACGCAAACAGCCTAAGGGTCAAATTCATCCAACATCTGTTTTTTGAATGGCACAAGAGCTAAGAATGGTTTTACATTTTTAAATAAAGTTTTACTGGGACAAAGATGTTCTCACTGTGGTTGTTTTAATACTACCGCAGCAATATAGAAATTGCATGCAGCATGCTCATCATTTTATACTTCTTTGAGATGTACTGTAAAATGAAGTGAGGCAATTAGAAACTTTTTTGGACCACATTTTTTTTTTTACTTGTTTTTGTTTTTTACTAAAACATTCTCAAGAAAAGAGAAAAATATTTCATTAAAACTTTTTCAGCTCAGGGCCAAAACTAAAATTTTCCTGAAAGGGAAGAAACACTTAAGACTACCATTACTGAACACTGAATAACTCTGAAAATTAGCTTTTGCTGCAGACTTGATGTTTCTTAATGAATTCAACCTAATATTACAAGGAAAAACAATGCTTATATGTGAAACACACTGTGATAAAAGTCAATTTAACAACAACTAATGTTGTTTGAATTAAAAGTAATGTCAAGCTGCTTTATACATGTCCCATGCTATCATAAGTTAAAATGAGAATCAAGAACTCCATTCCCACACAAACATGCAATAGGCATTTTTTTCTGAGCTCAAACAACAATTTAGTAGTTTCTTGGATCTCAATTTCAAGTGCAAAATAAATTCCCATACTTCAAAATTCAGTTACTTATGCAATTGAGGAGCTGCCATCTAACCTTCAATGGGAAGTGATTAACTTCAATGTAATTACATGCTAAAAGACATATCAAAAGAAGAGTCTAAATGGATACATGCCTTTCAAGTAATGAATATGTTCAATTAAAATCATATATTCGAGGACTGATTTCAGTATTTGGAAGTACCTATTTATGTGAAAAAAAATTTCAAAGATAAATATGGAACATCTAATTACAGATCAGCATTAACAGATGAACATCTGCAATTTATTTTCATAAGATCTAAAGTCCACTAGCTTTGAACCCCAATTAAGTGAAATGTTATCTCTCCAAAATATAGAATTTTATTCTCATCAGCATTACAAAAAAATTGTACTCAATTATTGCCATATTTTTAATTTTGTTTTAAAAAAAAAAAGCACAATTTTTCCTCTCTTGTTATAAAAGTACCTACATAATATCTTCAATTTTGCTTCTTGAAGTACAAGATCCAAAATATTTACTATCTGGGCTTTTACAGAAAAGATATGATGATCCCTTTTATGGAGAACTTCCAGATAAGAAAACTCCCTTTAGGTGCAGATCCATATTTTCTCTGCACTTTATAGTCTTAAAGAGGGTTGCCTAGAACAGAAGTGTCAAATAGAGCCCACCAAACCAGATGAAAGTATAATTGGGAAATCTTTAACATGATATATAAAAATACAACAGAACATAGATAATGTTAATGTGATTTTCTAAGTCACTATGTGGCCTGTAGGAATTCTTATGTATAATTTAGTGGTCCTCATTTCTACCTGAGTTTGACACCACTGACCCAGAGTGTTAGGAGATTAGTTAACTTGTCCAGGGTCACAAAGTAATATGTTTCAGAAATAGAACTTGAATTCAGATCCTCTTAGTTTCTTTCTTTTTATTTATTTTTTTTTTATTTTTTTATTTTTTTCAGGTCCTCTTAGTTTCAATGACTGCATTTCCTTCAAATAGGGAAAAAGGAGGAGGCAAATTTATCCTCCTTTATCCTTTATCCTTCAAAGAATAAAAACTAAGTTCATAGTCCTGTTAACTTATAAAATTTCACAGAAAGGAAAGATATTCAGACTTGTTCGTGTAGTTCCGATCAGGCAATAAGTCCAATGATAGAGATCCCTATGGGATCACTGCTGCTGCTACTACTATTACTATTACCACTACTACTGAGTTTATTATCCCTTAGATTTCTCAGACTTTCTGATTCTAATGCAATGCATCAGATCCAGGTATGGATTTGCTAGGATAAAGAGAAATGTGACAAGGTCAAATGAAGGAGAATTTATAATAGAATTTGAGTTAATAGGACTTAGTTGGAATAGACTTCCTAAACTATATTTAACTCAACAATATTATTTGACTCGCCATAGAATCAATTAGCAAGTACTTCAGAAGCCATGAATGAGAATAACTTCTACCACCTCCCCAAGCAGTTACTTCTTAGCCTTTACTCAGCCTCAATAGTGTCAATAGTGTCCCAGGTACCTGTGTTTAATCCTGTGCACTTTTATCAACCACTTACATAACATGTGTATGTATGTGTATTCATGACATCTTTATCAAATTTGTGGGTGAACAGTCAACAAATGTTTATCAAAAGTGTACTGTCATATGCACTGGGAATACAAAGACAAAAACATGGTTCCCATCTTCAAGAAAGTCACATTTTAATGGAAGAGACAACACACAACTAAGTACAAACTAAGATGTATACAGTGGAAGGTAATCTCAAAGGCGAGATATTATATTAAGGGAATATTAAGAGAGGCTTCCTGTAGAAGGTGGAATCTGAGGTGAATCTTGAACAATCAAGAAAGACAAGAGTTTAGAAATGAGAAGGAAGAACATTCCAAGAATCAAGACCAGCCATTACAAATGCACCTTTGGAAGATAAGAAAGACTGTCTGTGTGAGGAACAGCAAGGAAGCAAGAAGTATGACTATATTGCTAGACATTGAGGAATAGGAGGAAATGGAACGAAAAGACTAGAAATACAGGAAGGGTTTTAAAAGCCAAAGAATTTTATATTTGACCCTAGTGGTAAAAAGAAACCATGGAGTTCAATTGAGGGGGACCCCAAGTCAATAAGTATTTATTAAACATTTACTATGTGCTTAAGACTAAGTCTTAAGTCTATTTATTGAGGAAGAATCTTTTACCAGACCCTCAGCTAGTTTCCAAATAAGATTTAAATAATGCATCCTAAAGAAGGTTTAATATTGCCAGTTTTATTCACTGGCATTAAAACATTTTTGATACTCATTACCCTGGTCATTAGACTATAAGCTTTGTAATAAATATGTGAATAATTGTATACATATGCACATATGTATAAATACTCGTGTGTTTACATGTAGGTATGTGAGCATGTGGTGTTTTGTTTTTTTTTTTAAACCAAAACTGTGGGGGAAAAAAACAGTTATGCCAAGGTTAAGTTTAAGTTGTAGATTTCACAAATTTAAAAGTCAAAGTTAAAAAAAAAAAAAGCTACTTAATGCAATCCTGAAAAAGATACAAAGAATATTGGCAAAATTAATATTCTCCTATTAATATTTATTATGATTTTACTGTTATCCATCATAAAAACAGGTTCCAAAGGTAATAAAAACCAAACAATCTCCACAGATGGCTTTTTCACTAAGTATTGCAGCAGACAGAGCACCAGCCCTGGAGCCAAGAGAACTAGAGTTCAAATCCAACTTCAGACATTTATTAGATGTGTGACTTTGGGAAAGTCACATATCCAACTGCCTTCTCCCCCTCCAAAATGGACTTTTCCACAGAACTGATACCTATATTAAAATACCCTTTTTCTCTTAATTCTTATTTCACTAACAGTTTTCACTAACAGAACAAAATGAAAAAAATCGCAATAGTGTCATAGCTAGTGTTTTAAGTATTTAGGTAAAATTACTAGGTAGTAATAAAAGTGACAACTAAATATAAGGATGGCTCACAAATTCTCCCTGGAATAAAGTCACTACATTTAGCAAGTATTATAATCATCATGAAAAATGAAATATGTATTTTTAAAAATTAAAGCCTTTTATTTCTAAAACATATGCATGGATAATTTTAACATTGACCCTCGCAAAACCTTGCGTTACCAAATTACCCCTTCTTCCTCCCATCCCCTCCCACCATAAGATGGTAAGCAATCTTATATATATAAACATGTTTAAAATATATGTAAATCCAATGTGTATACATATTAATACAATTATCTTGCTGCACAAGAAAAATCAGATCAAAAAGGAAAAAAATTTGAGCAAAAACAAAATGCAAGCAAACAACAACAAAAAGAGTGAAAACATTATGTTGTGATCTATAATCAGCTCCCAGAGTCCTCTCTCTGGGTGCAGATGGCTTTCTTCATCACAAGATCCTTGGAACTGACCTGAATCACCTCATTGTTGAAGAGAGCCATGATCATCAGAATTGATCATCATATAACCTTGTTGCTGTCATGTATAATAAGCTCTTGGTTCTGTTCATTTCACACTGCAAATGATAAGTATTTTAATGAAAAAAATGGCTTGGTTTACCAATTTATTTGAGTAAACATTAAAATTAATACCAGGACAAAAAAATTAAAATTTTAAAAAATATGTGATGTATACTTAAAAGTCAATGAAAACCTGATCTACTTGAGTAAGTTATTAGTGCTGAAAAAAATGGGAAATGCAGGGAGAATAAGAGATCTGACAGTTATCACAGCAAGTTTAAACTTAAGTTTTACTACAGTAAATTAAGAACATGAAAGGAATAAAAGAAACTAAAAATTACTTTAGTCTACAAGTATTTGATTTACTTGTCAAATGAAAAGATATGAGAGCCAAGAACAACTCTGTGTTTCAATTGTAAGCTCTTTTGTTTTTGTAAAAGGAATAGTGGGGCAGGTAGATGGTGCTCTGGAGTCAAGAGCACTTGAGTTCAAAACTGGTTTCAAGACATCTGACACTGTCACTTAATCTTAATTACCCCACAATAAATAAACCAAAAAAAAAAAAAAAAATTAGGGCAAGTGTATCCAGAAAAGACATATGAAGAATTTGACACAATGTGAAGTTCCATGGAGAACTGAAAAAGTACATCAGGACTGGAAGACCTAGCAATTCCTAGCAAAATTCCAGATCATAGTAAAGAGATATGTTTCTAGAAAAAGAAGCAAATATTAAAAAACTAGTGTAGCTTCATCAAAAATACATCATGCCAGATCAAACTATTGCTTTTATGATAGAAAGTAAGCTGTCAGATCAAGGCAAAATTTTATTTATACTCTACCAAGAGTTTAGGAAAGTTATCTGATAACTTTTATTTCTTCTTGTGGAAACAATAAAAGAGATGTGGGTTAAATGACATAATGGAATGAACCTGGAATTAGGTAATCATCTGGCTTCAAAGAATACAGTAAGTTATTAATGCTTCTATAAAAGGAATTTATTAATTATAGTAAATAAAACAATGGATTAATAATTAAGAGGACCCAAGTTTAAATCATGCTTCTTTCATGCCACCTTCAGTGCCCTTGGACAAATTACGGTGGAGTAATTCTGCGAGAGGACCTTCTAAGGAAGGCACAGGTTCTCTAGGTTGCATTCCACTTTCTTTATTTTAGACCAGAAACCCTTTTCATCTCGGAAAGTTACTAGAGCCTGAGAGAGAGGAGCAGATGGGAGGGGGGGAAGAAGGGAAGGGAACCTGGGATTAACTCACTGGGAAATCCCCTAGCTTTTCAATCCTTTAAGTATATCTTTTTGTTTGAATGTAAGCTTTGAGGACAGGGTCTTTCTTTCTATCTGCCCCATCTGGCCCAGAATTTAGTATAGCACTAGACACATAGTAAACCCTCAATAAATGCTCCCTTCAATTTATGGCCTAAGAAGAAGTAGAGAACATTATGAAATGCAAAATGGATACTTTTTTTTATATTAAAAAGATTTTGTACAAACAAAACCAAATCAGCCAAAAAAACTGAGGAAAATTTTTTTTTATCCAAGGGTTCTGATAAAGGCCCCATTTCTAAAATATACAGAGAATTGATTCAAATTTATAATACAAGCAATTCTTCAATTGATAAATGGCCAAAGGATATGAACAAACAATTTTCAGAAGAAACTAAAATCATTTCTAGCCATGTGAAAAAATGCTCTAAATCACTACTGATTAGAGAAATGCACATTAAGACAATTCTGAGGTACCATTATGTACGTCTCAGATTGGTTAAAATAACAGAAAAAAAATGATAAATGTTGGAAGGAACGTGGGAAAACTGGGACACTAATATATTGTTGGTGGAGTTGTGAACTGGTCCAGCCATTCTGGAGAGCAATTGGAACTATGCCCAAAGGACTATCAAATGATGTACACCCTTTGATCCAGTCGCATTTCTATTGGGCCTGTATCCCAAAGAGATCTTAAAGGAGAAAAGGGACCCACATGTGCAAAAATATTTGTAGCAGCCCATTTTGTAGTGGCTACAAACTGGAAACTGAGTGAATGCCCATCAGTTGGAGAGGGGCTGAATAAGTTATGGTATGTGAATGTTATAGAATATTATTGTTCTATAAGAAGCAATCAGCAGGATGATTTCATAAAGGCCTGGAGAAACTTACATGATCTGATGCTAAGTGAACTGAGTAGAACCAAAAGATCATTATACATGGCACCAATAAGATTATGTGATGATCAGTTCTGATGGAACTTAGCTCTTTTCAACAGTGAGGTGATTCAGTCCAATTCCAAAAGACTTGTGATAGAGAGAGTCATCTGCATCCAAAAAGCTTAGGGTCTGAATGTGGATCAAAACATATTATTTTCACCTATTTTGGTTGATATTTGCTTGCTTGTTTTCCATTTTTGACCTTATTTTTCTGTGCAACATGATAAATATGAAAATATGTATAGAAGAATTGCATGTATTTAACCTGTATTGGATTACTTGTTGCCCAGAGGGTGGAGGGAAGGGAAGGAAAAAAAATTTGGGACACAAGGTTTTGCAACGATAAATGTTTTTTACTTTGAAAATTTTTGAAAATAAAAAAGATTATTAAAAAAATTTTTAAAACTCTATTACAAGTCTATTGGAATTACCTTGAATCACCTCATTGTTGAAAAGAGGCAAGTCTATCACAATTGATCATCTTCATTTAGCAACAGTTCATGTAAATTTTTCATTGGTGCAAGAGATTAAAAGACAAAAAAATTTTTTTTCATTATTTTTTCTCAACAATATATTTTTCTAAATACACATAAAGTTAATTATTCATTTTTGTAAGATTTTGTATTCCAATTTTTTTCTCCCTCTCTCCCTTACCTACTCTCTCCCCAAGACAGCAATCTGATTGTACAACACTACACTTGTACAATAATTTTAAACATGTTCCCAAATTAGTTATGTTGTAAAAGAAAAATCAGAACAAAAGGGAAAAATCATAAGAAAAAAAAAAGTGAAAATAATATGCTGCAATCTGCATTCAAACTCCACAGTTCTTTATGGATGTAGATGGCACTTTCCATCCCACATGTATTGGAATTGTTTTGGATCACTGTATTGCTGAGAAGAGTTAAATCTATCATAGTTAATCATCACATAATCCTGTTGTTACTGTGTACAATGTTCTCCTGGTTTTGCTTCACTTCACTCAACATCGGATCATGTAAGTTCAAAGACAAAATTAAACAGTCACTGTCTTCAAAGAGCTGACAATCTACTTGGAGAAGCAAGAGGGAAGAAGAAATGGACACACAACACGAACACATAAATACAAAATACATATCAAGTAATTTTCAAGGGAATGGTATATTTTTTTTAATATGTCAGGAGTCCTAGAGAGCAAAATGGAAGCACTGAGAACATTCGGGAAGGGACATATGAAGGATGGAACTGATATGAATGGAAATTAGGGAGGTTATAAGGAATAGAAGCCTCAGCACCATTTACATACAGAATTTGGATCAGATTTACTAGACTTGAAATTAAGGTACTTGGGTTTAAACTCTTGTTTTAATACTTAAAAGTTATGTGGCCATGAAGAAGTCACTTAATTTCTTTCAGCTTTAGTCTCCTCATCTCAAAAAATGGGAATAGTAAAACTTGTATTTTCCATTTCACAGAATTGTTGTTAAAGTACTGTAATGTTTATAAACTATTACATAAATGAATTACTATTATAATAATAATACTATCTTGATGATTTGTTATGAAATTATTCAGAATTATCTAAAAATGGGGATTTTATTAGTTTGTAGAAGCTTTTATATTTTAAGTTAATTAACATAATGTATATTAGGCGACTCATTCAGCTACTTTTCAGCAATTTGTTCATTTAAAGGAAACAGATCCAGTCCTGTTCAAGGTCTGTAAGTAAAAATCTAGTGCAATATATCAAATATACATATATGCATATATTTGTGTATACATATATACATACACTATAAGTGATGAACACACAAAAAGATGCAATACCAAATATAGTTCTTTAAATATTATTTTAAGAGGCAAAGGAAAGACATTACTCACTAATGACGTGGTATGTGAAAAAGCTCACAGGTTGAGGAAGTCAAAGCAAATATATAACATAAGTAGAAAATAACAATGGCTGCTATGGAGACTGAAATAAGCTGTAACAGGAGAGAACAGTTAAGAAAGAAGAGAAGCAACAATTGAAGGAAGGCCGGTATTACTTATAATAAGGAATTTCACTTCATAGGCTTAATTCATTAGGCTTGCAGGGTTCAGAAAACAAAATTATTGTTTAAGGAGAATTCCTTCTGAGGGATAGCATAAGAAAAAGGAAATCAAATAAAAAGATTGTATTACTAGTCCAGACATACAAAGTACATGTAGAGTCTAAATTAAGGCTACAAGAATAAAGAAAATCAAGATTTCAGATTTTCTGAGGAAAACAGGTATAATTTGTAACCTACAATATACAAAAATTATATTTATAGTATGTAGTATAACATTTATATACAGAAAATTTATGTATTTAAATAAAGAAGTGGGAGTTTAAGATGACAAATGGCTGATAAATCTATCATTTAAAGTTCTCTACAATCTAGGGGCATCTTATTTTATATTAATTCCCCCCTCCCCCCATGTACTTTGCCCCAATCAAACATGACTGCACTCTGTCTCAGAACACCCACCTCCTTCACTTTGCTCACAGTGTCCTCTAGACATTGAATTTTCTTTAATGGGGATATTCCTAAGCATCCTTTAAAGCCCAACTTAAATGACATACCTATCAGATAGCCTTCCTAATTTTTCCAAAATGGGATGGGTTAAATGATTTATCCAAAGTTAAGAAATAAAGTTTAAACCCAAGTCATCTGACTTACAAATACTTCTTAACTTTGTACAAGTCAGTCAAACCATCTGGGCCTTAGTTTCCTAATCTGTAAAATGAAGGGATGGCACTCTTCAAGTCCCTTCTAATTTTAGATCTATGGTTCTTTTTTTAAGCACCATAAACAGTAAAGAGGATAGATATAGATGGAAGTTTGCTTAAACATTCTATGAAATGGAATAAGAAGCATTCTTGCTACAAAAAGGTAATGAATGAGATTGTCTGTTTTAACCACTTTTGACATAAAATTGAGAATTCCAGCAATTATAATAAAGTAGCTTGGCAAACAATGGAAATAAAGAAATAAAAATATCATTATTTGGAGATAATATTTGTAAGAAATAGCACCAATCATCTTAATCAAAAATTGAGACAATAAATGAATTTGGCAAGGACAGAATAAAGAACTGTCATAAATTGAAATATTCTTTTTTATTTAATAACAATAAAGATCAAGAAAACATTTTCTAGAAGAAATATCAAATGTTTGGTTTTATTTAATTTAATTATTTTTATTATTTATTAATTTTATTATAGCTTATTCTAGTTATAATAATAAAATTCTGAGGATAGCGAAATAAATAGAATGATAAAAAAGAATACATATGCCAAGTATCCAATCAAATACATAAAAAAGACTAGTTAAAAGATTTTAAAAATTAGTTCTTTAATTAGTGTACTTGGAAAAACTAGCTAATAATTTGAACAACTTATACCATCTATCTCTACAAAATACCATCCCAATATTCTATAGTGACCTAGAGTTCTGAAATGCTATACCAATAGAGCAGAAATTCTAAGTTCTACTTTGCTGTCAAATGCTTAAAACATATTCCTGGGCAACAAGCAGACACTTTCTGAGGATCAGTCTTGGTAACTCAGACACTTAGGCAGCACAGTATACAGAGCCTGAAGTCAGGAGGGCTGGAATTCAAATGCAGCCTCAGATATTCACTAGCTGAGACTCTAGGTTAAATCATTAAATCTCTATCTGCTTCACTTTCCTCAAGTGCAAAATGAAGATAATAATTCTATCTATCTCCTAAGTGGTTGTGAGTAACTGGGATCCAATTTATAATTTATATAAGCCTGGGACTGTTATCTGTCACATAGTGGCACTATACATTTTTGTTCCTTTTCTTGCTCCACTTCTGTATAAAGGGGCTCATAATCCACTTTGTGATAAGTTCCTTGAACATGATAACTCATAAAACAAAGAAAAATACAAAATGACATTCGCTATTATGTGCCCCCCTCCTTTTTATTTCAGCAATGAAAGAGTAAAATAAAAAGGAAAAAAAAAGAGTATTAAGAATTGCATCTTTTTAGATTATTTTTTGTAAACTTTAATTTGATCATTAATGCTCTAAATTACTGAAATCTCTTCATTATTTGATAAAAACTGCTGGGATAACTGGAAATTAGTATGGCAGAAATTAGGCATGGACCCACACTTAACACTATATACCAAGATAAGATCAAAATGGGTCCATGACCTAGGCATAAAGAACGAGATTATAAATAAATTAGAGGAACATAGGATAGTTTATCTCTCAGACTTGTGGAGGAGAAAGAAATTTGTGACCAAAGATGAACTAGAGACCATTACTGATCACAAAATAGAAAATTTTGATTATATCAAATTAAAAAGCCTTTGTACAAACAGAACGAATGCAAACAAGATTAATAGGGAAGCAACAAACTGGGAAAACATCTTTACAATTAAAGGTTCTGATAAAGGCCTTATTTCCAAAATATATAGAGAACTGACTCAAATTTATAAAAAATCAAGCCATTCTCCAATTGATAAATGGTCAAAGGATATGAACAGACAATTTTCAGATGATGAAATTGAAACTATTACCACTCACATGAAAGAGTGTTCCAAATCACTATTGATCAGAGAAATGCAAATTAAGACAACTCTGAGATATCATTACACACCTGTCAGATTGGCTAAGATGACAGGAAAAAATAATGATGAATGTTGGAGGGGATGCGGGAAAATGGGGACACTGATGCATTGTTGGTGGAGTTGTGAATGAAACCCACCATTCTGGAGAGCAATCTGGAATTATGCCCAAAAAGTTATCAAACTGTGCATACCCTTTGATCCAGCAGTGTTTCTATTGGGCTTATACCCCAAAGAGATACTAAAAAAGGGAAAGGGACCTGTATGTGCCAAAATGTTTGTAGCAGCCCTGTTTTTAGGGGCTAGAAACTGGAAAATGAATGGATGCCCATCAATTGGAGAATGGCTGGGTAAATTGTGGTATATGAATGTTATGGAATATTATTGCTCTGTAAGAAATGACCAGCAGGATGAATACAGAGAGGCTTGGAGAGACCTACATGGACTGATGCTAAGTGAGATGAGCAGAACCAGGAGATCATTATACACTTCGACAACGATATTGTATGAGGATGTCTTCTGATGGAAGTGGATTTCTATGACAAAGAGACCTAACTGAGTTTCAATGGATAAATGATGGACAGAAACAACTACACCCAAAGAAGGAACACTGGGAAACGAATGTGAACTATTTGTATTTTTGATTTTCTTCCCGAGTTATTTTTACCTTCTGAATCCAATTCTCCCTGTGCAACAGGAGAACTGTTCGGTTCTGCAAATATGTATTGTATCTAGGATATACTGCAACATATTTAACATATATAGGACTGCTTGCCATCTTGGCGGGGGGGGGGGGGGTGGAGGGAGGGAGGGGAAAAAATGAAACATAAGCGAGTGCAAGGGATAATGTTGTAAAAAATTACTC
Organism: Antechinus flavipes; assembly: GCF_016432865.1. Classification (NCBI taxonomy): domain Eukaryota; kingdom Metazoa; phylum Chordata; class Mammalia; order Dasyuromorphia; family Dasyuridae; genus Antechinus; species Antechinus flavipes. The sequence goes on from NC_067401.1 coordinate 364,997,544, forward strand.
TGGCATGGATTCTGTCAATACAAAGTTATTATTAAATAAAATAAAATTTAAATTAAAAAAAAATAAATTACTGAAATCTCTGTTGAATGACCAAAAAGGGGGCTTACTACTGGAGAGGCTTTTTAAATCACATCTTTTTTTTATTATTAAAACTTTTTATTGACAAACATATGCATGGGCAATTTTTTAACAATGACCCTTGCAAAGCCTTCTGTTCCAAATTATCCTTCCCCCTTCCCCCTCCCCTAGATGGCGGGTAATCCCATACATGTTAAATATGTTAAAATATATGTTAAATCCAATACATGTATACATATTTATACAATTATTTTGTTGCACAAGAAGAATCAGATTAAGGAGGGGGAAAAAACTGGGAAAGCAAACAAAATGCAAGCAAACAATAGAAAAGAGTGAGAATGCTATGTTGTGGTCCATACTCAGCTCCCACAGTCCTCTCTTTGGGTGTAGATGGCTTCATCACTGAACAACTGGAACTGGTATCAATCAGTTCCATCAGAACTGATCATCATATATTCTTGTTGCTGTTGTGTACAATGATCTCCTGGTTCTGCTCACTTCACTCAGCATCAGTTCATGTAAGAGACTCTCCAGGCCTCTCTGAAATCATCAACTATAATATTCCACAACATTCATATACCTTAATTTTTTCAGCTATTCTCCAACTGATGGGCATCCACTCAGTTTCCAGCCACTACAAAAAGGGGTGTCACAAATCATGTATTAAATCACGTCTTACTCCTGACATTAGACAAGTTCTGGACCTAGAATTAGAAAGACCTGAGTTCAAATTCAGCTTGACATTTACTAATTAGGCAAGTCACTTCACCTCTTTCTGTCTCCATTCACTCATCTGTAAAATGAAAATAAGTTTCTAACCTCTCAGGACTCTTGTGAAGAAGAAGGAGATGTCTGTAAAGCGCTTTGCAAACTTCAAAGTTCTATATAAATGTAACAAGAAGAGAAAAGTGTAGATAAACGGCAAGTTAATCCACATGTTCGTTTTAAGTAAAGAAAGAAATTGATGGAGCTATTTTTATGGGAAATTTGGTCATTTTGTGTTGAAAAGCTCCCGATATGTATTTGCAAAAAGATGATCCAAAGATAATTGCAGTTTATGCACCAAAATCTGACTGAGAGAATGCTGAAGTAGAAAAATTCTACTTAAAAACTCAATTAAGATCCTCCAAATCTAATCAATACATAATTAGTAACTACAATCCAAAGGTGAGAATTGGTGAGAAATATATCAGAAAGCATGTTTCAAGAAGAAGGAATGAAAGAAACCAGCTGACTTGCTGACTTGTAGATTACACAGAAACCTTACACCCCCATAACATAATAATATATATATTTTTGAGAAAAGAACTGTTAATAGTGATCCATGATAAGCATCAAATAATATCACACAAAAAATAAAACTGATGACATTTTGATAGACAAGAAAGTAGTCATTAAGGATGCAGAAGTCCTTACCGAATCAGTTATCTGGGTCAATCCCAAAATTTTTTTCAAGAAAAGATTAGAACTGGTAAGAAATTAGAAGAGAGAATAAAAAATAATGAGAAAACAATATGACACTCAATTAAAATAACTAAATTCACAACAGTATTCCTAAATTGGTCTATAGATAGAAAACTTAGGATTTACCATTTTTATATCTTTGCTTCCCTAAAAACAACAACAAAAAACAAACAACTACATTACTTCATATTGTTTCCCAATAAATCAACCATAATTTATTTCATCTTTAAGTCTTAAACTTGGCAATGTCCCATTCAACTCCCATCACTATTAAATCTACTCAAAGAAGAGAGGGAATAAAGAATGAAAAATAGGGGCCAGAGACAGAAAAAGATGTAGGAAAAACATATGGGGGCATTAGAGAAGAACCAGAATTCAGAGGAAGTGAATCTGTTGCACTATCTGAAATATCTGTGAACTATGCTAGATAAGTTCTAGTGGTCTGCAGTGTAATGCCCAAGAGAGATCAGAGGCAGGAGAGAGATCAGAGAGTTTTTAATATCTTATTAATGGGAGAGTAAAATTGACTGGACAGAACTCTCGTCTCAAATTATCCAGTCAGACAGAGATAAAGATATACTGGGACCAAGGAATCCATGTTGGCCCCAGGGCTGGAGGAGACTGTCATCTCAAAGACTCCAGCATCCAGAATCCAGAATCCAGCATCCAGCAATGAATGAAGGAATCCCAACTTCTTAAATACTTTTTCTCTAAACAAAGGAAGGGGTAAGAAGCAAGGGAAAACTTCTATCAGAATGGGGGAGGCCATAAATTCTAGAAAACCCAGAGACAGGATGTCTGAATACACAGAGATAAAATGTCAGTGAGGTATCTTGGAATATTTTAGAGGGATATTGTAAATTCTTGAGGACAGAAAAGAATCAGGAGGACTACTCTCTTATTTATCTTGCTAACAATTTATAATCTTAGAGCAAATAGTCCTCAATCAGACCAAAGGGGGAGTTTTACAGCTTAGGGAATTGAGACAGAACAGTTAAGGAAACTGAGACAAGGGAAACTCATACAGGGAAACTGAGTCAGGACAGTTAAAGAGAACTGTGGCATAACAGCAGCACTGTCAGTAATAAAAATTTAGCTCCATATTTGTGATAAAACCTTTTTTCAACATATTGAGATGATTCCTTTTTCTCAAATAAACTGAATAAAACAGAAGAAATCACTTTTTCTTTTCCTAGATCTGGGAGTTCTTATACTCCTATGAACTACCAGATGACTTAAATGCAAATTATTCCATTCAATTAAAAAGCAGTTTTAAAGTTTTAGGTATACTGGACAAGAGACTTAAAATAAATATCAGGAATGTCAGCCTGACAAATAAAAAAAAAAAAAAAAAAGACAGACAAAAAAAAAGATTAAAAATCATCTTTTTCATTACACAATTAAAATAAAAGTATAGCAGCCTCAGGCTGCTTAAAGTAGAAGCAAAGCCCTCAGGTAGCCTGAAGGCATCATTATGTTATAGAGCAATACAATACAGTTCAAAATAATAGCTCCAAGGCATCAAAAGTTTTAAATAGCAATGCAAAATACTATCCTGTAAAGTAAGCATCAGCATAGTCACTATTTCCTTCTCCCCCCCAACAAAAGCATTAAAGACTGATCATTACAGGCTGGGATGATAGGGGAAAGGAAGAATTTTGTGAGGTTCTTTTTCTTCTTTAAAATATAATGTAAAGGTTCTCTCTGGGAGAGAGCAGGTTTCTCTCGGGGAGGTTTTCTGGAGGCAGTCTTAGTATCAGTTCAGATCAATAATTACTCCAGATGCAGCCAGGTGATAAAAGTTCGGATCTTTTATTGTCTCTAATATAGCCCGGTTAGCTTAGAGGCCTATCTCTGCTTGGTTCCAAAAGCTCCCTCCGAATGTCTCCACATCCAAGGGTTTTGTCCTTCAGCCTCTGCCTCTGCTTTCTTCAGCCTCCAGCCAGCACAAAGATGGAACGAATCTCTTGTCTCCTTCACTTGGGGCTCGGCTGCTTTCTGGTGAGTCTTTCAGACAAGCTTGGTCTCAGTGGGGGAAGTGCAGGAGCCCAGCCACCATAGTGGTGTGAGATGAAGATGAATCTGGTTGTGCCTCTGAGAGAGCCTTCTCAATCTTCCCCTGAACTTTCGACTCTTAGCTTCTTCCTCTGAAAACCCTTCTCACTGGCCCCTTTGAAGCTCTATTTATTTGAGAGAGGGGACCTGTGGGATGCGAGAGAGAGGGATTATGGGTTTCTCCCATAGTGCTCTCTGGCCCTAAGAGCTTCAAGGGAGGTGTGAATTTGGATTTCGCCTACTCAACCCTGAAATTTCCCAAACATGTGAACTCCAATGAGTAAAGATGTGAACACAAGCATTGTATCAATTAGTTCTACTTAGTACTTTGTTTCAGGTTCTGGCCCAAAACATCAACTCTAATGAGTTAGCAGTTTGTAAAGATTCCAAAGGATTTGCATAGGTGATTCTAAGAGGTAACGGTAACTCAAGAAGGAAGGCTAGAGAACAGAAAGGACATAAGCATTTACTAAGTACCTAATGTGTCCCAAGCACAGTACTAAGCCCTTTATAAATATCACTTCATTTAATCTTCACAACAAATCTATGAGGTAGGGGCTTTTATCCCCATTTTACAGATGACTTGTCCAAGGTAACACAGCTCCTGAATTTGAACTTGGATATCCCTCCATTCCAGAACTCTAACCACTGTGCAATTTAGCTACCATTGCATCCTTAAGCTGACTAATAAGAAAGCAGGAATGATACTAAGGTTTCTAAGAGGGCTGTCTGAAGAATTCTAGAAAGTATCACTTCATTTACATCCTTTTACCTCTGTATCAGGAAGACACCAGTTTACAACTGTGTGACCCCAGCAAGTCAAGTAACCTTTGTTTGCCTTAATCTACTTCTTTCTTACTACTTTTCAATCTAATCTTAATCTAAATGAGAAGGAAATGGTAAATCATTCCAGTATCCTGGCCAAGAAAACCCCATGGACTATAGGGTCCAAAAGGCCCTGAAATGTCAGACACCACCATGTGGGACAGCAACCCGCTTAAAAGTCAGACTCTCAAGGTAAAAAGAAAAAGGACTTATTACAAACTAGTGAGAACAGGCTGCTCTCAACAGACAAGGTGTCAGGAGAAGTGCAAAGTTGTAAGGGTCAGGGAGGAGTCAGGCACTGTGCAATCAGGAAGTAACAGAGGCAATGAAGCCTGAGATTCCTGGATGTGATTTAGGTGAACCAACCGGGACTGCCTTGTGGGCAGGAACTCTGGGCTCACTGAGATCCGCATCATGGACGGAGGCGTCTCCTTCTTTGACTGGCTGTGCGTGTGACCTCATAGGCCCTATTTAAGCCATGGGGATGAGGAAGTAGGTCTCTTTGACCGGAAGTTCATCAGGAGTTCACCAGGAGTCAGCAGGAAGTCAGCTGAGGTAGGATGTGAACCCGTGAATAAAAGATCTTGAGCATGCACATGGCTGTTTTCAAGGGTTCTATCGTACATTAAAACCATTGCTCCATGAAGTGATGGCCAGAGATCTTTGAAGACCTCAGACAGAGGTAAGCTTGGTAAAACTGGTAATAAGCACTACAAAAGGAAGTGACCCGAGATTTCTTATGGCAGTAGTGAATGCTGAGTGGGCATTCACACAAAGTGCAAGCTGTAAAACACAGGATTATATATGTAGACACAGAAGTTCCCACCCCTCCTTCTGACTTTTTTTTCCCATTGGTTACAGAGTCCTAATTTACCCAGAGATTAAATATTGACCCCCTACCCCTCCAATACTTTACCTATTAGATATCTAAATGCTAATGAAAAGATGTGGGGAGAGACAGAAGAGAAATGTTTGTTGATCTAAGATAACTGAACACCTGTGGTTTTTGGCTATAGCACAACTTGTTATTGCAAAGTCCCAAGTCACAATAGGGCATAGATCAAGACCAATTCTTATGATAGGTATTCACTCAGTTTATCCCATTCAGTCCCTCTTTATTTATATATCTCTGAAGACCTCTCAAACCATTTCTTGATACATTTCCTCATCCAATTTATCCTCAGGCTCCAATCCCTCTGGGTCTGGTTTGTCCTTTTTCCTCTAGCGGGATCCATCCTCATCCTTTTAATACTCTAACTGGGCCTCCCCCTCCAGATTGTTCAATCTTTACCATCCTGACCAGTGATGTCTACCTTTGTGATAAGCTATATCACAGAGGGGAGGCAGAAAGAGAGTAGTATGACTTCACTTTATCAGTTTGGTTCCTTGGTCCCACACTCTAAAGGTCAAGCTCCTGAAACTCACATTCTTGGAAATCCCAGTCATGTCCCTGAGGTAAAACTTTTCCTACAAAACCCACTTGTGGGCCCATCCCGTGGCTGCTACTTCCTTTGGGTCAGCCCACCATAGCATTCTGCCTTGTGGTGCTTTTTCCCTTCCCTCATGCCACATGGTATCTCCCCTCACTTCCCAACCTCACTTCTCTTCTTCACAGCTAACTAACTCTTTTGGAGTGCTACGTCCCTTTCAGAATTTAGCCTACCAATTAAGGACATGCCCCAACCTCATGGGGTGCTCCCTTACTAATGGGAAATTTTGAGTTCCACTGAGGAGCTTGTCTTTCATATGCTCTCCCAATTCTATTTCATATTTACCATTACCAGTGTCTATTGTATTCCTTCATTTTGTCTGTTACACATTTCCTCAAATAAATCTACCTTTTGCCAAAGAGAATAGTCATTGTGAATTCTTCACATGACCGAACCCCAACTTTTGGTGCCTGTCATCATTTAGTGACAAACCCCACACCACAGACCACATCAGTGAGGACCAGGTCTGGAATGGAATATGGGCCAATTTTCTGAGGTCTTTGGCAATTTCCTCACTATCTATTTATCATCAATTTTCACACACAACAATTTAATCTCCCATAAAACTCTATCTTCTTCAGCCAACAAATAGTCTAACACCAATCTAGGCTGGAGTACTGATTCTCTAGTCTGAGTGGCCTGATCTGCTAACACATCCATTATTAGTAATTATTTCAACCATGACCTCTAATCTAATGAGCCTATCCAGCCAAAAAAAAAAAATGGGGTTCTGTACCCCTAATTCCCATTTGGGATCATCTTTCACCCTAACTATTTGTGTTTCCAATAATTAGAGTAGGCAACTTCACATATAAAGATGCCAATAGAAAATCGGCAACAACAGAAATGCTAAAAGAAACAGATAGACATATGCATTTAGCAATAGATGGATGACTAGGCCAAATACTCAACTTACTTATTTAGGATATAAAGACCATATATTTTCAGATAGGAAGCTGCAAAATCTTACATATTTGAATTGTGCTCATAGCTTATACTGAATACTCCTTCTGATTATAGAAATTTGTTATAAGAGGGAAAAAGTAGGGACATGATTATAATAAAAAACTGGTCCTTCAAGCCTCAACCTGAGAACACACACACAGCACAGGATAAAGCATCCTTTAGCTCACTATGCAATAACAATTCTGCTTTATAGACAGATTCAGGAATAATCAGGTGGGTTCTTATTCAAAGGAACACCACCGGGAAACTGAGTCAGAAGAATCCCACTTTAAGAAGAGGCCAAGCGAGACTTACATGAACTGATGCTGAGTGAAATGAGCAGAACCAGGAGATCATTATATACCTCAACAACGATACTGTTTGAGGATGTATTCTGATGGAAGTGGACCTCTTCGATAAAGAGAACCTTAATTGATCAAAAATGGGCAGAAGCAGCTACACCCAGAGAAAGAACACTGGGAAATGAATATAAACTGCTTGCATTTTTGTTTTTCTTCCCAGGTTATTTATACCTTCTGAATTCAATTCTCCCTGTGCAACAAGAGAACTGTTTGGTTCTGCACACATATATTGTAACTAGGATATACTATAACCTATTCAACATGTAAAGGACTCTTGCCATCTGGGGGAAGGGGTGGAGGGAGGGAGGGGAAAAATCGGAACAGAAGTGAATGCAAGGGATAATGCTGTAAAAAATTACCCTGGCATGCGTTCTATCAATAAAAAGTTATTAAAAAAAAAGAGGCCAAGGTTGTCCTCCAAACTCTTGCCCAGATACTAATGTCCATCTGTAACAATTCAGGAGCACATTTCTCTGAGTAGCTTGTGGCATATTCCTTTCAGATGGTAGATTACTAGTTTGATGATCCATCAGACAATCATACTTGAATTCAAAACTCCAAAGAATACAGCTACAATCCCAAGAGATTTTAATAAGTAATAACAATAAGAGTAATAAGACAATAGTAATCCTAGAAAAGTTCACAACTTATCTTCATATCTAATTAGATGGGTTTAAATTCAATGTTACACAAATCATTTTAAGACGCTCAATAACCAATCTATATCTAAACATATTTAGGTATTAATTATGTTCAATGGGGCAAAGACATAGGTCATAGTTCTCAAAATCTCCCTAAACAATAAGACCAACTTTAAAATGGTGCAATACAACCAATTAAAATACACATAGAATATATTGTTCTAATTTCACATTAAAGAACCTTATCAGAATTAACATTAATAAATTTTTCATCCTAAAAAAATGTTAATTGAACTTCCTCCAATCAAGGAGTATCTATAAACTTTTCTGAAAATATAAATAACAGGCACAGTACCAATATTATTAAAATTCCTCTAAGCAAAACTAATGTTCCTTCCCACCAAAATATTTCTAATTGCAAAGTCAATTTTAGAGTTTATAAATTGTCCTTAACAGTACTCCACAAGTCCTTTAATTCTGATGTTCTCAGTCTCTAGACTATAATCTCAGTCATCTGTAACATCTGGTCCTTCCCACTCTGCTTCTTCCAGGACTTAATAAGCACTCACTCTCCTAGAACTGCAAACTCCAGAGGTGTTGTCTAGGCCAGCAATCCTTGTGTTTCCTAAGGACTGAAAATGATGAGGACACTTGCCAGTATATACTTTCATTTCAAAAGAGGGTATTTCCCTTTCTCCTCCCAAATAAACATAAACTAAATAGAATCTCAGACAAGGAAAGTCCCAGATCACTTCTGAGGACAATTCTAATTCTTTAACAAAGCAATAGGCAAACATTTTAATAATCTGTGTCTTAAGAATCATTCTTTCCACTTTCCTGATGAGGGCAGATGCCCACGTGTATGGAATTGTCACTCAATTTACAATCCTTCCCCATAGAAGTAAAATGTGTTCTTTTATCAGAATCAGTAGTCTCTACCTACCAATCCATACTAGAGTACAATTTATTCCAATGTTATTTCACCAGCCCTTCTAAAAGCTGAGGGAAAGCTTCCACCCATCCTATCAAATGGTCCACTATATCTCAGTTTCCCCATTGATGTCATTTCATTAAAATCTAACAATGAAATGAACAAAAATAGGAGATCATTATACAATGGCAAAAAGAAGATTATCCAATGATCAGCTCTGATGGACAGCGATCTTTTCAACAATGAGGTGATTCAGGCTAATTTCAATAATCTTGTGATGAAGAGAGCCATCTACATCTAGAGACAAGATTATGAGAACTGAGTGTAGATCACAAGACAGCATTTTCACTCTTTTTGTTATTGTTTGCTTGCATTTTGTTTTCTCTCATTTTTTTCCCTTTTTGATCTAATTTTTCTTGTGCAGCAAAATAATTGTATAAATATGTATACATATATTGGATTTAACATGTTTAACATATATCGGATTACTGGCCATCTAGGGGAGGAGTGGGGGGGAGAAAGGGAAAATTTGGAACACAGGGGTTTGCAAGGATTAATGTTGAAAAATTATCCATGTAATATGTTTTGAAAATAAAAAGCTTAAAAAAAACCAACCTAACGAATATTTTGAAGCAAGCTCCCTCCTGGAGAGCCACCTCCTCAATGCCTTCTTATTTATCCTTAGATATGGCCCACATTTTTCAGATACAATTTGTTTTGCAATTACACATATCTCCATATGCCAAATTTTCTTGCTTTTGCTTCTTTGTTAAAGGGAGAAAGCAAAACAAACCTGAAGATTCAGAATATAAGTAATATCTAAATAACTCTGAATCAAATTTCACAGAATTTATACCACATATCCTGCAAGGCTATTACAAAATATTTAAAAAAACATCAAATCAAATACAGATTTAAACTTATAGTAGCAATATTATTATTAATAATTATTCAATATTAATGCACATATATTTTTTAAAGAAATCTTAATAATTAATAAGAAATCTTAATAATAAACAAGTTCACAACTTTAGCACACACTAGTTAATAATTATCTCATACAATTTCAGAATCAGAATTCCAATTTAAACACACACAGCCCCCAAATTTATGGTGGCAATAAAATGCCCTTTCAAGTTCATCTATAAGGGAAGAAAACATGCAAGAAGGGCTTTAAGAAACTGGCAGGCAGACTTTAGCACTATGGGAAAGAAGATTGGAGAAATTTGGACCCAGGTGCCTATGACTGCAAGTCTGTAGTCCAGTGATTAGCCCACCCTCCATGCCAGAAATGATTTGGGGGGAGGGGAGGAAAGGGCTATGTCGAAGATGTTGTGGCACCAGAGCAAACCCCAAAAGAACCCAAACCACCAGGGACAGATTCCACAAGCCTCTCTAAGGGAGAGAAGCATGGAAAATCCCAGCAAGGACTTTCTCCCCGCCCCCTTCCCCGACCCGCCCCTCCCCAACCCCTTTTGCAGTTTTTCTGTAAACTTCAGTGAGTCAGGCCCTCAGAAAGCTTTTAGTCATGTAAATTAGGCCTACTTAAAAATACAACAAACTCAAGTTAGTTGACTAAGAGTGCCAAGCAACTTAAAACTTAGTCTTAAAAATCCCAGAAAAAAGTTTTAGCTGTTTTGTAACTTTAATTATTTTCTGCAGACCCATATTGACTAGTTCTAGGTCCACAGAAATACGTCAGTTTTTTTTTTTTCTTTTCTTTTTTGGTGTGACAGTTAAAAATTTTCCCTATCTCAGAACCAGTCCTTCTCTCTCTCTAGCTAAAAGCCATTTGCATAAGTCCGATTACAAAACAAGCACTTTAAAATCCCAAACTGCCAGATCTTTTCCTCTGTAATTTGATTGAGAGAAACACAGAAAACACACACACACACACACACAGATTTTCTAATTCAATCAAGCTCCAGTTCTCAGAGGGGAGTTCTGGAGGAGGAAGTCTTATGAGCTGGCTAAGTATTGAAGGCTCCTTTGAATTTATACTCAACCCTCAAGGGATGAACAGTTCCTCAGAGTGGGGCACCTGCCCAAACAAAACAGTAGTTCCCTATGCACTGAGATACTTCACCCCAATTTTTCCTAAAAGGCAAGATTTCTTCCCAGGACACTAGATAGGTTTTTAGAGCCAGCTACTTTCCTTTCCTAAAGTTCACAGTATCTTATCCTCTTTGTGGAGCACTCACTCGATCTTGCCAAAGGAAAATGGGAGAACCCTTTCAAACTCAAACTGCTTAGAGTTTCCCAATAGTGAAGGGAAATTGGAGACTTTTATGGACTATAATCGTTTACCCAATCCCAATCCCAGGGTGACTCACCAGTTCTTGGCAGAGGGAAAGTCCTCTTAACCACTTCAGAATCTCTTCCCCAATCACCTGCTTGCCTTATCTCGGTTATGCACAGCTTTCCTGACTGATTTCAAACTTTTCTCAGCTGGCTTATCTTCTAGGCAGAATTAATCCTCTATCTTCGCTAGCCCACTTCCGTTTTTGCTTTCTCTAAGTGTCTTTCAACAGGAATTTATCAGATTGAGAGCACAAGTTGCTGATGAGTCCAAAGATCACCGGAGAACTCTCCAGAGCATGTCTTTCCAAGAATTCAACATGAGAGAGATCCCTCATGAACAGGAAATATCCCAGACAAGCCCCCAAAACTGTGTGGGACAACAACCCTTATCCAAATTAAAGTCAGAGAGTCTCAAAGGAATTCTTACCATCTTGTGAGAAAGGATAACTCCCAACAGACAAGGTGTCAGTAATGGAGTGCAAAGCACAAACTGCAAAACCAGATTATATAGACCCTAACCAGAAGCCCTGACTCCCCCTCCTTGATCTTTTCTCCCATTGGCCAGTGAGTTCTAATTTACCCAGAGACTAAATACTGACTGCAGAACACACTTTATCTTAGATACTCAAATGCTAATAAAATGGTGTGTGTGTGTGTGTGTGTATGTGTGTGTGTGTGTGGGAAGACAGGAGAGAAATGTCTGTTTATCGAAGATAATCAAACACTTGCAGCTTTTGGTTATAGCTCAACTTTTTATTGCAAAGTCTCAAGTCATAATTAGGGCATAGGTCAAGGCCACATTCTTATGAGAGGTCCTCACTCAGTTTATACCATTCACCACTGAACAAATAAGAATAAATTCTTTATAAAATAGACAGATAATACATGTGTCTCCTTTGAACCATATAATCATCTGGGATTACAAAGGGAATCTAATAAGAGGACTTAGAAATGATTTTGCTTTGTTTGGTGATCTTAACAAAAGTCTATACAAACAAGGAGAAAGATAAGGGGGAGCAAGTAACCCTTAAAGCTCTGAAATGGTCAAAAGGGAAAATAAACACAGATACAGAAATGCATGTCACTCTATAAGGGAGCAGGAAAGAGGATAAGGAAGAGAAGAGAATGAGAGGAAAGGTAGATTAAGGGTTCCTAAATGCAACACACTCTAAGAATATATAAGAATATTTATAATAGCTTTTCTGTTGTGGCAAAAAATTGAAAACTAAAGGGGGTACTTAACAACTGAAGAATGGCTAAACAAAGTATGCTATATAAATGTGATGGAGGACCATTGTGCTATGAGAAATAATGAAGGGGCTAGTTTCAGAGAAGCCTAGAAAAGATTTGTATTAACTGATACAAATAAAGTGACCAGGAGAAAATTTTATGCAATAACAAGATTGTGAAGGCAAACAACTTTGAAAGACTTAGAAACTCTGATCAATGCAATGTTCAACTATTATCCCATAGAGTACAGACTGAGAATACAAATTGAGACATTTTTTGGACAAAATCATTGCAGAAACTTGCTTTATTTGACCATACATGAGAATGTGTGTGTGGGGGGGGGGGGGGGGGGGAGTCCTTCCTCCCTCTTTATCAACTGGGGAGGAGGAGTTAGGAGAGAAGGAAGAAAGTATTAAAAAAAAGAAAAAAATTTTCTGTAAATTACATTTTTTTTTCTAATAAAAGAAAGCTTAGAGAAGACTTACAAGTTACCTTCTAGTGTTTTTGTTTTTCTAAATTTTAACTGATGTCCCAAAAAAAAAAAAAATGAAAGGAAATAAAGTATGAGGGAACTCAGAATCTTAGATATCAAGCAGAAGATTCTGAGCAATCCAACTGACCCAAATTTGTTCATTCATTCATTTGTTCATCTATTCTTACTGTCTCTCATTCCCATAAGCTAGTTTACTTTCCCTAATTTTATTCTATTTGAAATCATGTCCTTTGAAAATTAACTCAAGGACTAGATCAATCAATCAACAAATATTTTATATTCTTAACCCCCAGCCAAGTATCTATAGATGGATTTCAGGAAGTGAAGGATCTGGTGGTTTCTTTTTTAAAAATTATATTTTAATGATATTTCAATATAATTAAGTTTCCTTTGTAATCCCATTTTATTTTAGGCACTTAAAAAGATTATTCTGAGAAGGGATCTATAGGTTTCACCAGTTGGTCAAAAGGGTCTGAGATAGACAAAAAGACAGAAGAAACAAACAAGCAAACAAATTGGTATATAGTAAGAACTGATATATAGAAGAGACAGACATCAAGTAATCAAAAGAAACAGAGATTAGATTTGCTTTGCTTGGCCCCGGAAGGTAAAATTAGCAGCAGAGGTAGAATTTACAGAAATATAGAAATTAACCTGACATAAAATAAAATTTCCAACAATTAAAAATTCTCATAAATAGAATGATATGCTAAAAGTGGGAACATGAATTTCCATCACAGAAGGTCTTCAAGGAGATGCAGAATGATTATCTGAAAGGAGGCTTTAAAAGGGATTCCTTCTCAGGTAAAGATTGAACTAGATTGACTTTGATTCTATTGTGGTATTCTTTGTGAAAAGTCTCCAACAAATGGCTTCTAAGTCTACATTCCCTTACTACTGAATCACTTGCTACTTTTACATTAGTCTAAAGAATATGAATGAAATCTTAGCTAATGATAAGATGTTTCCATATAAAAGTATGTAATAAACTGGGCAACAGACATTTTTATCTCCCTGGTTTTTCCTATGTGGATAATTAGGTCAAACACTTTTGAATGGTTAAGGATCTCTCTCAGGAGTTTCTAAAATATTCTAGGGCTTGCTGCAGTCAGCACACTGTCATCTACAAAAAGAAATATCTGAAGGACTTTCATCATATATTGCGAATCCTCTTGAACAAGCCATGTGAACTAAGCATTGTACATGCTCCATTGTATGGTGAACAAGCTTATCTTCATGTTTTATTCATCTAATATTTGTAATCAAATATTTTCTTTGAGGAATCTTGAATGATTTTTACATATGGTATAGAAGACACCATTTTGCAATGGGTTATACTGAGTAAAATATTTCTTAAACACACTGAATAGAGACAAATAGTGTATATTCTCTACATCTTTCAATTACTTATGATGGTAAAGATGATTATACACTAAGGAATACCAATGGCAAATTAAACAGGAGGAAGAGAACAGATTTGATTGCCATAAGGAAATTACAAAATTCTTTTAATGACACCAAATTTCCTTCCAAAACAACAGCCCATCATTTTGATTGTACCAGTATTATATGCCTGCCAACTAGGTAACACAATAATCAAAGTATTAGAAACAATAAGCATACAGAGATCAATGTGAGCATGAGAAGATTGCATCATAAATGTAATGAAGAATTTCAAATAATAGAAGCAAAAAGTCATCGGGTCATATTTGAGGCTTAAAAATGAGGGGGTTGCTTAAATGCTGAAGCTGAGAGATATCAGGGAAATATTACATTGGTACTGTCTCAGTATCAAGGAAGGCCTCTAGCATATTGGGTGGCTCCTTCATGGCAAACGTATGGGAGGACGTAAGAGAAGCACTCCCTATGATGAACAAGTATGGTTAGGTTGTGATGGCCATCACTGGAAGAAACATTCAAATTGAAGAGATCATTTATCTATTTTAGCATAATAGATATAGATTTATCAAAGTTATAAGGTATTATGAGGGAACAGAAAGGCTTTTTAAAGGAATACTACACAACAGTAGATTACATCTTTACACAACTGGATGATATAAAAGAAATAAGATTCCCCCCCAATATATTTACTGTTTGACCATATATTAAAAAAACCATTTGATTTGATAGAGTAAAATGCCAACTTTTTTGATAAATTCTATTGATATCTTTAGTTTTAACTTCTCCAGAGTTTCTCCCAATATCCTTCTCCCTCCCCTCTCCCAGACAGCCATCTCATATAAAAATAAATTTTTTAAAGAAGGGAATGAGAAGAAAAGACAAAAGTATCAGCAACACTTTTAACAAAATATCTGAAATAACATTCAATGTACCACACCTGTGGATATCCTACATCTCAAAAGAGTGAGGTGGGAACATACTCTCATCTTTTCTTTGCAGCTATGCCTATTCTTTGTAATATTGCAATCCTTGCTTTTGAATGCTTTTGTAGTTGCTCTTTCAGTTTACAATGTTGTAGCTTTATTATTGTTTTCTTAGCTCTGCTTACTTTACTCTGCATCAGATCTTGTAAATCTTTGCATGCTTCTTTGTAATGATCCATTCATCACTTTTTACAGCACAGTAATATTCCATCATATTTGTGTACCACAATTTGTTTAGCCAATGAGCATCCACTATTTCCAATTCTAGAAAATGTCACCTTATGAGTTCTGCTCCAACAAAGTGTCTGCTCTATATACTATGAAAAGGTATGGAGGAGGGAGAAATACTGAGCAGAGAGCTTATTTACAGCACCCCTCTGATCATTAACACTAAACAAGACAGAAAAAGGGAAACAAAATAAAATAAAGACACTACCATCACAGAGAAGATACAGTTCAGAACCCAAGTCAAGGAGAGATTCCCTATGAGGTACTTTACCTTCAGATGCTCCTGTTTGATGATGACATCATACTAATTATAACAAACTCTATCACAATGCAGAATATCCTAGATGAGATTCATAAATATTCAAAAGACTTTGGCTCAACTATACAATGGAAGAAAGGGGAAACAAGTAGAAAAAAATGTTCAATATCTAGACTATGACGTGCACTGACATTTATATAACACATTAAAGGCAGCATATATAAACTACTGAGTTATTTTATTCTGGCCCAATATTAACATTATTAAATATTATTATCCCCATTTTTGCAGATGAGGATGTGAACTCAAGGTAAGTAACTTGCAAAGTCACAAAACTTGTATGTGTCAGTGGTGAAATTGAATATGGGATTCTGAGCTGAGTTTCAGTGCTTTATCTACTGGATTATCTCACTTTTAAAATGAATACTATATAAAAAATAATATCTACTCCACTTTAAAGATCTCCATTAGGATCAATTATAATTCTAAATCCTGCTCTGTACCTAAAAATTTATAGAACAAATCTTTCCTCTCCTATATAGGAGTTAAAATGTCACACACAAGTAAAAACAAAAAAGAAAACTGAAGCCTCAACAAACAGCTCTGTTCTTTGTATATGACCCATCCTCACTAAAGTGAAAAGCTGTAAGTTAAAAAATTACATCTTATTAGGCTTACTTTATTCCCCCACTTTGATCACTACTGCTAAATACTGGTTGAAACAGATGACCTCTGATTACCTATCTCTGTATTCAAGCACTGTTATAATTATTCTGTTCTCACTTTGAAATGGTAGTAGAATCTGAATGTTTCAAAATTAAATTGCTCTTAAATAATTTTGGCCAAGATGAAACTTCTCCTGCGCTTAGAAAAGGAGGAAAAATCATGTATGTGACCATTAAGTATCATTTTTGGAACAAATAAATAAAAATGTCTTATGAGGTTACAACTGAAAAAAAAAATGAACTCATAATTCCTAACAAAAAAACTGATGATTTTGCTTATCAAAAAAAATTATTCAGAGGTTCTAAGTTTTTTTTAAGGTGGGTTCATTTATTCTACAAATTTCTTGCCAAGTGCTTGTGGTAATACAACACTAGCAATGGGGTATAGACAAAGTTTAAACAAGACACATTCCATTGGGAGGTCAGATTTAGAGCTGGAAGGACTTTAGAGATCACTGAATCCAACTCATTCCACAGATGAGGAAACTCAGATCCAGGGAGGTTAAATGACTACCCAAGATCACACAGTAAGATTTGTCAGAGTCAGGGTTTTAACATAGACCCTCTGACTCCAGATCAAGGGTTCTTTACATTATAAATTCATTCAAGTAGTATAACTGGCATTCAAAACTCAGTCCTCTGACTCATTTTACAGTGTTTCAAATCTATCCTCATGGAGTTTACAATCCATTAGAAGGCTAACAAATACACAATAACTATAATCCATGATAAATAAATTAGAGAAGTACAAAACAAAGTGCTACAGGAGGTCAAGAAGTAAAGATACTTTATTCAATAGGTAAGTTTAAGACAATGGATATTTTTAGGTAAAGAAGTAACATACAAAGACTTACTTGCATAAGAAAGATTATTTCCATATCAGTACAAAAGTTAGATTGGAAAAGGGAGGGAAATTGAGGAAGCATGTTCTGTGAGGAAACCATTAACCCAAGTAGCTAGAAATGAAAGTCTGTATTAGAATAATGGAAACAAGTAGAACACAGAGAAGACATGAAAAAATTAGTGTGTATAAACTCAAAAGGTTCTTATTACTATTCTTAGATAAGAGGTAAAGACAGAGAAGATATGAGAGACAGAGATATGTATAGTGGTATCAGAGAGAGACAGTCAGACAGAGAAACAGAGCGAGAAGGAAGGGGGCAGGAATGAAAAGGGTAATTCACAGGGGAAGTAGCACCAGAAATGAACTATGCAAAAAAGCTAGGTATTCTAAGAAGCCCTCTGTCTCGTAGGAGAAAAGTATATTCGAGGCTCACATAACATCCAGTGCAAAGACAGAATATCAAATTTGAGGAACAGTTCATGGACTAGCCGATATGGACAGTCATAGAGTCACAGGATCAAAGATTTATAGCTGAAAGAAATCTAGAGACCATCACATCCAAACCCCTCCTTAGGAAACTAAGACTTAGAGAGAAAATGACCTAGGATCAGTTTTAAAGTGGAAAAAATCTTAGAAACCATGGAACCCAACACTCTCATTATGTCTATGAAGACAAGGAAACTAATCCTTAGTCAGATGAAATAACCTGACTAGGATTATATGAATCCTTTTTGAATATTTTATGGAATGGGGTTATACTTGTAAAAGATGAGAGAGGATTTCACACCTTTCAGACTTGCTAAAATGGTTAAAAAAAATAATGAATGCTGGAGGGGATGTGGTAAAACTACAACACTAATGCTTTGTTGGTGGAGTTGTGAACTGATTTGATCATTCTGGACTATAAAACTGTGCATACCCTTTGATCCAGCAGTGTCTCTACTGTATCCCAAAGAGATCATAAAAAGGGACTCACATGTGCAAAAATATTTCTAATAGTCCTTTTTGTCATGGCAAGGAATTGTAAATTGAGTGCATGCCCATCAGCAGTGGAATGGCTGGATAAGTTACAGTAAGTATATGAAAGTAATGGAATATTGTTCCATAGGAAATGATGAGCAAGTTAATTTCAGAAAAGCCTGGAAAGGTTTACAAGAACTGATACTAAGTGAGTAGAACCAAGAAAACACTGTACACAGCAACAAAAAGATTATGATGATCAGCTCTGAAGGATTTAGCTCTTTTCAACAATGAGATAATTCAAGGCAATTTCAATAGACTTGGGATGGAGGGAGAAAGAACTATGTAGACTAAATTTGGATTGAAGCATGGTATTTTCATTTTTTTTTGGTTGTTACTGTTTTGCTTTTTTTTTTTTTTTTCATTTTTTCTTTCATCTTTGTTCTGATTTTTCTTGTGCAGCATGACAAATATGAAAATATGTTTGGAAGAATTGCAAAAAGGAGAGGAAAGAGGATAAAGAGGGTGGTGACAGAGAGAGGAGAGAGAACTTTGGGATTCACTCACAATCAGGAGATAAGCAGATGGATTAAGATTTAGCAAGATATTAATTAATAAGAGTGGTCAGAAAGGTAGGAAAAGAATCTAGAGAGAGCAGGAATGAAAATCAAAAGAGGGTAGCTGATAGTAACAATGCTGCAAGTGAAGAAAAGGCCACTGGATTTAGCTACTAAGAGATCATTAGCAGTGCATCCCCTTTGACCTACTACTACTTCGCCTATACCTCAAAGAGATCATAAAGGAAAAAAAGGACATTTTATATATATATATTAAAAACAACAACAACAACCCCAAAACAAAAACCAAGCCCATCCTTAACATCTCTTTTCATGGTTTATTAGCTATAGCTATCAATTAAAGAATAGCTAAACAAATTATGGCATATCAATGCAAGAGCACATTATTATTGTGCCATGAGGAATGATAAAAGGGTCAAGTCTTATATGAGAAACCCGATAAGGCTTATAAGAACTGAAACAAAGGGAAATAAGCAGAAGCACGAGAACAATTATACAATGATTACCATTATTAACAATACAATGAAGACAAATAACTTTCAAAGAATGATGAATAATGATCATCCATGATTCCAGAGGACCAGTGATAAAATATGCTCTATATCCGGCTACATTCAGCATACAGAATGAGACCCATAATCTGAAATGATTAGTACCAGATTGTGTCTTGCTTGACTATGCATAAAGTTTTGTTTTTACTTTTTCCTCTGGGAAGAAAAGAACATGAAAGAAAAAAAAAAGATGTCTCTTAATTGAAAAAACTTATTATTTCAGTTAAAAAGTGATAAAGATTAAAAAAAATAAAAGATTTTAAAAGATCAATAGTTACTTTAAAAAGATCAGTTTCAATAGAATGATGATTATCAAAAGTCAGATTTCAAGAGGCTAAGAAGTTAAGAGAAAAAGAAAATGAAGTATCAGAGAATATCACAGATAACTTTTTTCCTCAGTGTTTGACTGTGAAAGGGAAGAGTGGTAGAGGAAATCTCTAAGCCTTCATTTCCTTATTTGTCACCTCTCTCAAAGATACAGAGTATACAAAAAGAGCTAATGTCTATAAACTTTGAAAAACTTTTTAAACTTTCAAAATCATGGATTTTACAAATCTTGGCTGGCATAATAAAAAGACATTTTTGTACTTAAAAATTCTCAGACTAATTTATGTGAAAATCAAAATGTCAATGAAAGGCAGCATGGTACAGTGAAAAGACCAGGAAATAAAGAATTCTTAGGTCAAATATAAACTCCTCTGTACAAATCCTGAGTCTGCCCCTCACTTGTGTAAAAATAGATAAGATTTACTCTTTGGGTCTCAGTTAATCTCTCTTTAAAATGAAAAAGTTGAACTAAAAGACCTCTAAGATCATTTTTAGTTCCAAATCTATTACCCTAAACCAATAAACCAATTATTATGGATAAAGGTTATGTAAACATTTACTCACGACCACACTTGGTACTTTACAAATTACAGTATTTAATAATATTTCTGGAGATGGAACTATTGATTGTTATATTTCAAAAGTTTAATTGGGACATAACTTTAATAAAATTTAAGTCCCTATTAAAAAAATAAACTATACAAACTTCAAAAGCAATTTTAATAAGATGCACATTTTAATTATGTACAAGTTATGTTATTTATATTCCTCAAAGGCCTCTGGCTTCTTATCTTCACAAAATCTCACATCAATCTCAATATACAAAGCAAAATAGAAATCTCATCTTTAAATTATTAGATGCAATTTAAATGTGTTTTTGTTTTGTTTCTTGATTTCTAGATGAAGTTATAGTTAAAAAATGAAAACCAATTCTCACTTTAATCTTGATGTCAACACTATGAAAAGAAACCTGATAAAAGTATAAATAAACCAAGAAAAAAAATTAAAATAATTCCCCAAAATTTCATATAGAAAACAGAACACCTCAGGTGGTCTTAAGAAATTAGTTCTTTTTAGCGTTTCATCTCAATATAAGACTTTTTAAAGGCCTTTCCCCTTATTTTAATGCAATTATCACAACTACCCTTTAAGTTTAGTTTAATAAACCAGCTATTATTTGTGTGTGCTTATATCTACAGACATCCATACAGATATGCATCTATATAGAGTGATATTTTAAGCATTTATTCAACATCCATCATCTACCACCCTGAGAGGGATGAAAAAACTCAACAAAGTCTCTATACTCAAAAAATGTATCTATTTATTTAAGACATGTCGAAGACAAGGAGATGTTAAACTTTTTTTTTTTTTTTTTAAGATTTTTGATCAAATGATCTTCTGCTGGGACCTATAGCTTATATCTTTTGAGAGTAAGGGACAGATTTGTGCTATCATTTTCCTCTTTCCTTTTTCCTCCTGGAAAAGCTAAGGAACCTTAACTGGAAAAGAAAACATCTTTGCCAAATGAAAGATCAGGACAAATTCAGAGACATGCGCGCTTGCGTGCACACACACACACACACACACTTTCAATACATATAAATATACATTTCAAGTGCTCCATGCCAGGTACATTATAGTATATGAACATACACATATGATACATGCACACATATACATATATACATATACATTAAGGTTCTTACAACTGTTAAGTTGTATAATGGGCAATTTTACAAATTATGAATCATTAAAACAAGAGAAAAAAAAGCATGCACAAAGCTGAAGGAGCAATGAAATTATTGATCCACTAGTGCTGCTTAGTCAAAATGATTATTGAAGAAAATGAAGGAAGATAAAGTGGCAGGATAAGGTGTTGGAAGACTTGGGTTCCAGTCTTGCTTTTGTTAATAACTTCTGCTGGTTAAATTACCACCTCTCTAGTTTTCAGTTTCCTTATCTATAAAATGAGGAAGACTATGATGTCTGAGGTTCCTTCTTTTTTTTTCCTTTGCCAAAAGAAAGATTTATAAGAGTTTACAGACAAAAATAAGAGATAAAATAATCACACCAGCAGAGGCAAATATGAAATAGAGTTGAGAGAATTTATAGTTAGCAAGGAAAACGACAGCTCTCCTGGTGAATTAACCAAGAGAAAGGTAGTACTCCATGAGGTAGGAGAAAGCCATTATCTAACATTGTCCAGAATCAGCTAGAGTAAGGAGAATGGTCCCAATTAAAAGGAAGACACTATGATAGAGAAAAAGAGAGTACCTCATAGTGGCTTAGTCCAAGAGAATTTAGCAAATATCTTCACCATAAGCAGATCTATAAGGGAAATGTAGCCTTAGGAGTTGCAAAGGCACAAACTGAAGAGGAAGAGTTAACAATCAGTAATTGCTGCCTGGGGTATCCAAACTCTATCCACTAGTCTATGTTATTTTTCAATCTCAGCATTAAAAGCCTTAATTTAAATTTTATTTTAGTTATAATTTAATATTTCAATACCATTTATTCCTTTTGGAGCAGCCTGGAGGTAAAAAAAAAAAAAAATTCACCAAGTGTTAAACTTAAAGGAAGACCATATTTAAATCTTTTTTCTGAGGCTTATTAATAATTGTGTGACTACTTCAATCTATCCTCCACTAAAGCTATCCAACTAATCTTCCTAAAATACAGGTATGATTACATGGCACACAACCCTCTCCCTCATTCAATCAACTCCCCTGACTCCTTATCGCCTCCAGGATCAAATAAAAGTCCTCTATTTGGCATATAGAGCTTTTCATAGCATAGCTTCAATTTTTTTCTTTTCTTATATTTTATTCCCCTTTATGTCCCAGGGGACAATGACCTTCTTTTGCTATTCCTTATACTCACCACTCCATCTCCTTACCAATGTTTTCACTTGTTCCATATCCAGAATTCTCTCCCTTCTCTTCACCACCTGGCTTCCCTGATTTCTTTCAAGTCTTAATTAAAGTCCCAGTTTCTCCAAAGAAGCCTTTTTCAGTCCAACTTAATCTTGGTGGCATTCCTCTCATATTACCCTCAATTTATCTTATCTATATATTTTGTTTGTAAATACTTGTTTTCCTGCTGTCTCCTTCCCCTCCTCTCCCCCCTCTAGTCCCCCAATCAGACCATGGGCTTCTTGAAAGCAGAGTGCCTTGTGAGTGTCTTTGTTTTTGCCTTCCTCCCAGTATCTGGCAAAGAGGAGATACTAAGTAAATGCTAACTGACTAACTGACCATGACAGTTCCTTTACTGGCTGATCCCAAGTATCGATATTATTAAATTAGGCACAATAATATTTGAAACAACTACTTCACAGGGTTTTGGGGCTCAATTAAAATAACATGTAAAATGCTTGCTATTTCAATTCTATTTAAATTTTTGGTTACAAAATTTCTGAAGTGACAAAAGAAATAACTATTAGTAACAAAATGAGAAATATAGATAATAAAATGCTAAAGATATAGAAAAATCAATGTGGATTATAAGATCGAATAAACCTATGTTTTCAGGGTAGAAGAAACACATAATGACTTTCCTAAGGTCCTATAATTTGATAGTCACAGAGCTGGACCCAGCAGCACAACCATATTCTCAGCCCAGGGCTCTTTCCTACATTCATCATTCTAAAGAAGAGGAAACAGTGAAACATAAGTACATGTTACAAGTAATCAAGTTGAGTGATACAATGATAGAAATCTACATCTATAGAGTTGCCACTATATCACACACAGCATTATAAAATTAAAAGTATGATGAGGAAAAAAGGCTTCAGAAAATATTGGGGCATAAGAGGTAAACAATTTAGAAATCCTAAAGATTTGAAAACTTTTGCCCAATCCATATGTACCTGGCTTCATTATCCTATTTCTGTCTCCCAAGGGGAGCTCTATGTGATTCATTGGATCACAGGCAATTTCAGATTTGCCAGTTTATTACTAGCTTCTCTAAGCCTGATTACCAATTACCATGGTGATTCATGTTTGGTACTGTATTACACTGTAAAGTATAACTTAATTAAACCATTTTTAAAAAAAACTAACTGGCACTTCCCAAATTTGTCAAATCAAATTTGACTATACTGAAAAGTATTACAAAATCAAAGCAACATCCTCTCTTACAAATTACACAATAAAATATATTATAAATTCACAGACTAGCAAATTATCTGCCAAAATTCCAAACTAGAAATGTACTAGACAAAGAGAAAAATTAGGAACCTGGGAAATAAAAGAAAATATTTTTCCCTTCTTTTCACAAAACTAGTAGATAATTCAAAATGGGATTTACTGAAACACTTAATTTTTCCAGTCACCCCAGTTTACAATATCAATTCTTCATTCTTAATACCAGTTGCCAGTACTTCCTCCGGAAGTGAGAAGTGACCTAGAACCAACTGTGTATATACCTGTATTTATATTTCTGTAAACACCCATATACATAATTGTGTGTGTGTGTGTGTGTGTACATATTGCCCATGGAGACATAAGCTTCTTAATGGAAGGGCTGTTTTGGTTTTATTTTTGTATTCCTACTTTGCACTTAATTAAATGCTTATAGATGAAGGCTTGGTAGAGGATGTGAAAGTTGAGCTAAATCTCAGAGTAGGATTTACATATGAGGTTCAGAGGTAAAGAACACTCAGACAAAATATGGATGGGAATTAGCATAGCATGATGTCTACTTCTACATGGAAATAGCATGGAACATTTTTGTTTTTTAAAATCATTTAGAGGAGAAACAGAAAAGAGGCAATATAGTAGTAAATAGAGAGATGAATGATGTACAGGTAGTACTGCTATTGAATAATTTACTACTATATTATACATGTACTAAATAAATTACCTCCTTATTTATTTGACCCTTCTGTGGTAAATTCCATATAGTAACTATGGATAGAATATACACTGGCAAATAGTCTCCAGGAACCCAATACAAATATAAGTTTTAAAACTGCTCCAAAAGTATCCCAGTCACAGTTTTCCTAGTCTTGACCATATGTAAGAAGTGTCTCAGATCTATAAAATGAGTATTACAAAAAGTTTTTTTTTAATTTTTTAAATGCTTCAATTTTTTTTTATTTTAAACTAGCAACATACAATTTTACTAACCCTATAGGAACTGGGATAATTGTTCCTGAATTGACAAACAGGAAAAAAAAACAAATTTTGGAAATATTCATTGTAAAAACACCCAACTTAGTAAAATAAAATATTTTGCATAGTTGAGTTCTATTATGTACAACCTCTTTTTAAAATTACTCAATATTAAGTGTTTCACCAGCTGAGAAATCCATTATGACAATTCTATTTCATCATTTAGAGAATATGCTCATAGGATCTTAAAGTAAATATTCTTTGAAAAGTATATACACACTGTTCCCAAAGAGAAAAAAATTCTCTCAATTTTATTAGGTTCAAAAGGATGCATGTTATAAAAATCTCACTCATACACATATCTACAAATATAATTTTTTATACTGAAAATGTGGTAAAGTGTTCATGTTACTGACCTTAGTCTTCCCAGTGCTTGAGGGGAAAAGGTTTTGTGTGTGTGTGTGTGTGTGTGTGTGTGTGTGTGTGTGTGTTATTGATTTTTCTAATGCTTATTCATATTACAGGAAAATTTCTATGAATTATTTGGAAAAATGCTTTTATTTCAAGTAAAAACTATTAGTGAAAGGCAAGTTTGATTAATTATGCCAATATTAACATGTTTAGCCAAATTAACTTGCTGTTCTAGCTCAATGAAGCTACAGGTAAGAAGGAAGTATGTTTGTTATCAGTTATTGGGGGAACAGGAAATATAAGACAAATTCATTTATTAATCCTCATAATAACTCCTCACATTCTATAGTGCTTAAGTTACATGTTCTACAGATCTAGCTATTCTAGAGAGCAATTTGGAACTATGCTTAAAAACTTATCAAACTGTGCATACCCTTTGATCCAGCAGTGTTACTATTGGGCTTATATCCCAAAGAGATCTTAAAGGAGGGAAAGAGAGAGACCCACATGTGCAAAAATGTTTGTGGCAGCCCTTTTTGTAGTGGCAAGAAACTAGAAACTGAATTGATGCTCAACAATTGGAGAATGGCTGAATAAATTATGGTATATGAATGTTATGGAATATTACTGTTCTGTAAGAAAAGAACAATAGGATGATATCAGAGAGGCCTAGAGAGACTTAGATGAACTGATGCTAAGTGAAATGAGCAGAATTAAAAGATCATTATACATGGCAACAACAAGATTATATGATGATCAATTCTTATGGACATGGCTCTCTTCAATAACGAGATGATTCAAACCAGTTCCAAATGTGTAGTGATTAAGAGAGCCATCTACACCCAGAGATTAGACTGTGGGAACTGAGTGTAGACCACAATATAGCATTTTCACTCTTTGCTATGTTGTGGTCCACGCTCAATTTGCTTGAAATTTATTTTGCTTCCTTTTTTTTGTGTGTGTGTGCAGCACAATAATTGTATAAATATGAATACATATATTGGATTTAACATATATTTCTACCATGTTTAACATATATTGGACTACTTGCCATCTAGGGGAGGGCGTGGGGGAAAAGAAGGAAAATTGGAATACAGGGTTTTGCAAGGGCTAATGATGAAGAATTATTCACGTATAGGTTTTGAAAAATAAAAAACTTTGATTTAAAAAAAAAAAGAAAGAAAATGAAAAATGTTCTAATATTGTCTACTAATTATTTTGGTCTACTGGCCTTGTCTTCCTCACAACTAAATTGTAAGTTTCTAATGGCAAGAATTAATCAAATGAAGAACCCATGGATAGATCACCTGTTTTAGAATCCAGAGGTCCTGAGTTCAAATTCAGTTCCAAACACTTACTAGCTGTGTGTCTCTGGCCAAGTTGCTTAACCCTCTTTGCCTCAAAAACAAATAAATAAATAAATAATAATCAATTGACAAGCATCTATTAAGCGTACAATCTTCAAGGTATTGGGGATATAAAGATAAAAAAGAGAGACAAACAAACTTGCTCTCAAGCACTTTACATTCTGTGAGGGAAATGTTTGTACACACATTAAATAGATTTAACATATATACAATTTAAATAGCAATCATACCTAACATTATTATTAATCAAGTACTGCTTTCTGGTTTGCATACCATTTATTCTACTTTATAAGTAAATCTAATATCAGCTGAGACCACTGAAGAAAGCTTATCACATACTTAATCTGAGTGTATACACACACACACACACACACACACACACGTGTATATGTGTAATCTAACTTATCCTCACAAAAAACTTGGAAAGTAGATATAACCCCCATTTTACAGATGAGGAAATTCAGTTGGAGAGAGGTTAAATGATTTGCCCAGGGTCACATAGCTAGCAAATATCAAAGAAATAATCTGAATTCAGGTTATCTTCCCTCCAAGTCCAAGTCTATCCGTTATGCCAACTAGTAGCCTTCTGGTAAAATACATGTTAGTAGGAGGAGTGAGGGATTAGAGTTTACTCTTCTTTAATTGAAAGTAATTTACTAAATTAAGGGAATAATCCTAAGGGAATGAGCAGTGTGATTTAATATTCAGTAACTTAGTTTAGAGATATGAGAAAATCAGAGAAGTAAGGAAAATCAATTATATCTAGAATGATCACTTGAAAATCAGATAAAGAGAACTATTCACAATTTTCAACTAGATTAACTCCAAATGAGTAATTTTTCAGCAACTACTTTTAATCAGAAACCTTTTAAGATTTTTTTACATCTCACTCCCTCACTCCAGTAACTCTACAGGCTATGTATGATTCCTCAGACATCACTTATGAATACAATTTTCATCTCCCCTGTCCTTGACATTGCTGTAGCTGTCTCCCATGTCTGGAATATTCCTTCTTCTCTCCTTTGTCACTTGCCATCTCTGGTTTCCTTCATAAATCAGCTGGAAAAGCTACCTTTAACAAAAGGCCTCTTCTGGTTCCTCAGATGCTACTACCTACCCCTCCAAGGTTATCTGTTTTGCATACATCTATACATGTAAAATTGACTTCTCCTAAAAATGTGCACTTCTGGAGGGCAAAAACTGCTTCGCTTTGTCTTCGCATCACATATCTACCAAAGGTACTATGGACCTACACAGTTTGCAATTATCCTTGACTTAGAACATATTCACACAATTGACATTCATTCTTGCTTAATTTTAAAATATTTTTACTATGCCTTTATACATAATACTACATTCTGTACTGATTCCATACTGAATGAAAGACACTCAATGTTGATTCTTTTAAGAAAGATATAGAAAAAATATGCTCAAACACTAAGAAAAAATCATTATCTTCAAAAGAAAATTAACAGATATAAAAATATACTATTCATTCTATCTTACCTTCTGTTCACAAATATCAATAATGAAGAAGTGTATAAATATTTTGGATGCAGCTATGCTTTACAACTAATCTCTACTAACAAATGAGACCTTTCCCCCTCTATCCTTATGGCTTACTTTGATTTAAAGCCGATTCTTCATTATATACAAAGTCACTAATGATGCAATTTCTTAAATCATAATTCTTAATTTATCAGTGGCTCCGTAATATTTTTGTTATCCCAGATTTGAATCAAGAACAAAAATTCTTGCGATTATAGTTACTAACGTGACGTCTAAATGTCATTTTGCTGAAATTTCTCCATTGTAACATGTTTATATACTTCAAACGATCAGGCTCTAAAATCTATAATCCTACCCAAGAGCTACAAAAATGAACTTAAATCTCTAATCTCACATCTTTTGTCTAAGAATCTATTAAGTTGTTCAAAATTTAAGAGCTGTGAAGTACCAACTTGTTAACCAGACTATCAAAGCCTCTAGAAAGCAGATAAGACTTTTTATTCCCAGAAACAAGCAAAGAATCAAGGAAAGAGCCCCATTTAAATGCCAAAATTAGTTTTTGGATTCTTGTTTCGATCAAAACCTTGAGAGAATATGAATCTTTTCAAGAGACATTATTATTTTAACAAGATTCTTTGGGTTGTTTAAGAATTTAAATGCTCTGAGAAGACTGCATCTTCATAAATATTCCTGAGAGCTATTTGTTAAAAGGCACAGAAGTGACAACTGAAAACCCTTTCCCTCACTGACCTGCACCCTTGTGACATACTAGAGGAAGAGAGATATTTAAAGTAAAACCTGCCCAGAATCATCACTACCAACTTGAAAAGAAAGCGCTGTTGGCTTTATAAGGATTTAAAATCTCCTGTCCTAATCCCAGGCCAAAGAAGCTGGGGTTTTTGGAAAATAGGCTTATTTCAGTCCAACAACCCCATTCATAGCTGGGTAAATATAAACGCACAGATAAGACACACTTCCCGTGTCCACCTCTCCACTCTGGACTCGACTCTTCTCCCCTTCCCCGAATAAAAAAGTAAAGATACAATGTTGCAAAAAGCAAAGTCACGGGGCGATGGAAAGGGGGCGGAGGAGGGTGAGAAGAGAGGGTCCGAGAGGGAAGGATGGGGGCGCGCCAAAGA
The DNA here is from genome assembly GCF_016432865.1 of Antechinus flavipes. NCBI lineage: Eukaryota > Metazoa > Chordata > Mammalia > Dasyuromorphia > Dasyuridae > Antechinus > Antechinus flavipes. The sequence goes on from NC_067401.1 coordinate 365,026,755, forward strand.
GCGCAGCAGCAGCGGGGTGTGCCACGGGGAAGCCGGAGCTCGTGCGTACAGATGCAGAGGCATAAATAAAGCCGGCCTCGGAGAGTCTTCTTCGCAGTTAGACGAGCCTGCCATCTCCTCGCCCCCTCCCCGACTCCATTAACAACGCGGATCCTGCCCCCAGCTCCGATGGGGGAGGGGATCCATATCCACCCCCCACCCCCCTCCTCCACCCCCCCGACCCCGAGCTGGGAGGAGGATGAGGACCGCCGGCTCCCGGCTCCCGGCTCCGGCAGGCCGGGCCCAGCCGGGCGGGGGGTGGGGGGAGAGGCGCGGCGGGCGCGGCCCTGGGGGAGGAGGGGGACGCGCCTCTTTACTCACATTCTCCGTGTCCCGCTCGTTCACGGTCGGCAATGGCGTCCGGGCAGACATTTTGTGCGGGCGCGGCGACTGCCGCGGGGTCGCTCCCGGGTCTCGGCCGACCAGCCAGAAAGGAGGGGAGGCGGGGAGCGCGGGGGGCGGGCCGGACTGGAGGGGGCGGGAAGGCCCCGGTCGGAGGCGGGCGGGGAGCGGGCCGGCCTGCAGTGCGCGGTCCCGAGCGGGCGGGGGAAAGGGAGGACGAGGACGAAGACGAGGACGAGGAGCGAAGGGGGGAGAGAACCCTCTTCCCGCGGCGCCGGGAAAGGAGAGCGACGGCGATGAGCGGGCGGGGAGTGGGGAGAGGAGGGAGGACGAAAGGAGGAGGGCGGGTGTCAGAAGCGAAGAGGGAGGAGGGCCGGAGGAGAGGATGGAGAAGGGATGGATGGCAGGTCCCGCTAGGCTTTCCGAGTCAAGGGTGATGTTCGAGCCTCAAATCCCAGCAGGCGGGGCGAAGCTTGAGCCTCGGAGGAGGGGGCAGCCCCGAGGAGAGGACAGGACCGGCCCGGGCGGTCAGCACGTCCCACCGCCGCCGCGTATTCTGCTCCTTCCTCCTCCTGTCGCCACCGTCCCCGCCCCCTGCTCGCTCTCCGCTGGTCTCCTCAGGTGCGCGGCGCTGGGCCGTGCCGGGCATTCAAGCGCACCCGGCCCGAGGCGGCCCCGCCGCCTCTTCCCAGCTCCTCGGGTTCCCTGTATCGGACACTCAGCTCAGCAGTGAGGAGCGACACCGCCGAGCAGCCTCCCCTTGGATCCGGGCTGGCGGGCGCAGCACGCACAGCGAAGAGGCATTTGGCCGCTGCCGCCGCCGGGTGGGCGGGCGCCAGCCGGGGGTGGGGGCGGGGGGGGCGCCTCCATTCATTCCCTCATTAGGCATGCGGAGCCTCCTCCTCTTCCCCCCTCCTCCATCTCCCACCTCTTACTCCTCCTCCTCCTCTCTTCAAGTCCACTTCACAGTTTATTTTTGGTCCTTACCCCAATGCAGGGCAAAAAGTAGTCGAGGCACCTCTAGTCCCTTTTGTTCCTTCGGGGTTAAGTGGAATTAAATGACTTTCTTTGTGCTAAGGAAATACTTACGGGTCTTTTAAAAAAATAACACAATAAATCTCTTCCCCCTCCCCCAGCATTGCTCTAATTCTATCCTCTATTCATCTTTCACCATTTCTTTCTCGTCTTTCTCACCATATTCTTAGTTAAGTACTGTATTGAGATACAGTATTTACGGATAGTACGTCTCACCAAATGATGATGCTCTTCCTCCTCTTTCCTCTCTTCTATTGGAGTACCCACACACATACTATGTTGCTTTCTATCTCCTCTCCGGATTCTATCATGACTCATTCTATCTTACACCATCTTAAGAAGTGGACAGAGGAATAGCTAGCTGCACAGGTCTATCAAGAGCCTTCAAAGAAAGATTTTGGCACTTCAGGGAATTAGAGTAAAACGATGTTGAATGATTCAAATTTTTTGTGGGTTTGGGGTACAGAAAGGACTTAGCTGACTCACTTAAAATACATACCTTTGTACCTTTGGGGGTGTCACAACATTTACATTTGCCAGTCACCACTTCCTAGGAAACGATTGTCATTAGAAGCACGTTCAAAGAGAGAGGAAGCTTGTCTCCAACTCTTTTTCACTTCATCAAGGTGATTGACCCACTTCAGCCTTCCATTAATCTACTCCTAATTAAACCCCCCCGGAGAACACAATGTATCTTCCCCAAGACTCCTACTTGACTGCAGCCATATTTGTCTAATCTTAGATTAGTCGATAAAGTTTACCCATACCTTGCCTTCCACAATTTTACCATTTTATTCAGCTATTCCCCATTTTCCTTATTTATACTATAGCGTTTTATCCATTAAATTATGAATGGAAGTTGGAGCTAAGGGGATCTGAAAATGTATTTTATTGAGGAGGATGTGTGCTACATGCACACATGTACATATGGAGATGCCTGTACATGAATTCTTATGTCCGTGTGTGGACATATACACATTGTAAATATATATGTGAGTGTACGGCTACTTAAAACAATTTATTCCCCCCAAATGTGCCGGGAACTCTAAGATACTGAAAATCTTGACCTTTTCATACAAATTATCCAATTTGAAGGTACTATTTGGGTAGCATAGGGTTTTCTTCCCCAAACTCATTGAAGGATAGTTCTGAAAAGTAAACATTTGACTCAATCATCTTAACTGGCCAGCCCTAAAAACAGTAAATAGCAAAGATCCCAAGGACAAAATGTTTCCATCTTACATTTATTTCAAACATTCCTTAAGATCAGGGTGAAAGGACAGTTATTGGTTAATTACTGTTTTAAAAATTATTTTATGTTGAAATCACTCTATTCTCCAATTTACAAAGCAAATGAAAGGGGAATTAGAATTTAAAGTCATTCAACCCCTATAATTAATTGTCATCACATTCCAAACATAAGTTATTTTATGAAACTCCCAAGAAAACATCCTGAATCACAATGTACAACTGAGAATACGTTTTTATTAAAGCATTTCTACAGCAGCATCTTATGGGCCCCAAGAAGATTTGGCATTGCTAGGCAGAGGGGTCTACCTTTAATTACACTGGTTGATGAGAAAGGTGCCTAACCAAAAAGTTTACCCCCCCCAAAAAAAAGTGGAAATAGTAGGGAAAGTGTGTAATGATCTTAGTGACCCAAGTAGCAACTGTATTAGTATTTTCAGAATTTGTAATAAATTTTAGTGCATGACCAATTCAAGAAATTAATCATTTTCAAAGGTTCTCCTCATGATAATCCTGTGACACATACTTTTTTTAATCTCCTTTGTCCAAATGAGAGAACTGAGAGGCATAGAGTTCCAGTGATTTGTCCAAGCGTACAGAAGCATGCCAAGCTACAAAGCAGACAGCTGGCAGTGGTGGCACTAATTGATATCTTGCACTAGACAAGATTCACAACACAGTACAAGGCAGTAGAGCTAATTACAAGCAGAACTGCGACTGGAATCCAGGTTTTCAGTTCTCAGTTCTCTAGACCACATGGCTTCACAGACCAATGTGTAAATGTTAAAGTTCATTTGGGTAAATAAGCAGCACTGTACTGCTCATGTTGTTGGCACTCAGTAAAAGTTAAATGACAGATAATAGCATACAGCTAAAATACAAGTATAAAACAAGCATGTCAGTAACACGTAAAATATTAATATATTGATACATAAGCCTCAAAGTAGGCATGCCTTCCATTATTCAAACAAAATACTACAAAAACAATCCATCTGTCCAAAAATCGCATACAAACAAACCTCATTTGTTTCCATGGTTTAGTGCTTGATGTTTAATGAAGCAAAAATGTATGTGTGCATTTAGGGATTAATAATTCATGATTGAGGTAATTAAAAAAAAAACCTTATTGAACCTCTTTCCTTTTTTGCAGACATGAGTCCTGCCTTCCTTATGTATACAATAGAGTATTCTTAGTTAAATATGTGTTACAGTATATCTCGACAAAATAAGATCCTCTCAATTTTTCTGATGCTATGATGTATCGCCATTATACTTTATATAGTAGATTCTTGTGTTTATATGAAATTATGACCAAAAATGAATTTTTACTTGCTTTGAGTAGTTGTCTTTTAGTCCATTAACCAAATTCAGTCTGTTCATTATATCTCTTTTGAGATATAATACTATTGCCAGTAATCTAATAATTGAAGAAATAAGTAAAGATATATTTTTAAAGATTACATTGGTTAAAAATTCCAGGATTTAAAAAAATTCTTTATTATTATTATTTTTTTATTTCACTGGATTTTGCTATAAATTCTTCTTGGGAAGAGGCATTTAGTATAAGATTCTTAGAATTTCAAAATTAGAAGGGATATCAGAAGTTATCTAGTCCTAGCCATGTAGGAATAGTAAACTCTTATGCAGTATCCTCAAGAAGTGTTACTTGAAGTTTTTGCAGTCTTCTTCAAAATAGGGAAACTCTTTACCCTTCCTGAGACAACAAATTCTCCTTTTGATCAAATAATCGTTAAAAAAAAAGTTTTTGCCCCCGCCCCTTCATATTTAATTAAAATTTGCCATTTTCTGTAGCTTCCACCCTTTTTAATTCATTCTGCAGATTGACTCTGAGTTGAGGATTTTAAAGATGGAAAGGGGTCTTCAGTTCAAATCAATAAAAATGCCATGCACCTATTATTTACAAAGCTTTGATAATATAAAGGAGGAAAATGGTACAATTCTTAATCTTCAAGAAGTCAGAATCTAGTTTGTAAATGTAACATATACACAAACAATTACAAATTACAACGAGAAAAGTACTTAGGAGAAATCAAACATAGATTTAAAAGTATAGAGGTATTTAGATGGTGCATTGTAGTTTATAAATGTCTGAGGAAGAATTTGAACTCATTTCAAGACCAGCTAGCATCAGGAAGAGGAGTCCAAACTTACAAAGTCAGTGACTGTAGGAAAGTCATTTAACCTCATTGAGCCTCAATTTCCTCATCTATAAAATGAGAGCATCTGGGACTAAACAGTCTCCGAGATCTCTTCCAGCTCTAAATCTAGGATCCTATAATCTCACAGATGCTTCAACTGTGAGAAATCATTTTTTTAGGGGAAGAGGAACTCAAGTAAGATCTCATGGAAAAGGTATCAATTCAATTGAACCTTGAAAGCAGGAAAGTATTTCAGCATGTGAGAATGTATAGAGAGTCTATTCCAAAGATGGGGATTGATATATACAAATGCACTGAAATATAAGAGACCTGGAAATTACCACTGATTTTATATGCTGAGATAGAGTATGAAGTAGAGTAGTATGAAATAAGTATAGAGACAAACTATCAAAGGCTTTGAATGACAAAATAAGGAGTTTGTATTCTATCCTGAAAGTCATAGAAAATTACTGGAAATTTTTGAAAAGAGAACTAATATTAACAGAATTATGTAATAGGGAGAATACATTGGCAACATTTACCAAGAAATGTACCAGTATTACAGAGAAGGATCTGAAGTAATTAACTTCCATAATCTTGTTGTTTAAAAGCCAAATACATACAGATTTCACATATCTAAAATCAGATAACTGGTACCAGATTGCTATGGTTTCTTCCCAATCATATGCACATACCAAATGTGACATTCAGAAAGTTAAGCTTATTTTTATTTCCTAAATCAGTTGCTTTGTTTTTTTTTTTTTAATGTATCTGTTGGCTCCTAGATCCAGAGACTTAATAATGTTTTTTATGTTGACTATCACAGTGCATTGAATGCAGTAAGTATGATATTTATTTGACAGATGAATAGATGAATCTTCCATACTTGAGTTGCTATGGCAAGATACTAGAGAAACAAAGTACCAACATATGTAGGTTTTACTCAGCTGAGCACAGATCCTCATGTATACTCTCTTCAGACTGCACGTCATTTAGGTATTCTCTTCTTACGTGAGTTTTGTCAGTAAATAAGCATTTATTAAGTACTTGCTATCTACTAAGTCCTAACAATACAAAGATAAATATTCTCAAGGAGTTCATATTATCTAGATTCTCCCATAATAAGTTCTCCACAGAAATTCTGCCCAATATGTTGATGTGTATACATAAATACCTATAGAGCACATAGATTGCCTATTGGTTATCTCTCAGTTACTCCATTGAGAAGCATTTATAAAGTACTTAATATGCAACAGTCTCTAGGCTCCCTATTAATTAGTTTTTATTAAACAACTTTGTGATTAATTTGTTGTAGCTGTAACATAATCAAATAATTGAGCATCAGCTCTTTGAAAGACAATGTAGTGGGTGCTATGGAAAATATGTTTCCTATCCATCCAACTAAAAGACAAGACATAAATGTATAAAATATTAAACAATAATTTAAGAGGGATCACTAGACTATATAATTGATGGCCAAGAAAGTAACACTAGATAAGTGCAAAAATTTCCAAAGAGATAATTATTAACTGTTTCTTCTATATAGTAATAGAAATATTCAGACTAAAGAATAAACAAGAGCTAAGATCCAGAAGGAAATAATAGTCTATTCTGTTTCTATAAGTAATTAATAAGGGAAACAGTTTACATTTTTATTGTCAAGACTAATCACTGACTTAAGTAAAATGTTTTACTTTCTCCACAAATTATTAATGCTCATGAGTAAATCAATGTGTTAAAATTTCACATACATGGTACTAGGAGTAGAAACTAGGGCTTAGTCAACATATTACCTTATATGTTATTTCTTGATAAACATAATGGAGTAGTTTGCTATTACTCTTCCAGCTCATTTCATAATGAGGGGGAAACTGAGATAAACAGGGTTAAGTGACTTGCACAGAATCACACAGCTAGTTAATGTCTGGGGCTAGATTTGAATTGAGAAGATGAGTTTTCCTGATTCCAGGCCCAGTGCACTAAACACTATTCACATCTAGCTGCCCTCATACCCAGTGCATTTAGGATTGACTGATAGCCTGTATTAAATGCTTCCCTCTCTGGCACCTTAGCCAAACCCCTATGACAGTCTGGCTTCTATAAGTATCCTTTCCTTTTGTCTATGTCTATTGCTTGCTTCCACTTCAATTTGGCAAAAAAATGCTTATTGTCATGGTAAGTTTCTGTCACTTACCAATGTTATTATAAATTTACAATTGATGAGTTTGAAAAGGATCTCAGGAGGAATAGCAACCTGGCCTTCTGGGCTACCTGCTTGTCCAAGACTAGGGATCAGATCTTTCATATGCTTAAATGGTCAAAGTTCATTGCAAGGACTTTGAAGTGTATCAGGCTGAGGGATGGATGGTCACAACCAGATGATGTCTATACAGAAGGATAATCTGATGAGCTAAGAGGCTCCAGGTAGATAGAGGTACTGGGAATAGAAGTAGAATCAGTAAATCACTAAACAAGAACAAGCCTTAAAGAGGTGAAGAATCATAGTCTGAGATCAGGCTCCTGAGGCTCCATACTGATATAAACAAGTTCACAGTCAATAAAGATTTTTCTTAGTTTGCTCCACTCTGTTTCCATGTCTTTCTGCTTGGCCACGTGAGGCCAGATCCACATTTGAGCGCCTAAATTTGCTGTAGTTATATACTTCCTCCCACACTGATCAGCATGGCAACAGCTATCTCTAAGTGGTGGGGCAGACACCAAGACCAAGACAAAATACATTTATATATTTCATCCTTTAATTTTATAATGCTAGTGCTTCCTTTGTTATCTTACAGTGCAAAAAAAAAAAAAAAGTGACAAAAAAACCCTCCTCCTTATGACTAAGTCTCAGTTTCATGGATTGCATAATTGCTAGATCATCATCTATATCACCTCTTACCTATGCATATACCCTAAGGCTTTGTTCTAGTCCCTCTTTTTTTCTTTTTGTGTTTTTTTTTCAGTTGGTGAATTCATAATTCCCATAGGTTTGTCATTTTTATATAAATGAATCCCTGATCTATATGTCTAATCTTAGTCTCTTTCCTAAATTCTGGTCCAATATCACTAACTGCCTATATGACATTTTGAACTGAATGTCCTCAGATTTGACATGTTCAAAACAGAATTTATTAGTTATCTTCCTCACCTCCAAATCCCACCCCACCTGTAAATTTCCGGATTTAAAATTTTTTAATAGCCTTTTATTTTCAAAATACATGCAAAGATAGTTTTCAACATTTATCCTTGCAAAACTTTGTGTTCCAAATTTTTCTCCCTCCCCTTCAGCCTCCTCCCTTAGACAGCAAGTAATCCAATATAGGTTAAAGATGTGCAATTATTTTAAGCATATTTCCACATTTATCATGCTGTATAAGAAAAATCAGACCAGAAAGAAAAAAAATGAAAAAGGAAAAAAGTAAACAAACAACAGCAAAAAAAGGTGAAAATACTATGTTACGATCCACATTCAGTCCCCACAGTTCTCTCTCTGGATACAGATAGCTCTCTCCAACACAAGTTTATTAGAATCGGCTTGAATCATCTCACTGATCAGAGTTGATCATAACGTAATCTTATGGTTGCTGTGAACAGTGTTCTCTTGGTTCTACTCACTTCACTTAGCATTAATTCATGTCAGTCTCTGCACATCTTTCTGAAATATTCTGCTGATCATTTCTTATAGAACAATAATCTTCTGTTACGTTCACATACCATAACTTATTCAGCCATTCCCCAACTGAGGAGCATCCACTCAGTTTCTAGTTTCTTGCCACTACAAAAAGAGCTCCACAAACATTTTTGCACATGTGTCCTTTTCTCTTTTTTATGATCTCTGGGATACAATGTCTCTAGCAGAGACATTGCTATGTGAAAGGATATGCACAATTTGATAACCCTTTGAGCACAGTTCCAAATTGCTCTCCAGGATAGTTGAATCAATTCACAACTCTATCATCTAGTATCAGTGTCGCAGTTTTTCCACATCCCCTCCAACATTCATCATTATCTTTTCCTGTCATCTTAGCCAATCTGAGAGGTGTGTAGTGGTATCTCAGAGTTGTCTCAATTTGCATTTCTTTGATCAATGTGATTTGGAGGATTTTTTCATATGACTAGAAATGGTTTTAATTTCTTCATTTGAAAATTGTCTGTTTATATACTTTGACCATTTATCAATTGGAGAATGGCTTGTATTCTAATAAACTTGGGTCAATTCTCTATATGTTTTAGAAAAGAGATCTTTATCAGAGTCCTTGGTTATAAAATAAACTTAGCTGTTTTATTGAAAGAAGACACCATTTTCCTAGGCACTGAGATTCACAATCTCAGGGTCATCTTCAACCTCACCCTCCTCTCTGCCCATATCAAATCAGTAGCCATAATCCTGTTCCAAACATTTATCACTTCTGACTTGGACTATTACAATAACTTTCTAACTGGTTGCCCTTCCTCAAGTCTTTCCAATCTATCCTCCACAGAACTAACAAATTAATTTTTCTAAAGCATGAGTTTGACAATGTCAATCCATTACTAAAAAACATATATATCTAGTAGTTCCTTATTAATTCTTGGATAAATGTATTCTCTTCATTTTGGCATTTAAAATCTTTCTCAACCTGATTCCAACTTAACCTTCTATGCACAGGGTAGTCCAATCAGTACGGTCTTGTTTCTCAAACACAATACATTCTATTTTCCATCTTTATGTTTTTGTACTGTCTGTCCTTAGAACACAATCCTTCCTCACTTCCATGTAATGTTCTTGTTCCTTTCCTGAGGCCTGGGCTAGCTTTCTTAGAGGCCTTCTGGAGTTTCTGTGGAGAAGCTAAGGAGAAGAGCCCTACCACCAAGACCACATGAGATGAGATGAATCTGTCTGTTCTTGGCTCCAAGAGTTGGAGCTCCCACTCTAGTCTGCTTGTCTTCTCTGGCTCTGAGTATCAGCTTATATTCTCTACACTGAGTATAAACCAATCATCATATCACTAGGAAACCATTATTTGTTGTAAGATTAAATCAATCATACTGAACTTAGAGAACTATTAATCACCATGCTAAACTACATAACTATTGTCTCATCAATTCCACTGACTTAATACCTTTTAAGAATCCTTGTTTCAGAGTTCTGGCCCATAACATCCCCTGCTTTCTTTTGTTTTAGAACATAAGGTGATCACATCCTCCCTGACTTCTCAAGGAGGTGAGAATCCCAAAAAGGAGGTGATCACACCTTCCCTGACTTCTCAAAAAAGGGATGAAAACACCAAAAAGAGGTGAACACCCTCCTGATGGCTCAGGAAGGGAGATAAAAACCAAAGGAAAATGGGGAATCAAACCAGATTAGTGGGTTTCTGAAGGGTCTCACTTGAAATAGGTATACATAAACCCATTAACATAGGAAATATTACACAATACTACACAAGTAGTAACACAGGCTAGTAGTGATGTAACAAACAACATGTATCAACATGAAGAATTCATGTCCGTAAGTCCTAGAAATAGTCCAAAACCAATCTATTGTCCATTACTTCATGTGTCAGGAATCCAATAATTACTGCAAGTTTTGAAGTCCTGCAATAGTCTCATCATGTGTCAGAGAATCCAATGATTCCTACAAATTTTAAAGTTCTGCAGTAGTCTTATCATGCCTTAGGGAATCCAAAGATTCCTGCAGATTTTGAAGTTCTGCAACAGTCTTATCAACAATTATTTGTCTTAGGTAATCCAATGATTTCTGCTAGTTTTGAAGTTCTGTAATAGTCTCATTATTAGCCATGCTCTTTCAGTGTCAGATGTTTCTTAGGTCTTCTCCTTTGTTTCGAGGTTTTTTTCTCCTTTTCTGTCTCTCTGCAGGTGCTCATTGGCACCCATCTGATTCCTTCTCCATCTGTAGAGATACAAGCAAACCCTTTCCCCCAAGCAGTTAACCTATCTGGTCCCTCCCATTCACCACTTTCAAGATTTCTCCTTGTCACCTGGAAATTATATTGGAGCTGCTCGAACTGGACATGCCCTTCTGTTGGGTTAAAAAGCCTATATTCTCCTCAATTGTAATCCCTTTCTTCCATCTGATTGCTTTTTGGCTGATTGATCATGTAATTCCTTTCACCCATCTGATTGCTTTTTGGCTGATTGATTATGTAATCCCTTTCTTCTGTCAGATTGCTTTTCTGCTGATTGATCATATCAGAGTATTGAACTTCTAAAGACTCTTTGGGTGTAAACTTGGCTGCCATCATGCCCCACCTGTTTTTTGTTTGAGGTCTTGGAGCTGGGCCTCGCCTTTCATTTCCCTGGTCAATCTCCATTCTGAGCCCAGTGGAAACCTCAGTTGCATTTTGGACATAGAGTTTTGGATCTTATTCTCTCACCCTGTCCTCTCACTTTATCTCTATGACTACATTGAGCTTTCAGATGCCTATTTTACCACATTGAAAGCATTGATGAGTCTTTCTGGAAGTCCCTTGTCAAGAGGGACCCTGTCTTCCCATGTTCTGCATCATAGTCTGGGTATAAAAGGCATTTGTGCCCACTGTAGCACAGAGTCTTATGATCTCCTCTTAAGGAGCATCCTTGTGTAATCCCAGAATAATTCTTCTACAAACCTCATTAACATTTTCTCTAGCAAGTTGTTTGATCATTATTCTTGTAGTTGCATTTTCTGCAATCATTTGTATGACAGCTGTTTGCAGACATCCCACAAAATCAGCAAAGGGTTCATTTGGACTTTGCTCTATTTTCTTGAAGGCTTCACCTCTATCTTTTCCTGGGAGGGAGCCCCATGCTTTGATAGCAGCAGCAGCAATTTGCTCATATGCTATCAAAGGGTAATTAATCTGTACTAAAGTGTATGCATGCTGACCTTTACCTGCTAGTTGGTCAAAGGTGACTTTGCCTATTTTGTTGGGCATGTGTTCTACATAGTTCACTATACTCTGAAAGCCACAACAAGTTTTGTCCAGGTTCTAAACATATCCTTGCTATAGATTTCCAATCACTAGGGGTTAAAATTTCATAAGCCAAATTCTATAATACCATCTTAACATATGATGATGTAGCCCCATAAAGAGTGCAACCCCTTTTCAAATCCTTAATTGTTTCCAGATCAAAAACAGTATATCTTCTCCTTGACCTGAAGAATCAAATTCTTCAATAACAGGGTATGCATTTATCAAATCAGATATATCCTGTCCTTTTTTAGCTTTAACTAGTGCCTTTTGTAATCTTGTCATAGGTTGCTTCGTAGGTGGTGCTGACTGTGTCACTACCCTTATTGTCCTCCTTCTCCCTCCACCCATGAAGGGTTAATTGAGGAAAGTAGGTCAAGGATTGGGGAATGCCCTAATGGCTCCTTCTGTAAAGCACCACATTCCTTAATTTCATCAGAATTGTACTTAACTTCTTTCTTGTCTAATTCTTTATTCTTTTCACCTAATTTGTCAGTATCCTCCCCCTCCTATTCTTTCTTCTTTTTTCTTATTCTATAACTTACATAATTCCTTAAAGCCAGTAAAGTCCTAAAGTTAAAGTTATACAAAATATGTATAAAATATTTCTTTGGGAACTGAATCAGTACCATTATCATTGTAATATTCACTTTAATTGCTCTCCTACTAATTTCCACTACTCTGGATCTAATTCTTTTTCCTTTGAGAACAAAGGAGATGTGTACTGTACTGTTTCTAAAAGTTCAATGATCTGCTCCCAAGTTACAATTAAACCTTGATTTTTTATCAGTCTAACCATGCTTTCTACACGTTTTCCTTGAGGCGGAAAAGGCTCCTTTCTAAACATTTGTCCCATTTCAGCTGAAATACTAGTTTAGTCCTTTATAAAGTTTCCTTCTTGTCTGTTTTTGTACTCACCCTAATTTCTGGATCACAGATGTAGGTCCTTAGTTCCATATTCGGACACCAAAATATACTGTTCTTTTTGGGTTTTCTGGAGGTCTTGGGACCAGCCTTTGTTTCAGTTGAGTAATCACCACAAGAATAGCCAGGTGTTAAAGTCCAAATCCTTTGTTATCTCCTTCACAATATTGTCTCCTTTCCTGGGGCCCAGGCTAGCTTTCTTAGAGGTCTTCTGGACTCTTGGTTTCAGTGGAGAAGCAAAGAAGGAGAGCCCTGCCACCAAAGTGGTGTGAGATGGGATGAATCCATCTCTCCATGGCTCCAAGAGCTTGAGCTCCCACCTCTAGTCTGCTTGTTTTCTCTGGCAACTAAGTCCCAGCTTATATGCTCTACACTAAGTATAAACCAACCATTATGTCACTAGGAAACCATTATTTGTTGTAAAATTAAATCAATCATACTGAACTTAGAGAACTATTAATCACCATGCTAGACTACATAATCACTATCTCATCAATTCCACTGACTTAACACCTTGTAAGAATCTTGTTTCAGAGTTCTGGCCCATAACACTTCCATCTCTTAGAATTCTCATTTTTCCTCAGAACTCAGCTCAAAGGCTACCTTCTCCATAGAGCATTTCCCTAATTTCTCCTATTCTCCACCTTCTCCCTCTAAATTATTTTTATTTTGAACATTATGTGTTTTGTGTATATCTCTATCTATCTATCTATTCCTATTATCTCTGCTAATAAAATATGAGCTCCTTGAATCAATGATTTTTGCTCAGCTTTTGTATTCCAGTGCCTGGCATAGAATAAGCACTTAATAAATGCTTGATGATTCATTTTTGATTTTCTTCCTGAGTTATTTTTACCTTCTGAATCCTATTCTCCCTGTGCAGCGGGAGAACTGTTCGGTTCTGCAAATATGTATTGTATCTAGGAGATACTGCAACATATTTAACATATATAGGACTGCTTGCCATCTTGGGGGGGGTGGAGGGAGGGAGGGGAAAAAAACGAAACATAAGCGAGTGCAAGGGATAATGTTGTAAAAAAAAAAATTATCCTGGCATCATGGATTCTGTCAATACAAAGTTATTATTAAATAAAATAAAATTTAAATTAAAAAAAAATAAAATAAATGCTTGATGATGGATTAATATGAGTAGTCCTTTGATATACAACTATAAGCTGTGTCAAGCAGAGGTGTCTTCTAGTTCCAAGACCCTAGTCTTTTTCTTCATTTCATCATTAGTGCCCAATTTGTGCTTGCATTTGTGCTCTTCCATCCTGAACTAGCCCAGTTTGTCTCCTGCTGACATTTCCTAGATGACCTTTAGCATTTAGAGCTGTTTCTCAAATGCAAATGTATTTCTTTCTGATTTCTCAATTTCTAAGTAACATCACATAGAAAGTGATAACATTGAAAAACAAACTATATTCTCAGGAGGATATAGTTTTGAGTAGACTAGCATTTCTGATACAAAGGCTTGTTATGAACTTGATAAGAGAATGAAGATTTTACCTCACTTAAATCTAATCCACAGGCAAGTCAAGTCATAATCCTTCATTATCATTGGTCTTTTCTAAAAAATGAAGGACAAACAACAATATCTTAAGACTAGCATTGCACAATGTGGGGTTCTAAAAACTGTCTGACCAGCAAGGTAACTGCAAAGCTGATAGGATTTAAGTCTTGTTCACTTCACAATAGGAGTTGAGTGCAGCATTATCAATTGGAAGAAGTAAAGGCTTTCTAATGACTAAAGTTTCAAAAGTACAATCTTAACCTAAGCTTATAATTACACTGAAAGAAAGAAACAAAAACAAGGTTATCTGAAAAAATACACTTCAAAAATTTGCTGAAATAATTTTAAATAGCCTAATATTCTAATGAAATGAGGACAGAGACTTGAATCCCAAACAATCAGGAAGGGGATGAAAGGCTTTTTGGTAAATTAAGAGTGGGAGGGAAGGATAGTGGTGTCTTCAATGGTCACAAAAATGTCACAGGTGCAAATGGTAATAGCAAACTAGAGGACATTATGTACATATTTGTAAGATAAAAGTGATTTCTGACTATGAGTCATGTCTCAGTCTTTTGGGTCATATCCAACCAAAAGATGGAAGTCACTATTAACAGGAATCTTTTCCAAACAAGACAGTATATGTGTGGGTATATACACACATCTGTGATGAGGCAGTATAACCACAACTGGTCACACACACACACACACACACACACACACACACACTATGCACACAAGCATATACACACTCATATACTCACTGATATATGTGGCAAATTCTATAAACTTTAAAATGCCACAAAGGAGGCAAAACATTCATTGTGAATTGATCAAGCTAGTCATTTTTAAATGAGTTACCACCTTGACATAAAATATGTTTTCTTTTCTTTGCTACTTCTAAGTTTTTCTTTTTCAGATCTATCCAACATTTATTAAGCACCTACTATGTGCCAGGGATGTGCTAAGTGCACAAAGATTCATCTTCTACTTCTCATTCTATAAGTATGGCCATTTCCCAAGGCTCTGTCCTGAGCTCTCTTTTCTCTCTCTTTCTCTCTCTTTTTCTTTTCTTTTCTTTTCTTTTCTTTGTTTCTTTGCTTCTTTCTTTTCTTTTCTTTTCTTTTTTTTTGTTGAGGCAATTGGGATTAAGTGACTTGCCCAGGGTCACACACTTAGGAAGTGTTAAGTGTCTGAGGCCAGATTTTGAACTCAGGTCCTCCTGATTTCAGGGCTGGTGCTCTATCCACCACACCAACTAGTTGCCCCTCTCTTCTCTTTCTACATTGTCTCGATGATTATATCTGCTTTCTTCTTATAAATTCAATTATCATATTTATGAAAATGACTCTTAAATCTCTACATCCAGTCCTGAATCTTTATGCTGAACTCTAGTTTTGGCAGTATATATAATACTGATGTGTCCAGGGAAACAATTGCTAGTTCAAAATACACATGTGACAAATTGACAATGGCCATTCTCTTTGTCAAAAGGGATATTTATTTGTGAGAAGAGGTTATAGATAAAATAAAGAGGTAAAATAGATACCAACTATAGTAAATATGAAATAGATTTTTGGGAGAGCATATATTAGATACCATGAGGCATAAGGGAGGGGATGAGAAGAAAGACACTATGAGGCAGAACGCCAAGGGGTTACCCCAAAAGGGATTCAGCCAAGATAGCATGGTCCATAGACAGATTTATAGGGGAAATTTAACCTCAGGAGTTTGATATAATTTGGCTTTCTAATTATGTACAGTAAGATGGGGTTACAGAAGACTTCCTCAGGTTGGAGCCTAAAAGGTTGAGCTGATCTCTATGAGTGCCCTTTCCTGCTTGCCTCAGGGAGTAATTTTATCAATACTTCAGGCTTTTTTCTGCCAATTCCACCTAGTGATCCAGGATCTCATCAATGTTATACATCTACAATGATAGCATCCTGTTGGATATCTCTGCTTAAATGTACCATTATCATCTTCAACTTAATATGTCCAGAATAGAACTGATCCCATCCCTCTTCTTAACTTCCCTACTATTTAGGGCACTCCCTTGTTCCTCTCCCAGTCATGCAGATTCTTAACCTCAAAGTCAACTTTGGCTCTTCCCTCTCATAAACTCCCCTTATTCAATTATTTGCATTGGATTGAATTGTCAATTCTACTATCATGATACATCTCATGTCCATCTTCTTCTACTCACTTATACTGACACTGTTCAAGTCTAGGTTCTCATGATTTCTTGCTTGAATTAATGTAATTAACTCTTTATCAGTCACCCTCCTTCTAATATATCCTCTTTCCATTCCATCCTTCACAGGGATGACAAAATAATCTTCCTAAAGCACAGGTTTGGTCACTGCTTTGATCTAAAACCTTCTATATTTCCCTATTATCTTTAAGATAAAATACAAGCTTTTCTGTTGGGCATGTAGCATTCTTCCTCCTCTCAAGCCAAGCTACCTTACCAGTCTCATTTGGCATTTTTCTTAACATACTCGTTATTCTAGACGAACTAGATTACCAGCTGTTGCCCCAAACTCAGCATTCTATTTCCTGCCTCAGTGTACTCACACAAGCCAACCCTCATGTCTGGAATCCTCCCCCTCATTTTCTCCACATCTCAGATCCTTATCTTTATTCAAAGTTCACTTTGAGTTCTACTTCCTCCATACAGTCTTCCTCCCCCCCACTCAGTTGATAGTTCTCCCTTGTTCTGAAATAACCTTGTTTTTACTTGTCTATATACACTCAGAAGAATAAAAGCTTTTTCCAGGCAGGGATTGTACTATTTCTGTATCTCAAGTATCTATCTAGCAAAATGTCTTACACTTGGCTGGCACTTTTAAATTATTTATTGAATTTAATTATAAGATCATTATTTTTTTTCTACATACCTGATGTCAAAAATTTTCTTCAGTATTAAAAAAAAAATCCATGACATTAATAACTCTAGTTGTCTCTTCACTGTTATGAATGGCTATTCTTTTATGCTTTAGTGAATGGTTCTTATAGGAAAAGAAAGAAATAAAAGGAAGAAGGAAGGAAGGAAGGAAGGAGGAAAAAAAGAAGATGAAGAGAAAGAATAATAGTTATTTGGTGGGTAATGTTCTAACAATGAACTTTTCTAGACTTAAACAATAGACAGTTTCCACATCCAAATTTGAAATCTGTATCACTGGATAGAACTATCAGAACTTGTGTTCCATTGAACATCCTTTTAAAACCTTAGATTAAAATTAGACCTAAAAGTAGTCCACCTCTCAGATCTGTGAAAAGAGAAGGAATTTGTGACCAAAGGAGAACTAGAGTACATTATGGAATACAAAATAGATAATTTCAATTCTATTAAGTTAAAAAGTTTTTGTACAAACAAAACCAATGCAGATAAGAGTAGATGGGAAGCAGAAAACTGGGGAAAATATTTATATCCAAAAGTTCTGATAAAGGCCTCATTTCTAAAATATATAGAGAACTGACTCAAATTTATAAGAACATAAGCCATTCTCCATTTGATAAATGGTCAAAAGATATGAACAAACAATTTTCAAATAAAGAAAATAAAACCATTTCTAGTCATATGAAAAAATGCTCTAAATCACAATTGATCAGAGAAATGCAAATTAAGATAACTCTGAGATACCACCACACACCTCTCAGATTGGCTAAGATGACAGGAAAAGATAATGATGAATGTTGGAGGAGATGTGGGAAAACTGGGACACTGATGCGTTGTTGGTGGAATTGTGAACGGATCCAACCATTCTGGAGAGCAATTGGAACTATGCCAAAAGGGCTATCAAACTGTGCATACCCTTTGATCCAGCAATATCTCTACTGGGCCAGTATACCAAAGAGATCTTATAAAAGAGAAAAGGACCCAGATGTGCAAAAATGTTTGTGGCAGCTCTTTTTGTAGTGGCAAGAAACTGGAAACTGAGTGGTTGCTCATCAGCTGTTGAATGGCTGAATAAGATATGGTATATGAATGTTATGGAATATTATTGCTCTATAAGAAATGATCAGCAAGATGATTTTAGAGAGATCTGGAGAGACTTACATGAACTGATGCTGAGTGAAATGAGCAGAACCAGGAGATCATTATATACAGCAACAAGATTATATGATAATCAATTCTGATGGATGTGGCTGTCTTCAACAATGAGGTGATTTAGGCCAATTCCAATGATCTTGTGATGAAGAAAGCCATCTGCAATAGCTTTTTCATTTTTTGTTATTGTTTGCTTGCATTTTATTATCTTTCTCATTTTTTCCCTTTTTGATCTGATTTTTCTTGTGCAGCATCATAATTGTGAAAATACGTATAGAAGAATTTCATATGTTTAACATATTGGATTACTTATCATCTAAAGAAGAGATGGTGAGGGGGGAAGAGAGGGAGAAAAAAATTGGAACACAAGGTTTTACAAAGGTGAACATTGAAAACGATCTATGTTTATATTTTGAAAATAAAAGGCTTTAAAACCGCTTCCCCCAAAACCCCCTTCAATTTACTTTCTCATCTCAGTGATATAATTAAGCTAAATTTTATAGGAGGAATGGATTTTATAATCCTTTCCCCCTCTCTGTCTCAAGAAAAAGTTGTTTTCCTTTCTCAATATTTTGGACTTTCTCCAATTTCCCTTACTTTTGCATAAACAGCCTTAACTGGTTCAACAAGTAGATTGTCCAGTTTCCTTTAATGCTTTGCTAAAGATGCTATTCTATTCTGAGAACTTTTTCTTTATTATAAATTTCTAACTGTTGTTTTAACAAGACTATTAATGCAAGTACACTCATGAGCCCTTCATTGTGGAGTGGTTAAACAAATTACGGTACATTGTTTCGCCAGTACATGAGTATAACAATCACTGTGCCATAAAAAATGAGAATATATACAATTCTAAGAAGTGTAGGAAGACAATATAAATTGATACAGACTGAATCAAGCAGAACCAGGGAAATGCAATTATAAAACTGCAACAATATAAAGTAAGACAATAGCAATAAAAAGCACAATTGAATACTTTATAATTATAATGATCAAGCATGGCTCTGAAGGAAATGAGAAAATATACTTTCCTCTTTTCTTTACAGAAGGGTGTGGAATGCTGTATATATGATCAAACTCAGTAATTGTAATTGTTAGGTTTGTAGTTACAATTAATCCCCGATGCCTTTCTTCTTCTTCTTCTTCTTCTTCTTCTTCTTCTTCTTCTTCTTCTTCTTCTTCTTCTTCTTCTTCTTCTTCTTCTTCTGGATGAGGCAATTGGGGTTAAGTGACTTGCTCAGGGTCATAGAGCTGAGAAGTGTTAAGTGTCTGAGGCCATATTTGAACTCAGGTCCTCCTAATTCAGGGTTGGTGCTCTATCCATTTCATCACCTAGCTGCCCCCATTTATTCTTTATTATAAGGTATTGCTCTCTGCTCAGACAGAAAAGGTTATGTATGTATGAATGTATCTAGAAATTAAGGTAATATAAAATCAAAAATTTTTTTAAAGTACACTCAGAGCTGTAACCAGGATGGGATACATAAAGCTTTATCCCAAGGCACCAATTTTAGAAGACATTGACATCATTTGCAATCTACTTGCTGTACTTTTAATTAATTGACTTGACAATTGAGATAGGCAATAGGGAATCAATTCAGATGGTAAAAATAATCCTTAAAAGAGTTTTAAGTAAAATCCAGGTTTGTTTACAAATATCCAAGTCAACAACAGGAAGGGATAGAAGGTTCTAAGGGCAAAAGTTTCTAAATCTGGTGGACTAAGGCTCTGTATTTGACTCACCTTTTGACTCTTCATCACCATGGAAGTACTAGCCAAAATTGCTCTATTTCCATTCTACCAAGGTTTGTGATTTTCAGCAAAGGATTCCTGTAGACGTAGAAAAAATTAAACATTAAAATTTTAAAAATTAAAAAATAATCCACTTCCTCATTTCTCTATACCTGAACATGTCTGCAGATATTAAAGCCCTTTCAAGTTTCTTTGTGATATTAATTGCCAGAATATTTAAAAGAGGTTGATTCTAAGCCACTGTCATATGTTGAGGAGCAAATATTCTAGGTTGGTATGGCAGGAAAAGATAACAATAAATGTTAGAGAGGATGTGTGAAAACTGGGACAGTAGTACATTGTTGGTGGAGTTGTGAATTGATCCAGCCATTCTGGAGAGCAGTTTGGAGCTGTGCCCAAAGGGCTATAAAATTGTGCATACTTTTTGCACAGTGTCTCTGCTGGATCTGTATTCCAAAGAAATCATAAAAAAAGGGAAAGGGACTTGCATGTGCAAACATGTTTCTGGCAGAACTTTTTGTGGTGGCAGGGAATTGGAGGCTGGGTGGATGCCCATCAGTTGGTGAATGATTATATGGGTTATGGTGTGAGAATGAAATGGAATATTATTGTTCTATAAAACATGATCAGGAGGCTGATTTCAAAAAGGCCTGGAGAGACTTACATGAACTGATGCTGAGTGAAGTGAGGAGAACCAAGACAACATTGTACACAGCAACAAGTTGATGTATGTGATGATCAATTGTGAAGGATTTGGCTCTTTTCTGCAATGAGGTGATTGAGGGTACTTCCAATAGTCTTATGATGGAGAGAACCATCCTTATTCAGAGAGCACTATACTGAATGTGTATCACAATATAATATTTTTACTTTTGTTGTTGTTATTGTTTGCTTGCTTGTTTTTTTCTTTCTCATCCCTCCCCTGTTTGATCTGATTTTTCTTATGTAGCATGAGAAATGTGGAAATATGTTTAGAAACATGCACTGGATTACTTGTGTAGGGGAAGAAGAAAGTGGGGAGGAAGAAAAATTTAGAACACAAGGTTTTGCAAGAGTAAATGTTGAAAACTATCTTTGCATGTATTTTGAAAAATGAAAAGCTATTATTATTAAAATAGATAAATAAAATTCAATCAATATTTCCAATCTGTTATTTCATATGTATGTCCTGCCATGTCATTATTGAATCACTTCCTTTTTGCATTGGCCCACTTGCTGCTTAATAGCTGACCAAGTACCCAGTTTAGTGTTTTCCTTGATCGACTATTATATTTGACCTCTCATTTCTTTTTTTTTTTAATATTTTATTTTATTTAATAATAACTTTATATTGACAGAATCTATGCCAGGGTAATTTTTTTACAACATTATTCCTTGCACTCCTTTCTGTTTCGATTTTTCCCCTCCCTCCCTCCACCCCCTCCCCTAGATGGCAAACAGTCCTATATATGTTAGATATATTGCAGTATATCCTAAATACAGTATATGTTTGCAGAACCGAACAGTTCTCTTGTTGCACAGGGAGAATTGGATTCAGAAGGTAAAAATAACCCGGGAAGAAAAACAAAAATGCAAATAGTTCACATTCGTTTCCCAGTGTTCTTTCTTTGGGTGTAGCTGCTTCTGTCCATCATTTATTAATTGAAACTCAGTTAGGTCTCTTTGTCAAAGAAATCCACTTCTCAGAATACATCCCCATACAGTATTGTTGTTGAAGTGTATAATGATCTCCTGGTTCTGCTCATTTCACTTAGCATCAGTTCATGTAAGTCTCTCCAAGCCTCTCTGTATTCATCCTGCTGGTCATTTCTTACAGAACAATAATATTCCATAACATTCATATACCACAATTTACCCAGCCATTCTCCAATTGTTGGGCATCCATTCAATTTCCAGTTTCTAGCCACTACAAACAGGGCTGCGACCTCTCATTTCAATACAAAAATATTTCAGGATTAATTACATATGAAAAATCTTGTCCTCTTGATAAGGTGTAACATTCTCTCAGATAATTCTCTCCCAATTCCTTTTTAACACCAATCAAAAATTATTGAACACCTATGTGCCCAATATCATGTTAGACATTGTGGAGAGGAATATGTGATGTGATGATAATGAACTATTACTGATTTTTAAACAAGCATACCAGAACTAATCTATGCAAGTGAACTAAATTTTTTAAACTTCTTTTAGAACCTATGGCAAATCTTGATGACCATGAACAATGGCACTACATCTTTACCCTATTATATATATGTTGATTTGATTTTTTAAAGCAGTCAAAAATTCAGAGTTAAGTGTGATGAATGAAGTGAGTGATTGAATTAAATAATACCTTTTGTGGTCTAAACAAAAAATAACTTCCACTTGTCTCCCTGCTTCCAAAAAAAAAATAATTACTCAAGTGTGACTATGAAATTACAAGATTTTCTCATGTGATTCAAACTTTGAAGACATTGTTTGTCCTTCATTCTGGAAGATGATGATAACATTGGGAAGGTGATGTCATGACTTGCAAGTAAATTGGATTTAAGTGAGTCAAGGCTGCACAAAGTCATCAGCTTCACTCTTTCTTCTGTAGCCATCTGGATCCAGTGGCAAGGTATAGATCAGGATGATTGGAAATGCTTTTTTAAATTAAATGACTGGCTCTAATTGATTGGTCAACAATAGATCCAGCTGAACCCTCATTTGATCATAGTTTGTGCTTTGTAAGTGTAAATAGTAATTGTTTCTGTTTTGGTCAGAAACTCAGATTTATTTATTTTTTCCTGACAAAGTAAAAGAGTGCTTGCCATCTGGGGGAGGGGGTGGAGGGAGGGAGGGGAAAAATCTGAACAGAAGTGAGTACAAGGGATAATGCTGTAAAAAATTACCCTGGCATGAGTTCTATCAATAAAAAGTTATTTAAAAAAAAAAAAGTAAAAGAGGCCATTTTTTGCCTCAATTCTTATCAATCCTTAATCACAGAATAATTATGGCTTCTGAAGGCAGTACCAAAAGAGCAATTCCCAAAATGTTTTAAATAATTTCAGCATTGCTAATGCTGATAAATATTCCCCCAAATATCTAATAATAATAGTAGTAGTAGTTAGCACTCCTATAGCATTTTAAGGTTTATAAAGTGCCTTCAAATATTATCTCATTTTATCCTCACAACAATCCCTTGAGATTTTACATATAAGGAAACTAACTCTGAGAGAGATTAAGTAATTTGTCTAGAATCACATAAATAATTAAGTAGCTGAAGCGGGATCTGAACTCAATTTTCCTGACTCCAGGTCCAGCACTATTCCATAGCCATACTTCCTATATGTAGCCCATCCTCAAGGTCAAACAGATTAGTCTGTGCTGAGAAAATAAAACATGCATTCATTTTATAAGCCCTAGACCGAGATATCATTGAAAATCAATAAACTCCATTGTTTACTACTTCACAACTGGTCTATATTTTCACAAATACTCTTATTTTTACTCCTGTTGATGTATTTGAGGTTCAGCTCCAAATGATTAAGCTTGATATTCAGTCAACAAATGTTGGGATTCAGTCACAGGAAGAATTCACAATGGCCATTCTGTTTGGCAAAAGGGTAAGTCTATTTAGGAGAAGAAGTTACAGACAAAATGAATAGACACCAGGAATGGCAAACATGAACTAGAATTTGGGAGAGCATATAATTAGACACCATGAAACATGGGGGAGGAGAAGGCAGAATGCCATGGTGGGCTAATCCAAAAAGGATTCAGCAAAGATGACATGTGCTACGGACAGATTTATAGGGGAGATTTAATCTCTGGAGTTTGACATTACTTGGATTTCTCACTGGACACAGCAAGATGGGGCAACTCATGAATTCTACAGAGACTGGGACTACAAGGATGAACTGAACTCTTTCAGTGCTCTTCTCTGCTTCCTCAGAGAGTAATTTTATCAATACCTTCAGGCTTTCTCTGCCATCCCCCACCAGTAACTCAGGAATTTATCACTGTCTTAGAGTTTCTTCATGCCAAAGGTAAACTCTATGGCCTTCATAGCACCAATGACAGATCCTTGATGCTTTACTCTAGGAATCTGTTTCTAAGTTTGCTAATCCAATCCATACCTGAAGAAGAAATCTCTTTATGACAAAGTTAACAAGTGTTTACTTTTCTTAGGAACTATTAGTAATAGGGAACTCACAACCCTCTGAGATAATCCATTCTACTTTTGGACATTACCTTGGAGAAAGAGAATTAGAAGGAACCTCAGAGGCTATCTCTGTTAGCTGTACTTTTCTAGATTTGTGTAATGTGCAAACCTGATAAATGTACAACTATGCCTTTATCGAAGTTATTGATTATTAATGTTAAATAGCATAGATCCCTATTCTTCTATTAAAGATCTCTTTCCAGGTTTACTTTGAATCATTAACTCCAATTCTTTGAAGGAAGCCTCCAACCAATTCTGAGGTCACATATGGGAGACACTGGTGTAGGATTTCCCAGAATAGCAGGCTTGCATCAAAGAAGGCCCCATGCTCTATGTGCAAAGCAGAACTGCAATAGCTCAAAAGAAACATGAGATATGCAAATTTAGAGATGGCTCGACTCTAAATATTCATACAGACTATTCGTGCCTGACCTGTGGTAGTGCTTTCTGTGGTCTGAACAACCACAGCTGGACACACTGTACAGTGACCCCAACATAGGGATATTATTTTGGTCCTTTTGAACATGAAGGATATACTTATTGTACTCTTGTACTATCCTTCTTTTCCAGACAAATGCTATATTCAAGTCTCTGACCTCAAACAAGGCACAGAAATTCAAAAAAAGGAAATATGGAGAGGTGGAGAAAACTATAGCTGCTTAGTTGAAGACTGCTTGACTCACAAGTTCTGTAAGAATATTGTAAACTAAATATAAAGTTTAGTATGCTTCAGCTACATATAACCTAGCAAAATTGGGTAAGGGAGGAATAACAGGTTTGTTTAAATAACTAGGGAAATGAAATTATTCTCAGTGGTTCTTATAATACAACACTTCCTTCCCTCTCTTTTTTACTATGAGATTATACCTTTATTCTAATGAAAAAAACAGGGACAGCTAGATGGTGCAATGGTTAGAGTACTGGCCCTGAAAGGAGGACCTGAGTTCCAATACAGTCTCAGATATTTAATGCTTACTAGCTGTGTGACCCTATGAAACCCCAATTGCCTCACCACAATGAAAAATTAAAAAAATAAACATCTTGGAAGAAAAGATACTCCCCTTTGACAAAGTCAGCTTCTCAGCTTGTATTTCTGATCCCATTCCTTCCAAACTGTCTCAAGAGCTTATCCCTTGTTATCTCTTTTCTCTTTAAAATCTTCAATCTCTCTTTATTTACTATTATCTTTCCTTACTACCCATAAATGTACTCAGGTCTTTCCCATTCTTAAAAAAATAAAAAATCTCCATTTGATTCTGGCACCTTCTTGAAAATTCATGTGTTTTTTTGGACTGTGCCTTTCTAATTTTCCTAGGATGAAAGTGTAATGGCCACTGACTGGCAGAGAAGTTTTAATCTATTCCATTTTTCCAATTTCACATCTCATGGTACCCCCTGACTCTAGAGCCTCTTTCTTCCTCTGACTAAAGAAGGAGAATGGTGCATAGCTGGAGAGAAGAGAGGTCCTCCCATATCTAACTTAAGGAGATTGCCTTGGACAGTCATCTCTTAATTTCCTATCCAGCTACACTCCTCTGGACTTCATCTTCCCCCGACCCAAATATCTTACTCCCTCTCCTCAGCTTCTTTTATACGTTGTCTTCCCCATCAGATTGTAAACTCCTTAAGAACAAGGAGTTACTTTTGCCTTTCTTTATATCCCCATTGCTTTATAAAGTTCTTGGCACATAGTAGGTACCTAGTAAATGTTTATTGACAGACTGATTGAACCTGAGCTAGTTCAACAGTTCTTGGGAAGTTAGGTGGCTTTCCGCTCCCAAGGGCCCATCATATAGGTATAGGACTTAATGAGAACATTTGATTGGTTTTATCCCTGTTGCAGCCTAGGACTCTAAAACTCAATCCACTAACCTCATCTCTTTATCATGGAGATTACAGGTATTTCTCACCATGGATACTATTTCTGATCACCAGAGTTAATAACTTGGGTATCATCATCACTTCTTCCCTTCCCTTTCACTCCTCATATCCAATCAGTGACCAAGTCTCATTTCAATTAGAGAAAGGATTTAAATGTAAGATTAGGAGAACCAGATTCTAATCCTAACTCTGATATTTACGTGGGTTTAAATAAATGAAGGAAAATACATTTATTAAGTGCTTTTGAGTACTGTGCTAACCACCAAGGATATAAATACAAAAGAAAATACAAGTCACTGTCATTAAGAAGTTTACATTGTAATAGGGGGAAGTAATAAATAGGATGGATCAATGTGGCTATGTGAAAGAGAGTCTGGTATGCTTATCATGTATGTAAGTGAATCAATGTATTTTTATTCATCCTTTGTTTTAGAAGGATGACATCATGGGGTGATGTCTTGACTCACGCATGAATTGGATTTAAATTAGGCAGAGCTGCACATATCATCAGCACCACTACTCTTTCTTTCAGAGTTATTGAAGTTTGTCCAAGACAAAAGTCAGAATGATTGGCAGTGGCTTGGAATACAGTAAATCACCTTGAATTTTCTTCTATGTCTGAACAAACTCTTAAGTATTCCATACTGTCTACTTCAGCCATCTCCATGATTGTTGGAGCAAATTGTTCTCATTTGCCAGTTCTACCAGGGGAAGCCTTTCCATGCTTGAGATAGACATCCCCTAATCCACCAATAAGTTTGAGACCTGTTAGTTGCCCTCAACCTGGTTTAGTCCATCTGCAAAGACAGTTTATTGGATGTGATTGCATTGCACTTTTTGAAGTCACAGGTTAGAACTGGGTGATGGTTGACACCAAATGTGAATGAGCAGCCCTGAGAAGGGCTCAGCAAGTCTTCATACCAGAGGGTCTGGTGCCCTCTGAGCATCCCATACAGCTAATATGTTATTAATGACTGGTTCATAAGAATCAGTATGAGTTATTTTTATAAACAAAAGTCACAGATATTGGAAAACACTGGTTATTGCTCACTATATACAGGGTGAAGGCTATCAAAGAAATAGAAATTCCCTTCTCTCAAGGAGTTTACACACACAATCTCTGGTTATCTGTCTGTCTCTTGTCTCTGGTTCTGTGTGATGTGGTGTGTGTGTGTGTGTGTGTGTGTGTGTGTGTGTGTGTGTCTGTGTGTGTGTGTGTGTATCTGGCTCTGTCTCTGTCTGTCTGTCTCTTTCTCTCTCTGTCTCTGCTTCTGTCTCACACACACACACACACACACACAGACACACACACACTTACACATGAAAAACATTTAATAAAGCATTCTAAGCGCAAACTGAATCAAATTCAGGTGGAGTTAATCAAGGAAGCCATTCTATTCTGTGATCTATCTTGAAGAAGAGCCAGGTAAAGGCAGGTGAAGAGGAGTAGGATGGGCATTCCTGGTATTCACAGAGACAAGAATGAGCAAGTTATGTGGGGGAAATGACTGGAAGATTAGATTAGCTGGAAAAGAGATTTAATCAACACAGGAGAATCATTCTTTGAGGAAAAAAATACTTAAGAGCATGATTGCATGTATTTTTATGTGAAATTCTTCCTCTCTGGATGCCCCCCTATCTACCCACCCCTGATGAGTACAGCTTAGCATTCCTTGGCTTATGAACAGCCTTAAGGAAAGCCTAGAATCTTCCTATACTTTGCCCGACTCTCTCTGCTGGAAGTTACTACTAGCTTTCCTGCAAGGATTATTATCCTCCCCCAGCATTTTAGTTGCAATAAGCAAGTTAGTTTTTAGAATGTATACAGATGGGTTTTAAAAATAAAAAAGAACTTAAATTCGGTTCCCTTAAGCCTAATCTTAGCTTCTTATTTACAGCTGTAATGCTGTCATGCAGTTTTCTGCTATTATTCCCTCAAAGGGAGATGACAGCTATATGTAGCCAAAGAGTACATTGATGTTTAATGTGTGAAAATTGCACTTATTGAGAGACATTTTTATGCACTGCTGAGGAAAATATGCTTGCTTTGTTTTCCTGTCTGTTATTTTATTGGAAGCCTTTTGTTTGTGAAAGTAGGAGCTTTATACAACAATTCAATACAATAGAAACAGCTGGGTATCTTCTTCAATAAAACTGTACATCCTATGTGTTCAAGCACACTATACAAAGTATCCAGAACCTTGGGTCTTTCTCCAGGTGTCACCATCAATCAGTCCTTTAATTTATCAATCCCTTAAATTTATCAGTTTTTTCATTTGTTAAATGGAAAAAAATTGCAATTGTTTCTTACTTTAGGATTAATACTCTTAAAGCATTTTGAAGTCAACAGTTGAAAGAAATAGTTGAAATACAAAAAGTAGGAGTGAAAATGCTCACTTACCCATATGTATTGGTGAAGGCTTTCATTATAATTATGTAAACAGCAGGAAAAGTCACTGGAATGCAGTATTCATCTTTCCTTCTAGGCAATGCCTGTAGTCTCTGGTTGTTACCCAAATGCCACAACAAAAAGCTTGAATATTAATATTGACACTTGTACAGTAGATAGAAAGCTGGCATTGGAGTCAGAAAAACAGTGTTTAACTGACACACAGTGGCTATGGAACTCTGGGCAAGTTACAAGTTATTCTATCTCTCATTACTTTAGTGACTCTATCTCTCAGACCAAAAGAGAAGGGACCAATCTGTCTTAATAGAGAAAATTCCCTTATTTAAGAGTTCATGGGAATTGGAACAGATCTCATTCCATTAGTTTAGAATTTATGGTAAATATAATTATTTATTCATTTGTTTAGAAACAGAACTTATGGTAAATATAACATTCTGCTTCTTTGAGAGACAACTAAAATTCTGCTTCCCAGCTTCTGAACAGTTTTGAAGCCTCCTATCCTTATTCCTTTCTTTCTTTCCCCATAGCTGTTAGCATCAAACACACATGGGTGTTAGACAACAATTCTCTTTTATCTCATTTCAAGCCCTGAAATGAACCCAAGGAGTGCACCCTTGAGATTCACCAATAATTAGTAATACTCATATTAGTAATACTTGTAATTAGTAGCAATCTTGTGAGGTAAGGAAACTAAAGATTTCAGACTTGCCCAAACAGCACCTCAGAAACTACACACAGTTCCCCAGAGAACAGAAGAAGGCTCCTGAGGCATGATTTGGCTGCTGCTTAGTCAGATTCTTACACATCCAAATAAGATGCTAGGTCTGTGTTCTCATAATTTCTAGTTGGAGAAGTTGAGGGTAAGTGCAGAAAAACCACAGGTAATGAATGAAGCCTTCCTTAAGGTCCAAGTACCCAGAGCCATAACTAGGATTGCTTACAACTGGATTAAGCATTAAAAATTGTGTGTGGAATCATTCACACACAAAATTTGTGAAAAGTTTGGAGGGGGAAGGGAGACTAAGAAGAAGGGAATAAACACCATCCTATGAAAAGGGGGTCAGAAACTCTGGGAGAAGAAAAAGCTACTGCTAGGAAGGTTTCCTTCACCTCCAGGAATAAACCACTTAATTGCTTCCTAACTAAGGTCCTAAAGTTAGTTTCTTCATAATTGGCATCCAAGAATTATGATTACTAAAATATATGGGGAAGAAGTAATCTTTATAGCAAATGTCTTTTGAATTGTAGGGTTAAAATATGGCTTCAAAGCATTTCTCAAAATCCTCTAAATAAACAATAATAATTTATCATATTTTCATACCCCTTTAAGGTTTACAAAATAATTGACTTATATTTTCTCATTTGATCTTCACAATAAGCTTGTGATAGATGCTGATATTCTCATTTTAAATATGAGGAAACTGAGAATGAGAAAGATTAAGTAGTTTGATTAGGGTCACTAATAAAGTGTCAGAAGCAGGATTTGATTTCTTGTCTTCCTGACTCTAAAGCTTCTACTGCTTCTATTATTATATTAGAACTTCTATGATATTAGCTTGGAAATCATTTAGGTCAAGTCACTGATTTACAGAGAAAGAAACGAAGGTCTCAAGGTCACTAAGGAAGGCTCATTCGACTGTTAGTAAAATTGAAGTTAAACTGAAGTAGAATTAAATAGATCTCAGACTTTTGGACAATTAGAACTTAAAGGAGACCTACAAATCATCTCATCAAACTCCCTTATTTTTATAAAGAAAGAATCAGAAACCCAGAGAAAGTATCAGTCAGTTTGAGAACCAGTTTTCTCGACTTCTTAGAGTATCCCAAACTTTTTCAGCCAGAGTGCTGAAATTTGTCCTCCTAGAATAAGAAATCTTTCCATGCTTCATTGTAATTACAAAGCAGGTAGAGCAACCCCACTTTGGTACGTTAGACTATATATTCCTTGAAGCAGAGATTGTATTTGCCTTTCTTAATATTCCCAGTGCTTAGCAGAGTGTGTACCCTGGTACATGGTAGGCATTTAATAAATGTTTGTTGACGACCACCAGCAACACTGGCTCCAAGTGAACTATTCTACCCCTTTCAGCCCACTTGCCTATGTACTTCCCCTGCCCTTGCTAGACATGTTTAAATAGCTTAAAAGGAAAAAAATCATACCATTTCCAAGGCATTCCCTCCCTAACCCCAACCATTCCTTTCTGAGGGCAGTCTTTGTGAGAAATGATGTTCAAAAATCTCTTAGACACAGGGAAATATTTCTCATTCTCCAGGGCAGATGTGCCCTCCCATCTCCCATCACAGAACAGTCAGTGACACTTTCAAATTAACCTTTCTGTCCCACTCTTGCCTCAGGTCTTAGAAGTGATTGAAATGCTGGAGAGAGTAAAATTTTAGAGCAATAACAAGATCTCCAGGATTAGGGAGGCAGAGAGATCTCCAGGAAAGTACAGGGACATTCTCCATTGGGTCTGGAGGTATTATTTCATTTCTTTACCACTCTTCACATTAAAAGGCTCTTCTTTGTACAAGCCAATCATTGTGGGTATATTGGGAAATGTTTCCCAGACCATCATTGGTCCCCAGGCTTCCTTCTCTTACCAGATTAAAAAGTGTGGGTTCAAAATAGTCCTCAGCACCGAAGGGACTAGCTCACTAGGCAAGAAGACATTCCTGAGTCAAAGCTGGTCCTTCCTTCCCCAACCTTAGCCAGCTTAGAGCTTGGATCCTTCAGTGCCAATTCTAATGAACTATGGTTCTGACATACATTTAAACACTGAAATAAGTGAGATTGAAATGATTGCTGGTATATAGGATTTTATACTTGCATTCTCTTAGCCTTTCCCTGAGGAATCCCATAAGACAATTAAGCTATTCCCCAGTGGAAATTTACTCCCTCTCTTCTCTTACCATCCTGTTACCAGCTCTGCCAGGACACAGTTTCAGCTCCCACCTGGCTCAGCTTCCACCTTTTTCCTTAGAGGAATACAATAGCTGTCAGATAGACCTTTAAATTTCCTGTCTATGGATGATTTCCTGCCCTGAAGTAAAGCCCTAGACACCTTTCCGTAGTTACAATTCCTTTTTCATCCTGTTTTTTTTTTTAAGACCTTTGTCTCATCTAATACACTCAATGTCTCTAACAAAGATTTACAAACAACCTTTCTTATCTGCTGGCAGATTTTATCCTAGTGATTGTGTTCTTATGTCAGATGACACTTATGGCATCATAAGAATGTAGTTATTAGAATAAAATGCTACAAGTAGATAATGAAGGCTGCTTGGAAAACTATTTGGATTGTGAAATAAAGAGAGAAACAATAAGAACATCATTAGATATTAATGTTTTATAATAGTTCATAGTCTTTAATGGTCAAGAGAATTGTTACTGGAACCTTTTGTCCCCATGCCAGTCAGTGCCCCATATAACATTAGGATTTAAAGGTTACTTAAAGGGGTTATCCAAATCATAGACTTGCCTTCAAGAAAAGTCACACTTAAATTATCTCTTTTCTCCCCTACCCCTACTCCAAATGGGAATAAATGTAATATTTCTCAGTCCCTACTTCTCATCTGAGATTCCTAAAGGCATAAAACTTGACTGCTTGAGAGCCTACTCCTTTTAAGATTTAGTGATTGTTAAATTGTTAAATCACATTCATCTAGAGTTTGCAGGCATACGTGTATATATCATTAGGTCCAAAGTACCCTAGCTGTTCTATTACCAAGCAGGGCTGAAAAATCTTAGGCTATTTTCTAATTGTGTTAATGAAATACTTTCTTATAAAGGTTAGTTGACACTGCTGGGCAGGTGTAGCTATGGCTCTTCCCATGGCACATGTTTTTGAATCTGCTTTTGCAAAGGTTAAATATGAAAACAACAACATTCTACTCTAGATCCTGAGTATGAGGATGGAGGGAGACAGAACTAGAGAAGGGAACAACATTTCCCGCAGCCTGTAAAATCTCCCAGGAACACTTTTTGTGACCTTATGAAACCTGGCTCTCTTATGATCCAGAGGAGAATTGTGTTCAATGAATAGTGAATAAGAAGAAGAACAAAGAGGTATCAATGCCTCAGGGTAATTCTCAGAGCATCTTATGAAGTAGAAAGCAAATAAGGATTATTAGCCTCATTTTATAGATGAGAAAACAAAAATATATAAAGGTATACTCCTTTCTACTAAATAACTCACCCACACCCCTGGCTTTAACTCTCTGCTCTATGCTGATGACTTAAATATAAAACTCTAGACCTACCTCTTCGTTATACCTTATCTGACCTCTTGAATATTTATTCTAACTCCTATCTCTAATTTCTTAAGGGATATTTCTAGTAAAATGGTCTGCTCAATATTACAGGAAGCATTTCTAACACCAATACACCTGAGGGAATCAACAGAATAGGTTTCCTCTGGTGAATAGTGATGTAGTTTAATCAAATCCATGGGTAAACAACAAAGAGAAGACAACTATACTACAAGAGGAGAAGATACAAGAGAATGAGGTGAAATGACAGAGGGTGAAAAAAAGTTGGAGATCTCAACTTTATGAGGATAGAAATATATTCTGCAATAGGAGAATTGGAACTTAAAATTGGTTTACTCTAAAGGAAGTTGATGCATAGGGAAATACTCTGAAGAAGGTAGTGTGCCTTCATGGATAACATACTCTCTTAGGAGAAGAAAAACTAGAACTTTTGAAGGCAACCAGCATCCAGAAAAATGGAAGGATATACTCCAAATGGGAAGGAGTACTTCCCAGAGGAAATACTGAATGACAAATAAGAGAGATGAAATAGTATTTGTATAGCATCTACTCTGTGTTAAGTGCTAAGTGCTTTTACAAATAAATCATTTTATCCTCACAACAACCTTGGGAAGTAGATACTATTATTTTACAATTGAGAAAATTGAGGCAATCAGATATTAAGTGACTCACCCAGAGTCACACAGATAGTAAATGTCAGAGACTAGATCTGATCTCAAATTTCTAGAATCCAGGCCTAACACTTTATCACTCTGCTCCCTAGCTGCCCTTAAATGATCATAGAGAGAACAGGAGTAAAATTGGACAGCAAGATTTGGGACATAGGGAAATTTCTGTAATGGAGCAATACTTTTATCCTCATTAACTCCCTTATGAATTAATATTTCTGAGAATGAGGCAGCACAGAAAAAAAAAAGTGTGAGGAGGCCAGATTTATAATGGCAATAACATGGTAATTGGTTAGAAAAGTAAACTCAAACTTGATTCTTTAGAAGCTTTAATTCCACAAGAAATACAAGGAGATTAAAGTAGGAATAAATAAGTATACAAGTGAAGAAGAAGTAAATAGACAGAATACAAGTACAGAACAGACAGAAAGGAAAAAGAATTACATAAGAGAACAAGGTAAAGAAATTCTTCTCAAAACAAAACCAAGAAAACCTAACAAATAAAAGAAGGTGAAAGAAAGAAGTGGGGACATTTTGAAATAACCACTTAAAAGAGAAGAAAAAAGAAGTGGGAGAAAAAAGAAAAAAGTAGGTAGATAAACAAAAGGAAGAAAGAGAAAGAAACTAATACTTTAAATAAAAATCCATAATTAGATAGAGAGTTGACATTTGGAGGGATCAACTGAAGTTGGAAGATAGAAAGTCTGGGAGAATAAAATCACCTTAAAATAGATTTATCAAAACTAGTCATAGAGAAAAAATGCTGACCTGGAAGAGGAAGGGGAAAAACAAAAAGCCTTCTTCAAAAAAAAAAAAAAAACCCAAACCCTAGAGACAGAAATAAAAGAAAATATGTCAAGTTTTCATAACTTTAAACATGAATGAATTTAACAATCTAATAAAAAGAAAGAGAATGACAGCTTGGATAAGAAAACCATTCTCCCTCATAACCTACTACTTATAAGAAATATCTAGAAAGCAATGACATATAAAGAATAAAAATGAGATAATGGAACAAAATTTATTATGCATCAGGCAAATCCAAATAAAGCAAGAGTTACAATCATGCTTTCAGACAAAGCAAAGCCAAAATTTAATGATATAAGCAGAAATAAAAGAGGAAATTATATTAATACAAAAAGAACCATAGATAATAACAAACATTTATATTAACTTTATGTGTTCCAGATTGCATAGCATATAAATTTCATAAAGGAACAATTAACTATTAAAAGAAGACACAAATAGTAACACAGTATTAGAAGGAAGCTTTAATATCCTTTTCTTACACTTCAATATATCTAATCAAAATATAAACAGAGGAGAAAAATATAGAATTAAACAAATTATTGGAGAATTACAGCTAAAGGATTTGTGATGCCTTCTGAATGGGAATATAAAGGATATACATATTGACACAGGATCCCACATGGCACATTTCCAAAAATTTACTAGTTAGGGCCCAGAGAAATCTCAAATACATGTAAAAAGACAAAAATACTAAATATCTAACTATCTATTGATATATATATATATATGTATATAAATATATATATGTGTTTGTATGTGCATACATAGATATATACATACACAAATGTATATATAGATATATGAAGTTTTGTCTTATTTGGCTCCAAATCAGGCCTTGATATTTCCTGTCTCCACACAGTACTATGTGCATACTCTCAAAACAGTACTTAATACATGATAAATACTTAATGAATGCATTATCATTTATTATTATCATTCATTAATTTATCTGGATTATTCCAAAAGCCTGGAATTGTCTCTTCCATTGTTTCTCAGTCCCTTGAATTTTCCCTAGATCAGGATTATTAAAAATTATCCAGGGCTATATTTCCCTATATATCCTCTTCAAGTGTTACTGTATCTGAGGGAATAAAGATTTATAGTCACTACTGGTGACAAAAGAGGGAATTTTCAGGAGATATACTGATTTTGGACTTCTTTGGAACTCTCAATGTGTGGGCTCTATGATCCTATCCCTTTTCAGCTTTTTTTTTTTTTTTTTTTTTTGTGGGGGGAGGTGGTGCTGTCTTCCTTTATTAAATTATAAACTCCTTGTGGGCAAGAATTGACTTGGTTTTTATTTGTATTTGTCCCCAGTGCTTAATATAGTGCTTGTCACATAGCAAGTGATTAATAAATACTTATTGAAATAACCAGGATTGCCTGACTTTTTACAATACTGTTCTAAAACAATGAGTTTCTAGTTGTTCCCACTACTTCAAGTGAAACATTGTGAGGATTAGTTTCTAACCTCTTGTACCCATAGCCCTACTTCTCCCTGCTTGTGCTGCCTGCCCAAATATGGGAAAGAAGCTATTACTCATCTCAAGATTATTGATTCCAATTGCTGATTAGCTCAGGTGCATTAACATTCCCCACCTGTGTCACTGTGTTCTGCCTGTAACATATAGAAGATGCTTAATGACATTCTTAGTAGACTGATAACATAGAGCTTGTGCATCCCAATCAGGGAAAGGTCTTCCTGACAAATCTCCAGTAGAAATGATACTTGAATAAATGGGTGATAGTGTGTGTTCCAGGATGAGTGCAGTTATCAACTCCTCTGTGCCTTCTCATCTTACATAAATCTTGACAACATCTTTCTGTAAATTATCCAGTTCAATTTCAATTCAGTATACATTTATTAATTACCTGCCAGGTCCATAGGCTGTGCTAGACATCAAGGTGCAAAGACAAAAAAAACTTTCCCTGGCCTAAAGAAACCTATATTCTACTGAAAGAATACAACATGAATCCAGAGAAGTAAATACAAAATATCTATTGAGTAAAAACACAGGCAAAGGAAATACAAAGATTCTTTCTTGCAAATAATTTTATGCTACATTCTTTTTATGCTCACTATGTATTGAATGTCCTTTGGGACATCTGCAATTATGAGCTGTCTGAAATTAAGGTGTTTCATGACTCAGAGCCATATAGCATCAGCAGGAGAATAAAAATATTCTTTGGGTCTGTGAGCAGAGGTTGGAACCATTGGGATTGTAGATCTTATGGAAGTGTTTCAAATAGAAGTCTAAACATGGGAGTTCTGGCTCTTGAGCTTAAATACTCACCTAAATGAACATGGTGATGATGTGAACTTAATCTTTTCTCCTTCAGAAGAAACCCAAATGGGTATTATCAGATAGAACCAATTCCCAGATTATCCTGTTTGTATAGAGTGATTTTGGAGATGGAACTCTTTTGTCTATTTCTCAAACTTCTGTGCATCTATAAACAATCTTTGAGATGTTGATTAGCATATCTTTGGAGAGGTCTGGTACCTGTTCTGCCTTTGATCCTCCCTCTGAATTCCCATCTTTACTACCCTGGTTTCTCTGAGAAACCTCCAAGGCTGTATTTCCCCTATAAAAGATCTGCTGCTGCTGAAGATCTTTGCTAAATTCTCTTTAGGACTAAGACCACCATGAGGTATTCTCTTTCTCTCCTTTATAGTACCTTCTTTTTAATGGTATCTTTTTTTCCTTATTCTAGCTAACTCTCCTCCTCTATGGATCTAACCTTGCCAGTCAATGGCTTACTCCCACCTCATGGAGTATTTCATTTCTCCTGATTAATTGTGAGTTCCTCTGGGGAACTTGTCTTTTCCTTGCTAACTACATGCTCTCCCAATTCTTCAGTGAGTTGCCATTCTTGGTGCCTATTTTACCTGTAATTTTTCTGTGATTTCTTCTCCTAAATCAAACTATCCTTTAAAAATTTATTTAATAATAGCTTTTAATTTTCAAAATACATGCACAGATAGTTTTCAACATTCACCCTTGCAAAACTTGTGTTCCAATTTTTTCTTCCTCCCTCTTCCCACCCGCCTCTCTCCAACAGCAAATAGTTCAATATAAGACACGTGCAATTCTTCTAAACACATTTCCACAATTGTTATGCTGCACAAGAAAAATCAGGTTAAAAAGGGAAAAAATGATAAAGAAAAAAAGCAAGCAAACAACAACAGAAAAGATACAACTACTATGGGGTAATTCATTTTCAGCCCATAGTCCTCTCTCTAAGTGCAGATGACTCTCTTCATCACAGGTCAATTGAAATTGGTCTGAATCACCTCATTGCTGAAAAGGGCAGCATCCATCAGAAATGATCATCACATAATCTTGTTGCTGTGTACAATGATCTCTTTCTTCTACTCACTTCACTTACCAACAGTTCATGTAAGTCTCTCCAGGCTTCTCTGAAATCATCCTGCTGGTCATTTCTTACAGAACAATAATATTCCATAACATTCATATAACAAAACTTATTCAGCCTTTCTCCAACTGACGGGCATCCATTCAGTTTCCGGTTCCTTATTATTACAAAAAGGGCTGCCACAAATATTTTTACACATGTGGATACTTTCTTCTTTTTTATGATTTCTGAGATACAGACTCAGGAGAGACATTGCTGAATCAAAGGGCATGCACACCCTTTGATCCAGCAGTGTTTCTACTGGGCTTATACCCCAAAGAGATATTAAAGAAGGGAGAGGGACCTGTATGTGTCAAAATGTTTATGGCAGCTCTGTAACCTATTTAACATGTATAGGACTGCTTGCCATCTGGGGGAGGGGATAAAGGGAAGGAGGGAAAAATAGGAACAGAAGTGAGTGCAAGGGATAATGTAGTAAAAAATTACCCTGGCATGAGTTCTGTCAATAAAAAGTTATTTAAAAAAAAAGGATATGCACAGATCAAACTACCTTTTGGAAAAGAGGATGGCCATTGTGCATTTGTTACATGTTTATTTCTAGACCTTTTGCTTTGGGAGGTACTTTGTTGTTGTATTGACCAAATAGCTGGAGCTACATAGGGACCCAGAAAAGCAGCAGATGAAACTATACTAATACTGGTACTTTAAAAAGGACTTGATATGCTTCCATAATACTACTTTCACCCATACCCCCAAAAGGGAGGAATTAGAGCTAATTGTCTAGCAACAACATTCCTCCTTCTCCACTTTCATATTCTCCTATTCTCTAATTCTCCATGTAGTCCTTTTTTGACTAGCTTGTCACTTTTATAACATTTCATTCTGCTCTTTTGGGACTTCCCTTGATGTTGATTTAAGAAAGATCTTATCTATAAAATATGGGATAGAAAAATAGGGGGAAGACCTTTCCTGTGCCCTTATAGGAATATTCTTCCCTTATCAATTCTTAGTAACAAAATTTACAGAATTTTAGTTTCCTGTAGTGCAAGAATTAATCACTCAGGTAATATTCAAACCTATGGAACGAGATAGTAATATAAGAGCTGTCAAGAGTTATCTCCCTTTCTCTAAATCATCTCCTTTTCTTTTTCTTTTTTTCTCTCTTATAGGATCATGGATGTGGAGCAATAAGGAACTCTGGAAATCATCTAGTCTTCCTTCTCTGATTTCAACATTTTACAGATAAGGAAACTAAGGCTCAGAAAAGTTAAATAATTTGCCCACTGTTCCCCCAAAAGTAAGTGGCAGGACCAGGATTTGAGTCTAGGTCCTATCTCTAAATTTAGAATTCTTTCCACAGCATGGTAATAAGCAACAACCTAGAGAGTATATCTATTTTTATAATTCTAAGTTCCCAGGAAAAGGGAATGGGATTGTTACTGCCTATTCCAAGCTTAAATATTTCTCCAAATAAACACATTAACATTACAGAAAGTTATGAGACCACACACATATCAAGATGCAATAAAAGGAACAAAGTAATACCATGGGTCAAGACCAAAGGACATTATCATTTCTGAAGGGATCTGAATCACCTTTCTAATGATGTTGTAAGCCTGAGGCAGTCTGTATGGCAAAGCCCTGAAGAACACCAGTCAACAACACGATAGGCAACTAGGTCAAATAGGAACTATAAGGAACAAAACAACTGTGGTGATGTGTTAGGAAATGGCGATAGTGATTAGAGAAGGCAGCAGATTCCAAAAAGGAGGGTAGATCAGGTGACACTGGACCTTATGTTAGCTGTATGTGAGGCTCATTCTTGATTAGCTTGTGCCAGAAGTTTCCTGTAACTCCAGTTCCAAAGCCCATTGGTATGAGAATCTCTTCTTATTGGTGGAGGTATTTCATTACTGCATCACAGGTGGGGCAGAGTTGGCAAAAGGAAGAGAGCTCCAAGTATTTTGGTCTTTTTCAATCTTTGACTCACTTTGGATTCCATTATTTCTGGCTTTCATCTTCAAGAAAGAAGATGGCCAATTCCACATCAGCTTGCTAAAGGAAAAGACTCCAGGAAGACAGGAGAGAAGAGAGTGCCTATCAGCTTGCTACACTGGAGACTTTGGGGAATTTTTTCGATGAAATCTCTCTCATTGATCTGAATTATCTCACTCCCAAAGGGAAAGTTCCTTCACTTTGTATTGTCTGGTATACATTCTCCTATATTTACTTTCTCTATTTCTGTTTTGCTATTGAATTGGATAAATGGGTTTATTTGATAAATGTCATGTATTCATTGTGGAATAGGTATTTGGTGAGAAGAGAATTAAAATTTAGATATAAAGCTAGGGGTCTCCAATTATGTGGGAATATTTCCCATTCTTCCTCTTGCTTCTCTTCCCTTTCACTATATTCCTCTTTCTTTCCTTTCAATTATTCTTTTAAGAACAAGATGTAATAGGATTATGCTCAACCTTTCCAATCAGATTTCCTGTTGATAAAAGAGTTCTGAGAAGATACATGTATCATCTTTCTATTTAAATACACATCTTATCCTTGTTTATTAATCCATAATGGTTTTTCACTAACATTTGTCTTTTTATGCTTCTTTTGACTCCTCTGTTTATATGTTAAATTTTCTAAGCAGCTCTGGTCTTTTCTTTAGGAATGCTTGGAAATTTTCTATTTCATTGATGGTCTGTTCCCGACCCCATCCCCCCCAATAAAAAGTAGGCTCAATTTTGCTGGGTATGTTATTCTTGGCTATAAGCCTAGATTTTCTGTCTTCTGGAATATCATATTGCAAGCTCTCTGCTCCTTTATAAGTGGCTGCTAAATTTAGTGTGGCTCCTCAGTACCTGAATCCTTTCCCCTTTGCATGGGGAATATTTTTCTTAACCTGGGAGACCTCCGTTTTAGCTATAATATTCCTGGGGGAAAAGTCACAGTTCTTTTTTTGGTTATGACTTTCAGATATCCAACAATTCTTAAATTTTCTTTTCTCAAATATGTTTGTAGATTGCTTTTGTAATGAGATACCTTACATGAATATAATGATATACGAAATCAAGATGTATTTTTCATGTTAAAAACCTTTTTTGTATCATTCTTTTAACATTTCCTGGTTCTCACTGTAGCCCTGAAATGGTTTATCTGTTATCCCTCATCCTGTACAACAGGATCACCTCTTTTATGGACTATGTACATCCTTGTTGGCAATATGCTACAGCATCTTTATCCTCATCATGGGTCTTTCTAATGTCCTTTAAGTTTACCTTATATTTGCATAAGCATTATACTTTCCAAAATATTTGAGATTCTAGTTTAAAAAATAATAGCTAACATTTATATAGTGCTTTAAGGTTTATAAAGCACTTTATATACATTATCTCATTTTTATCCTCACAGCAAAAGGTAGGAGGAAACTAAGGCAAAAAAGAGTTAAATGTTGCCCAGAATCACACAAATATTAAGTATTTGAGGCTGGATTCGAATCCAAAAGAATGGTAGTAGGTAGCATAGTACAGTTGTAATCTTTTTAGTAAGTTATTAAACCTTTGAGCCTCAGTTTCTTTATCTGACAAATAGAAGATACAGTGGATAGAGTACAACTAGTTAGAGACAGAGTTGAGACTTGAATTTTGGCCTTTGGAATCTCAGTCCAAGTTTATTTTTTTTACTGTACTATGCTACCTACTACCATGATGGAATTCTCTTTTCCTCAGGAAATCTGGAATTGGGTTTATTTTTCAACTGAAAAAGAATAAGGCAAAACTTTTTGAAATTTATCTCAGGATTCCATTACCTTATATTTATTAAGGCAATGAGAAGAACTTATACTTAATTCGTTAGACTGGATCTAAATCAAGAATAGAGGATCTTGGAATAGTTTTATGTTCCCCAGCCTCTCCCAAGTGCCTGAATAGAGAATAAATTATATCATTGCCAAAAGGAATGCCTGGTGATAAGTAAGGCTACTAAATGGAGTGGGGAAAAATACAAAGGAAAAAGTCAGAGGGAAAGAGAAGTGTTGGCAACTGAGAAGTGGAACCTGACAGTTTAACTCTTATCTTGTATGAAGGCGATAGCAACAAAATATTGAAGAGCTCTAGGAATTCGTCCTTGTCTTGTCTTTGAAACTGGTAGACTGGGGTGGCTATTCAATAGATATAGAAAAGAAGAGAGAGGAAATATTAACTCTTGATTTCACCTTCAACTAGCAGATTGAAAACTCCTGAAGATTCAAGAGAATCTTTAGGGTGAAGAGACCTTGTATTCAGATCATTTACACTGGGGATTTACATACATATTTAGGACTAAGATTGTTTATCCTAAGAGTGTTTAATTTGCCTCATTTACATAAGACTTTCTCTTGTAATATTATGAACTGTGTGCTTATGAGTAAGGGATTAGAATTAGTATATTGGCTTGTGGAAGGGTGTGGGAAAGTGGAAAGGTAATAAGCATACATTTCCCTAGGTTTCCTGGATAAGGTCTATTAAAAAAAAATAATCAAAGAATTTTTTAAAAAGAAAGGAAAAGAGAAAGAGAGAGGTAGAAAGGGGAAGTGGGAAAGAGAGAAAAAAGAACAAAGAAGAAGAAGGAAGGAAGGAAAGAAAGGAAGGAACGAAGGAAGGAGGGAGGGAGGGAGAAAATTTCTTTAAGTTATTTATGTTATGAGAGTTACTGACACAAGGGTTATACTAGCAATAATTTCTGTGGCAGTTGAGGCCTTTTTTTTTTTTTTCTGCTAGCATCCTCTTGGGAAAATCCTGACTGGACAACTCTGAAGAAATAACTGCAATAGTTTTGACACCAAAAAAAGTCATCCTTGGGGAAATCTAGACACACCCAGTCTACTTTAGTTCTGACCCTTCAAATTTTTTTTTTTTTTTTTTTTTACAGAAACCAGTTTTCATAAAGCTAACAAAAGAGCGATTTACTAATTTTTTCTCCTTCTTTCATTGTTTATTCTTCTTCCTTCTCCCAGCTGGTGGCTTGCATTTTTGTACCATTCTTTTTTTCTCCTTTTTTTTTCTTTTGCTTTGTTAAATTTTTTTTTAATCAAGGGCATATCCTCTGAAGATCTGATACTTCCCTCACACATAATGATGTAGGCCACTTCCCTATCTACCCTTCTTCTTCTTTCTTCTCTAACCCATGGTTAGTCATTTTGTAATGTAGATGTCTACAGAATGAAAAAAGCTTGGTGGCTCTAAATAGTTAGATCAAGTTTCTTTACCTAGAGGATGAATGGGGCATATCAAAAGAGAGAGCCAGAAGGATTGATACATACCCAAGACTACAATCTCAATCTCCAAAGGAGATCCAACAACCCATCTTCAACCCATTTTAGCGTCATCTGACTTATTAATAGTGATAGTCTGCTTACTCCAAATATTGTTAATCTTTAAGAAGCTCCAATTTCTTTTTCTACCTCAATATGAAATTGCATAGCTCCTAACATTTGTAAACTATCTAAGAGTCATTTATTACTTGAATACTGCCATTTCCTGTAGTTATATTATGTTTAGGGTTTCATTTCCCCAAGATAGATCAAAGACGGGACCTAACATAGCAATGAGGCAATAGAAGTTAAGTCTTATGTGAAATAACATGTCTGATAAGTTGATTTGTAAATGTCAATAAATCATAACTTAAAATGAGATTTTGCCTATGATCCTTGAAATTCCAGATCTGACAACCATAGCTGAGAAATATCACATTAGGGGAGAGACATCAAACTTCTGATCTGTGGACTGCTTGTTACCACAGAACTCAGAGCAAACCAGATCAAAATGTAATCGAGAAATATTTTAACAAAATAAATTTTAAAATATCCAACAATAGCTGAAGGCATAACTTATGGTTTTCTAAGTCAATATATAATATTCAGGGAACCATTTTTATTGAATTGGAAACTATTGCATTAGAGAACCTAGCAGATAGAAATCTCTCTCAGACACAACCCCCACTTTCCTAAAGAGAATTAAGGACCCATTATTTACATCAAAGTAAACAAATACCATTTTTCAGCTTCCCAGCTTTCTTTCCATTGCCTGACTTCTTTCTGTTTTCTGATCATTCACCTTGGGTGACGAATTACAAAGTAGTACTTAGTATAAGCGTTTTATTTCCCAGAGTTTAAAGATTTGGCATAAATGGGTCCTGCAAATATCTGGACTGACAGTTTAGAGTTGTCAGTTCTAGAACACTGAAATGATAAGCCTCTGAAAATGAATTTATTCCTTTTCAACTCTTTACCCACTGATCCTGGTTCTACAAATCCTATTCAGAGCCTCATGTCCCTACTCAACACTTGCATCTCCCATGTGGTTCACTGGGGAAAGTATTGATTGAACAGGCAGAAGATTTGATTTCAAAACCTTCCTCCAATATTAACTACCTGGGTAAACTTGTTCAACTCCTTCATATCCCTGGGTCTCAATTTTCTTATCTGTAAAAAGAGATCTAAGGTTTCCTTCAGCTCCAGAGCCATGATGGTATTCCAACACAGCGAGCTTTTCCTTGTCCTGAGCTCCCTCAACAGTAATCAGTGCCTAATATTATTTCATTGTGTGTGTTTGTCTCCCTAAGAGACAAACTCTCTAACCTTCTTTTTATCCCTCCTAAGACTTACCAAAGTACTAAGCAATGAGAAGGTACTTTCTATGAATACTTGGGCATTTTAATTCTCTCCTATCCAACAATTTTGGATGAGGTGAGAGGAATAGTTAACCGTCATATACTGATTTTCAATGGCCAGCTACATTTGTAGATTTTTCAAGGACAAATTCCAGGGAAAATGACCCAAAAAGAGGAAATTCCTCTTTAGGATCTAGTCTCTTTAGGATATGGAACCCTATATATGCCAGGATTGTTGGGTAGATAGGCCATGAATAACCATGAGAAATGGCATGATACCTCACCAAACACTTGTATGACAGGAAAAGGAAGTAACTTAGTCATATAGTAAGAACTGAGAATAACAGATGGATAGCCTTAGTGTTGAACTGGTATGCCTAAAATATCAA
The DNA here is from genome assembly GCF_016432865.1 of Antechinus flavipes. Classification (NCBI taxonomy): domain Eukaryota; kingdom Metazoa; phylum Chordata; class Mammalia; order Dasyuromorphia; family Dasyuridae; genus Antechinus; species Antechinus flavipes. The sequence continues at coordinate 365,071,404 of NC_067401.1, forward strand.
AATAACCAGGGGAAAGTTTTCAACACATTGAGAGAGTATACTAAAAAATATTTATGGAAGAAAATGGATAGATTCCTATAAGATAAGAGGGAATATTTGGGTTGTGAGATACACTGGTTGGGAAGTACAATATATAAAAAAATTTGGATTTCACTGAAGTAATCTTTTATTCACAGTCAAGCAAAACAAATTTCCCTTTTGGCCATGTCTAAAACATGCTTCCTTTATGTATATTAACACAAGTATGTTGGGTTACCTTGGAGCTTAGGTGAATTCATAATAAACATTTCCCACCTGCCCTAATCATTTGTAGGATGAATTTTTTATGTTTAATTGAAAAAATGTGGTTTCTCCTATAATTTTATAATCTCTGCGTAGTCCAAAGTTCTTCTTGGAGTCCCTGTCTGGGGAGCTATGCTTAACTGCTTCCTTCTATTCTACCAACTTGGCTTTGTCTAGAAGTACTTAAATACTAAGGTTTCATCTCATCCTCAAACAATGATTATAAAGTCACAGAAACTCAGACTTAAAAGGGACATCAGAAATCATCTAATCTAATTCATACTTGACAGAAATTCCTTATAGCTTTTCTGATAAGTAATCAGTCATTTAGCCTATGATGAAAGAGATTCTTTGAAGGGAAACTCACTACCTCCCATGGCAGACTATTATTCTTTGGTCTTTTTGTTGTTTTATTATTATTATCCTTTTGTATAAAAATTGTTTTTGTTATTTAGTTGTTTTAGACTCTTTGTGATTTGATTTGGGGCTTTTTTGGGCAAAGATACAGGAGTGGTTTGTCAATTCCTTCTCCAACTAATTTTACAGATGAAGAAACTGAGACAAACAGGCTTAAGTGACTTGCCCAGGGTTACCCAGCTATTAAGTGTCTGAAGTCAGATTTGAACTCAGACAGAAGAGTCTTCCTGCATGGAGTTCTATCCACTGCTAGGAAGTTATTTCTTATATCAAGATAAAATCTGACTCTTTACAAATATAATCCTCTCTTTTTAATTCAGCCTTGTGGAGAACAATATAATCCTCCTTCCCATTTATATAACACTTTAAATTTTACAAAGTGTTTTCCTCACAACAAACCTATGAAGTAGATATTACAAGTATTATAATCTTCATTTAAAAATCAGTAAACTAAGCCTCAATAAAATAAAGTGGCAAACGGTAACCTCTAACCCAGGAGTTCTCTTAGCAGAATAAAATTTTAAAATAGCTGAAAGAAATGCTAAATTTCAATTACAATTTTGAAATAAAGATTTTTTTCCCATTCTTATTCAAACATCCCCTGAAATCTATCATGGACTCCTTGGGGGGTCCATGAATCTCAGGTTAAAAACACTCCAAACATTCTATAACATTTCAAAAACAAGTGTTATAATGGCTTTGAAACAACTCCCTTAAAAGTATTTTTAATGCTAATAGGGGTATCTAAACAGTTTCACTTCTGTTTGATCAGGAAAAACCAAACTGAAGAAAAAACCCCAACATCTCTGATATTTTCAGTTAATGGCATAATTTCCATGGGGAAAATATGTGAACTTCTCTCCTCAGCCTGCAAAATTATTGCAAAATATACTGTTAAAGGTCATTAACTGATCTTAAAACAATTGCTTGTAAACTATCATTATAATCACATACAGCTGAACTACATGCCAGACTGTAGCAAAGAAAAATAGAAAACTCCCAAATTGGTAAATATGTCCATTGAGTCCCACCAGAACTATGCTATGTATTATACACAGCATGAGTGGCTTGATAAAGCCACTTTGTTGTTGTTAGTTATTCAGTTATGTCCAATTCTTTATGGTCCCATGTGGAGTTTTTTTTTTTTTTTTTTTGGTCAAAAGTACTTCTCTAGATGAGGAAATCTGGAGATAAACAGGGTAAAGCAACTTTCCTAGAATCACATAGCTTGTAAATGTCTGAGGCCAAATTTGAACTCATGAAGATGGGTTTTTCTGTTTTCAAGTCCATCTGACTGCCAAGGAGAAAAATCAGGATTGGATAAATAATTCTAAGAAACATCTGCATAGAGATGATACTTGAATTCAAGGGATCCGATAAGACTACCAAGTGAAGAAGAGGACCCAGGACAGAATTGGGGGACACTCAGGATTAATTAGCAAAGAACCAGATGAAGATCCATAAACTAATTGAGGAACAGTCAGACATGTAGAAGGAGAAGTAAGAGAGAACAGTGTCAAGAACACTTAAAAAGGAGAGAGTATTTTAGAGAAGATAATAATTGATAGTGTCAGCTCTGCAGAAAGGTCAAGAAAAATGAGGATTGAGAAAAGACCTTTTGATTTGGTGATCAAGAGCTCATTAGTAACTTTGGAAAGAAATTTTAGTGAAATGATAAAATTAAAAGCCAGACTGCCAAGGATTTGGAGTAGAATTAGGGGAGAAGTGGAAGCACTGATTATAGGCTGTTTTCACTAGTTGGCTACATAAAGTAGGAGAAATAAAGGATAATAGGTTGTTTAAATCAAGTGAAGGATTTTTGTTTTTTGGGTTTTTTTTTTAGGATGAGGGCGTCCTATACATATTTGTAAGCAATAGGGAAGCAATTGAAAAATAAAAAGCTATTATTTTTTAAAAAAGTAATTGTTCTACTCACCCAGTGTGTCACACCTATGGAAAACTTGAGGATTCTCCATTTCTTGGATCTCTTCTTTGTTTTTTGACACTGTTCCTTCCAGACCCTCTAGGTATCTGTTCTATTTCATATTTGTCTTTTGAAATGTCTCAGGACATGACTATTCTCCTAACTCATTAGAGGGGAGGAAAGAGCAGAAAAGGAAGGGTTCAGTATGTGTTACATGTGCAACCAATCACCAGTCAAGGGATGAAATTCAATGGAAGAAGCAAATTTATGCTGATCATCAATTCAACAAAGTTCCTTCTGTCTAGCACATGAGGGATAATTTTTGTGACTTGGTTGCTGCTTGCATTTAGCAGTCACTAGATTTGCTGAAGGCTGTCAATCCAAGGAGTCCTCATTTTTCCACCACAATCTGGAAATTCCCTTCTTCCTTATGCATATGAGTTCTGTGCTAGTGAGTCCAAACCCAAGACAAAGTTCCTCTATTAGAAGCCCTACTGGTTTGTATCATTTGTAGACCTTAGAGGATGATTATGAGAACTAGAAAGAGATGCTAAGATGAATAAAATTCACAAGACAGTTAAAAAAAAAAAAACAGCTGTAGTCTCTCAGCAAAGCACATTTTCAAAATCATGTGTCTGAGGCTTCTTCTATTGAAAGAAAGTCAATTGTTTCTAATATCAAGTAGTTGGTAACTAGAAGCTATTCTATGGGTATGTTTTTTGTTGTTAGTCATCCAGTTCACCTTTTTTCTTTTCCCCCTGTGCAAAACCGAAGCACATCAATACATCTATGAAAACATTTATACACATATCCCAATGTCCTTACTGCTTTGTCATAGAAAGGGGCATTTATGCATATTTGAATTGTCTTTGCACACCTATACAGTGAGCTGGTAGTGAAGTTTGTTTTTCCTCAAGAAAGACTGTACCCTGTCCTTTCATTGCTGTACATTATTGAAATTATAGCATTTTCTTTTGGTTCTTTTGACTAAGCCAATTAGATAATTCTCTGGAGAGAACAAGCAAAAAACACTATCTAAAAGAAATATGGTATTTCAAAATACCAAAGGCAGTACTACAAAGAGTTTCCCTGGATGAATGGATTTCAAGAATGCCTAGACAACAAACATTATTTTTAGATGTAACAAACTACTCAGTGATAGCTCAGGTAGCTACAGAGAATGCCTGCCTGCTGCTTGTTTTTATGCTAATGGATTAGCATTAGAAGGAAATGTTCCCTGTTGACATCCTGTGATTGCCACACAAGATAGAGATGCATTATATAGATGAATGCAAATGTTTTTTTTTTTTAATAAAAGCTTCTTGTTTTAAATGGAATGATTTTCCACTCTAGGCTAATAGTTTTTAAATGTTCTTTGCAGTCAGTCAACAGTTGTGGGGATGGTCACTTGATGCCCCAAGAAGACTTTGGGACAATTAAATCAATAACTTTTTTATGCTCCTCTTCTCCCTGCAGCATAAACAAAAACAGTTTACTGGCTTTTATTCTTTAATCTTACCAATGACCTAAAGAGTATCAAAAATATATTAAATGAAGAATTAAGTAAAAAAAATGAAGCTATGTGCTCAAGTTAACACAAAAAGAAAAGAAGAAAAATGTGAGAAGAATATAAAATTATGTTTGCACTATGCAAGTGAAATGCTAGGAATAGCAAATGGTTCAGAAAGAAATTCTTTTCCTACCTGCAACCCTCAGATTATGAGTATACAGTAATTAGAGCATTATAGTGGTCTGAATCTGATTGTTAAAAAAAAAAGCCAAGTTCCATCTACAGAAAAGATAGTAATCAATAAAGACTGGTTAGCAAATGGACTTTAGAGATGAAGTTTAGCTTAATATGAATATATAAAATATTAGATAGGCTTTTATATACTGATAAAATATTCTTTAAAATAACCTTAGAAATAAGATTGATTATAGATGACTTTGTGTTGCAGAGATCTAATTCACTTATCTAACACTGGATAACAAGGCTTATTAACTTCAAAACCCTTATTAACTTCAAAATCCTAAAATGGGAACAAAACCCAGAAGAAAGCACAAAGCTAAAAGGTAGATGGACTTTGCTCTATTCAATAGTTTAAAATTCATCAAAAATAGTCTGTGTTCACTTTGAGAATGAAAAAGCCTGGGGGTGGGGGAGAGAAAGAAAAACAGGATGGGAGGAGGAGACAGGGTCAGGAGAGGGAGATGTTAGATCATTGATCTGATCTTAATAAAAGGAGTGAAAATCCTGTGTGCCTTTTTTATATATTCTTCTTGCTTTTTTTCAATCTAGTCAAGTCACATGTATGAGAGCCTGGAAAAAATTACCCTCCTTTTGGTTAACTTTTCTATTGTCTCCTTGAGGGTTGAAGAAATTATGCCTTCTGCACTATAAGTTTTATGATAGATTTTATAATCTTCTTAGGGAGTCATCCCTCATAATGGGAAAAAATGATTTCACATCTAGAGGCTCCTGTTAACAAAAGAAACCTGTTTCCTTAATCCAGTCATATGGCTGGCTACTGTTCCCTTTTCCTAGCTAGACCTGTTGTTCTGGCTACAGCTGAGGTAGGTGATGGATTATTGGGCTCTTCTTCCACATAGCTTGAGGGTAATGAGATGTTAATCTGTGAATACAATATTGGGAGCTTTCTAACTGAACTGAACTGGGGCAGTCTTCTGTATCTTGTAGCTCTACCTGTCTGCCATTTTGGAATTTCGATGTGAGAACCAGAGAATGTGGTGGGTCGGGGAAGAAAGGAAATTATGTCAGAGTGGCAAGAGAATGAGAAAGGATGCTCCACAGTAATTTACACCTGCCCCAAAGCACTACTTCTTCTCCATCCTTCTGTCTCAACAATGATGATAGCAAAATAGAAACATTAAGTGAAATTGATTGGTATGGCCGCCAGGGGCAGGACCATCGGATACCTAGAAATATCAGTCATTCCAGATGAACTATGACTGAAAAGACCAGAAATCAGTATGCTGAGGATGTATCTTCAGGAATAGCAGCACAATGGTTCCAGAGTCATCCTGACAATTTTCTGCCAAACCAATTTTCACACTGACTAGACTTTCCAAATGGGATTTAGGACTACATTGTTCACATTAGGTCATGGATGTTCTCAGCCCAGGACTCCATAAAAGCATCCAGGATCAGAGACTAGTATAGGTCAGTAGGGTGACCTAGTTAAGTACAGAAGCTAGAGATCAAGGTGGGGAAAAGGGAGGGAGGGTGTGCCAAAATTCAGTTAAGAATGGAGAATGTGACTCCTAAGGGCAGAGCTAAGTCAGGAATGTCATAATGAAATGAAAGGCTTGTCTATATACGCTTTGTAACTATTTGTATTTGTCTTTCTTATCAATAGTGAGAGGAAGGCTGGGAGGGAGAGAATACAGATCTAAAAATAAAATAAAATTTAATTTAAAAAAAAGAAAGAAATGAAAGAGGCAAGCAAGTCAGGAGCCTGAATAGGCTCACTTGTTTCAAAATGCAGGAAGCCAAGTTGGGCAGTAATATTAATCAATCAACAAGGTTGTATTAAGTGCCTACGGTATACCAGTTACTATGCTAGACACTGGAGATAGAAGACAAAAATGATAGAGTCCTGATTTTTAAACCAATTGTATTCTATTGGGGAAGACATATATGTGAATATGTAAAATGTGAGTTTATATTCTTATGTAAATATTACCATATAATTATAATTACATTAATTATTTAAACTAAATTAAATATATAATAAACATTATATATACATAAAACACATTACTTTTTGGAGTTGGTAGTAATGGGGCATATGAACAGCTGGAAGGATCAGGATAGTCTGTGTAAAAGAACATATTAAAAATTTGGGGATTTCTGTACAATTTTTAGCTAAGAAGGGAATCTTGATTTGGAGTTTCTGGAACAAGTATTCCTTTTCCATCTTTTGAAACACCTCAAAACTTTGAAGATTTATAATTTCCTTATTATAGTTGGACTTTACTGACACTCATCACAAACCCTCTTTGTCTTAGAGGATACTCTTCAAGAGCTGTTATAGCTGTAGTAATGAACCCACAAACTTAGCAAGGTTGGATCTCAGATAATGCCCATTAAGAATAAAATGTAGCCAATGTGTCTCCAATTATATTGACAGAAGGCATTTTATAAGAGCAAGGCTACAATCCTGCCTGTTGAATTTCTGGGTTCTGAAACAAAAACAAATCTGTATAATAGATTAAAATGACACACTTTATAGATAATAACAACTAGTATTTTTTAGCATTTAAAGATGTATAAAGCACTTTATATATATCACCTGATTAGATGCTCCAAATAACTCTATGAGGTAGGTTTTTGTCCAATTCTACAGATAGGAGAATTGAGGTTTAGAGAAGCTAAGTAGTTCCCCTGTTCATCTAATTCTTAGGTAACAGCGGCAAGATTCGAAGCCAGTGTTTGCCAGTTCACTGTGAATTCATAGCAGGAGAAATTAATCAAATTAAATACATGTGAACCAGAAACTTTACAAATTCTAAGGCAACTTATGTAGGAGCCAAGGGCTGCAGAATGTTTCTCCACTGAGACAAGCTCAGGAATAGGCAAGAAAAAGTTTCCAGTCCTTAACAACTCCAAACAAGGAGCAGTCAATCCTCCCTGGCCAAAACCTGGTCATTTTTTAAATGTCACCAAAAGTTGGGTCAGTTTAAAATAAGGCAATGGAGCACTCGTGACCTATTGACTTTGTTATGTCATCAAAATTTGGCTTTCAGCCCAAAGGAGGGCAGATTTCTTCCCTGTGATTCATACATTACCCACAAATATAGCTACCATATGTCCCAGATATTCTGAGACAATCCTTGTTTCAAGAAAAGATGTGTACTTTGGTGAAGCTTTCCAGAAGGAATATCTTTTGTCAGTACACGTGACAGTAGTTTTGGTTCTGAAAATATGATCACTATATCCTTAAGGTTTTGGTATTTAAGACTTCTTACTAAAAATTTCAAAGCTCTCAGCAGCACTTTCAAAATGCCATAATTTTTCATTAATAGAAAAGTCATAGGAAAAGTGTAGTAAGAGTGTTATGGTCAAGAGCTGGCACTCAAAAATCCAAGTGGGGAATTAAATTAAATTCATCAAATACTCATTAAGTTCTTCTTATTGTTCCCATAATCAGGAAGGCTTGTCAATTGATATGTGCACCAGCTGGAGAGATAGCTAAATGACAAAATGGACAGAAAACTAGACCTGGAATCAGGAAGAACTAAATTAAAATCCAGCCTTAGACACTTACTAGTTGTGTGATTCTGGACAAGTCCCTTAACTTCTACCTCAGTTTCTGAATAAGTAAAATGGGAATAATAATAGCACCTACCTCCTAGGGTTGTTGTAAAAACAAAATGAGACAATATTTGCAAACCTTATAATATGTAAATGCTAGCTATTATTGTGATGATGATGGTGGTGGTGATGCTGGTAATGATGATGGTAACCAGGCCTTTGCTTCAGTGTGTGGAATTTGTTCCCTTGGGGATTGGGGTTTGGCAATTTGTACTCTTGTTTCCCAAGGCACTTTTTATCACTAAGGGCTGTATTCTCTGGAGAAGGAGCTAGGTCCCCTGCTGATATAATTGCCCCTATAGGAGGACTGTCCTGTGGATTCCCCTTCTCTTCAACAGCTGAATTTGCCACAGGTGCATAAATTCCTAGCTAGAGTTCTGATAGTAGCTATTGCAAATAATAATGATATGGGTACCAGTTACTCTTTCCCTCTGAACCTACCCAGGGTCAACATAGAAAAGCAGAGGTACCAGGCTTCTGGGCACGTATTATTTTTTCACAGATAATTCATGCCTTTTGTTTTTACTTTGTAGTTTTTTTTTTTCCTGACTATATTTCTTCTTTTGTCCTACCCTCTTAGCCTTCCTTTGTATCAAAAATTAAAAAAAACAAAAACAAAGACCAGATCCCTGGTCTCTGGATCCATTTAATTTTGAAAATGACATCAATGAATGTAAACTAATAAAGCCCATCCTATCTAGCAGGCCTAGGACCATGTGCTTTATATCACATCCAGTATCCCACCCAGGTTATTTTCCCTGCCATTGTGGGTTTCTCCTACCCCAAATCTTCCTATATTTTATTTTGGAATTAATATCAAATCAGTACTACCATTGTTTCTGGAAATCTTGTTTTACTTGACTCCTTTATGGCTTCATTCACCACTCTGTGATTCCCTAGAACAAAATATCCTGAACCAGACATCATTGCAACATACATACATATATATGCATGTTCAATATTCCTTAGTCTTATTTCCTGACCTTCAAAGACTCTTCATAAACAGGAGCTCTCCTACTTTATTTATCAGCCCTGTGATATTTCACATTACTTCCTGGTCACATAATAAATGCTCCAGTTAAGTTGGACTTTCCCCCATATACAGCTCGTCCTTTCCTATCTCTACACCTTTGCTCATGCTATTGGTTATGGGTGAAAATCATCTACCTCTCTTTACCTATTGGTCCAAATTAAAGTCACTCTCTCCTTCAGACCTTTAATGGTCCATCCAGTCAATAACAAAATGTTTCCCCTTTGACATCACATAGGATTTTATTATGCATTCTCTAAAGCAGTTATATACAGTAATATTACTGGGGCCTATTCTGTTTATTTTTGTGTTGAATCCTCCTACAACAGAGAGAGACTATGTTATCTCTAAACTTTTCATCTCTTCCGGCACCATCCATAGTAGATGCTTAATAAATGTTCTTTGAATTGAGTTGTCATATTTCAGCATCCTTAATGATGTGAGAAGATATGACCAAATAATGATCCTTCTGTCTCTCTATTTCCTCTTAATCAAACTAAGGAGATTGGACTCAATCACCCTTAAGACCCCTTCCAGCTCCAGAAGTTCTATTTCTTAATTTGTGTCACTTCTCATTTAGGGGAGTGTCTGCAGGTACAAGTGATTGCAACAGAAGACTAGGATCTCTGGGGAATCCTTGAAGTGAAAAACAGAGGAGCTGTACTGGGTAGGTAGGCAGGCCATCTCCCTGTTTGTTTGCCTTGCCACTAGAGGATAAGAAAGGGAGAGGAAATAAAAATCTAGACTAGCATACTTGGATTCTATTAAAGTCACCTGAGTCAAAGCTTTGGTGAAACTAATGGTGAAAATAAAATGAAGATCTATTTATAGATTAGCTTTTATCTTGTTCTCTCTGTTCTTTATTTGTGTAGCTCTTTGGGAATTGTAACATTTTCAACAATTTCAATCTCAACAAATTTATTAAATACCCACTATATACTTAAATAGATTAATATCTACTGCTATTGTACATGTCAATTGAAAAGAACCAAGTCTAAGGTCATTATAATTATTTATTCACAATAGTCTTATTAATGATAATTACATTTATAATAAAAATACATGTAAACATGTCTAACTATGCATTTCTTAGATGTCTCTCCTTATTGTACCTAGTTAGCTTAATGGTATAGTGCATCAAGGTCTAGATGTGAAGTTGGTATAGATTTCAGTTCAAATCTCACTTAAGACTCTTTCTAGTTGTGTGGCTCAGGGTCAATTGCTTAAGCCTCAGTTCCTTCATCTGTAAAATGGGCATAATTATAGCCTCTATTTCACAGGACTGCTGTGAGAATAAAATTCATAATGTATATATATAAAGCACCTTGCATATTCTAAAGTGCTATGTCAATTTTATCTATTTTTATTATCAGGATATTAAAGTATACTGTAAATTGAAAAAGATATTTGATTCAATGTAATCAAATCAACCAATTCAGTTCAAACCTACAAGCATGGCATTGTGAAAGGCACCAGGAATACAAAATTAGAAATGACCTAGGTCCTGGTATCAAGAAATTACTATCTAATAGGGAGAAATAAAGACAAACAAAACACAAAAATGCAAAAAAGAGTGAGATAAATGCACAGAAAAAATCTGGAGGAAATGCTCTGAGAAAACCAAGGGAGTGAGCACTCTAATTAATGAGAAGACTAAAAGGAACAGGGAAAACTGTACAAAACAGACAATACCTGAGTTGAGCCTTAAAGAAAATGCATTCCAGATGGGGAAGACCAGTTGTTTTGAAGACATGGAAGCTGAGGGTGGAATGTCATGTATTATGAATAGGTGGCAGATCAATCTGACTGTAATGAAGGGTGTGGAAAAGAAAATAATATAAAAAAAGACAAGTATGGGGGATCATAATGTAAAGAATTTTAAAGGTCAGACTAAAGATTTTTTATTTTATTTTAAGTACAATAGAGAGTCATTGGAGATTTTTGAGAAGAGTCATGATTATATCTGTGTCTTGGGAATATTAATATAGTAGTTGTGTGAAGAAGGATATATTTGAGAAGAGAGACAGATGCTTTGAGAGAGTATTGCAGTAGTCCAGATGAGAGACAAGAAGGTTTCAAGTAAATATAAGAGTGATAGAAAAGAGGTAATAGATGTGAGGAATGTTATTGAAATAAGAATGGCAAAACTTGTCAACTTGTTAAATATGGTAAGAGAGAGGGTAAAATTGTGAATCTAGGTGACTGGAAGGATGATGATATCATTAGTATGAATTGGGAAGTTTTAGGAGAGATGTTTTTAGGAAAAATATAATGAGTTCCATTTTGGACATGTTACATTTGAGATGTATTTGGGATAATTATTATACTATTTATTGGGAAAGAAATTATGTAATTTTGGAATGGTAGTAGGACCTGTGAATGCTTATGAGCTTAAGAAAAAGTGTAGAGAGAATCAATCAAGTTGTCAATCCATCAATATTTACCAAGCATCTATTATAGGCTAGAAATTATACTAAGAAATTTTTTTTGTTTCCTACTATATGCAAGGCATCTGGCTAAGTGCTTGAGAGTCAGAGACAAAAATTAAACAGTCTATTTTTTTTAGTTTTTTTTATTTTTGAAATATTTGCATATTCAATATATATTGAATATTTAAACATTCACCCTTGCAAAACCTTGAAACAGCAGGGTTTTCAAGGGGCTTACATTCTATGGGGGTTAAAGGTGAAGAATCCCTTTGCAAAATTAGCAATTCCATCCTTAATTCATCTGTTTTTTAAGTTCATATTATGGTTGCCAGGTAGTAGTATATCAAAGCACCCAGGCTTACCTGTGCAATGTTAGTATTATCATTATTATGCTTGATTCTCCTCTTCCATCAAGGAAGGATACACTTTTATAGCCCATGTAGCCATGGTAACAAAAGAAAAATTTTCCTCTATATGCCTTCTGTATTCTTTAATTGTTTTATACTTAAACCTTGTATTAGAGAATCTTTCCCTTAGGGTTGGCAGCTTCCACGCCTACTTACAAGTATTCTTTTCTTTATGATAGTCATTGTCACACACAAAATGGTCAAAATAGGTACAAAAGAACACAAGGAGAATGCCAACTTGAAGACAGGAGAATGTTCATTTTCCATCCATCTCTGATCACTTTTCTCCAAAATCCAAACTGCATTTCACGTGTATAAAACAATATTTTTTAGAATAAGTGGGCATCAGGTGAATCAATTTTCCATGCTATCAATACACATTGGTGGGATAGCAGAAAGAGACTGCACTCAGAGTCAGGAGACACTGAAGGTCTAAACCTGACCCCTTATTACCTGGGTAACTTCAGGCAAGTCAGCTCTGTGAGCTTCAGGTTCCTCATTTCTCAAATAGAGATATTAATATTTGTTCCATTTATCTCACATTGTTGTTGTAAAGCTTATCAAGATACTCATTGTTACTACCATACATTGTGTTTTCAAATTCTCCATTAGATTGATAAGATGAAAATATTACAAGTAAGTGAAGGACTAGTTGGTGTCCTAAGATATATGTTTTATCCTTTATGAGCTTCTGTTTCCCTTTTTATGCTTCTTTCTCCAATTCTTACTTTTTTTACTTATTTGTCAGTATATTATGATCTAACTATTCCCCTATTTCCTCAAGACCATGTACTTCCTATCTCTTCTGACCAGCAATGTCTACATGGGGAAACCATCTAAGAGGGGGTATATATCACTTTCCATCTGCATCAGTCTGAGAAGCAGATATTGAAAGACTTGTCAGTTTACTAAATATTACAATAAGCCTGGGATATAGAGACAAAATGCACAGTAAAATAGAGGTTTCAGAGAGGTAGGAAAAAAGTGTTGCAAAGAACAAAGCCAACCCAACCCACATCCTTGAGTATCTAGCTTTATGTGTTGAGAATTAAACCATTTCAACAAGGAAGTACTCTTGACTGTAGAATTTTTTTTACCTAATAAATACATTAGTGTGGTAACTGACACACAGATCCAGAAAGCCTGGAAGAACAGCAAAAGTCAGAGACAAAATAAAAGAGAAAAAGTCAAAGAGACCTCCTTAATTAGAATTAACACCTATCTAAGTATGGGCAAGTCACTTGACAGTGATGTGCCATCTTCAGTATGAGAATTTACCAAATCTGGTTCTAATTTGGTGGCACTGTCATTTGTATCTAATTATCTTTTTTTCTTTTTTTTTAAATAGCTTTTTATTTACAAGTTATATGTATGGGTAATTTTACATCATTGACAATTGCCAAACCTTTTGTTCCAATTTTTTCCCTTCTTCCCTCCACCCCCTCCCCTAGATGGCAGGATGACCAGTAGATATTAAATATATTAAAGTATAAATTAGTGTATCTAATTATCTTAAATCTAGGAATGAAATTTTCAATAATATTTTAAACATAATCAAATCACTTTATGGAAATATAATTGTATTTATCTCATGTGTATACATATACATATGTATGTATAAATACATAGATATACATATGATATATACAAGCAGCCTAGTGAATGGAAGTGTTGAGCTTAGAGTAAGAACTGAGACCAAAGCCTTCTTCTGACATTTGCTATCAGCATAATTCTGAGTGACACAGTGCTTCAAGCAATGTCCTAGGAATTATCTCTTGTGTTATAGAAATGTTTTAGATCTGATCTTTGTTAGTGGGTGGAGTATTCACATTGTGAGTTTCTCATGCTTAAAAAATCACATCACTTCCCTATATTTCAGAAATAATGATAATGATAATTGTATTTTTTTTGAAAGGTGGAAAAAATCATAAGCAGAACATCCCTTTTGGACCTACTTCTCCAATAACAAGAAGGAACTGGTTCCTGAAGCAAGACATGAGAACCTTTGGGAGCAATTGATCACTCTACCTAAGTTTGTGATAAAAGTAAGATGGAGATAGTTTGGTATATGTACCAGATTTGGGAAGAGGAAGTTTTAAAGAAGTTACATAAGAGATGGAAGGAATTAATGATTTAATATTTTGTAGGCAAAATTGACCCTAAAAGAATATAAGTATTTAAAGAATGAAATTCTGAAGGTACTAATGATTCTAATAATCAAAGGGATAGATCTATTTATAAAGCAGTGTAGATATATAGAGGAAACTTGTTAGCTTATTTAGATTTTTTTAAAGATGTGTTAAAGATAGGGTTTTTTTTAGTCACATCTTTAAATCAAATTAAAGACTTAATCTTTAGTCAAATGTTTAGTGAAAACATTAAAGATTTCCCATTAAATCTGGGAAAGATTTAAAATGGATATCAAAAATGGAAAATGGATTAAAGAATAAACACTGAACAGTTTCATCATTTCCTAAGAAAGTAAATCAGTTGCAACAAAAAAATAACCAAAGAAGCTTAGATAGCCACTCAATTTCCTTATCAAGCAGGGATATATGACAGTTAAAATCAAAACAAGTTTAGACTAAGAAATCATTTATAGGGGCAGCTAGGTGGTGCAGTGGGATAGAGCACCAATCCTGAAATCAGGAAGACGTGAGTTCAAATCTGGCCTCAGACACTTAATACTTCCAACTGTGTGATTCTGGGGAAGTTACTTAACCCCAATTGCCTCAGCAAAAAACAAATAATTTATAAAAATCATATGGAGGAGTGTAGTAGAATATCTCAAAAAATGGTGGAAACGAATAAAGTATTTCTTAAAAACTTTATAGAAAATTTGGTGAAATATAAAGTAGGGACACGTATGCTCACAAAGATATTTGTTGCTATCAAGGAGAATGTCTATTGTATACAATTCCAAGTGAAAGAAATAAGCCCCTTAATCATGCAATTATAAGTGCACTATAAATTCATATTATCTTGTTTCAACTAGATCCTCCCTTTGCATAGTAATCCCTTTCTTCTTTGATTGACTCTCCCATTTTTTCAATTTGCTATCCTAAGTTTTCTCTTCTTTCTTCAAACTCCCAATGCTATCTTTATTCCCATCTACTAATGTACAGAAAAAATCAAGATCATATACCATGAGGTCTACCATCTATCCCATTCCATACTTCAGATCCCCTGTACATCTTCATCTATTCTCTCTACTTTTTTTCCAGTTTCCAAGATAGAGAAGATCTTTATGCTAAAACCAAAAGCTTTTATTTATTTCCTAAATCCCAAACCCATTCTTCTCTGGGAGCTTGCCTTGTTGAGAATTCTTTCTCTTATTCCCCCTCAAGTCCTCCTCATCTATTGTCTCTTTCTTTGGTGACTTGATGACCTTACTATTCCTTCAAGTTTTTCTTCTTTTCTCAGAAAAAAAAAAACTACTAGAAAGAGTTATCTAATTTGTGCAATTGTCTCTCATTCTAAATTCTATTTGACACATCACCCACATTGCAATTAGTGTTTCCTTGTAGGGCAACATTTTAAAACTTGGTGATTCTTTAAGTTACATATTCTGTATTGTTAATCTTATTGAATTGTAGCATATTTGTTCTGTTGGGAAAAAAATGAAGCAAATTATCTATAGTGGCTTCCTCTTCCATTTCTTCACTTCCGACTCCTCATCCCCTTATAATATGGTTTTTGAGAGTACTGTTCATCTAAAATGTCTCTCTTCATGCTTACCAATAATTGCAATGAATTAAATTCAATAGCCTTTGATAGTCTTCAGTTTCCTTGATCTTTCTAAAGCTTATGACACTTTATCATCTGTGATCTCTCTCTAGCTTTTGACACTGTTGAGTGTAATGAGCCAGAACTCTGTACTCGAAACAAGGATTCTTACAAGATGTTAACTCAGTGGAATTGATAATACAATGGTTATCTAGTTTAGCATGGTGATTAATAGTTCTCTAAGTTCAGTATGATTGATTTAATCTTACAACAAATAATGGTTCCCTAGTGATATAATGATTGGTTTATACTCAGTACACTTCATATAAACTGGGACAAACTCAGCCAGAGACAGACTCAGAAAGGAGCTTGGAGACAGTCTCAGAGAAGATAGAGGACTGGGGGCAGGAGCTCAAGCTCTCAGAGCCAAGGAGAGACATTCACTCCATCTTCCAACATCATAGTGGCTGACCTGTCCTTCTGCTTCCCCCACTGAGGCCAAGGCCAGTCTGAAGGGCCTCCAGAAAACTAGCCAAGCCACAGGCAAAAAGACAGACTGTGAAAGAGACAATAAAGACTTTTGGACTTTATCTCTGGCTATTCTTGTGGTGATTACTCTGCTGAAATGAAGGCTGGCCCCAAGACCTCCAGAAAACCAACCAGAACACTACATTTTGGCACCCGAATGTGGGGCTAAGGACCTACATCTGTGATCCAGAAATTAGGGTGAGTACAAAAACAGACAAGAAGGAAACTTTGTTAAGGGCTAAACTAGTGTTTCAGTTGGAATGGGACAAATGTAGAAAACAGACTTCTCCACCTCAAGGAAAATGTGTAGAGTGCATAGATAAACTAAAAAAAAGAAAAAAAAACAAGGTTTGATTGTAACTTGGAAGTAGATCATTGAACTCTTCAAAACATTAAAATACACATCTCCTTGGTTTTCTAAGGAAGAAGAATTAGAGCCAGACAAGTGGAAATTAGTTGGAGAGTAACTATGTGAATATTACAATGATAATGATCCTGATTCAATTCCTAAAGAAACATTCTATATATATAACTTAATATAATTGGCTTTAAGGAATTACATAAGTATTAGAATAAGGAAAAAGAAGAAAGAGCAGGAGAAAGAGGGTACTAATATAGCAGCTGAAAAACATAAAGAATTAGACAAGACTGGAGTTAAGTACAAGGTCGATAAAATTAAGGAATGTGGTGCTCCACAGCAGGAGCCATTAGGACATTCTCAATCCCCTGACCTACCCCCCTCAATTAACCCTTCATGGGTGAAGGGAGAAGGAGGAGGGGAGGGACAGTAACACCATCATCACCATCCATGCAGGAGCTTTGTCCATTCCGTATGACAAGATTACAAAAGGCACTAGTTAAAGCTAAAAAAGAAGGATAGCATATATCTGATTTTAAAATAAAAGCATACCCTGTAATTCAAGAGTTTGACTCTTCAGGTCATGAAAGGACAAGATACATTCCTTTTGATCTAGAAATAATTAAAGATTTGAAAAAGACTTGTACTCTTTATGGGTCTACATTGTCTTATGTTAAGATGGTGTTAGAGAATTTGGCTTATGAAATTTTAAGCCCTGGTGATTGGAAATCTATAGCAAGGACATATTTAGAACTAGGACAAAACTTGTTGTGGCTTTTGGAGTATAGTGAACTGTGTAGAATACAAGACCAAAGAAATAGGCAAATTGGACTTAACATACAAGTCACCTTTGACCAACCAGCAGGTAAAGTACACATCTCCTTGGTTCTCAAAGGAAAAAAGAATTAGATCCAGAGGAGTGGAAATTAGTAGGAGAGCAATTAAGTGAATATTACTGTGTTTCCCTGATAATAAGACCTATCCTGAAAATAAGCCCTCCCCTTACTGTGTAAGATTCCTCTAAAATAAGCCCTCCCCTGAAAATAAACCCTATTGAGATTGCTACTGTACTGAAAGTGATCCCCTGTGCTACATGCTACATTACGGTACCCTCTGTATGCACCGTTCCCCCCTCACCCCCCTTTTCCCTTCCACTCCCCCCCGCCGGGTGAAATGCATGCCGCGCTCCGAGCTGCATCCAATCAGAGCTGCAGCAGTGAGCACATCATCCTGTTCTTCCCTAGTGATTTGATTGCTGGCGCCATTGAGAACAGTGCCGCGGAGGAGAGCTGAGGCAGGACAACATAAAAACCCGGTATGTAAGCGGGAGTGAGAGGGCATGATGGAGGATAAAAGGGGCATGATGGAGGATAAAAGAAGAACTCAGGGGCCATGATGGAGAATAAAAGAAGAACTCAGCCAGCACTCACCGCGCTAAAGAAATGAAGAACTTCCTTGCAGAGAGAAGAATAGATCAAGTAATGATTCCTACAGGAATGACTGCCTATCTCCACATCCTTGATATTGCAATAAACAAGCCATTCAAGGACCCTTTGCGCATGGAAGTCAATGACTACATTGAAAATAGAATGGAAAGAAACCAGCGTGGAAACTTTGTGAAGCCCTGTCTGCAAGAAGTCGTGACTTGGGTGAAGAAGTCATGGGATAAAATTACTGACAGCTGTGTCGCCAAGGCACTAAAGCAGGTTACCTGGACAAGACATGTTCATTTAAAGAGAGCTATATTGCTGGACATGACAGATTGGGTCCACTTCTTCTGAAGGAAATAGAGGCTCAAGACATCCAGGACGGAATTCAGGGTATAGACACTTATGACGATGTTGTTGAAGAAGATGACATGATCATTATTGAATAAAGGTACTTTTTTTTGTTCACATTTACCTCTTTATTAAAATTGCTGTCAATGTTCATTAAAATAAGCCCTCCCCTGAAAATAAGCCCTCTGGTGTTTTTCTGTCCAAAAAATTTAATAAGACAGTGTCTTATTATCGGGGAAACACGGTATAATGATAATGGTACCGATTCAATTCCCAAAGAAATATTTTATACATATAACACAATGCAACTGACGTTAAGAAATTATATAAGTTATAAAATAAGAAAAAAAGAAGAAAGAACAGGAGGGGGAGGATACTGACAAACTAGGTGAAAAGGATGAAGAATTAGACAAGAAAGGAGTTAAGTACAATTCTGATGAAATTAAGGAATGTGGTGCTTTGCCCTAAGGAGCCATTAGGGCATTCCCCAACCTTTGATCTACCCCCCTCAATGAACTCTTCATGGGTGGAGGGGGAAGGAGGGGGAATAGGGGTAGTGACACAATCAGCACTATTTATGAAGCAGCCTATGTCAAGATTACAAAAGGCACTAGTTAAAGCTAAAAAAGGGCAGGATATATCTGATTTGATAAATGCATACCCAGTTATTGAAGAATTTGATTCTTTAGGTCAACAAAAGAGAAGATATACTCTTTTTGATCTGGAAATAATTAAGGATTTGAAAAAGGATTGCACTTTTTAAGGGGCTACATCATCTTATGTTAAGATGGTATTAGAGAATTTGGCTTATGAAATTTTAATCCCTAGTGACTGGAAATCTATAGCAAGGACATGTTTAGAACCTGGACAAAACTTGTTGTGGCTTTTGGAGTATATTGAACTATGTAGAATACAAGCCCTATGAAATAGGCAAACTGGAGTTAATATACAAGTCACCTGTGACCAACTAGCAGGTAAAGGTCAGTATGCAGATACTTTAGTACAGATTAATTACCCTTTGATAGCATATGAGCAAATCGCTGCTGCTGCTATCAAAACATGGGGTTCCCTCCCAGGAAAAGATAGAGGTAAAGCCTTCAGGAAAATAGAGCGAGATCTAAATGAACCCTTTGCTGATTTTGTGGGATGTCTGCAAAAAGCTGTCATATGAAAGATTGGAGAAAATGTAGCTACAGGAATAATGATCAAACAACTTGCTAGAGAAAATGCTAATGAGATTTGTAGAAGAATTATCCTGGGATTACATAAGGATACTCCTTTAGAGAAAATCATAAGACTCTGTGCTACAGTGGGCACAAATGCCTTTTATACCCAGACTATGATGCAGAACAAAGGAAGACAGGGGTCCTCTTGGCAAGAGATTTCCAGAGAGATTCATTAATGCTTTCAATGTGGTAAAATAGGGCATCTGAAAACTCAATGTAGGCATAGAGATAGAGTGAGAGGACAGGGTGAGCTAATAAGACCCAAAACCCTATGTCCAAAATGCAACAGATTTCCACTGGGCCTCAAAATGTAGATTGGCCCAGGGAAATGAGAGGCGAGGCCCAGCTCCAAGACCTCAAACAAACAACAGGTGGAGCATGATGGCAGCTGAGGTTACACCCAGAGAGTCGTTAGAAATTCAGTACTCTGATATGATCAATCAGCAGAGAAGCAAACTGATGGCAGAAAGGGATTACAACTGGGGAGAATACAGGCTTTTTAACCCAACAGAAGGACAGTGTCCAGTGTGAGCAGCTCAAATATAATCTCCAGGTGATGAGGAGAGATCCAGAAAGTGGTGAATGGAAGGGACAAATAGATTAATTGCTTGGGGGAGAGGATTTGCTTGTCTCTCTACAAATAGAGAAGGAATCAGATGGGTGCCAACAAGCTGTATTTGCCTTGTCCATTGGAGAGAGACAGAAAAAGAGAAAAAAATCTCAAAACAAAGGAGAAGATCTAAGAAACATCTGACACTGAAAGAGCATGGCTAATAATGAGACTGTTACAGGACTTCAAAACTAGCAGGAATCATTGGATTTTCTGAGACATGATAAGATTATTGCAGGTCTTGAAAACCATCAGGAATCATTGGATTCCTTAATACATGATAAGAATGATACAGGATTTCAAAACTTGCAGGAATTATTGGATTCCCTGACACATGAAGTAATGAACAATAGATTGATTTTGGACTATTTCTAGGACTTATGGACATGTATAATTCCTCATGTTGATTTATGTTGTGTTATATTGCTATATCTTCCATGTTGATAGATTTCTGGATACCTTTTTCAAGTAAGATCCTTCAGAAACCTACTAATCTGGTTTGATTCCCCATTTCCCTTTGGTGTTTTTATCTACCTTCCTGAGACATCAGGGAGGGCGTGATCACCTCCTTTTATGGTATTTTCACCCCCTTTTCTGAGAAGTCAGGAAGGGCACGATCACTCCTTTTTGGGATTCTCACCTCCCTGAGAAGTCAGGGAGGGTATGACCACCTATGTTCTAAAACAAAAGAAAGCGGGAGATGTTATGGGCCAGAACTCTGTACTTGAAACAAGGATTCTTACAAGGTATTAACTCAGTGGAATTGATAATACAATGGTTATCTAGTTTAGCATGGTGATTAATAGTTCTCTAAGTTCAGTATGATTGATTTAATTTTATAATAAATAATGGTTCCCTAGTGATATAATGATTAGTTTATATTCAGTCTACTGCATATAAGCTGGGAAAACTCAGCCAGAGACAGACTCAGAAAGGAGCTTGGAAACAGACTCAGAGATGATAGAGGATTGGAGGCAGGAGCTCAAGCTCTCAGAGCCAAGGAGAGACATTCATTCCATTTCCCAGCATCGTGGTGGCTGACCTGTCCTCCTTCTTCCCCAAGTGAGGCCAAGGCCAGTCTGAAGGGCCTCCAGAAAACTAGTCACGCCCCACACAAGGAGATGATAAAGATTTTTGCACTTTATCTCTGGCTTTTCTCATGGTGATTACTCAGCTGAAATGAAGGCTGCTTCAGAGACCTCTAGAAAGCCAACCAGAACACTACAGTTGAGCAACTGCTCCTCCCAAATATTTTTTTTGGACTTAGACAAAGCAGATGCTCTCATCCTTATCGTCTTTATCTTACAAATAAGAAACAAGCCAGGCTCAGAGATTCTGAGTAATTTATCCAAGAACATACAGCCATTAAATGGGTGTGAACTTGAAAAGGGGCTATGGATCTAACTGAGCTGGAAAAATTTATTCTCATTAATAAATATTCTAGGGATACTCCTAAGTTTCTAATAAATGCAAACCTTCTGACATAGCAATAGTAAAAAAAAAAAAAGTTAGAAATTATCCTCAAGCCTTAAAAAAGTATGAAAGTTACTATCAGTTACTCTCAAACCCCATTTATGATCAAGAACATTCCTCTTACTTTATCTCTGTAGACATCTTTTGATAATTATATTTACTATGTGTGTACACACACACACACACACACACACACACACAATAGTCAGCATTTATATAGCATTTTGAGGTTTGCATAGCATATTATAGATAGAATTATAAACATAGTATGTATTTACAGGGGTCCATGTTGTCCCTCCTCACACCCTATATATTGTAATCTCTTAAAGGGCAGGCAATGCTTTGCTCCTGAATGTATTCCTAGTTCCTAATATGGTGCCTGGGGCACAGCAGGCCTTTAATAGGTACTTGCTGAATGAATGATTGATTTATTTGATGTATTGAATTCTAATATATTAGTAAACTTAAAGGTGATTAATATGATATCATCATATATATCATATAATATCACATATTAATATGGTAAGTGTGATTAATACAATAAGAAGGCCTGTGTGACCCTGGTCAAGTCACTTAACCCTGATTGCCTCAAAAAAAATGTGCCTCTGTATGTATATATATGTGATAAGAGGGCATGAATGGAAATGAAGTGATAACTTGCAGAGTTTCTCCCAAGCACCAAAGACCAGGATTATATTTTACAATAACAAAATTAAAAAAAACACTCACAAAACACAAAAATCATATGAAATGTCCTGCCAAGACATTGATATTTGCTCTTTTACAGCCTCCATGGTGCCATTCCAAGGATGATGCTGGCAGTGGGCAAAGCCAGCCCTCTACAGAGGCTTCCACTGTCTGGCCTTTGGATCTCAACCCAAGGATTTGACAAAACCCCTCCCTCACCATTCCTGTCTTCCTTCCCTGCCCTGACCCTTTTTCTCCTCCCACCCCCCTAAATGGAGAGTTAAAAACTGAATTTCTCAGCACGTTTAGGTTTGGTCTTGGCTGGGTCTCAAGCTTCGTGATTAGAACCCATAAGAATGCTTCACAAACACAGAGACATTACACACCAAATTCTTCCCTTGGAGTCTCTTGAACACTCAGCCCCAGAGAGGAATCACACAAGCCCAGGCAACAATATGGATATGTTTATCAAGAGGGAGCTTGCCAACAGCCCCACAAACCTGCCAAATGCACTGTCAGCAAAAGGTCAATCCAAGTTTCTTTAAGGAATGGATCTTTGAAGCCTGTTTCCCAACCCAAACAATTCCAGAGGCAAGTTGCAATGGAAATTGCTGTGACCACTCGGTCAGATATAAATAGCCATGTTAAAAAGGCATGAGGCACGTCATCTCCTGCTCTGTTTCTTAGGCCCCACATCTACTACAGGGGTACAGTCTTAGACCACACACGGAATATTCAACTTTAGTTTCTTTACTCCTAAAGTTTGCAACAAAGCAAACTTCTTGTAGAAGTCCTGGATTTGTAGTCCAGAGACTTGGGTGTCCGTGTCTCTGCTACTGACTACTTGTGTGACCTTAGGAAACTCAACTAACAACTCTGGGCCTTAGTTTACTGAATTGTAAAAGAAGCAAATCCCTCCCAAGATCCCTGCTGATTTTAATTTCTTCATCTCTCTCCTCTGACATTGCCATCACTTTCCTGCAGGCCTTCATTACCTCACACCTGGACTATTACAATATCCTTTTGTGGGGTTCCCATGCCTCATGTCTCTCTGTTCTCCAGTCCATCTTCTGCTCAACTGCCAAACCAATTTTCCTAAAGTGCAAGTTCCCTCCTCTTCCCATTCAATAAATTCCAGCGTCTCTTTATCCATTTGGAGACCAAATTTTAAATTCTCTGGCATCCAAAGCCCTTTATATTCTGGCCCTCTCCTACCTTTCCAGTTTTTATTCTTGACTCCCCTCCACTTACTCTGAGACTCAGTGACATTGACTCCGTTCTGTTTCTCTCACAAGATACCCCATCTCCCAACTCTGTGCCTTTTCTCTGGCTCTTCTCCATATCTAAAATTCTTTTCTTCCTGGCTATTTGGCTTCCTTCAAATCCCAATTAAAATCCCACCTTCTTCAAAAGGCCTTTCCAAATCTCCTTTAATTGTAATGTCTTCCCTCTCTTGATTACTGTCACTTTTTTCTGTCTCTATCTCATTTGTATATGGTTGTTTGCAGTTGTCTCCCCCACTGTATTGTTCTTTGAGAGCAGAGATCATATTTTTCCCACACTCTTTATTGTTGTTGTTTTGTTTTGTTTTTGTTTTTCCTCCATCCTTTATATCCCTAGGACTTAGCACAGTGCCTAACATATAGAAGGCACTTAATAAATGTTTGTTGATTTGACTTGATTTGATTTAATATGGCCTCTGCTCCTTACTACTTGTGTGATCTTTGGGTCTCAGTTTCCTAATATATAAAATGGGGGATTGTACTAGGTGATCCTTTGTGATTTTAAATCTATAATCCCAATTAAAACATAGCACATCTTTCATGTTTACCTCTTTGAACCTCCAAAGAAAGATTCCAAATAATCCACTCTACTCTGGTCTGAAAGGCAGGAAGATAAGGGGTAATTTCAGCTGAAGAGCTAACTTTCTAAATATCCATAAGCAAATTATGTCTTTTTTTCCCTGTGTCAAATGAGGATAATGACACTTTACCCATTTATAAGGCTAAATTAATATTTATGAAAAGAATTGAAAAAAAGTTATTTATAAGAACAAAATATAAACTGCCTCATAAATATGTATACATATATATATGTCAGAAACTTTGTAAATCCTAGACCATTCCTCTCTGTTTACAAGCCTGAGATGTGGCTTGGTATTAAAATGATAGTGAAATATAGAAAATATAATACTCCTGGCTAGAATTAATCACAAGTCTTAAAAACCAGAAAAACCAACATTTCAAAAGCAAACCATATTAACAAAGAAATAAATTTCCATGATTATAGAGAGCACACTATAGGTGTGGCTCCACCATTGAAAGGTATGTTGTTTTTAATATAGTCTTATTATACATGATACTTTTGTATTTATAAGCTACTTATATCTAAATATTTGTTTAAAGAGTTAGGTAGTCACCAAGTATTTAATCTTCACCACAATACGATGAGATCAGCATTGCTACTCTCATTATGTAGATAGATTCTGGAATGGGTAGTTCAAGGTCATGCTAAGGGCATTTCTATACTGGTAAAGTGAGGTCTTGGGTAGGAATTTTGCCAATGACCTCATCTCCCTGATAGATATATAGTGACTCTTTTGTTTTCAGGAAAGGAGCTACTAGAAATCTAAAATGAAAAAAGTGCTGTATCTACAATTAGGATAGACCTGGTCTCCAATTCCTTCTTGGATATTGTGGAGCCAGTTTTCTCCACTATAAAATGGAGATAATCATATCTATGATACTGATCTCTCAGTGTGATTGTGAAGATTAAATGAAGTATGTATGTAATTTTTTTTTTAATTTTGTAGATCTTAAATGGGGCATTACTATATTTATTTAATTTGTGATGTTGGTTAACATTTCCTGCATGAGACATCTTTTCTTCCTTTATTTTTGAAGAGAATCCTACTGGATAGGACATCTTTTTCTTCAAATTGATCATGGAATATGCATAGATGATATAGATATAGATAGATAGATAGTTCGGATGATAATATATCAAAGAACATGGCTAGCCAACATTGATTAAAAAAAATCTACCTCACCAAAAAAAAAAATTGATAAGACCTTCTAATAAGCACTTCTGGCTTAGTGCTTGATATAGAAAAGATCAGAAATTTAGCATGAAAACTATCATCATGTCAACAAAGCAAACAAGAAAACTATAGAATCACAAAATCTTAGAAAAGGTGGGGCCCTCAGAGGTCATCTAGTACAACTTGTACTTGAACAACAATTCCTTCTACAATACATTCAATGAGTAATAGTCAGCCTTTGCTTCTTAGCAAAGGTTCTTCACCTGGGGACCATAGACTTCCAAAGGGTCAATGGCTAGATTTCAGGAAATCTGTGAATGTGGATGAAGAAACAAATACATATTTATATTGGCTACCTCTAATTGAAATTTAACATCTCCTTCCATTATAAATATATGCCATAAACATTATTCAGAAATTCAGACTACCAAAAGAGTCCAGGATGCACACAAAGTTTAATAACTCCTGCTCTAGTGAAAGGGAATATCTTGAGACAGTCATTCCACATTTTATCAAGATGTTATCTTCATGTTAAATGAATTATTTAATGTCATCTCCTTATTATAAAAATGAGAAAACCAAAGTTTAGAAAGGTACCAAGTCAAGATGACGTGACCAAAGTCACACAAGTTAGTGACAGAGCTAAGACAAGATTTTACATCTCAATAATCCCATCCAACATTTTTAGATTTAAACAAGTTGTCTCCTTCAATCAGTCAATCAGTATTTATCAAATGTCTACCATATGTAAGTATTGGAGATGTAAAAGGAAGCAAAAAGACAGCTTCTGACTTCAAGGAACTTACAATTCAATTGGGGATTCAATACATAAACAAATATATAAAAAGTAAACTATCTAAAGGACAAGTAGAAAACAATTAACAGAGGGAAGACATAGAATCAAGAGAGTTTTGGAAGGCTTCTAATCAAAATGGCTTCTAACTTAGATAGATTTATATTTATTTTATACACTTACATATATGTGTATATCCAGTCATTCAATCCAGTCAGCAGCATTCACTGCTTTGATTCTGTACTTTATGTGTGGGCTTAATTTTCCAGAGAAATTTAACACACTACTCTAACTGAATTAACACATATAAATCATGGAACTACTTTCCATCCATTGAATTAGCTGGTTGTTCAGCAAAATTAAGTGGTCATCAAGGCTTCTAATCCTGTTCTCATACCTATAGACTTATTATTATGCTTTTTAGAGGGCATAAAGCTCACATGAGAATAGTGATTCTATTCAAACATTAAAAAGCCCTTGTAGGACTTCTTGTCATTTAGCATGAGAATAAAGTTTAAGATATGAGGTGGGTGGAGAAAGGAAAAGATAGCAAATTGGAATATTCCAGACCTCAACAGTGGGAAAGAAAGCAAAGATCCCATTCCCTTGGCTCCTCTGGAGAGATCAATATCTCTGACAGCCTAGGGAAAGCTTTTTGGCATCAAAAGCTTTACCACATGCTCCAAACCAAAAGATGGATCCAGAACTTCCTATCTGCCATATCAGGGATGTGAGTTACAAATGGAGTGAGTCCTGCTGTGTGTTTTGCAATGTTGAAAATCCTTGGGTACCCTCAAGGCACCAAAAAGGGATTAGATTGTCACACTGCCTGTGAAAGGCAGAAGGGAGCACAGATGTTTTCTCTTGTGCTTTTCTAAATCAAAAAAGGGGTGCCAAATCATGATCTCAATCTTTCCTAACATGCTGGGAACACACATCCTCCTGACATAAAGTGGAGAAAATTCTGCTGTGTATTTTATCACAGCATTTAAGCTAACACTTGGCTCTGGAGCTGTCCAGTTTGTTGGAAACATGTATAGGTTGTTGACTATGATATTTTCTTGAATATCCTTAAAAATGATTAGTATATTAACTTGGAGATAAATTAAAAGTTGCTACTCTACTTCTCATAACATTTCTGGAATATTTTTGCATAGCTGCTAGTAGGGAGTGATATTATTACCTTAGAATATGGAGAGCTCCACAGAAAACTGCTATGCTCCTGTGGGGTAAGGGATATCAAATATTTCCATCCCTTTTAAACCTGAAATAGCTTATGACAATCCTGGCTGTAATTATTAGATTTATAAATTGAGATAAATACCTATAATAACAGATTTGAGCAAAGGATCAGATATTGTGCATACACCTATGTTAAACTGATCGTTTCATTTCATAGAATTTAGAATTGTAAGTGGCCATAGAGACAATATAGTCTAACTCTCTTGTTGGAGTTCAAATGTTGGGTTCTTGTTCTTCTTTAAAATATTATAAAGGTTCTCTCTGGGTGCCTTCCCTGGAATCAGGATTTTGTCGGTCCCTGTTCAGGTGCCAAAATGTGGTGGTCTTCTTCCCAAAACGCAGCCAGATGATAAAAGTTCAGATCTTTTATTATCTCCAATATAGCCCGGTTAGCTTAGAGGCCTATCTCTCTGCTTGGTTCCAAGAGCTCTTGCCGCTTTGTCCTTTGCTTCTGCCTCTGCTTTCTTCAGCCTCCAGAGCCAGCACCACTCTTCATGTCATTCCGGTGAAATCTCGACTTGTAGCTTCTTCACTCTGAAGAACTTCTTCAACTGGCCCATTGAAGCTCTATTTATGCTCAAGAGAGGGATTGTGGGTTTTCTCCCATAGTGCTCTCTGGCCCAAAGAGCTTCAAGGGAGGTGTGAACTCATTGAACTCCAATGAGTAAAGGTGTGAACACAAGCCTTGTATTAATTAGTTCTGCTTAGTACCTTGTTTCAGGTTCTGCCCAAAACATCTTCTTGTAAGATTAGATCAACTCTAATTAGTTAGCAGTTAGTAAGGATTCCAACACTCTCTAATTTAAAAAATTAGTAAATAGAAGCCAAAAGGAATAAAAAAAATCATGTAGGAAACAATGTAGTAAGAAAATTAAGATTCAAATGAAAGAATTCTGATTCTAAATCTAGTATTTTTTCACTTTATCATAATGTTAGCACTATCAAATTCTGTAACCCTGAGAAGACTGTATTAAATGGGAGTCAAATCCAGTAATTTGTGTGGCTAAGGGATGGAAGTTCTTGAAAAAGAGGGGGTACTATACAATTCTAGGAATTATCTTTATATGATTAGTATTCTACTAATTATTACACTTATTAATATTTAGCTTTGCTCTTTCAGGAAAGCTAAATCAGCAATGAGGAGGAAATGGAATTTTTTTTTAGAACTTGAGCAAAGTCACATTAATATTCCTAATTAGTAATCATTGATTTCTCAGCCTGTCCAAATCTACAATCAAAATTATCAATCCCTAAAACCATTCTAACATTTAAATTATTTACTACTTCATAATTTTTAAAATGCATCTTCAACATTAAATTGTCTTTGAGAGCATGTATAGAACTTTCTTTAATCCTGTATAATAATTTTATTTTCTTTCTACAAGTTATGTTAGGGCAGAAGTAAAGCTCTTCTATTAATTACAAAAAATAGAAAGTTTAAATTATTCAATCAATAGTAAACAAAATATCAAGAGATTTTCCTATAATCTATCACAATATATGGACAAACACTTAATCTATCTGAAAGGAACATAGGACTTCAGCAAAAAAGATGATGCTACAGAAAAAACATTTTTTGATACATTGAGAAAATCAAGCCAAACTTCTTGGGCTATGTATAAAAAAATAGCACACCAGTTCAGAGTCAGAGTTTGTTATTATTATTATTTTTTAATCACAACAACTTAGTCTATCAGTGGAAACCAAAGCCTACTTACAGATATGAGGTAATGCTCTGACAAGCTAGGTGCTCTCAATGACAGTAGAGAATAAAGGAGAACAGTAACAATGTTAATATAGTGGTACAATGGTAATAGAACCAAATGGCCAGCAAAAGCAGATATACCAAGAAAGATGGTTCAGGGTATGGACAAGGTAAGGACTCTTCCTCCCCCCCCCCAGAAAACAGCTTATCTTCAATTAGACAGACAGATAGGTGGCAATTTCCTAATTATAAAAAAAAGCAAAACAAAACATGAAAACTATACCCATGCCCCACCTCCCTCACTTAAATCCAATTCACTTGTGTGCCATCACCTCCCTGATGTCATCTCCCTCTTCAAGAATGAAGGACAAACAACAGCCTCTGTGAGTAGCGCTGTCCCAGTGAGGCTCCAACTGGAACTAGTCAGCTGATAAATTTTCTCCTTTCCTTCCTTCCTTTGTCCCTCCCTTCCTCTCTCTTTCCCTCCCTCCCTTCTTTTCTTCCTTCCTTTTTTCCTTCCTCCCTTCCTTCCTTTCTCTTTTCCTTCCCTCCTTCCTTCCCTCCCTCCCTCCCTTCCTTCTTTTCTTCTTTCTCTCCTTTTCTCCTTTCCTTACTTCTATTCTCTTCCTTCCCTCCTTTCCTTTTCTCCTTCTCTTCCCTCTGTCCATATAGGGCATCATACCATCATACCATTATCTACAGATGCTCTTAAAAACTTTTTTTTTCCCTTTTGGATCTCTGGACTCTCCCCAAATATCTCAGGTTTGAAAAGTTGTTTTTTTTTTTTCTGTTCGACTTTATAAGTCCATCCGTCCCTCTCCTATCCATTGATTTATAGTATTCACCTATAGAAAACATAGACAATAGCTTGACATGGCACTTGAACATATTCAAATCTATGAACTACACATCGAGGTTGCCCAAATCAAGATAAATTAAATCAATAAACATTTAATATTATGTGATGGGAAACTGGAAAATGCTAGTGGGGCTAGAATAGCAGTCCATAAATGGTTCTTGCTTTGTCAGCTTATACAGTGAGGTTTTATACCACTCTGTGGATATAATGTTGCACAAAGAGAAAGAATCAGAATCACGAGATTTCTCTGGAAGTTATCTTGGGGTATACCAGCATACTTAGTGATTGACATGGCAATTGCTCGTGTCTGTTCCCTTCATGACATTTGCTAAGTCTTGATTGCAAGCTTTCTTGATCCTTTCCCTCTCACTACTATTGCCACAACTGGCATCTCCAAAAAAAGGCAAGAATCTGAATTTCCATAGTGTTTAAGTTCCAGTGGAGATCCCTGGGGAATCCTTTAGCTAATGTGGCAACTAGAGTTTGGGTGACTCATAGATTAAAAAGGCTAAAACATTCTTTTCATTTCCTTAACTTCCTTATGGCTCATCTTGGGTGTCAACCCCTCCAGGCAGCCTTTCTTGATCACCCTCTCTTCAAATATTTATATTTATTTATCTGCTAAGTGTTGTATCTCCAACCAAATATAAGTTCTTTGAGGTTAAGTTTTTTTTTTTTCCCCTCTTTCTTAGGCTTTCCAGTACATTGTATAATGTCTTGCATATAATAGATGCATTATCAATATTCATTGGTTTAAATTGAATAGAATTTCAAGGAGGAGACAGCAACTAAGAAAGCCTTTTAAAGTCTGAGAATTGCAGCACAGTGAGAGGAAAATTAAAATAAAGAAAGAACAAAGAGAGGACAAAAATCATTAATTCATTCATGAGGGATCACTCCCGCCCACATCACTCCCAACTGAGATGGAGGAATTGTAAAAAGCTCTTGCTCAAGAAAGGTCAGTCAGTCATCATAGACCAGAAAATAAGCATGGCCTGTGAACTCTGTTGTAATCAGCATCCCATTGGGAATCAACATAGAAGAAAGGCCAAGCCTTTAGCACTATTATAAAAATGTTTATATGGCGTTGATGTTTTTTGTGGGGTTAAGCATGGCTGGGCAATTCTCACATTAAAAGAGACAGATGGAAAGAAAAGCATGAACAGCATGCGGGGCCCTCAAGGCTAAGGAAGATCAGCCAAGCACTGGAGTTAAAATGAAAGAAATTTACTTTTTTAGCTTCCAATGACAAAATATTG
Source organism: Antechinus flavipes (assembly GCF_016432865.1). Lineage (NCBI taxonomy): Eukaryota > Metazoa > Chordata > Mammalia > Dasyuromorphia > Dasyuridae > Antechinus > Antechinus flavipes. The sequence goes on from NC_067401.1 coordinate 365,102,512, forward strand.
TCAGTGAATACAGACAACTACATGAGTGTCTACACTAAGCTTGTTCCTCTTAATAAATACCTAAACTTGGTCTATAGTGTTGGGATCATTTGAATCTATACCTTGTTTTGCCACTGTTTGAAAATTTTTAGTTTAAAAATTTTTTTTATCAACTTGATAAATATCCATAAACAAATGTTTCTACATATAAAGAGAAAAGATGATTCTTTGTGAAACCATGATTCTCTTTTATATTTACCTTAGGATTTTTAAAAGCACATTGCAAGGGTCAATGGTGAAAAATTATCCTTGCATGTTTTGAAAATAAAAATCTTCAATTAAAAAATAAAAATAAAAAGTACATCACATTTAATATGATAATGTTACCATTGCCCTTCTTGCCAAGTCTTTTTTGAATTTCTTCTTTGAATTACTCTCTTCTATGTATTTTTTTAAAATTTGTTGATGTTATTTTCTCATTTTTTAAATCAATATCACTATCTCCCACATCCTTCCCCCAAAAAAACACCCCCCCAAAAAAGCAAATATGGTCAAGCAAAACCGATCCATACAATGGTCATGTCTGAAAATACATCTCATACTACACCTCTAATCCATTACTATCAATGCTTTTACATAAAATTATCCAAACTAATCTTCAGAGCTCTTTTTGCTTCTTTGCCCTATAAAATGAGAGTTTGTTTGGACCATCAAAGTCAGTCTGGACTTGTGGAACTAGGTCTTCTGAGACCATCTTTACACATGTATCATATAAAACTCTTAGCTCCAGACCAAATAGAGAGAGGGACCAAGAGAATGAAAGGGAGACAGCCAGACTACCAGAAAAAGCTAGATCTGGGAGCTTTGGGGAGACTCTGTCCATCCTTTTAACAGATGCTTGAATTAAGGAGGTCCAAATTTGTGAGAAATTAGCCTTCTCAAAGTAGCCACATGATTCATTGCTTTATCCTTTTCTAAAATATATTCTTCTATCTGTAGAGAAGTGAACCAAGCCCTTTATTCCAAAAAATATAGTAATAGATAATAAGCCATCAATAGAGATAAATTGTCATTCATCCACTCAAACTGAGGATGTATGTGTACACACACAGGATTACAGCCAAGTACACAGCTAATAAAAAAGAGGCATATTTCACCTCTGATATTCTATGGGGAGGAAGTAACAGCTTTCCTCATGTTCACATTATTTTCCAAGTTTTTATGCTTATGAAAATAGCAACAGTTTCCTAAATGTCATGTGCTTAGAGACAGTACAACAAAAAGAGCATTGGATTTGGTGTTATAGGACTTTGAATCAAATCCTAACTCTGACATAAATTGTAGATAATCACATGACTCTCTCTGGACTTCTATTTCTTCTTTTATAAAAAACAAACGAACAAAAAGAGATTAAATTAGGTGACCTATAAGGTTCCTTTCGGCTTTAGGTGTATCCTATAAATCTCTACATAATATGTTATGATAAGTCCTAATACTAAGAGTTCAGTAGACATATGAATGAGGACTATGCCAGGAATATGTGAAAAGTTGACCTTCTGGCTTCCAGCTGTATGGTGGTTCAGCATGGAAGGTTGTTCATGTTTTGAAGTGAAAAAATTGTCTCTCATTGTCGATGGATCTGGAAGAATTGATGAATCTGTCATCAGTCAAAGGAAAAATGAGTTTTTAGTTTGTTCTCTTCCTTTAACCTTCCAGATGGCATCATGAACTGTGAGACATCTCATGAGGGATGGAGAAAGGCTGAGTAAGGAACTCAGATAGCAGAACTGGTCCTTGTCTGTCTAGTCTGCCTTGTATTTTCTTTTCTGAGTAGGTAACTGAATGTGACAGAGATATCCAGGCTTGGAGGTTATTATCTGAGAGTTCTATTTATTTATTTATTACTTAATTTTTAATTTATTTTAATATTTAATTTATTATTATTTTATATTATATATAATTATAATATAATTATATTATAATATTATTATTATTTAATACAGAGGCCCATAGATCCCACAGTGAGTTCATAGATAGATTTTAAGAGGTCCATAAACTTAGATGGAAAAGAACTGTATATTTTTTCCCATTAATTTCTAATTGAAATTTAATATTCCTTCCAATTATTTGAAAAAAAAAATCATTCTGAGAGGGGGGTAGATAGGCTTTGTCAGCCTATCAAAAAGGTCCATGATACACACACAAAAAAGTTAGGAATTCCTGATTTAGTCCATTGTACAGAACTGATTAGTGTTTGGGGGAGGGATTTTTTAAATTTTATTTTTTAGTTTTTTATTAGAGAATGACCAGGAGTTGTGTGGATGTGAATAATGCAGAAGTAAGATGAAATATGGCCAAGCCTATTCAGAAGTGTCACAGAATTCTTTATGTTCTACTGGAATCTAAGTATTAGCAGTATGAGAGACCATAATGGTAATTCAAAGTTGGGTCACTAAATCCCACTTGAATTCATTTTTGTCAGTAAAGGACATAAAATCCTTTAGTATTTTGTTTGTATGAAAAAAATCAATAACCTGTCCTGTGACTAAGGCATAATATACATCGAGTGTATATTTTTTCTTTTGAGTTAAAGATAATTTGTACTTGAAGTATATATTCAACAAGTAACAAGTCAAAAAAGTGTGAGAAAAGATAGCCCAGCCACTGTGTCCTGAGAGACCAGGCTCCCCCAGGACTGAACCTAGTCTAAATGCTTTTGGCTAGAGTATAAAAATCCCTTAAGGAAATGAACTGAATGTAGCACCCCCTTACACTTGAGTTCACCAGTGGTTCCCTAATGTTACAAACATATGACCAAATCCTCAGATTTCTCTCTGGTAGCTTTAATGTTTGGGGAATCCTCTCTTAAAACTGAAGATGTCTAGAGTCACTTTCCACTTGATCTGCTGTATAAATATTTTAATGTTAGTTATCTTTGCCAGCTCATGCCCTCTCTCCTCAACTGGAATATATGATTCATGAGTGCAAGATAATATTCTAAGCATTAAAAAACCTCAAACCCTTTTTTTTGTCTCTAAAGTTGGGCTCTTGTACTTCTTGGTTCAAAAATATTTCTATTCTTTTTCTCATGTCATGTTTTCCCAAAGTACAAAATAATGCCATAACCCCCAAAACAAGGTAAACAGTAATTCACTCCAAAAAGAAAAAAATAAATCTTAGATAGAACAAAAATTGACCATCATAATCTATTACAAAAAACTCCCTCAAAAGTATACTATCTCTCCAAGAGAATATTCCCTTCAAAATATCTATACATATTTATATAGACATATGTACATATTGGAGTATACATATATATCAATAAAACATCTAGCTGATTAACCGAATTTTTATCTTTTCTTCCTTTTATTGTACTATCAGAAGATCAAGTCAACAAATATTTCTTAAGCCCCAACTATATGTGCAAGAAACTGTCAATCAGTCAATCTCCAGTCTTTTATTAAATGCTTTTTATTTGCCAGGACCTGTAGATGCTGGGAAATAAAAACAAAAGGGAAATGGCCCCTAGCTTCAAAGAACTTACATTTTAAAGAAAGAGACAATATGCAGATACATAGATATGAGATAAAATAGATAGAAGATTATTTTGGGGAAAATATATGCTAAGAACTGGAGAGAATCAAAAAAGGCTTCAATGTATAAGGTAATGCTTGAGATTACCCTGGAAGAAACTAGACATCTAACAGATGGAGGTGAGGAAGGACTATATTCCATGTACGAAGGGAATGTAAAAGAATATGACTGATTATGAGGAGGATAAGTAATATTTATACCGTGCTTCCATGTATATGTGCAAGATACTGGGTTAAGTGCTCTGTAATTATTATTTCATTTGATCCTCACAACAACCCGGGGGCATAGGTGCTATTATTACTTTTATTTTGTGGATGAGGAAAATAAGGTAAACAAAGGTTAAATGATTTGTCCAGGGCTACATAGTGATTGTCTGAGACTGGGTTCAAACTCAGATCTTCTTGACTCTAAATGGCTTAGTGCTTTTCCCAATGTGATAGAGAACTCTGTATGAGAAGAATTATTATAGGAGAAAGAAAATGCTTAGAAAATTATCTTGCCCCCATGAGTCATATACTCCATTTGGGGAGAGAGGGCATAAACTGACCAAAGATAAATAATATTAAAATATTTATATAACAGGTCAACACTATAATAGAGCTGTCCCATGGTAGGTAGCACATGACTAAGTGCCAGATGCAGTCTGATGATGACTTCCAGAATTTCAGAGGAGCCTGAGTATTAGTGTACTTATGAGTTATTCCAGCATTTTTCTTCCTATTGACTGTTAAAAAAAATGGTCTTCTGGTAAGCATTCTCCACACCCTCCCTCACCCCAATTTGTCCTGAGTAGAGAAAGCTCTTGGGCGCTTTCCTTCATTTCTTTTATTGACAGCAGTCATTGGAATGGTTATGGGGATGGGAAGGGGGCTGGGTTTCATGTTACATTCTATAAAATGCAGACCAAAAAAACCCCTCTCCTACCCAGATATGCCTTCACGATCAATTAAATGCCACAAACCACAGCTCACAATTTGGCATTGTTCTTTGAGATCACTAAACGGACATTTATTGGTTCACATCCTGCAAAGAGGTGAGTTTGTTCTCCTGACAGGGAAATTGGGTTGTCTGAGAGCATGAGTAATTGACAGGAAGTCCAGACACTTTTCCTAGACACAAATTACTGGAACTGATCAGAAAAGAATTGACAAGCAATTAGACTTTAAACTGTGAACAGCTTATTTCTTAAAGCATTGTTGTCAGCAAACCCACATTCCTTTTATTGAGTGGATGAACTTAATTTACAGGGAAAATGCTGTTCATATCTCAGGATATGTAATTTCACTATATACTTTTTATGTGATTATTATGTAATTATATGATTAAGAAAATGAAGTTCAGGTTAACTCATGAGATTTTAGTATCATTTAAATGATAAATACTTAGAATTGTTAGTTTAAAGTCATCAGTCTGGCATTTAAAGTTTTTTATTACCTGGTCCCTTCCTAACTTTCCAGTCTTTTTACACCTTACTCTCATCATATAATTTTTGATTCATCGACAGTGAGCTATTTGTGGTTCTTTGATTCCAAGTCCCATCTCCACACTTTTGCTGTCTTTCATGTATGGAAGGCTTTGACCCTTATTCTCATCTTTTATTTTCCTAATTTCAACTGATTCACCTTCAAAGTCAAACTTCTTCAGAAAATGATTTCTGGTCACCCGGTTATTACCCCCTCCCACATTACCTTCATCTACTCTGTTTATACTTAGTTGTTCACATGTTCTCTCCACCTTTAGAATATATGCTCTTTGAAGGCACGTAGTATTTCTTGCTTTCTTTCAATACCCAGTCTTTAATACAATCCCTGGAACATGGCTTTTATTGATTAAGTTATTGGCTAAATTAGGAAAAAAGTCAAAGGGCCATCTAATTCAAATCTTACCTGAGTGTGATTCTATGTAACATTCTTGAGAAGCAATCATCCAATCTGTTCTTGAGGAATATCAGTGACTAGGGAATTCACTCTTTCCAAAGTTAGGTCAATATAACTTAGGATCGTTCTGATTAGTAGAAAATATATCTTTTATTTAGAACAATTAGGTAACACAATGGAGAGAGCATTGGCCTTGAAAAAGAAGGACCTGAGTTCAAATCAGACCTCAGACACTTATTAGTTGTGTGACCCTGGCCAAGTCACTTAACCCCAATTGCTTCTTTTCCTCAAAAAAAGAAAGCATATCTTTTATGTTTAACCAAAATCTTCCCCTTCATAATCATAATCTCCAATAATTAATCCTTCTTGTTTCTGTTTGCCAATATATATATATATGTATATATATATAATATATATATATATTCTCAAGGAGTTTATAGTCTAATGGGAGAAACAATATGTAAACAACTGTGCACATACACAATTGAATATATATTTGCACATATACATACATGTCCATATATGTAGTATAAATGTCTTCCTTCCCCAGAAGGAAGACACTAGACTGGAAGTAGAGGGTAAAAAGAGGGGAAAATATATACAAGTGTACTGTGGACAATAGGATTTGAGCTAAAGGTTGAAGGAATATAGAAAAATATTCCTTCAGGAGGAGGCAAAAATAAGGAGAGAGTTTCAGGCATGGGAGACAGTGAAATGGTATGGATGGAGTTAAAAGATAGAATGTCATGTGTGAAGAATAAAAAGGCCTATGTAGCTGGCTTGTAAAGTATTTGGAGAGGAATAAAACGTAAGATTGAAAAAATCGATAGGAAGAGGAGAAGTCAAACAAAAAAAATTATATCTAATTTTGAAGAGAAATAGGGAGCCACTGGGTTTTATTGAAGTAAGTAGTAATGTGGTCAGATGTGCATTTTAGAAGCATCATTTTAATAGCTGATTGAAGGATAGACTGGATTGGGAAGAGACAATGCAGCAAGACTAACCAGCAGTCTCTTGCATTATTTTTATTGTTATTGTTTGTCATTTATTCTCAGAGAGGCCCATGGCATCAGGGACATGATACCATGACAAGCAAATCAATTGGATTTAAGTGAGGGAAGACTGTGCAAGGTTACCTGCCAGGAAGGAAGTGACAGGGACTGCACCAGGGCAGTAGAAATTCCAGAGGAGGAAAGAGAGCATGTGTGATAGAGATTACAAATGTAGAAATGACAGTATTTGGCAAATGATTAAATATAGACTTGGGAGTGAGAATAAGGAGTAGAATATGGTACTTAGGTTGCAAACCTAGGTTGTTGGGAGGATGGCGGTGCTCTTAGAAATGGGATGGATTTTGGGGAAAAGATAATAAGTTCAGTTTTGGACATGTTCTGTTTAAGATGTCTATAGGATATCCAAATAGATGGTTGGAGGCATGAGGCTGGAGCTCAGGAGGGAGATTAGAACTATTAGATAGACTTGAGAATCATCTGCATAGAGATGATAATTGAATCAATGGGAGCTAAGGAGCTCACCAGAAAAATAGTATGGGAAAAGTAGAGAAGGGGACTTAGCACAGATTTTGGGGAATTTCTATAACTCAAAAGTATTACATAGATAAAGATCTAGTAAGGGTGACTGAGAAAAAGCAGCATGATGAGTAAAAAGAGAATCAAGAGAGAGCAGTGTCACAAAAACCTAGAAAGTGATGAAGGAGAACAATGATGTCAAAGAGTGCAAAGAGATAAAAAAAGATAAGGATTGAAAAAAGATTGAGATTTGGCACTTAAGAGATCATTGATATTTTTGCAGAAAATAGTTTCTCTCTACAGAATTAAGAAAGTAAGGGAATAGGAAGAGAAAGCATGATTTATGTAAGACTTTTTAAAGTTAGCTAGGAAAAAGAGCAAAGATGGAGGATGATAAATAGTAGGAACAATTGATCAAGTGAGAGAGACTGAAGTTAAGTGAAAGAGTGAAGATGAAGGAAGGAGTAATCAGCTGGAGAAGATAAGATGGGATGGAATGATTTGTAGAGGTAGTATTTATCTTGGCAAAGAGAAAAAACTAGAAACAGGGGTAAAGGAAGAGAGGACATATGAGTAATGTGTGCATAGGAGAAGGGTAGAAAAGTCTATAAAGTATGAGGTATGTTCTGTGGAGAAAGCAGAGGGAAGCATAAGGAGAGATGAAAAGGTTTGGAATAGTTACTCTGGTGACTAATATAGTGAATAAATTAGGCAGGCTTAAAAGGATTGCCTTGCTTCAATGAAGGCTCAGTTGAGATTACATAAAATATATTTGCAGTAGAATTAGTAAGTATAGTTTTGATTTTTTGCCAGCTCTTTTTAGTAGTTTGTAATTAGTAATGAAGGTAGTAGATGCTATGCAAGTGAAAATGGCCCAAAGTTGGGACTTAGCAAGATAGGATCAGTGATAGGATAAGTGGGAAAAAGCCAAGTGTTGAGGAAAGTATAGACCTGAAATGATTCATAAAGGGATCGTAAAAGAAAAGGAAAATGATTGTAGCCAGTGTAGAGGTAATGGCCTAGTAAAAGAGTGAAGGGGTTAGAAAGTCATGGTGAAGAAAAAGAAATTAAGGGTTATACGGCAGAGAAAAAGATAAAGTGATAAAGGATTATAATCAGTTTTAAAAATTTAGGAGTTCATGAGAATGGAAGTAGAACACTTGTGAGCGATGGCAAAGTCAAGGGTATGGCCGTCTCTGAGTAGTGGGTCATGGGAAATGAGTAAATTGAGGAACTTGGAAGTCAGGGTATTCAAGAAAAATTGATATATGTTTGAGTTGGAATTGAACAAAAGACTTGCTAGAAAGCCACTGAACTCACTAAGAAAGAAATGAGTATCACTAGATCAGGAGATGTTACCAGAATCTTTTGTAGTTGATAAATTTTGATTGAATGACCCTCTCAAAAGAGACATTACTGAGTAATGGTGGTAGATGGAGTTTTAAAGTGACAATAAATATTTTGATTCCCCATGAATAGTGGTGGTAGATGGAGTTTTAAAGTGACAATAAATATTTTGACTCCCCATTACAAGAAAAGTATGACCACTATTGGAAAGTGCATTCATTGCCAGGAGGAAGACAGGTTTTCCTGTTTGTATGTTTGTAAGTGTGGGAGAGACCGTATTTAAGTGCACACTTTGTGCCAGGAACTGTACTAAGAGCATTATAAATTTTGGAAAGAATAAAAAAAGAAAGATTTAAAATGAAAGTAAGCTTGTTAGAATGGACATTCCAGAGAACACAGTGAAAAGAGTGGGTAGATTTGGAATGGAACAATTGGGAGATAGAACTTCAGAATTGGTATAGCAGTAAAGATATGAGCAATGGGTAACGGGATTGGAGTTTGTAGCTAGGTGTTCAAAATCGATGACATGGAGAGTGTATGATGAAGCAGTAGAAAGCTAACAATTGCTAAATGAGTCCAGGAAGATTATTAGGATCTGAGAGAACTCCACTAGGTGATTAGACTGTCCAGTTTTGCAATAGGAGGTGGTGATGTGTGTTATGAGGATCAGGATGATTGATTTATAGAAGGCAGGTTTGGGAAGATATGGTCTAGCAGAGGACAGGCAGGAGGCAGGAACTTGCAATTCAGAAGAGTTTGTTCCAAGAACAACAGAGAAGGATGAACACAATTAGGTTGGATAAAGGGATTAATACAGAGATCTCTGAAGTCTAAGCATCAAGGAGGTCCCAAACAGGTGGACTGGATATGGAACATGGTATATATTGCATTTATTTAAGTTCCTGGGCCAGTTATACTCTCTTCTCTCTTGGTTCCCTTTTAACCTCTCTGAATTTTGCCAGAGGCTATTCCCCCAAACTTCTCTCCTGAGCTCTTTTATCTTCTTCTATTTTGCTTGATGATTTCATCAGCTCTCATAGATTCAATTATCTTCCCTATGCAGATGATTCTCAAATCTATTTGCTAGTCCTGACCTCCAATCTCATATGTCCAACTGCCTATCTGAAATCTCAAAGAGATTATTCTATAGACATTTTAACCTCATTGTGTCCAAAACTAAACTCATTATCTTCTCCCTTCCCTTACTCCTCTTCCTATTTGCTTATTACTTTGGGGGGTACCATCATCCTCTCAGTTACCTAGGTAGTTTTCTTTATTCCCTCTCACTCACTCACTCGTATCCAATATATTGCTAAGTCCTGTCATTTCTATTTTCATAAAGTATCTCTTATATACTTTCTTCTCTCCTCTTTGCAAGAAGGCTTCTAGTCTATCTCTTTGCTTCTTTTCTCTCTAATCAAGTCCAACTTCCACCCAGCTGTCTAAATGATTTTCCACCCCCCTCTGTGATAAACTCTATTTTAATTCTCTATCACCACCAGAATCAAATATAAAATCCTCTTTATTTTAAAGACCTTCATAACTCAAAAATACCCTCCTATTTTTCCAGTCTTCTTATACTTTTCTTATCACCATATTCTCTGTAGAGAGAGATATTATGCTAATGCTGTGCAATTATTATCTCATTTGATCTTCAAAGCAATATGGGAGATAGATGCTGTTTTTACCCCCATTTTATAGTGGAGGAAATGGAGGTGGACAGAAATTTAGTGACTTGCCCAGGTTAACAGGGATAGTAAGTACTAGAGACTAGATTTGAATTTGGATCTTCCAGATTTCAGATTTAACTATATGACACTTCATTTCATAACTAGGCATTTTCCTTGGCTGTCCCCCATACTTGGAACTTTCTCCTTCTTCATCTATCTCCTGGCTTCTCCAGCTTCCTTCATGTCTCAGTTAACTTCTCAACTTATCTCTACAACAAGTCTTTCCCAAATACCCTTAATACTTGTACCTTTCCTCTGATAACTACCTTCAATTTATCACACACACAAACACAAACACACAGTTTCTCTTACTTATAGCTGGTATTTACATAGCATGTTAAAGTTTGCAAAATGATATGAAAAAGATGGATATGAAAAAGAGAGAGAGAGAGAGAGAGAGAGAGAATGAGAGAAGATAAAAGATTAATTCGGAGAAAGAATACGGGAGAGAATCAAGGAAGGTTTGATGAAGAGTATAATACTTGAGCTGGGCCTTGAAAGAAACAAGAGATTCTAAGATATGGAGGTAAGAAAAAAGTATATTCCACACATGAAAAACAGGGCATAGAGATGATGACAATCACAATAGGTAATATTTATATAGCTTTACTGTTTGCCAGGCACTGGGCTAAGTACTTTATAATGAAGATTTGATTTGATTGTTACGACCCTGAGAGATAGGTGCTATTATTATCCCCATTTTACAGATGAGGAAACTGAGGCTGAAAAAAGATTAAATGGTTTGTCCAAAGTCAAACAGTGCCTGAGGTAAGATTTGATCTCAGGTCTACCTAACTTCCTGAGTTCAGTGTTTTTACCTACTATATCATCTAGTTGTTTCTTATTGTATGTTGTCTATCACTAGACTATCCTTGAAAGCAAAGACTACTTTTGGGGGGTCCTTTTTATATCCCTTAGCATAGTGCCAGACACATAATAAGAGCTTAATAAATGCTTGCTGACTGACTGACTTTATACCTCTACTTAAGGTGTAATCTTATTACTTTAATGGCTATTACTCAATCTGGAGATACCTCTACCTACTCTTACCTTCTTCCTAAATTGATGGGTTCTAGCCTGGAATCCCATTTGAGGAAATGCCTTGGTCAACCATGTTCACTTCCCTCCCAATCCTGCTCCTAATCCTTCAGACTTTTACTTCTCACTAACCTCTCCTCTAGTTTTCAATTCCCTTTTATACTTTGTCTTATCCCATTGGATTGTAAGTTCTTTAAGGGCAGAGATTGTCTTTTTTTCTGTGTTTGAATTCTAGGCTGTCAGTACAGTGCCTGAAACAGAGTAACTGCTTAATAAATACTGTACTTATCTATCTGAATGTCTGAATATGGTCTTACAGGATTTGGCTTATCATTCCAGCTTTATTAGCTATTCCTTCTAGCTTTGTGTTGTCTTCCAATGTGATAAATATATCATCAATATTTTCATCTAAGTTAAAAATGTTGAGCTGAATAGAGACATTCCATTAAAGAGAACTACCCAAAGTGAAATTATTACTCTTTTGTTCTGGTCAGACAACTAGTTATGAATTGACATAAAGATATCATTATGTAGTGATCATCAAGGGATGTCATGAGTTACAGAGGCTATGTAAAATGCTTAGTTAAAAACTAAGGAAATTATACCTACAGAATCGTCTTAATCGAGGAACCAACCCTATAAGTTAACAAGTATTTATTAAGCATGTGTGACAGGCACTGTGCTAAGCCAAATGTAAAAATACAAATGAGATTATTATTCTATGACTTGGTCACAATGAACCAATGATAGTTATTGACACATCTTTTCCCAACTATTCACAAATCACTACTTTTGTAATCTATTCTGTATTTTTTAAGGAATCGATATTAAGTTCACTGGTCAATAATATGAAGAATCTATTAAAAACAAACAATTTTGCCTCATCTTCAGACTTGAGTACCTCTCATTTTCTCTACAGTGCCTCAGAAATAACAAAAAACAGTTAGACAATCCTATCTGCTCCTTCAACCCTAGATTGAATTCAATATATTAGTACATTTTTCCTCCCCATTTCCTCACTTGCCTTAGATTTTTCTGTTCACTGTTAACATTAATTGAAAAGAATGATGAGAAGGCAATGATCATTAGTAACTCTTTTTTCTCTGTTTCTCTCATTGTCTCATCTGTAGACAAAGCGTGTAGGGGTGTGTGTGTGTGTGTGTGTGTGTGTGTGTGTGTGTGTGTTGTTTAGTCATAGGTAGAAAACTGATTTAAAGACAGAAAATAAAAGATGTAGATAACTAGATACTTCCATGGATGAAGAAATATTAATGATAGATTTTCTCAGGGATCAATTCTGGAATAACTCTCATTTTTAGTATTTTTTTCTTTAAAAAAAGAAATACATAGTGAAATCTCTATTTCCTAAAATCATATCTGAATTTGCTGAAGAAATTAAGCTTTTTCAGGCCAAAAAATACCAAACTCATTAGGTATACTGTAGGTAGACTGGATTATATAAGAGGGAAGAAAAATAAAAGTTGATCTTTATTATAAGCAATTTGGGGAAAAATAAAATAATCTATCCTGGGTTTCAAGTACAAGTAACAACTAAATTTCATTATATCTAGCACTGTATGTGTTACATGCGATGGGGAAAAGAGAAGAAATATGATAGTGTCACTACTCTCAAGGAGCTTACATTCTAGTTATGGAGACAAAATGAACAGGCACAAAGGACAAAACAATTAAATACAAAATTAAATGTTACTATGTTAAACTTAAAGCAGATTGATGCAGTGGATATAAAGCTGACCTAAAACAAGGCCAAAAAACCTGTATTCAAGTTCTACTTATCATCATACTGACCCTGTGTGTCTGGGTAGGACACTTAGCCCTTTGGTGAATAATCTAAGACTCTAAGTAGTGGAGGAGATGCTGACCTACATTTATTTAAGGGATTTCCTCACCTGAAAGTTCCTTATATCAACGAAATCACAGATCCAACTTCTATATTTATCCTATCCTTATTCTTTGATCCTTTGTTCCCTTCATGTCGATCTGGAAAAGATGGACAAAATATGGGAAACTTAGCACCAAAAGGCAATTAGAAACAAAAGCAGTGAGGGAGTTTACTTACCCTCATTCCAAAAAAAAAATGTTGCTACCCTTGAAATTCTAGTTGTAATCAATGATTGTTACACTAAAATACAAATTAAGAAAAGGATAAAAAAATTCAACAATAAAAGTCAAAATAAAAGCACTATCTGTTTCTGAGAAAATTCCAGGATAGCTAATAATTTGGGGAATTCTTCAACAGAAGGAAATTCAAGAGAATCTTGATCAGGGAGTTCTTAATCTCTTGTGTATCATGGAACCCTTTGACAGTCTGGTGAAGTCTGTGAATCCCTTCTCGGAATAATGTGTTTTTAAATTAGCTATATAAATAGGAGCATGAGAGAAACCAATTATATTGAAGTACAGTTTTCAAGACATTGTTTTTAAGTTTAGCAGCTGATAAATCCTTGATTTGAATTAATGATAATTTCATCTTTTAAAAAGGTGGAAGAATTTACAAGAACTAACTAGAAAACTGTTTACTGAAATGGAACCTCAGAAAGAAATAGCCACTCCTCTTTAGAATTTGTAACAGAGAAGAAGAAAGTTGGTTCTAGACTGAAATCCCTTAGATAAGGGGACAATCCATTTCAAGTAATTTAGAGAAAGAAGAAATAGGGTAATATTTATGGTTAGAATAATCCCCAGAATGTGGAAAGTTCTCAAGAATGAAATTGTTCAAGTCAAAGAGTTCAAATGAACTGAAGACCAAAATAACTGATAATTTAGATTGGTAAAAAATTGTCACAGTTAGTAAATATCTTAGGTGAAACTTGAGCCCAAGTCCAGGGTCTCATACATTAGACCACTTTTGAGGAAATCTTTGAAATATCATAGAAATTATAATTGTCTCATGACACTTATATAAAATTACTTTCATTATGTGAAAAGTGCCTTAGAACTAAACACTGGCTAATGTCCTTTCAAAGAAGAAAAGCAGGTAAGATCTTTCAATTATAGACCAATTAGCTTGGCTTAGTTTCTGGCATAAATTTTAGAAATAATTATTAAAGGGATACCTTTTTGAAAATTTAGAAAAAGGAAGCAACACTTACTATGAGAAAGATGGTTTCATCAAGTATAGGTCATACCATACTAATCTCATTGAAAAAAATGGGGATGGTTAGATAAAAAAAACAGATGATTTAGGGGAGACAAGGTAGCTGTTTTAAAGTTCTTGGAGGACTGTTGTGTGGAAAAGAGATTAGATTGGTTTCTTCTCAGCCCCATAGAACAGAGAGCAAGTCATAGAACCAATGGGTAGAAGCTGTTGATATTTTCTCAAAACAAGGAAAACTTCCTCAAGTTTAAGATTTGTCCAAAAGTCCAGAGATCAGGTTTGGGGAATAATGAGCTCTTTATCATTAAAAGTTTCAAGTGGAGACAAGATGACAACTTGTTGGATACTGTAGAAATATTATAGGATCAAAGATTTAGAGCTGGGAGAGCTTTTAGAGATAGACCATCTAGTCTGACCTCTTCCCAAATAGTAAATTACAGAGCCAGGATGCAAATCCAGAGCCTCTGACTCCAATCCCAGCACTCTTTCCCCGGTTCAGGCATGAGTTGAATTAGGTCATTTCTGATATTCTTTTCTGCTTGGAGACTCTATGATTCTATCTTCATCTACAACTCAAAGATTAGAATGAGATGACCCCAGTGAAGCTTGAAAAAACCCCTGGCTCCACCAGGAATAAACACATTGAACCGATAAGATCCGATTTTAGTCACAAAGGCTTTTGGAGAAAAATATTCTATAATCTCCCTTTAGTTTATCTCCCACATGTTGTGTGCACAGAAGCCCACACAGATGCATATAAAAGATGGGAGGAGGTGGTTTCCAAGGAAGCAAACCTATTCTCCAATGGGGCTTCTCAGTCCTAACCTGTTCTCCCTGCCTTTTCCCAGGAATAGGGCTTGATATGAAGCCAGAGGTGTGCAATAATCTGAAGATTTCCGCGGCTCCATCAGAGACTGCAGAACTCAAGCTTAGGGGAGTGAGGTGGTCCCTCCTCCAGATGGTAAAGAAGGGCAAAAACAGATAGTAAAACACTGAACTCATGAAGGGCCAGAGTCAGAAAAAATCAGGTTGCAACAGAGATCAGTTACCAGTTTGTCAGACACAAAAAGCCAGCTGCAAAGAAGCACGTCCCTGTATTGTGGAGGAACATTCAGCTACAATGAGTCATCTGAATCTGAAGGAGAGGGCAAATTGCATGGCTAAGCTAAGGTCACCAAGAATGGGCAGGTCAAAGGAAGGACCTGAGCTTTAGCAAAGAGTGCTTGCCCTGTACCACTCTAGGAGCCGGTGGAGTCGCAGCTTTTTTTTTTTTTTTAACAGAGTAAAATATTCCTCTGAAATGGATGTGTCTGACTGTGGAGAGTTCCTAAACGGAGTCAATTATATCTGGATTGTGAAAAGCATTACCTCTCCCTAAGAGATCTAATCTAACCTCAGACTATGTATTCCTGGGAAATTTACTTAACATTTCAGTCTCAGTTATCTCAGCTGTGAAATAAATAATACCTACATCTCAAGCTTGTTGTGAGGATAAAAGAAAATATTTGTAAAGAACTTTGCAAATTTTGAAGAGTGATATAAATGCTATCATCATTATCATCCTCTAGCTAGCATCCTAGACTTGTAATTAAAAAATCTGAATTCAAAATCTGCCTCAGATTCATTAGTTGTGTGAGTCTGGGTCCCCTAACTACTCTCAGCCTCTCTTTGCTTGTCTGTAAAACAGAAATAATTACAATTACTTTCCAGGATTGTTGTGAGAATAAAATGAGATAATATTTGGCTTCACAAATATTATTTTGTAATCCTTAAAGCACTATATAAATGTTGTTATTATTATTTATGTTGCACAGTGACTAGCATGCTAGACTTGGAATTAGGAGTTCAGATTCTGTCTCCAATATTTATTAGCTATGTGAACCTGGGATAATCTCTCAACCTCTCAGCCACAGCTTCCTCATCTGTAAAATAGTGATGATAATAGCTCCTATCTTATGTTTGTGTGAGGATCAAATAAAATAACATATGTAAAGCTCTTTATAAACTTTAAAGTGCTATATAAATATGGATATCATCATCATCATCACTGTTGTCGTCAAACACTGATAAACCAGAGTGCAACCAAAAAATGATTATCAGGATCAAGAGGAGATTTGAAATTATGTCTGACAAGGGAAGACTAAAGGAAGTAGAGATGCTTCAGCTTGAAAGAGAAGACATATCAAGTTGTTAATAGTCTTCAAATGCTTAAAAGATCATCAGGTAAAAAAGATACTAGATTTATTCTATTTGGTTTTGGAGAAAAGAATTCATACCAGGGGCAACTAGGTGATACAGTGGATAGAGTACCAGCCCTGAATTCAGGAGGACCTAAGTTCAAATCTGGCCTCAGACAGTTAATACTTCCTAGCTGTGTCATCCTGGGCAAGTCACTTAACCCCAATTGCCTCAGCCAAAAAAAAAAAATTAATATCAATGGGTAGGAGTTATACAGAGAGAGATGAGTTCAATTTCTAGGAAAGCTTTCTAAAACACAGCACTGGCTGAAAAATGAAATGGGTTTCTTCGATAGGAAGTAACCATTCCATCACTAGAGGTCTTTAAATCATTGCCTACTTGTTGAGGAAGTTAAATGACTTGTCCAAGATCATACAGATTCTAGGCAGAATTTAAATTCAGTCCTCTGATTCTATAGCCAGTTCTCTTTCCAATATTTATTTAGGCAGGAAATAATCTAGATAAACTAGATGAGAATCCTGGGACTTTATGAAAGTTAAAAGTTGGAAGAGATCTCTATGGCCATCTAATATAACCCATTCATGAAGGAATTTCCATTCTAATACATCCAATAATTTTTTTGTTCACCTTCTGCATGAAGATCTCTAAAGAGTATAGCTTCATTTCTCAATACAATCTACTTCATTTTGGGATAATATTAAGAGTTAGAAAGTTTTTCTTGACATCTAACCTAAATTTGACTTTTTATAATTCTTAAATATGGTACATCATATGCGAGGAACAACAGTTAGTTGTTGTTCATCCTTTATTTTTGAAGAGGACCAATGACATCATCACAGGTAATGTTTTAATTTGTGAGTGGATTGGATTTAAGTAAGGTAGAGTTGCCCAAAGTCGCTAGTCTCACTCTTTCTTCCAGGATCACTGAAGACAAAAGTCAAGATAACTGATGATGGCCCAGGAAGTGGTGAATGACTTTGGTGTTTTTGATGTCTGATTAAGAAATACAACTCACCAGAGAGTTTGAGGGCTGTCATTACCCTCAACCTGGTTTAGTCATTTGTTGAGGCAGTTCTACTGGTGTATAGCTGTCGTATGAGCTTCTTGGAGCTAGAGGTGAGAGTTAGATGAAGGCAGACACCAAATGTGGATGAGCCCCTGAAAAAGGCTCAATCAATCCAAACACCAAAGGTGCTAATCTTGCTTGAATACTCCTACACCCCAAGTAGGTCAGTAAAGCTGTACAATAAAGAAAAATATAAAGGGGTCAGATTGTTAAGAGTTTTAAATATCAAATGGAAGAGTTTGTATTTGATCTTAAAGGAAATATTAGGATTATGGATCCAAAACTGGAAGAAATTTCAGAGGCTAATTCACCCAAGCCTTCATTTTTCAGCTGAAGAAACTGAAATTCAGAAAGCTAAAAAGCTTGTTCAAAATCATATAGATCATAAGTATCCTGGGTAGAATTTGTACCCAGGTCCTCTGATTCCATAATTAGTGCTCTTTCCAAAGTACCATGATGATGAGACTTTGAAATCAAGATAAAAAATATTACCTTCCTAGAATCCTGGAATTTCTCAATCTAATCTAATATGTGTTTATTTGTTAATCATTTACTATTTTAATGTCCTTTTTATACTTTAATTTTATTTGTTTATTTATTGATGACTCCTTTTTTGAGGGTAAGATTTTGAGCTCCAAATTTTTCTCCCCCTTCTCTTCCTTCTTTCCTTTTCAAGATAGCAACAATCATATAGGTTAATCATGTTAAACATATTAGTCATGTTGTAAAAGAAGAATCTGAATAAAAGGAGAAAACCATAAGAAAGAAAAAAACAAAAAAAAAACAAAAAAATTAAAATAGTAATGCATTTACTATTTGCCAGACATTGTTGATACAAAGATGAAACAAAAAGCAGCATGGGGGAGGGAGTGATGATTTTGGAGTCAGAGGACCTGCTTTCAAGCCTTACATCTCATGCTTTGTGACATGAGGCTAATTATAATTTCCCTGGGACTCAGTTTCCTTGATTATAAATTGAATTTATAAATAGCTCTAAAGCATGTTACAGCTTATGATCTTGAGATATATTTCCCTCTTGGGAATATTTCCCTAATCTGAAGGAGCTTTCTATTAGTGAAAATACAGAATGAATACAATGAGACATAATTTGACAACAAGGTAGTGCAATGGAGAGAGCACTGGGCGTGGAGTCAGAAAGGTCTGAGCTCAAATCCTGCCTCGTATGTTTACTAGATGTGTGACCTTAGATGAGTCCATTTACTCTCCATCTTAGTTTCCTTATCCACTAAAATGAGAATAATAATAGCACCTATCTCTTAGTGGTGTGAGGTTCAAATCTGATATTTGTAAAGTGGTTAGCATAGTGCTTGGAACATAGTAAGTGGTATGTAAATGTTGATTATCATTATTTATTAGCTATTAATAAGAATTTGATGGGGAAAGAATCACAGACAGCTGGAAAGATTAGGAAAGACTTTCCATAGGAAGTGACATCTGAGCTGAATCTTGAAGAAAGCTAGAGATTTTGAGGCAAAAGTGAGGAAGGAGAAAGGGGTGTGACTTCATGCAAAACTGTAGGAATAGGAAATGCTATGTTGAATATGAGGAGCAAACTGACCAGTTGAGTTAGAACACAAAGTGTATGAAGGAGAAACATGAAGTGTATAATGTGGAATAATCTGGGAAATGTAAATTGAAGGCAAACTGTGAGCACTACTAATTTTCCTCCTCTCTTAATATGACTTAAAATGACTGTAAGCTTCATTTCTTTGAACTTTCAATGAGGTTTTTTTTTTTTTTTTTTTTTTTTTTTTTTTTTTTTTTACTATCAAAGAAGCTGTGGGTTGTTGGATTTTTTTTTTTTTTTTGGTTTTGTTTTGTTTTTAAGTTAGCAATCTGTTCCTAACCATGTTCCATTTTGTTTGCTTTCTATTCTCTGGAAACAATTCTTGAGAAATAAATAAACAAAGAGTGGAACTCATTGGGCAGAAGTAATGAGGAAAATATGTTAACAAAAATGTGAATGTGTCTTAGAAGTCAAGGCTATATTTAAATATAACCTGCTAATTAAAGGTCGTGTTTTTAAGAGGTTGAGACAGACATTTGCTGGTAACATAGCCAAAAGGCCTCTTAAATAAATACGGATTTCAATTAAGACACTTAACATTTGCTTCAACTTCTTGTAAGCTAGATGTAGATTCAAAGGCAGTAGCTCCAGAATGTGTATTAAGGCAGAAGAGAAAATAGAGATATAGATCATAGTTCCTGAGGCCAGAGGAATGAATATCAATGCCTGGTTTACCAAATAAGATGATATGATATGAGACTAGATGGTCTTCAAAATTACTTTGAACTTTCATATGCTTTGTCCTATCCTTTGACCCTAATCCATTCTCCCCACTATCCTACTTCTGAAACCTAGCATGGACAGTTATTCAGCCTCATGGCCATGAGGTTTAAGGCAGCCAATAAAGAATAGATCACAAAGATAAAATTAATCTCCAATACTAGGAAGAGGTCCTTCAAGGTTAGGATTGAGGCACATTGCTGTTATGCTTGTTCTTTGGATAAATAGTGGAATTTATCCTCCAGGCAGACAATTTGACATTCCTTGCAAGCATTAAGTTCACTTAATAATGCAAAAAAAGACTTTGTAAAAAAGAAGAAAAAGCCATCAATCTGAGTAAACTTTAACTCATGGACTCATAACTAACTCAGAGTTCTAAATATCCCAAAGTACACTGGGAACACCCCCATCAGACCATAGCAACGACATTACAGTAAAGTTGTCAGCTTGAGGACTTTTTGAAAAATCAGTAGACCAAAAAGTATTTATCAAGCATTTTGTTTTAGTTCTATTCCCAGTACCTAGCACACTGTCTGACACTTCTTGTATGCTTAATAAATGTTTGCTGATTGATTGATGCCCTATTTGTGTCTAGAGCTCACTGGATGCTTTAGTATACACAGAAAAATATGAAATATATCTACAAATCCAAACTCAAGTATGTGAAGATGATTTTTAGGAAGGCAGTGACAATTCTAGGAAGCTAGATGGCATATTAAATAGAATTCTGGGCCTAATCAGGAAGGCCTGAATTCAAATCCAGCCTCATATATTTACTAGCTACGTAACCCTGAGCAAGTCACTTAACTCTTTTTGTCTCAGTTTCCTCACCTGTAAAATGAGCTGAAGAATGAAATGATAGACCACTCCAGTATCTTTGCTAAGAAAACCCCAAATGGGGTCATGAAGAATTGGACATGACTGAATTACAAAAATGTATGCTGGAAATAAAAAAAAATTTTTTTAAAGGATAATTGATTTAACTTTTAGACAGATAGCCACAGAGATTGGGAAATCCTTGCATAGCTTTTTAGATTTTAGTCTGCTATCCTGTGCAAAAACTCATAGAGAAAATTCTTCAAGGAACCAGAAAGAAACAATTTAAATTCTGTAAAGCCACAATCAGGATCATACAAGATTTAGCAGCTTCCACATTTAAGGAGTGGAGGGCTTGGAATATGATATTTCAAAAATCAAAAGAATTGAGATTACTACTAAGAGAAATCCACCCAGCAAAACACTGAAATCTTTCAGGGAAATCTGTGTATTTAAAGAAATAGAAAACTTTTAAATATTTCTGATGAAAAGATCAAAACTGGATAGAAAAATGACATTCAAACACAAGAATCAAGTATAAAAAGGTAAATATAAAAGAGCAATTATAAGGGACTTAAAAAGATTTAACTGTCTACATTTTTATTTGGGAAAATGATGCATGTAACTTTTTTTTTTAAATAAAGCTTTTTATTTTTCAAAACATATGCGTGGACAATTCTTTAACATTAGCCCTTGCAAAACCCTGTGTTCCAATTCCCCCCTCCCTTTTCCCCATACCCTTCCCTATATGGCAAGTAGTCCAATATAGAAACATGCAGCTCTCAAGAATTTTATCATTGTTAGGACAGTTATAAGAAATTTACATAGACAAAGAGCAGAGGCATGAATATACTATGTTGGAATGATCTCCCCAAAATGAAGACATGAGAAAGAGGGGTGCCTGCCATAGATGAAATGGGAAGAGAGAGGTAGTGGAATGGGAGAAATTATCTCACATAAAAGAGGTGTATAAGAAAGAGCTTTTATGTTGAAGGGAAAAATGAGGGGGATGAGCAACACTTGAACAATACTCATCTCTTTTTTTCTTTTTCTTTTTAATTATAGCTTTTAATTTATAAGATATATGCATAGGTAATTTTTCAGCATTGACAGTTGCAAATCCTTTTGTTCCAACTTTTTCCCTTCTTCCCCCATCTCCTCCCCCAGATGGCAGGTTGACCAATACATGTTAAATATGTTGATGTATAAGTTAAATACAATATATGTATACATGTCCAAATGGTTATTTTGCTGTACAAAAAGAGTCGGACTTTGAAATAGTGTACAATTAGCCTGTGAAGGAAATCAAAAATGCAGGCGGACAAAATAGAGGGATTGGGAATTCTGTGTAGTGGTTCATAGTCATCTCCCAGAGTTTTTTCCCTGGGTGTAGCTGGTTCAGTTTATTACTGCTGAACCACACTCATCTTAATTGGTTCAAATTTGGATGTAGAAATTTATCTTACCAACAAGGAAATAGGATGAGAAAGGAATAAAAGAAAGGGGAGAATGATAAAAAAGGAAGGTGGACTAAGGAGGCAGTGATCATAAGCAAAATAGACTTTTGAGGAGGATCAGGGTAAAAAAGAAAGAGAGAAGAATTAATAGAAGAAAATGGGATAGAAGGAAATACACAGTTAGTGAACATAATTGTGAATGTGAATGAGATGAATGTATCCATAAATGAAAGCAGATAAAAGATTTATTAGAAACCAGAATCCAACAATGTATTGTGTACAAAAAACACATGAAACAGAGAGATACACATGGAATAAAAATAAGGGGCTGGAGCAGAATTTATTATGCTTCAACTAAGGCAAAAAAAAAAAAAAAAGAGAGAGGCAGAAGTAGCAGGCATGATTTCAGACAAAGAAAAAGTAAAAATAGATTTAATTAAAAGAGAGAATCAGGGAAATTACATTTTACTAATAGATATCATAGATAATGAAGTAATACCAACTCTAAAAATATGTACCAAATGGCATCACATCCAAATTTTTTAAAGAAAAGATTAAATGACTTACAGGAGCAAAAGGCTGTATTAAAAATATATGCATCAAAAGGCATAGTATCCAAATTTTTAAGGGAAAGGTGAAATGAGTTATAGAAGCAAATAGCAAAAATATATTAGTAGGGGACCTCAATTTTCCCCTCTCAAGACTAGATAAATCTAACCATAAAATAAGTAAGAAAGAAGTTAAAAGGTGAATAGAATTTAAGAAAAGTTAGATATAATAGACTTCTGGAGAAAACTAAATGGGAATAGAAAAGAATATTCTTTTCCTCAACTATATATGGCACCTTCACAAAAACTGACCTTGTATTAGGACAAAAAACCTCACACACAAATGCAGAAAAACAAATTAAATGCATCCTTTTGAGACCATAATGGAATAAAAATTACATTCAGTAAAGAGCCTTGGCAGCATAGATTAAAAATTATTGGACACTATCTAAACCTAAAGAATCAATGTGTAAGAGAACAAATCATAGAAATAATAAAAAAATTTCATTAAAAATATTGATAATATTGAGATAATATGCCAAAAGTTGAGGATTGCAGAAAAAGCAGCTCTTAGAGGATCTCTAAATGCTTACATCAGTAAAAAAAAAAAAAAAAGTGAGAGAAAGAGCAAGAGAAAAGAGGCAGGGGGAACTTAATAATAAATTGGGCATTAACTTTTTTAAAAACTAGAAAAAGGAGAAATTAAAAATATTCAATTAAACACCAACATAAAAATCATGAAAATCAAGGAAAATGTTAATAAAATTGAAAGTTATAAAAATTAAACTAAGAAAACTAGGAACTGATTTTATGCAAAAAAAGCTATAAAATAGATATACCATTGGTTAATTTGATCTTTAAAAAAAAGAAGGAATAAAAATAAATTATCAGTATAAAAAATTATTAGGGTGAATGCACCATCAATGAATATGAAATTAAAGCAATTATTAGGATCTATTTTGCCTAATTGTGTGGTAGTATACATGTGTATATGTGTGTATAGTCCAGATTAACCAAGATAGAAATGGAACATTTAAATTGAACAAGTTATAAATTAGCTCTCTAAGAAAAAAAAATCCACAGAACCAAATGGATTGATAAGTGAATTCTATAAAACATTTAATAATATATAAACTATTTGAAAAAATAGATAAAGAAAGAGTCCTCCCAAATTCCTTCTCTCGCATAAACATGGTATAAAAATACTTAAATCAGAGAGAGCCAAAACAGAGAAAGAAAACTATAGACAAATTTCCCTAATAAATATTGATGGAAAATTTTTAAATAAAATACTAGCAAGGAGATATAGCAATATATTACAAAGATCATACACTATGACCAGGTAGGATTTATACAACATAAGCAAGGCTGGCTCAATATTAAGAAAACTATAAGCATAATTGACCACATCAATAAGAAAAATAAGAAAAATCATATGATTATCTCAATGTAGAAAAAGCTTTTGACAAAATACAAAACTCATTCCTACTAAAAACATTAGAAAGCATAGGAATAAAAAGATAAATTCTCTCTGTGATTCCAGGAAAGTCTTTCATTCCCTTCTATCACATTTACTAGTCTCCCCTTGCGACCTTTAGTAATATTTCCTCTCCTCTGTTTGAAAAATAAACAATATCACAACAACTTCTATATTCAGTTGACACAGACCACAGAATCAGAGCCGGAATAGACCTCATAGGTCATGTAGTCCAGTCTTGTATTGTAGTCCACTTCTCCCTGTGCTTCAAATACATTTAAATTGGGTACTTGTATTTATAGGGGACTTTAAGTATTCTAGATTTTCCTGCAGATATAAACTCTCATTCTTCTCATTCAAGCTGTATCTGAGCTACACAAAGAAGGAAGGAAGGAAAGAAGAAGAGAAGGAAGGAGGGAGAGAGGAAGGGAGGAATGGAGAAAGGAAGGAAAGAAGGAAGGAAGGAAAGAAGGAAGGAAGGAAGAAGGAAGGAAGGAAGGAAGGAAAGAGGAAGGAAGGAAGGAAGGAAGGAAGGAAAGAAGGAAGGAAGGAAGGATGGAAAAGGAAGGAGGAAGGAAAACAACCATTTATTAAGCACCTCCTCTGCCAAACAATGAAGTAAATATTTTACAAATATCAATTAATTTTATCACTACAACAACCCTGGTAGGTAGGTGCTATTATTATTCCCAATTTTACAGATGAAGCAACTAAAGCAGATAAGGTTACTAACTTGCCCAGAGTCACACAGATAGTGTCTGAAGCTAGATATAAATTTAACTCTTCCTGATTTGAGGGTCATTGTTCTAACCATTACGCTATTTTGCTATATTCACAGAGACTCTATTTTTAATTGTAGATTTAATAATGTTTTCTATCACAATGCTAATATCAGTGCTATTTTAGTCAATGCTATATCTAGTTAAGAAAAGGCTAACACACTAAGACCAGCTGAAGAGCAGAGTCCCATCTGTTCCTTTCACAATTCTTTTATTTAATATCCAATATATCCAAAATATTTTTAAATAAAATTGATTTCTTGAGATCCTTTCCTAATTTCTTCTCTCCCTCCAAAGCAGTGCCAATAGCTTTTCTTTTAGTTGGATTCAATAGGTCCTTCAATAAAAATCAAACAGAATGCTGAGCAGTGTTTTCCCTCTTCCATTTGCATGCAGTACCTGAGGAATTCATAATGAGCAAACCAGGTGAGTTTCATTCTTGCAGTTTAGTTTATCCTCTGTATCCTTTGATAAGGACATCACTTGATTATTTTAGAGTCTCATGAATTATTAGAGCTAGAGGGGGACCTTAGAGATTATTTAGACCAATTAGCTCATTTTAGAGATAAAGAAGATAGTTAGGAAATTTAAGTGACTTGATCAATACTACTACATAGTGGTAGAGATATGACTCAAACCTGTATCTCTTGATTTCCAGTCCAATGTTCATGCTAATACATTGTGCTACTTATTGGGTTTCCCAAGTTTTATTCTAATACTTGCATTACAGGGTTTATTAAACTTTTTCCATTCACTACTCTTTTTCACTCAAGAAATTTTTACATGACTCTGGGCATATAAGTATATAAATCAAACATTTACCAATATTAAATAGTAATTTCACAACCCCATATTCAGTTACAAGACCCCACATGAGGTTGCAAACCACTGTTTAAGAAGTTGAGGGATAAGAAAATAATAATCTACCTGCTTTGGTGTAAAAAAGAAAAAGTGTTCAAGTCTAATCTTTCTCATATTCTCTTTCTGGGTTGTACGTATATCTATGCCACAAAAATATTTGTTCCCTGGGGAATAATCGCCCTTGGCTATATCTTTCTTAAAGTGAAGCCCTACTGTGGGAGTATTCTATGGCAGATTCCTCCTACTTGAGGCAGCCACCAGCCACAATACTAGCTAGACCCTACTTTTTCGGCCTATTAGGAAAAGGCAAGGTTTATATTATCTTGCTGATGTCTACTACAAAGAACCAAATGAAACAATTCTGAGAAAAATTCTTATACTCTCTCTCTCTCTGTCTCTCCCTCTCCCTCCCTCCCTCCTTCTCTCTCCCTCTCCCTTTTTCTCTCTGTATCTCTCTCTCTATGTCTCTCTGTCTTTCCCTCTCCCCCTCTCTGTCTGTCTCTGTCTCTCTGTTTCCTTTGCCCCCTCCCCTCTCTCTGTCTCTCTGTGTGTCTCTCTCTCCATATATATATATATATATATATATATATATATATGGAATAGAGACCAGTTCTGGACTTTTAACTTTCCTAGAATGAAAGAAAAATCTATGTATATTTAGAAAAGGTATATAAACAAATATATAAGACTCCCAAAGGATTTCTCTTAATATTTGCTTCTATTTTTTCTACCAATAAGAATGATCATTGAACTAGAACAGAGAGAACCAAAAAGACTAATAGAGAAGAGAAACCTAACATAAGTAGTGAGATAGGAAGCAAGGACTTGGTAGTCTTTGATCAACTAAAAATGCCTTTTGTAATGGGATTTGACACATTCCCAGATGACCTAAAATGGAGTCACACACAGAAGACTTTTTTCTTGGGGACCTACTTTTGGAAGAAAAGAGAATTGGCTCAAGTATGGACATTCTTCACTGTCCCATGTGCTGAAGAGTTGCCTTTTTGTATTGTTGCTTATCCAGAACTGAATCCTTAAAACTTCTTGACTGAACATAGTCAGCCTCTTCCCCCATCCTTCTTCAGTTGTGTGAATAAATGCTGAAAGTACTTCTCTACTCATACCAAGTCACACCATGCAGCAAAGAGTAGATAGAGAACCCAAGGGTCACCTCCCTTTCCATGCAGCTCTGAGACATAAGTCTGGACTTTTGGTCAGTTTTGTCTGCCCTCCTCAGTTCTAAGTATAGGGAGCCAAGAGATACCATTCCATTAGACCAGAACAGATGTCCTGATTGTGAAAAAGGAGAATAAAATGGAATTTACCAATGAAAGGCTAGTGAATTTGATTTAGTTCCTGGGGAAAATTTGGAACATATTATTAAAGAGCTGTATTGTGAACATTTAGAAAAGGAAGCTGTGGTCACAAGGAACCTATATGATTTCAACAAGACTAGGTCATATTGGACAAATTGTGCAAGGAGCAATATCTAAGCCTCTTCTCCCCACTCTCTCCCCCCATACAAATTAGGCTAGTTTTTCCTTAAAAGGTATTGACATTGTCTTTGAAATTTGATTGGCTCTGGGGACTAAAGTTTAGGAAATTGACACAGATTTCTAGTAGCCAGGATACAAAACAATCAAGACAGGAGGGCTGGGAGCTCCTTCTTTGGGTCTGTGGCCATAGACCAGCTACATAAATCTCACTGGGTAGCTATGCTTAATTGAATCAAGGCTTAATCCTGGATGAACATCCTTTCCCTACATTCCCTAAATATCCTTCCCGCTATGATTAAATAAACCTTTTATTAACTATTATACAAATTACAAATATCTCATTTCATTCTAATTTTGTACCTGTCTGAGTCTTGCCCGGCCCATTACATTGACCTTATTTCCCTTGTTGAAGAGTTAATAAACTGGTAAGTGGATATTATAGGAAGAATTTACCAAGATTTTGACTAAGCATTTGATAAAGTTCTTCATACTATTTCTGTGGAAAATATGGATATACTGATGAGGTAATAGAATAAATAGAGGAGTTCAGAACTAGTTGAATGACTGGATCCCCAAAATGGTCATAGTTATTGACTTGGAAGGAGGTTTCTAATGGATTGCATAAGGATTTGGGCTTGACCCTGTAATGTTCTTATAAATTATGTAAATACAGAAAAACTGTTCAAATATTCCAACAACAAAAGAGGGATGTGGGAGAAACTATTTATATTGTTCCTACTATGTGCCAGGAACTGTGTTAAGTCCTTTTTTATAAATATTACTTCATTTTATTCTATGATATTATGATATGATATTCTATGGTATCATTTTGCCTTTGAGGAAATTTGGCAAATGGAAGTCAAGTGATTTGCTCAGTGTGATCCAGCTAATAATATCTGATGTCCCATTTGAACTCAAGTCTTCTTGGCTCCAGCCTACCACTCTCTCCTTAACACCATGGAACTTCCACAACATTGCATGACAGGAGTTAAGAAATCTTGAAAGGGTAGAACATTGGAATAAATTAGTTCCTATAAAAAATTAAAAGGGACAAATGTAAAATCTTATTCATGCTAAGAAAAAGCAAATACACAAGTAGAAGATGGTGCAATTTGTTTGGAAAAGATTATGAATTTAATGGAAATCACTAATATGATATGGCAGCCAAAAAAAAAGCTTGAGCTTTGGAGACAAATTCAGAGATGGGAAGGGATTGCTGGAGAGTAGGAAGAGAGCTGTATTTGGACTCAGAATCAAGTCAGTAAGCATTTCTTTTGTTATATATCTATTATATATTAGTCAATGTGCTAAGCATAACAGATACAAAGAAAGGCAAAAGACATTCCTTTCCTTTTGGGAGCTCACAACAAAAATAACTATTGGAGTCTAGACTGAATTTACAATCTGGATTTGTTACTTATATAGGGCTTGCTATAATAGCTAATCTCCAGACTATGCTTGTTTATTTGCTATATATCAGTGTGGTCGCGATTACGATTGCTTGTGTATCCTTTCTGCAAAACTATGGCAGAAAGGCAGGTCAATGTGATGTGATAAACACAGAGAACTTGGAGTTTATGGGTTATGTCCTGGCTCATCCATTCATTAGATGTATGAAATCAAACAAGTCGTTTAAAATCTATAAACTTTATCTTTCTCATCTTTAACTTGTGTCCCTCAGAGTACTTGCACTCTTACTCTACTCACAGGTTTATTGTGAGAGAAACATTTGGTAACCCATTTAATACAGAATATTTCCTGTTTGGATACATCATATCCACTGTTCCAAACTAACTCTCTGGCCCCTTCTATATAGTTGCCAATAACCTGATCCTTTCCATGAGGTACCATTGTGATTACTAATAGTGAAACATTATATCCTATAATCAAACTAGATTTATATCAGCAACACAAAATTGGTTCAACATAAGGAAGACTATAAATATAAAATCATGGAATAACATAAATAATAAAAACCATATGGTTATATAAACTGATGTTGAAAAGACTTTTGAAAAAAAGCCGGCACTCATTTCTATGAAAAACTCTAGAAATCACAGGAATAGACTTATCCTTAATATGGTAAATAATAGATTCAAGAGTAAACATTATATGCAATACAGAAAAGTTAGAATGATTTATAATAAAATCAGGGGCAAAGCAAGGATACCCATTATCACTAATACTACTTAACATATTACTAGAAATATTAGGTATAGCAATAAGATAAGAAAGAGAAATTGAAGAAGGAAACAAAAGAAAATTACTGCTTTTTTGTAAATATGACTATTTACTTAGAAAACTCTAAAGAATCAACCAAAAATTAATTGAAAATAATAAATCAAATTATAGAATTTAAAATAAATCCACATAAGTCATCAATATATCTATATATTATCCCTCCCCCAAAAAAAAACAGCAGGAAAAGAAAGAAAATTCTATTTAAAATAACTACAGAAGCTATATAAAATTTAGGAGGATATCTACAAGGATACACCTAGGAATTATATTAATTCAAATATAAAAAGCTATTTGCAAAAATATAGACCTAAATAATTAAAGAAACAAAGACTGTTAGAAAAACTGAACAGCAGTCTGGCAGAAATTAAGTTTAGACCAATACTTCATACCATATACCAAAATAAAGTATATATCTTTTCTTCTTTTTTCTTCTTTCTTTCTTTGTTTTTTTTCTTTTTTTCTTTTACTGAAAATATGATTAAAAGAAGAATGAAATACCAAGGGCTCATTATTTTTGAAGATTCCAGCATCTATTTTAAAAATCTTTCAGGATAGAAGAATGTGTGATACAAATGATGATTTTTTTAAAAAGACATTGGATTTTCCAGATTTTAATTTTTTAAATTTAATTTAAAAATAGAAAGAAAAAACATTTAAACTTAAAATTTCTGTAATATGAACAGAAAAGTCTGTGCTGCATAAGTCTGGCTGAATTTGCCAAGATTTTTAAATACATAGGAATAATTTATATTTAGTCTATTCTCCTGTGAAAGAATCCAACTCAGCTAAATGTGGATCATCTCCCTTTTCTACTGACTAATTAGATTCATCACTGTCAGTCCCTTCTTGTTTGAAAATCACCAGTAATTCTTCATATAATTATATCTTTGTAATTAAAGCCTGAGTGGCTCTCCCTAGTGCAGCCAGTTCAATATATTATTTCAGTGACTTTGGATACTTGCGTTGAATACTCAAGCAAGAGAAGGCAGCCAATGTTTATCAAGAGTAAATGCCTCTGCTCATGGAAAATTCCTCTGAGTGTCATTGAGAGAAGTGTAGTTCATATTTTTGTAGAAATAGAACTAGGAAATTACATGTAAATCTTCTCTGTCTATATAGCACCCTCTAGCTCATAATTTATTGATTGCTGGATATAAAGCCTTTTTTTTTTTTTTAAGGGATTTCTCCTCTCCCACACCCTATCCATCTCAGATCCCTGCCATATAAGATGGATAAATATCTAAAAAAATGAATCTCAATGATGACTACATTTCAATAAAATTTATTTCATTTGTAATCCTACATATTTTATTTTATGCATTTTAAAACATTATTCTGAGAAGAGATCCATAAGCTTTGCCAGACTGCTAAAGGGATCTGTAGCACAAAAACAGTTGAGAATTCCTAACTCACAAGTACTCTTTGTCATTGGAGCAGTACCAAGCCAAAATATAGACTAAGTAAGACATTTGATGAAA
The DNA here is from genome assembly GCF_016432865.1 of Antechinus flavipes. NCBI lineage: Eukaryota > Metazoa > Chordata > Mammalia > Dasyuromorphia > Dasyuridae > Antechinus > Antechinus flavipes. The sequence continues at coordinate 365,133,450 of NC_067401.1, forward strand.
ATATATTTTACATATTCTCTTGACCACTTCCTCATAGGTGAAGGGGGTAAGGGGAAAATTCAGATCATCACAGTCAAGCTGAAATAAACTTGTTAAAGCCTTTCTTATTTGCTGTCCCCTTGACCATTCCCTCATAAACTATTATATTGTAATTTTCTTACAAGGAGGGGTTGATGTGAGAACAGTACAACAGCATTCATTGACGGCAATGGGAGGCCAGCCCAAATACCCACTTGTTCCCCCATTATTAATCACATCTGTACAACTCTGGCTGTGCTCTTGCTTATCCATGACCATGCCCCTAAGTCCAGAGACAAATTTGGAAACTACAAATTGGGCATCCAAAAAGCTAAGTATGAATCTTATGGATTGATAGCTATAAATCATACTCTTGAAAAACAGTATCTGAGGAACTCTTTTTGCTAGAGTGAAGAGACATTTTTGATGGATTCAAGTATTATTGCTTTCCAACAGAAAAGACCCCAAATTCCTTTTGGGCAGAGAATATATCATCATTCTTTCATGTCTAGGGCAGTGTTATGTAATAGTATTTGATGGATTAATCCTACAAAGGCTTTTTGTAGATCATTATCCTTTGGCCTTCCCTAGAAACCCAAGGCTTTAAATTCTATATCACAGGGTAAATTACATGGCCAATCTTGAATAAAAGTAGATTCATATATCTTTTTTCCTGCCTTTTCTTCTGCCTCCTAGCTTCTTGGATCCTTCAAGTCTCAGCTAAATCCTGCCTTCTGCAGGAAGCCTATCTCAGCTCCCTTAATGCTAGTGGCTTCCCTCTGAGATCATCTCATTTCATTTCATGTATATCTTGTTGATACATAGCTGTTTGCAACTCTTAGATTATAAATTTCCCCTCTTAGATTATAAATTCACTGAGACAAGGAACTGGTTTTTGCTTTTCTTCATGTCACCAATAGTTACAGTACTGGGCACATAATAGGTGGTTATTGTTGTTCAGCCATTTCAGTCATATATGACTCTTCATGACCATAATTGGGGTTTTCTTGGCAAAGATGCTGGAGTGGTTTACCATTTCCTTCTCTAACTCATTTTACAGATGAGGAAACTAAGGCAAATAGAATTAAGTGAATTGCCTAGGATCACACAGCTATTTAAGTATCTAGGCCAGATTCCAACTTGAGTCTGTTAAACTCCAGATCTGAAATTTTACCCACTTTGCTACTTTGCTGTCTATGTTTAACAACTCTGTGTGAAAAGTAATTTATTTAAACAAAAATAGTTGCAAAGTAAAATTAAATAATTTTATAGATTAATGTTAAATTTGTAAAACATTCAAAAGGGGAAATAAAAGTTGATTTTTATATATGTGTGTGTGTGTATTTGCTTGTAAATTTCTGGAGTAGATTGAGACAGTTTTTAATTAAAAATAAGGGGAAGGGAAAAAACCAAAACTTCACACATAATATCTGAAGGTTGGTAGGGCAATATTGACAATAACAGAATAGAAGAGCAAAGAATTCAAGAGAAGAGAACAGCATAGAGTTGAACTGGTTCTCCAAGGGATCAAGATGGGGTAAAAAAGAGGGTATGCCCAATGTAGAGGTGATGGCCTGAGAAAGAACAAAGGGATAGAGAAATTGGAGGTCCCAGTAAAGAAAAAGAATAGGGTCCTTCCCTTCAATGGGTCTAAGTCGGGGTGGGGAACCTTTTTTCTGTCAAGGACCATTTGGATATATATAACATCATTTGTACATCATACAAAATTATCAATTTATAGAACTCAAGTAATGGGAGGTTGTACCTACTTTTCAGCTCATTATTTCCTGCAGTTGCCTTAGCAAATGATCTCAAAAGGTTATATACAACCCATGAACTGGACATTCACCATCCTTGGTCTAAGAGATAAAAACACCCTTGTGCTCTTGAAGTCTTTAGTTTTTTGCTCAGGACTTCCTAAGTCCTTGCAACGCAGAAGAGGGTTAAGTTATCTGGTTATAAGACCACTAAGGTCACTAAACAATTAAATAGATTTTTGTTCCCTAATGAAGTGTCTGATTGGTGGATTTCTCTTGTCAAGTTAACTATTTAGGTATTTGGATAAAATAAATATGTCCTTAATTTTCCTTGTCTTCCCTCAAGTAGAAGAACTAATGAGCAATAGAATAGCAGAGTGGATAACAGGTAGAAGAAAGAGCATCCTAAAAAAACCTGTGATATCACTGAAACAGAATATTTCATGCTGGGGCAGCTAGATGGCACAGTGGATAGAGCACTAGCCCTGAAGTCAGGAGAACCTGAGTTTAAATCTTGTCTCAGACACTTAATACTTCCTGGTTGTGTGACCCTGGGAAAGTATCTTAACCCCAATTGTCTCAGAATAAAAAAAAAAAATCCATGCCCTGTTAGTTGAACTATTACTAGGCTCTAGAGTCATAGTAAGGCTTTGCTCCTACTCATTTACTGCCACTTCAAATCAAGGTTGTCTAAGAGAATAGAAGACAGTTGGGAGGGTTAGGAAATTAGGCATTTAAACCAATGATTATGATACAATATATAGGAGAGATCCAAATAAAGTACTGTGAGAAATTTAAGAAGGAAGAGTCCCTTTTCAGGCCATTGCACAAAAATAAAAGGTTCATTTTCCTGATGGCAATGACAGGGGGAGATCAGACAGAGAAAGCTTCATGAAATATGGAACATCTAAGTTGAGACTTTAAGGGAAGGAATATTTTCAATAACTGGGAGCAGGAGGTGGGATGTGGGGAAAGTCCTTTCTCGGGACCTAGGAACAAAAGTCAAATCCAATTCACCAAGCATTTATTTATTATCCACTACATATCAGGCACTCATCTTCACTATCAAGAATTCTAAAATAAGACAATCACTTCTTCCCATTAATAATAATAATAGTTACTTTGGAATCTCGTTTGAATCTAACAATAATCTCAAGAAGAAGGTCTCTTCTGTTCATCCTTCCTTTCAAAGAGGACCAATGACATCCTGAGGTGATGTCTTGGTTTGCACATGAATTGGGTTTAAGAGAGATATAGTTGTACAAAGTCAGCAGTCTCACTCTTTTTTCCAAAGTCATTGAAGTCCAGTGGCAGGAAAAATTCAGGACAATTAGTGGTGGTCCAAGATACAATGAATGGCAATTCTTGACACCTTGGTTGCCTGACCAAGCTTTCAGCACTCCACAGCATCTGCTTCAGCCACTTTTATATAGATTGGAACAAATTGTTCTCATCCATACATTCTTCCAGAGCAATTCTGAGAAAGGTACCATTATTACATCTACTTTGCAGATAAAGAAAGTGAGACTTAGAAGTTAAATATTGGAAGACTTAGCTAATTAATGAAGGAAAAAATTTATGAGATAATAGATTTGAAGACAGATTAGAGGTCATAGAATCCAAATCTCTCATTTTCCTGATGAGGGAGGTTCAAAAACTTGCCTAATACACCTAGCAAGTCTCTAAGGTAGAATCTGAATTCATATCTTCCTGAATTCAGATGCAGTCCTCTTTCTATCTACCATTTTGGTTTTTGTGATCTGTGGTGACCGATGTTATAAGCAGGATGCGGACAGAAGTTGTTCTGGGGACAGGAAGAATTGTGGAGGATAAGAGGGCTTTTCAGAAAATCTAGAGGATCTAAGAGTAACAGGAAGCTGATCATAAAAAAAATTGGTTTATCACAAAACTGGGGATAAGGCCACCACAAAAGTCTTCAGTATTAGGACAGAGGAAATAAAAAGTAAAAGGATTAAGACTAGCAAACATGAGTATTACCAAAAAAAAATCTGGAAAGATCTTTATGAAATACTCTTTTTTAGACCAAACCTATGATTTCATTGTTATAGGAAACTTCTCATCTTCTCAATAAATTCCAACCACTTCCTATTCCTATTACCTTTAGAATCAAATATATTCTATTCTGTTTGTCATTTAAAGCTCTTCTCAATCTGGCCCCACCTATTTTTTTGGTCTTCTTATACACTGTTCCCCTTCCCAAACTCTAGTGTCTATCCCCACTAACTTAGTTTGTCTTAATCACACACAATATTCCAGTTTCAGTGTTTTGGCACTGGCTGATCTCCAGGCCTTCAATGTTCTTCCTCCTCATCTCCATTCCTTGGAATCCCTGAACTATTTTTGATTTCTCCTAGATTCAGTCAACCTGAGGCCTTTCTTAGTTCATTCTAGCTGCTAGCTCTTTCCTTTCCAGTTACCTACTGACCCCCTTCTATTTGTTTTAGCTATACAAGGTGTTCCAAAAGTCTTAGTGCAGAAGTCCTGGGAATCCTATTACTTCTGGAGCCTGCTGAGGCTGAGGACTGTAGATCACAGTATAACTGTCATTATCTGGCCAGCATGATTGGTGAGATCTGGAACCTCATGTGAGGTGATCCAAGCAACCACAAAAGATTCTAGCTCTTCCCCTCGGGACTTAGTTTCCCCTTCTTGTCATTACTCTAATGCAGGAAATTCCTTCTGCTGTCATTGAGGGACCCAGGAACTGTTGACCCTTTAAGTCACAAAGATAAGGCAGATTCAGTTCAGAATTACTTGCCTACCTATCTTTATGAAAAGACACAAAGATAAACAAAATGACACAAAGCAGATGTGCAGCAACCATTACTTCTAGGAACAGAGAAGGCACTAAGCCTGAATTCTGAAAGAGCCTTTTACTAGAAGTGACAGAAACAGATAGACAAACAGACAGAGATAAGAGATAAGACACACAGAAAATCAGACAGAGAGGGGTGGAAGGATAGATAAAGAGAAAAAGAGTTTACAATTTATACTTTGTGGATAAGAGTAAGGAAAGGGGGGAGATTAAACATAGATAGCACCTACTATATGTTAGGCATTGAGCTAAGCACTTTTACAAATATTAATAACAACCCTGGAAGGTAGATCCTATTATTATCTCCATTTTCTAGTTAAGGAAAGTGAGGGAAACAGGTTAAGTGACTTGCTAGTAAATATATAATGCTAGATTTAAATCTGGTTCTTCCTGACTCTTGGTCCAACTATCTTATCTACTCTGTCATCAGCCATCTCATTTGTGGAAACTTTTAAAATTGATATAATGCCCCTGCCTGCCTGTAACAAATTAAGGAGGGTTCAACTGACCCACTCGTCCATATCCTTAATTCTGGAAATGACTTTGGTTTCCCAGGGGAAATTAAGCATTGTCTTTCCAAGTGCCTCCTTCAATGGCTTATGTCAAAGAATCACAACAAAGTCCATGTGGGCATGATTCCAGCTGATTTCCCAAATGTCAATTTTTTAAAAGAAAATCTCAAACAGTCCCGTCAGCACAATTGTTAGGCAATCCTAAAATTCCAGTTATCTGCATTGGTTCACATGTTTTTCACATTTGGAACTCTCATGCCACGCCTTCAATTGGTTGGCTACATCCAAATACAATTGTAGGACTGAACATTAGTTGTTTATCTGTACTGTCATTTTGAAAAAGTCATTCAAAACTAAACAATTCTTTTTCCATTCATACATGATTACTTTCTTAAAACTGGGAGGTAACTTCTTTCAGCAAGCTTCCCTCAAGGAAAATGAGTGATAATAACCGTTAGTAACACAAAGATAACTAGTCCTTAATGGGGAGAAAATAAATTTTAATTCTCCCCCAATCAGTCACCCTCCCCAAAAAAATCATTTTTAATTCCTCCTGGCTCTAAGATGCTTTGAAGAGAAACTAAATTCTGAGGAAATCAACTAGTAGAACCTGTTAAATTACCAGGTTGTTAGAAATAACCCATTTGCTGCTCATAAAAGATGATGTACTACAATTATCTTTTAGATACAGTTCTTAAAGACATAGAGCACATTTACATTCGTCTGTCTTAATGAATGACCACAGTTTACTCACCAATCTGAGGAGTAGGGGGAAAAAATGACAGTACCTTATAGTTAGCACCATCAAATATAAAATTATAGCCAAAAGCACCACCAGAAACAGGAAGACATCATCAGAAAAAAGAATCACCTTCTGCCCATTCCCACTTCAACAATGTGAGAAATGATTATTTCTTTCTTGTATTAATAATTAATTATTGAATCAGAATCAAGATTTTCCCCTTTTCTTCTTTCTTATCCAGAAATCAACCAGTGTGGAAAATCTTTCTAAAAACATATACCCAGCCAGGATAGCTGAAATCTAATCAAAAACAATAAAAGAAATTCTAAATTTGGACTAATAGGTGTATTCTTGTTCATTGTGTTTGCTCAGATAGGTATGGGAAAATGTGGATCCTCCCATTTGTCAGGCAAAGATAACCTTTGGCCAAGACTTGGGTGATCCAAGTCATGTACCCCAAAGCACTCATTGGATTATAGCCCAATATCGCATTGTAATATTCATTCTCTCTTATTAATTATTAACCAATCAGAATTGATTGCTATCTTCAGGAACAACTAATCTTTCAAGGACATATAAAATGGGAACCCACCATCATTAAGGGTGTTTGGTCTAAGAGAGATGGTCAAATGACCATCCTTTTGTTAATAAATATACTGGACCTTACTAATAAAATGATTAAATTACCCAAAAATTATGTCTCTTGAACCTAATTTTAAAATACCACAACAAGCTTATTCCACTCCAGTTTTTGTAAACTGGTCTTGATTTAGGACCTTACCCTGATAGCGTTTAATACTAGAGCGAAATGAGACATTCATAGGTCATTCAACAGTTAACAAAAGATTTATTTAGCTAGAGGAGTGGACAATCCAACAATATGCATTAGGGATAGTCCAGATTGATTCAGTTCCCCCCCCCCCTCAGAGTTGTGCTATGTAGTCTACCAACCAAACATTGGAGCAAACTTGCAGCTTTTTGTAGATGTTTTGTACTCAAGTGACAGAGGTGATGTCAGCAGCCTGAGTCTTTAGTCTTAAGTATGGTTTCAATGACTTTTAAGGGAAAAAAACCCAACTTACATAGAAGTGGGGGGTTGAGATATTGCCCCACCATACTTAGGTGCCTAGAACAATTTAAAAATAAGGATAGATTATCATTCATTTATAGGCTCAAGTGTTAACATTTTCTTCTTCCTTCATGAACCCCCCTCTCCTGAGTTTCTGGCACCAAATGACAAGATTAAAGTGACAATTCCTAGTTTAAAATATACATGTGACAAATTCACAATGTTCTTTCTCTTTGCCAAAAGGTACATTTATTTATGAGAAGAGGTTTTTTTTTAACAATTAACAATGGAAAAGAAGTTCCACAGTAGAACTCACAATTAACCAAGAGAAAAGGAATAGACCATGAGGTATGAGTATGCCATTAACTGGCAGGCTAAATCTATAGAGTGTAGCAGACTAACCAGAATAAGATATAGTAAGGAGAAAGATGCCATTAAAGGAAGACACTATGAAGAAGGAGAGGAGAGAGGCTATCTCATAGTGGGCTTAGTCCTGAAAAGGAAAAAATCTTCATCACACATACATATTTTATAGAGGAAATATAACCTTGGGCTTTCTCAGGGGAAGAGGAGAAAAAGGCAGAAACAAGGATGAATATTGAGAAGTTGAGACTACCTTGTATCTGGGAAAGGCAGATTGGAAAAACTTGGCTTCCCATCATAGGTATCTTTAAGATTGCCTTAACTATGATAATAAGACAGTCTGGGAAATTAAGTTCCCAGGATGAGTGTTTTAGTATTTCCTGAAAAAGGGAGAGAATAATTTGATTTCAGAATTCACATCAATAGTGACTTTAGTTCGATATTCTATCCATTATGCCATTTTGCCAAAGATCCTCTCCTAAATTAGGTTTTTCTTGAGCTAAAATGTTAATGAGTTTCCATTTTCTGAGCTCTCAAAAACTGGTAACAGAATAAAATTACACAGTACTATGTTGAATTGCAGAGAGGAAGACAATCTTAGATTAAGAAAATTTTTGTAGCTAATTTGAAAAGTAGAATGTTCAAGGGTTAGTTAAATTCTCACACACACATACAATTTTTATCTGCATAATATCCTTCCTTTCTCTTGTCTAATTCTTTGTTTGCTTCTGACTTTCTCTTTCTCCTCTGAATAAATGACCACATATAACCCAGAATCAATGGAGTGAGCTATTTAAACATTAAATTGAGCTAGGGGTTTGTGACGCAGGGGAAGTGTTGATGAAAGGGGCAATTCATTTCCAGACATAGTAACTTCTTGGCAGACTCCAACCAGCATGCATAGGAGACACTGCTGAGGAGAAATTAGCTCATTATTTGTCTGAGTAGCTGGCCTAGAGCAGCCATTCATTCCCAAGCTCCATCTGAGACATAGCCATCACCCCAAATATGGCTAGCTTCCTCAGAGCAGCATGTTTTCAAAGGGACTCAAGGAATTGCCTTCAGTGTCTCTAACAGCCTGGCATTCTACTCTTTCCTCAACATAAGACTTGTCTATAAACACCAGAAGCTTTCTGCTGAGAGAAAGCAAAACAAACCCAGATGACTGGGCCTGGTAAACGAGATATCAGAGACATACAAAAAAATAATACTTTCCTTCTCATCAGAAACTTTTGTGTTGGCAAAGGAGAAAAGAATTTGGATAACCTGGTTCAATGTCAGTGTGCGGATTGATGTCTGTTAGCAAATTGGGCTGGGAGTGAGTGAGAACAGATTTTCAGGCCCTCAAGAATTATTTCTTCCCTTCTACACTCACCTCTCTATCAAGGAGAATCTGCAACTGATTTTCTGTCTTTGTTCTTTGAATCCAGTCTTTTTAAGACTGAAATACAGAAATACTTTACATTAGTAAAGATTGGATATTTAAAGTTTCTAATCCTTCTCTTTTTTTTTTTTAAAGAATTTTTTTTGCTTTTTAAAGAATTTTGAATACACATTGCTTTGTGAATCATGTTGGAGAGAAAAAGCAAAGCAAAAAGGAAAAACCATAGGAGAGATTAAAAAAAAAAAACACAGAAAAAAAGAAGTGAACATAGCATGCATTGATTTATGTTCAATCTCCATAGTTCTTTTTCTGGATGCAAATGGCAGTTTTTGTCCAAAGTCTATTGGGATTGCTTTAGAAGCTTCTGATACTTTTCAATGGCAATCTCTAGTATTTTAAATCTAAACCACTGTTCTCCATAATAGAATCATGAACATTTACCTCTTTTTCTTTGTTCTGCATGAATAATCAATCGATCAACAATCATTTAATAATCTCTTTGACTCTGTGTACCTCAATTTTCTCATCTGTGAAATAGGTATAGTAATAATAATACCTGCCATTTATATAGTGCCTGACAAATTTTTTTCCCTGAAGCAAATGGGGTTAAGTGACTTGCCCAGGGTCACACAGCTAGGAAGTGTTAAGTGTCTGAGATCAGATTTGAACTCAAGTCTTCCTGACTTCAGGGCTGGTGCTCTATCCTTTGCACCACCTAGCTGCACCCCCCTGACAAATCTCAAAGTGTTAGCTATCATTTTTCTTATGACTATTATTATTATTGTTAATAAGTGCCTACATCATGCAAGCTTCATTAGGGGTTCAAAACCAAATGTGAAATAGTTCCTGCCCACAGGGAGTTTACAATCTATCAGGGAGACTCAAATATGTACTTAAACAGATATAGAATATAGTTATAAGGTCATTTGATAGGGTATGGAGATTAAAAAGACACTGGTGCTAGTGAACATTTCAGCATCTGCTGAATATTTCTACCTAGATGTCCTCTCAGAATCACAAATTCATTCTAAAATAGATGTTCAAAATCTTTCACCACAAATTTATTCTCACTTTTAAATTCCCCATTTCCACTGAGAGTCCTACCATCCTTCCAGTCTCCCAGGTTTGAAACCTGGAATTTATAAACTTTTCTTTCTTCTTTACCTTCTATAGCCAATCAATTGCCAAGTGTTGCTGATTCTACCTTCAAATCATCTCTCTCACTAGTCTCCCATCCATCCTTCTATTTTTAACCTTCCTACCTCTCAACTAATACTACAGAGTCTCCTCTCTCTAATTCAACCTCTACATACATGGTATATTGCATTTAATAGACCAATGGTTTTTTCATCTTGCTGGAACAAGAGAATCAATGGGCTATCAACTCCAGATGTTCTTTCTTATGGGTTGGCATTTTAGGAATTTTCCAGTCTACTTAGAGGAAGTCAATTTACTTTACTTGCTGCCATATACTCCTAATATAAGTTGAGCCATAAATCTGAGTTGGAAGAGTCTTGGTAGTCATAGTATCATAGAATAAAGATTTAAAGCTGATGGGGTCATAAAGGCCGTTGTCATAGAACTATTTCTGATGTAAAGTAAAGGAATACCCATCAAATACAGAATGTTTAAACAAAATATAGCATATGACTATTTTGGAAAACTATTATAAGAAATAAGAAAATAGATGATTTTAAAAAGACATGGAAAAACTTATTTGAATTGATGCCAATTGGAATAAGAACAACTAAAAGAACAACTATTTGTATTATAATATCAATCTTGTAAAATTTTGAAGATATAAATTGATGACAAGCAAAATGAGAAAAATAAAGAGACTGTATTACCTAACAATACTATAAAGGCAAACAATTTTTGAAAGCCATAAGAAACATGATCAAAATTGTGATGGACTTGCCACTTTTCAACAAGGAGGTGATTCAACACAATTCCAATAGATTTGTGATGGAAAGTGCCATCCATATCCATAGAGAAAACTGTGGATTTTGAATGTGGATCAAAGCATAGTATTTTCACCTTTTGAGTGGTTGCTGTTTGTTTGCTTAATTTTTTTCTTGTGTTTTTTCCCCTTTTGATCTGATTTTTCTTGAGAAGCATGAGGAATATGGAAATGTGTTTAAAAGAATTATACATTTAAGTCTATATTAGATTGTTTGCTGTCTTGGTAAAGGGAAAGGGGAAGAGAAAGAGGGAAAATTTAGAGCAGAAGGTTTTGCAAAGGTGAATGTTGAAAAGTATCTTTGCATATTTTTGGAAAAATAAAATACTACATTAAAAAAAAAAAAGAACTATGATCAATCCAATGACTGTCCATGATTCCAGAGAACCAATGATGAAGTATGTTATCCTCTTCCTGACAAAGACATGATAGATTTAGGGTACAGAATAAGATTTTAAAAAAACAGCCAAAAAAATGATTTTCTTTATTTCCTCAGTGGTATAGGGAGAGTTAGAAAATTAAATTTTTAAAAATTAAAAATATGTTAATTTTCCTTTAAAAATTTAATCCTCTCTTTTAAAATAGGAAAATAAAGGAAACTGAGATCTAAAAGTTAAGCGATTTGCCCAAAGTTAAATGGAAAAAATGGTGTAGCTAGGTCCTCCAATTTAGCCTTTAACTGAAGCGTGACTATAACATCTCTAACATTTAATACAGTTGGAACTATATTTGACAAACTATTCACGAGACAAAGAATTCACCATATAGTGGGGATTAGTGTTGGAGACTACATTTATAATAGCCAACATTTATATCACATTTTAATGTTTGCAAAGTTTCATATATCTAACACACTTTGTGTGTGTATACATACATATATACATACATATACATATTCATTTAATCTTCATAACAACTCTGTGAGACAGGTGCTATTATTATTTCCATTTTATTGATGAGGAAAATGATATTAAAGACAAGTTGAATAACTTGCCCAGAGTCATGCAGCTAGTAAGTATTTGCAGCAAAATTTGGACTCAAGCCTACGTGACTCCAATTGTAAAAGGAATTCCTGTTCAGGTATAGTTTAGACCAAATGACTTCTGGGACCCTTTCCAAGACCAGCATTCTATTTACTACCCTCAAGAAATGGCAATTTTCAAGAAAACAACAGTTGGAAAATTTCCAGAAAATAGGTAACCTTTTCATAGACAAAACCAAATGAAAATCCAAATTACAAACTTAGCAGTCCCTTATTACGTGGGCTTAAATATGACTTTTAGAAAACTAGAAGAGACTCCTGTCCTCACCTTACCCCCAGCCCAATAGTTGGCACACTTCATTCCCATAAATGGCGCTTTTAAGGAGTTTGGCAAATATTTCTGCTCACACAGCCTAGGAAATCTGTCTGCCAGGTGCTGCTAATGTCTAGGACCTTACCAACACAGCAATCTCTTACAGAACTATGTTGCTGACATGAAAAACTCACTATTCCAAAGCAGAAAAACCTATAATCTCCATCAACTCTTTCAGTTTTAACTTTTTAACCTTTTAACTCTTTCAGTTCCCTTGAAGGATGTTCCAGGACAAGGGAGATGGTAGTTGTGTTGCTTCTTATTTGGTTAGACCATAACTGGAGGATTATCATTTACAGGCTCCATTTTTTAAGAAGGACATTGGGACTTGTCCAAAGAAAGCAGCTTAAGATGGTGAAAGTATAGGAGTCCATATCATAAAGATCAGTTGAATAAAGTACAAACTACAAAAGGCTATAAAGTTGTATTTACCCTGTATAATACCGCTGCTAGGTCTATATCCTAAAGATATCAAAAAAGGGGAGAGGAAAGACCCACTAGAACAAAAATATTTTTGGCAGCTCTTTTTTTTGGTGGCTAAGAATTGGAAATCAAAGGGATGCCCATTGATTAGGGAATGACTAAACAAGCTATAGGGTCTTAATATGATAGAATGTCATTGTACTAAAAGAAATGACAAATAGGATAATTTTCAGAAAAATCTGGAAAAACTCACATGAACCAGATGAACAGAACCAGTAGAACATTGTGTTTAGTAAGAATAATATTGTACAACAAAGAACTATGAATGTCTTAGCTATTCTCAGTAATACAATGATTCAAAACAATCCCAAAAGACTAATGATGAAGTATACTCTCTGCCTCCAGAGAAAAAACAGATATTATCTAAATATAGACTGAAACATGTTATTTTTCATTTTCTTTCTTTCTTTCTTTTTAAAAAATGTAGTCTTTTTGTACAAAATGACTTTGAGTCCAAAACATACAAAATGACTTATATGGAAATGTTTTACATGGTTGCATATATATAACCTGTATCTGATTGTTTACCCTCTCAGGAATGGGGGAAAGGAGGAAAAAAAGTATGGATAGAACTTGGAAATGAAAAGTTTTTTTTAATGTTTTAACATGAAATTAGGAGAAAATAAATATTATAAAAAACTTAAAAGAAATAGAAGCTATTGATCTGGAAAAGAAAAGTCTGGGGGATAAGGTAGGCAATGGAAGAGAACACAATATAAATACTATCTTTCAAATAAATATAAAGATGGGAAGTTACAATTGATCTGTTCAGCCTCAGAGGCAAGTTACAGAAAGACAGAATTAAGTTCATCATAAAAAAAATTCCCTAATAATTTTAGCTTTCCAAAAATTTGAAATCAATTGCAATAATTCTGACATTTTTAGATAGCATCTTAAAGTTTATAAAGCACTTGAAATTCATTATATCATTTGATCCTCTTGGCTGTGAAGCAGGCATTGTAGGTATTATTATATCCATTTAAAAAGTGAGGAAATTGAAGCATACAGAAGTTAAGTAATTTGCTCATGGTCATAAAGTGAATAAATGTCACAAGTGGAATTAAAACTTAAGTCCTTCTGATTCCAAGCCCAGTACCCTATCCACTTCCCCATCACTAGATATTCTCAAGTCAAGTGGAATAACCATTTTACAAGGTTTTTGAAGAAGGAATTCCTACTCAGGTACAGACTAAAGGACTTCTGAGGTCCTTCTCAATTCTAAGATTCCATGATTTGTGTCCTACTCAACTTTTCCTTCTCTCTTTTCCAGATAGGAAATTTATTTGAGAAAATTGTCTGGTTAAAAACAAGTGAATGGGAAACAAGGGAACCAAGATGATATCTACCTAATTTATCTTGAACCACTGGCAGATTGATGGAATCTAGGAAAGTGTTAACTCTTTGCATACTGATTAGCGATGTCAACTTCTTCTTGGTGACTAATTTTCAATAGCAATAACAGCGTTCTGCACTAACAAGAACAACTCCCTGCCTCGTTTAAGACAATGTTTCTCAAACTGTTTTTCTCCTGAGGCAATTGGGGTTAAGTGGCTTGCTCAGGGTCAAACAGCTAGGAAGTGTTAAGTGTCTGACTTCAGGGCTGGTGCTCTTTCCAATGCATCAACTAGCCGCCCCTCAAACTTTTTTGAGAAGAATATACACAATATTGTTTTGACATAATAAAGCGTGGCTTACTGGGGAGAAGTGGGATTTTTATTACAGACACATATAATCCATCACAGATGAATTCCATGTAATCTACACCAAATTGCAAAGAAGTCAATAATAGAAAACAAATAATAAATAATTCCATGTAATCCACACCAAAGCTTCTTAAACTGTGGGTCATGACTCATATGGAGTCATGTAACTGAATGTGCTGATCATGAAATATCAAAATATATCAATCAACTCTGAAAAATATTGAATATACTCCACATCCTGCAGCATCAAATATCCTATCAAGATTTAATTCTTTATTTAAAAATAAACAAGTAATCCATCTCATTAGTACCCAACTTTGCTTTCATCTTAATAACTGGTATAATTATATGTATACCAAAGAATTGTTTTGAAATAAATTTATGATTTATTATCAGTACATTTGGTTTGTATACTTAATTTATATACCTATATGCCTGAGGGTTGCATAAAAATTTCTTGGGTGAAAAGGAATTGAATGGAAAAAATTTAAGATGCTCTGATCTGTACCACCTCTAGTGGAATTCAGAGATATGCCAGTGAGCTATATAAAGCACATGCTGATTTAAACTTATAAGAGAACAAGCTATTTCCCAACTGATTAATACTCAAAGAATATGAACAGACAGTTCTCAAGAAAAGAATTCTTATACATATTTTTAAAAATATACTAAATCTCTAATAACTAGAAAAATAAAAATTAAAGCAACCTATCAAATCAGCATACTTGACAAGAAAGGAAAATTATTGTTTTATTCATTGTACACATTGTTTTCCCAGCTCACTTACTTCATTATGTTTTCTCATGCTTCTCTGAATTCATGATGTTCACTGTTTCTTACAGCACAGTAATATTCCATTACATTCATGGACCACAATTTGTTTAGCCATTCTTCATTCAAAGGGCATTTATTTTGTTTCCAGTACTTTGTTATTACAAAAAGTCCTGTTATAAAGATTTTTGTTTATATGGGACCTTTCTTTTTTTATTATTGACTTCTTTGGTGGTGTGTGCATAGAGTGGAATTTTTGAGTGAAAAGGTATGGAGATTTTAATCATCTTTCTTGCATAATTCCACATTGATTTCCAGAAAGGTTGTACCAGTTCACAACATAACAGTATTAGTGTATCCATCTTTCCATAACCCCCTAACAATAATTATCCCCATATTTTATCATCTTTGCCAATTTCTTGGATGTGTGAAATTTCAGGATTGCTTTTATTTTTATTTCTCTTAATATTCCCCTCCTGAGTCACTACCTTGCTGTGGCAGAGAGGCTTGCATAGCTCAGTGAAACAATAAGATATACTGTGCAGGATTACTCAAGATGGACATCCATCCATAGTGGAAAGTTCTGAAAAAGGTGAAAACCCTGGAAAAGCAAATAGCAAACCCCTCCAGTATCTACACCAAGAAAATCCCATGGACAAACCTAAAGTGATAAAAGAGATGACACCAGAAGATAGCCCCTCTTCTTGGGTATCCAATATACTACTGGGGAAGAGAGGAAGAAAATTAAAGCAATTTTGGTTTTAATGAAGTTGTTGGACCAAAGTCAAGAGAAAGCCTAGCTATGGATGCATCTGGTGATGAAAGCGAAGTTCAGTGTTGTAAAGATCAATACTGCATAAGAATCTGGAATGTAAGAGCAATGAACCACGGACAAACAAGTAATGAAAAGATTAAACATCAAAATCTTGGGTGTCAGTGAAATTGAATGAATGGGAATAGGGTGAATTTAATATAGATGATCACTATATATATATATATTATCATGTGCAAGAATCCTTAGAAGAAATTGAGTCAAAAATAAGAGGGTGAAAAAAAGCAGTACTGGGATATAATCTTTAAAAAGATCAAATAATACCTGTTTGAATCCAAGGCAAACTGTTCAACATCATAATAATTCAAGTCTATATTGCAATCCCAGATGGCAAAGAGGGCAAAAGTTGATCAGTACTATGAAGACTGACAAAATCTTCTAGAAATAATGTCCCCCATAAAAGGTTTCATATTCATCTTAGGTATTGGAATGCTGAAATAGGAAATTAAAAGGTAATTGAGTAACAGGAAAATTTGCCTTGAGCTTCTTATTATGAATAATTTGGAACATTCTTTTATATGATGGTTAATAATTTGATATTCTTCTTTTGAGAATTATTTTTTCCATATCTTTTGACTACTTATTTTTTGAGGAATGGCTTTTGATATTAGATATTTCTGTCTGTTGTCTATATATACTGGAACTCAGACACATACCAAATATAATTGATTTTTTCCCTTCAATCAATTAGTTTACATATTAGCCTAATTGCATTAATTTTGTTTATACAAAAGCTTTTCTATTTCATGTAATCGAAATTATCCAACTAATCATTTATAATTAATAATTCACTACCTAAATATAGCTGTGAAAGATATATGAACTACTTCTCAATTTTTTATGATATGATCCTTAATATATGGACTTCCAAGTCAAATCAACAAGATGATAGACTAAAGATTTTCTCTGATTCCCCACGACCTCTCAAACCTCTCAAATACAGAAATTATGTGCCAAAGATAAAGCAACTTCAGTTGTTTCCATGACACCCAGAATCCAAAAGAAAGTAAAACTCAATATACCTCCCAAACTCAGGAACTGATGCTTACTGACCCTGAACTCATTCAACTACCTCTTCCCCACTCCACACTATCAGTAGTGAAGCAGAATAACAGACTCAAAGATGCAATACAGGCTTACATCACAACCCACTCCTTTCCCTGGTTCCTTCCTCCTTCTTTCTAGTGCCATGGAGATCCAGGCTATGGAAGTTCATTTGAGCCTCAATAGCAGTTTGACTGCAGCCTTTCAGGACAAAAAGTCTAAGTGGAGTTGCAACCCAGAAGCATCGGTGCTAAGAAAAACAGCTTCTGAATTGCCAGTGCTGGGCCAGAGAACGGACAGATGGAGGGAGTGGGACAGGTCACCAGGATGGGACACTGCATGTGGGCTGCTGTGGAGCACACCACCAAACCTGAGGGAAAGAGCAAAGCATCTGGCTAGGGTCATCTCTGACCATCTAAAAGTCAGTTGGGACAGAGACTGAGGCTGGTGAATCCTGAATTGCCCAGTGTGAGAGGAGGCTTAGATGCTTTGAAATCCAACCCTTAGGAAACCACATTTAGAGGGAAGGGAGTCAGAAAGAGAGTGATAAGAAAAGCAAGGGAGAGGGGGGAAGACTGAAAGTACTAAAGATTTCAGGAAGAATAAAACTCAAAGACCTTGAAGAAATAGTTGAACCAATAGAAAAAGTGGTAAGAGAAGGAAATATGTCCTCCAGATCGAGTAAATGAATTCAGACAATTATGAATAAATACTGCAAAAAAAAAAATAACCTGAGACTTGATGAGATAGAAAACCTTCTGGAACTTGAGGAGAATATGGAAAAAAAACAGCATGTTGTTCCTGACTGAAAATATTGAGAGCAGAATTTATCTCCTGTGTAATAAAAATAGTGAGTAAATTAGAAAAATTTAAATCTATAATGGTAAGTCTCAACAAAGAAACAAAAGAGAAAACAATAGATTGTGAATTCAAATAGAAGGAAAGAACAATTTATGGGAAGATAATTTAAAAAACAAAAAAATTAAAAGAAAATGTGCACTTATTAGTAGAGTTGTGAACTGATTCAGCCATTCTGGAGAACAATTTGGAACTATATCCAAAGGACTACTAAACTGTGCATATCCTTTGATTCATCAGTGTTACTACTGGATCTGT
This sequence comes from Antechinus flavipes, assembly GCF_016432865.1. Classification (NCBI taxonomy): domain Eukaryota; kingdom Metazoa; phylum Chordata; class Mammalia; order Dasyuromorphia; family Dasyuridae; genus Antechinus; species Antechinus flavipes. The sequence goes on from NC_067401.1 coordinate 365,151,395, forward strand.
ATCCCAAAGAAGTCATAAAAGAGGGAAGAGGACCTACATGTACAAAAATTTTGATAGCAGCTCTTTTTATAGGGGCAAGAAATTGGAAATTGAGTGGATGCCCATCAGTTGGGGAATGACTGAATAAGTTATGGTATGTGAATATAATAGAATATTATTTTCTATAAGAAATGATGAGCAAGATGATTTCAAAAAAGCCTGGAAAGACTTACATGAACTGATGCTTGGGATAGAAAATACACATCCAGAAAGAGAACTATGGAGACTGAGTGCAGATTGAAGTATATTATTTTCAAATTTTTTGTTTGTTTGCTTGCATTTTCTTTCTCATGGATTTATTTCCTTTTGTTCTAATTTTTCATTCACTTGACAAATATAGAAATTTTTTTTTAAAAAGATTGTACATGTCAGATTGCTTGCCATCTTGGGGAGTGGGGAGATAAAGGAAGGAGAGAGAAAAATTTGGAACTCAAAAATTTACAAAAAGGAATGTTAAAAACTTTAAAAAATGAAAATGTGCTCACTATATAAGGAGAATATGCCAAACACAAAGACAGTGTGTGCATAGGCAACCTAAAGACCATAAGTCTCCAACAGGAGACCTAAAAAAAAAAAATCTGGATAAAACAGGACCAAAAAAAAATCCTTCATTATAAAGGTTGCATTATTAAATTTCCACTTAAATCTATCTTCTGCTTATGCTCCCTGAATTAATTGATATAATTTTATCAAATTGTTCCCTCTCACACATACAATATGAGTGTCAGCAACCTAGAGGAGCTCACATTTCACTCCTTCTGGTGATAGTGTATTATCCATGGAGGTACAGCATTCATATAGTGCTCTCACAATGTATCATCCCCCTCCTCCCAGATTGACCCACCATAAATAGTCCATCTCCTATCACCTGAATACACCTCTTCTCCAATGAGAATGCTTTTCTGTGGATTGCCCTGTCCTTTAGATTGAGATCTCCTTTCATTCCCCAGTTTCAATATCTTCCTTCTACTTCCTCTTCCATTTTATTGCAATGAGTACTTCTACTTACTGAGAGATTATAGAAGTTATCCTTTGTTATAAGTCATAGACTGGTACATCTCTGTACCTACTCTGTCCTTTACCTTCTTATTTTCCCACTAAGCAATTCATGTCGTATAAATAAAGTCCAAAGGAAGTGCTAATATTCAGCCTTAAAAAGAAGACTTTGGGGGACATAACTGCAAGTCTTCAAACAAAGGTCTGTCATGAGGGGGAAAACATTAGACTTCAGTTCTATAGTTCCAAAGGACAGAAATAGGATCAATGAATAGAAATTATATTTTATAGTTGTCCAAAGAGTAAAAAAGACTCCTAATAATAAAAAGGAAAAATTGCTCAGGGATCCAGAACCTAAACTTTACTAATTCCAAACCTTTATGGAATCTTTTCTTTCCAAGTCCACATCAAATTCTACTTGTTCAATGAAACTTTCTTTAACTGTATAATAGAGGCTAATGTACTCATGTCCAGATCTCCTACCATGTTGTCATTTTGCTTCTGGGCAGGGGAATTTCCCATCTGCATCCTCCTCATCATATGGATGTGGACTTCTTGGATTAGCTGGGTAGCCAAAATAGGTTGTGTCCTTAAAACTGTCAGACTGGGACATTGTCTTTCCTGTTTCATCCAGAGTATAAAGACAATATAAAATTTATCCACAATCTGGGCACCATGAATTAAACCATGAAGGAGGTATACCTTGCTTCCTTTTCTCTTTTTGTTTCATGTCTCCAAGAAATGGGTCTGAGGTCTCTGATTTTCTTTTGTTGCATTTGCTCTTCTCGGTTTCAGGCAGAAATGGTGATAACTGGTCTTGGATGTTAGAACTAGTCAGCTAAGCATTCCAATCTGAATATTGTAGACAGTCAACCCTCACAAGAAAACCTCGAGAAGGCAGGGTTCCTGGAATTTGAGCCCAAAAGGAGGGGGGGGTTTAAGCTTGGAGTTTGAGGCTTTGCTATATAGGAATTGGGATAAATTATAAAGCTAATCCCCTTTTCCTCCTCATAGACAGGGGTGGTATGGGAGTGTTGAAAGTAGATTTTTGGCAGAGCAGATCTGATTCCATTTGTTCTGCATTTGCACCTTTTTTTTTAACTGCCTATCTCAGTACATACTAAATGTTTCCTTCAGTATATCCTCTCCCCCCCAAATCACTTTACTGCTCCAAAAGAAAGCTTCAGAGGACCTCAATAATTCAATGAAGTAGCTCCCTTCTCTTTAGTGTATCTAAATACTATTTTCTTTGGTCTAGTGTAAATGGTTAATGTAATAAGGACATATTCTTTCTTTTATAATAACTTAAGCACTCCTTTTTTGTTATTATAATTATCTTTTCCTCTCTAACAGCTGTACTTGCTCCAACCAAACTGATTTAGTCTAGCTTCTCTTTAATTCTCTCTCTGGCTCATGTAATTTTGGAAGGAAATAAATATATGTAATATACATATATATGTACGAATATATGTTGTGTGTATATGTATACATACATTCATACACATATATAGGTATTCTATGTACATATATGTATACAGATATAGGGCATGTGTGTATAGACTATATATGCACATATATATGAGTGTCATTTGCAAACACACATAGCCATCACCTCCTGATGGTATATATCACCCTCTTAAAGGAATAAATTGCAGTTTGTCATCTTTCTATGTCTAATACTGGACAATAGCTAGTAAGGACCCAGAAAAATCTCATAATTGAAGAAGAGGAGTGAGAAATTATGCCCCATATGTGGGAGTTGTTTGTACATTTGTCAATATTGGTTGAAGTATTCCTTTGTAAAATTTATGTTGACCGTTAAGTGGTTAAATGGAATTGAGGTGCAGGAGACCCTTCTTATACTTGAAAGAACAGCATCAGGGGAGTTGAAGCCATTATAGAGAACCTAGACACCCTGAATTCCCTAAAGTTCCTGGAGAACTCTAAAAGTAGAGTGAAATAGAATATCCCTGATTTGGGGGCTTGGATAGTCATTGTTATACTTAAACTGATTTTTCCTTCTTCTGAACTTGTAGTGTTTTATACTTCCTTTATTCGTCTATATTTTAATGCTTTATCGCAACTGTGATAGTTCAGAGTAATGGATAAGGAGCTGGCCTTAGATATTGTTTCTAGTTTTTCCTTTAATCTCTGTCTTAGAGCCCTCATCAGTAAAATGAACATGATAATAATTGCTACTTGTCTACCTCTTGAAGGAGTAAGGCCTTGTTGACTACCAAATGTTTCAAGAAAAGATAGCCTAGAAATCTAACTGGAATTAATCAGAGCTAATTATAGAGTAATTGAAAAGCCCATAGAGATAACTCTTTGACCAGAGAATTGGGAAATTCATTTTCTATTAAAACGTTTATAGTGGCTTACAGTAAAGCCAGGGACAAATCAAATAATCCCTCTGGGTTTTAATCATGTCTCCTGTGTGAAATTAGAATAATTTTACCTGAAGGAAATGTTTCTGACTGTGGAGTTGTATGGTCTGAACTACTGTAAGACAATGGAAAGATATTTAATTCTGTTTCAGAGAATCTTGCTCTGAATTAAGTTCTGCTAATTACTGTGCGACCACTTGACCTCTCCTAGGTCTCAGATAGCTAATTTCTATGACCTCTAAACTCCCATCAAACTCTAAATCTATGCTTCTATAAGACATCCCAATTCTTCACATACCAGGTATGTAGTGGAAGTCCAACTGAATTGGTCAACAGCCCTGAGATTTGTAGCATTATCAAAGAGAACCTGTCTACCAAGAAGTAGACAGGAAATGAGACACGAAGTACCTAGCTAACTGTTCATCCAAACCTCAGTAGCTGAGGCTTCCACATTATTCATCCCTCTTAATGGGTCTCAATCCCTAATCTGAAAAAATTCTATATCAGGCTGTTAACCTCTTAAAAATGAAAACTGGTTCTTAAGAGAAAAAGGGCAGTCCAGTCTGAGAGAGGTAGAAAAAAAGGAAATAAATACTCCTGATCAGATGTTCATATTTGGAGATTTATAGTTTGATTCTGGCTTCATTATTAGAAAAATATTGAGAATTTAAAAAGGATATTCTGTAGGAATATTTATATTAACTCCTTGATCACTGTCCTTTTAACTTATATATCTAATTGGTTTTAAAAAAGGAGACTAAAGGAACTTGTTGACAGAGAAACCATTTATTAAACAATTTAAGCAATATAGTTGGCAAGGCAGCCTAGGAAGAAGATGGAGAAGCAATAATAACTATTAGCTCTGATTACCAAGTCAAGAGACTTTAAAGGAATCAACATGCTCCAGGAGTAAGAAATGTCCTCTTCAACTTCTTGCTTGTTCCTCTACACCTGTGTTATTTTTGTCACATGCAAAAGGACATCACCAGATGAGGAGAAAAGTGGTCTGGCAAATATGGAGTCAGGAGGTCAGTTTCAAAATGACTCTTTATGTAAAAAAAAACAAACAAAAACAAAAACAAAATTTCAAGAACTTTGGTAGTACTTAACCTAGGGTCTGTGAACTTGTTTTTTTTTTTAATATTTTGACATAATAGATTTCCTTTGTAACACACTTACAGTGGGATTTAGTGAAATCAAAAAGAACAAGTGACCTATCCCCCTTTGCCTCAGTTTCCTCAGCTGTAAGAAAGGAGAGGAGCTAGTTGGGACAGTGGATAGAGTGCAAGGCTTGGAATCAAGGAGACCAGAGTTCAAATCTGCCCTCAGACACTTTCTGGGCAAATCACTTACCCCTCTTTGCCTCAGTTCCCCATTTGTGAGCTGGAGAAGGAAACAGCAAACCACTGACGTATCTTTGCCAAGAAAACCCCAAATAGAGTAATGAAGATTCAGACACTACTATAAACAACTGAAGAGTAAATGAAAAAAATGATAGGACCTATCTCCCAGGACTGTTGTGAGTTTCAAATGAGATAATAACTATAAAGCACTCGGCACAGTGCCTGGCCCATAGTAAACATCATAGAAAGATTACCTATTTTTTTTTAATATTTAAAAACATTATTCTGAGGAAAGTTCATAGACTTTTCCAGACTATCAGAAAGATCCATGAGACAAAAAAAGTTAAGAACTCCTGAAAAAAAAGAGGGAGAGCATACTTGAACACCCACTCAGCTGCGAGGCATTTTTGTGTGAACATTCCAAGGACAGAGATCCCTGCGCATCTGGTATCATCTGGAAGCACTCAGGAACCTAATTTTCTTTTTCTTTCTTGTGGTGGTTTCTAAAATTAAAGATTCTGTTTTTACTTGTGTTTGTAGGCACAACAGATTTGATGAATACAACAGCTGTCAGTAAAGAGAAAAACATAAATCTGGATGTTTGAATGATGGACAGATGCCGTGTCTATATACACATGATCATGGCAGTCAAGAGAAATGATTTCTCTGATTTTTGGATAGCTGACATTACCGAGGCCAAACTGATTGTGTTCCATGTCTTTGATTAATTCATAAGAGATTCTCTTCCAAAGATGATGGTAGATGTTGGAGGGAATATGGGAAAACTGATTCAATAATGCATTGTTGGAGTTGTGAACGGATCCAACCATTCTGAAGAGCAATTTGGAACTATGTCCAAAGGGCTATAAAACTACAGATACCCTTTGAGCCAGCAGTGCTACTGGGTCTGTATCCCAAGGAGATCATAAAAGAGGGGGAAAGACTCACATGTACAAAAATGTTTGTGACAGTCCTTTTTGTTATGGCAAAGAATTGAAAAATGAATAAACATCCAAGTGAGGGATGTCTGAACAAATTATGTTATATGAATGTAATGAAATCTATAAGAAATGATGAGCAAGTTGATTTCAAAAAAGTCTGGAAAAACTTACACTCAGCTAATGCTGAGTGAAGTGAGCAAAACCAGGAGAACACTGTACACAGTAACATTAAAATTGTGTGATTGTCAACTATGATAGACTTAATTCTTCTCAGCAATTCAGTGATCCAAGGCAATTCCAATAAACTTTGGATGGAAAATGCAATCCACATCTAGAGGGAGAAGTATGGAGACTGAATGTGGATTGAAGCATACTATTTAAACTTTTTTTTTCTTGTACTTTTCCCCTTTTGTTCTGATTTTTCTCTCTCCCAACATGACTCCTATGGAAATATGTAAAAAAAAAAAAAAAGTAGTTTATATGTATCCTAAAAATTACACACACACATATGTAAATATATATTTGTTAATATATTATTAATGATTAATAATATTGATATTACTTATTGTAATTAATATTATATATTTGTATATAATTAAAATTAATAAATTTCTATATATTGATAATTAATTGATAATATTATTATTAATATCTTAATATAAATATAATATATATTTAAGAGTTTTCTTCCATATGTGACAACTAACATGTATAACACTGTTGTGCTGAATGGACACCATGGCTTTTGCAGACAAGTTCTATGGCTCAAACTCACAATTCTACTCACATAAGGAAACCTTAATCGTTAAGAGAGAAGAATTTGGTTCCAAGACATATTGCACCACTACCTTTTAGCTTTGGATTGGGCCTATTGGGAATCGGCACTAGTAAACAAAACATCTGTCTGGGCCTGGAAGGCAGAAGAAACCTTTATCCTCTTCCAGGGGTCACATTTATTTTTGTTTCAGTTCGAACCATAGAGATCTATTTGGGGAAGAATTCAACTCAATTCATTTGGACAAACATTTATTTATTAAGCATCTACATATGCTTGATACAGCAGATTTAAATCCCAAAATGAAAACTGTCCCTCAGTGCAAGGAGCACTAATAATTAAGGGATAGCAGTATTTGTGCTAAACCTTGAATGGAATTTGGGATCTCAAAAAGTTGAGGTAAAGAAAAAGAGCATTCTAGACAAAGCATTCTCATGCAAAAGCATGGAGACCGGATAGAATATTGAACAAATAGGCTAGTTTGGCTAAAACATAGTGTGAGCAGAAATAATATGAATTATCTAGAGAGATAAGTTGAAACCAGATTGGGCAGACAGTGGTTCAGCAGATAGAGCACCAGATCTGGAGTCAGGAAGAACTGAGTTAAAATCCAGTCTCAAATATAGATATGTGATCCTGGGCAAAACTCTTGGTCCTGTTTACCTCAGTTTCCTCTGAATGAACTGGAGAAGGAAATGGCAAATCACTTCATATTTATTCCAAGAAAACCTCAAATGGAGTCACAAAGAGTCAGATACAACTAAGCAAATTAGGCTCTGTTGTTATTGCTGTTCTTTCAGGAAGATTTTATAATCTATTTATTTTAAATAACAATATTTATTATTATTTATATAATATATGTAATATTAATATTATAAAAATAAATAAAAACAAATAAATATATTTATTGATTTTCTTCATATCTCAGGGAATTCAAGAAACATAATTGGAAAAAATCTTTATCTCTTTCAGTCTCTGTCTCTTTATCTGCTTTATCAGCATCCAAGGCCCAGACAGTGACCCTGATCAAGTTGCTGTTTCTGATGTTAACACACCTGACTCTGGTATTTAGGCACCTGGATGAAGCACCAGAAGAAACTGTCCCATGTGGCTCAAGTTGCTGCTGAAGATTAAGTAGGCAGGGCCATTACACCAAGGCTAAAGCTGGAGCAATCTAGCTGGGAGGCTAGCAAACAAGAAATGGAAGTGATGACTGAGGAATGAATGATTAGCCTTTCTTTCCCAATGGCTGCCTTCAAGGACATAAAAGCAGATGGAAGCATAATCTTCACAATGAGGCTTTTAGGCTGATCCATGGAGCAGGTTGAAAGGTGCAATGGAAAGTGTTGGAGCTCCAGTCAAAATTCCTGGATCCACAGCTTAATGTCTTGTGCCAAGGGGCAAGTCCTTAATGGGTCAGAGTGACCTCAGCCTTCCCAACTGTAAAATAATAAGGTTGGACTGGGGACTTCTGAAGGATGAAGATTAACTCTGCACTTATGATGAAGTTGGAGAGTCAGTTGCCTTGGAAAGAAGGAAAGCAAAAGAATGATCTCATGGTTGAGGAATGCTGCTGAGAAGTAAGAATAGTGAAAGAGAAGTAAGTCTGTTATGCCAGACAGATTTTCCTTTATTTCTTTTAATTTTCCTGTATTTTATGTGAATGGCTGGGAATACCTTGTATACCAGGCTATGCTATGATTCCCTGAGGTCTTGAGCAGCTGCTTGTGCAGTGGGCTTGGAGTCAGGAAGATTTGGGTTTAAATCTAGCCATAGACACTTCCTGGCTGTGTGATTTTGAGCAAGTCACTTAACCTCTGTCTGCCTCAGTTTCCTCAACTGTAAAATAGGGGTAATAACAATACCTACCTCTCCAGGTTATTGAGAAGATCAAATAAAATAATATTTGTAAAGTGCTTAGCACATTAATAAGTCTTATATAAATTCATATTTCCTTCCCTTCACTTTGGACATAAAGAATACAAAAGTATTTTGACTACTATATTGACTCACAGCAACATCCTTGACCAAACATTGTGAAGTCTTCTCTCATCTCCCAGATGCTTGCATCAGAGGTTTTCAGACTTTAATGGGAGCAGTGGAAGATCCTGTTATGAAATTTGCAGGTGAAAGTACCTAGGAGATGATGAGCTAATGTACATAAAGCACTTTGTAAATCTCAAAATGCTATATAAAAGTGAGCTGCAAAAATAAAGGCTTATTAACTGAAAAAAAATTTAATAAAAAACAAAGTAAAAAAAGAAAAAGCAGCTCTGATTGTTAGATCACTAGTAAGCATTTTAGAATTTTCTTCAGAGTCTTAAGGGATCTGGACAAATTAACTGATAGCATTTATAAGCTCTAGTCCACCAAGGATCATGACTCTAAAGTGTCTGATGGTCTAAACTATCATTTCTGGCCTTCTGGCCTAAACTAGAGAGGAATACCATTGTTCCAAGCTCTCTGTGTTATGTCTCCTTTGTCTAGGAGGCTCTGTCTGTGTTATTGGGTCCTGGAAGGGATTGGGCTGATCATGAATAAGCTGAACCACTATGTGATGAAAGTTGTGTCCCAGGCTATCCTATTCCTCAATCCCTATCTGAGGGACAATATTCTGAGGCTCCAACTTTACTCATCAGATAGGAAAGAGGAAGAGGCACTATTCTTTGGTGCTAAGGAGTTTATGTCTCTTTTATTCTTTTTAAAGATGAGATATATGGAAGCTGATTTAAAATTGTCAGTATCTTTGAATTACCTACCAAATTAAGTTCAGACTGGCATTAACGTCTTTGGTTTCAATCTTCCTTTTTGATCTTATTTCAACTCCCTTTCACAAACTTTATGCTTAACCAAACTCAATTATGTGCTCTTCCTCTGACTTCAATTGTGCTTTTTCTTATTCATTCCCTTTACTTCGAATGTCCCCATAACTGCCTGACATACTAACCATTCTTTAAACTTCACCTCCAGTATAGCATCTTCTCTACTCACCCAGACTTAATTTTAATCCTTAAATTTCAATCCTTTGTACTCTTTAGATGTTGCAATTCATCACATTTTATCTTATGTAGTAGTTATTTTTATAGTTGCGTTATCCTCTCTATTAGACTAAAAGTTTCTTGAGGGCAGATAGACTCAAAATTATATACAGAACATCCTGCAAATAATATATATCCAATATTTATTAAAGGGAGAATAAATGAATTAAAAGGAAGGGAGCAAAACCATTTCCTGTAAAAGAAACATTTCCATTGACTATAGGGTAGTACAAATCATTCCACCAATCCACAAGAATTTATTAAAAGTCTTTGTTGTGTTGGATACTAATAGGACCATTGTTGTAGATTGGACTTATGAAATCCAGCTAGGAATCAAAAATTTTAATAAAGATTTGTTAACATACAAAGATTGTGTTCCCTGACTGTAGTAAACTACCTTGCACACTATCTCACTAATATACATTATTGATCCCAAAGAAAACTGAATAAGAAAGAGTGGAAGGCTCAGTCTAATCTAATGTCACTAAGAAAGAACAGTCTGAAAATCAAGGCCAAACTATTGGGGTTTTTTTGTGATTGAGTCTCCCTATGTTGCCCAAGATGGAAATACAGCAACCGTTGCCCAGCCCACTGTTGAGGTCACTCAAGTTTTTACTACTCAGTTCCCAGCTTGAACCTCTTTGTCCCTCCTCCTGCAGCCTTGTATCATCATTAATCTGTGAGCTCATCATATTGGTACTGGACTTAAAGCAGATACCCAATTTTTTCAGAACTCCCAATGCCAGGTGATCTGCCATTCTCAGTTTAATAGCCGGGAGTTCAGGTATATAATATCATGTCTGGCAAGGAAGAATTTTTTGAAAGACAAAGATTTGCTCTATGATCTTACCAAAGAGGATCAGGCTTTTATGACCATTTTAAGATGGAAATTGAACCCTAGGGTTTCCCTGGGAGGCTCTAAGTTTCAGTTATTCAGCTGACTTCTTCTTTTTACCTAGGAGATGGTCAGAAACTCCCTGGCATAGAAAAACCTCAGGAAACAGATTTTATCAATTTAGTTAATCAATACAATTTTATGCAGCAAAAGAGTCAGTGTCAGATGAGGTGTCAGTCAGCTCCAATTTCTATGTACATGATACCACTATATTTAGTTGGCATTATCATTTCTCATAGCTGGCTTCCTGTTATTGCCTTGAAAGAATGAAAGGTACTCTATGCCAAATAATTACCTCTCAGGCTGAATTTAAATGTTGGGGAAAAAACATTACATAGTCTACAAATCCAGCAGAAAAATAGCTGGCCAAAGAATCACTAGATTTGAGACTTCTGGTCTAGACTCAGTCTTTATAACTAAAATAACAGTTCCACTGAATTTCAGAATATTAAGTTAGCTCAAAACAGAGTGGATCTCTATAGTCAGGAGCACTTCAGCTTCAGTGAGAGCTTCCCTTTTATCAGTCTTCCCAGACCTATCAGTCCTTGACCAGAGGAAGAATTAAATGGCTCCTCTGCTGCTAATTACTTTCATGGCATGAAATTTGAAATTCTTTCATTAGACAAGTAAAGTCAACTGAACTTCAAGTGAGCCCTAGACAGCACCTAGGACTAGCTGCGTTTTTTGCTGAATTTTTGAACTATGTTCTATTGTCTATGCTCTTTTGTGTCCTTTGAGGAGAACTGTGAGTTTCCTAGAATTTCTGGGTAGCAGTCCGGACACTTCTGGGATTTGATAGAAGAACACAGCTGCTCCATAGATTTCTAATGTGTATTGTTTCTTATTATTGCTCAGTCATTCAGTTGGGTCTAACTCTGGATGACTCCATGGACAAAGTCCATCGCAAATACACTAGAATAATTTGCTATTTCCTTCTCCTCTGTACTCCCATTTTACAGATGAGGAGCTAAAACAAATAGAGGTGAAGTGACTTTCCCAGGATAATAGTAAGTGTCTGAAGTCAGATTTAAATTCTGGTCTTCCCCAGTGCTCCATTCACTGAGTCATCTGTCTGTTCTTGTTATTAGGTACTATTTATTTGTTTATTAATTCCAGGCCAAGAGTAAATATATTATACATAGTTAAATATGGTTGTCTGTCTCGTAGGGTCAATTCTATTATGTAATGATCACATAATTTGGGTTTAGGAGTTCAAGGAGAAAGTGGCAATTACCAGAGGTCAAGGCTCAGGACATTATTTCTAAGACCACAATAATTCACAAACAACAACTAGTTGACATGTCTTTGCAAAAAGGGATGGCTGACAATCAAGGAGAGCTGGAGATTTCCCTCACTCTTCTGTTAAAGAAAGCAGATGTGCATAACTTGTGGGTGAACAAGGAGGAACCAATGGAGAATGTCCAGCTTCAGATCCTTTTTGCTGAATAGGAAAAAAGATATTGGCTGATTGTCACTGATTTAACATGCTGTGATGTGATACCACACCCTATTTTTCCCTCCCTTTCCTCCCCCCACCAAGTACCATACTCTGGGGATGAGAATGGAAAGCAAAGTCAACTGACACAATTCAGATAAGTATTACTAGCCAGCATTTGATATTATGGAATCATTGATTAGTCCCTAAACTAATATAAGTAAACTCAGCAACAGAGATACCAACACTGTTACTGATGGAGTGATAGGAAAATAGTCCTTTTTTTCTTGTGGTAATGTTTTTTATAGCTGAAAATAAATATAGCCTATGTGACTGGGTTTTAGTGATATACTGTATATTTCTTTTTTTTTTTTTTTAGTGTTTGGAAAAAGGAGCTATTTATTATGAAATATCATCTCCTTAGAGTTCCTCTCTATGTTGAGAAGAAAAAAAATACCCATTGTGATACCAGTACAGTGGTACCCTTTCCTAGGGGTATCTCTTCAAGCAATTACAAATCTCTCTCCAGAACATATTCCTTTCATTCCTCTCTCAAGATTTTCACACCAAATAACATATTGTTCATAACTCATCTTCTCTCAAAATGGTCTAATACCCTTCCACTATCTGTGGCCTAAGTTTGGTCTCCATCCTCCACCATTTGCCATACAACAATTTACCTGCTTCCTGACACCACTAAATATCCCTTTGGAAGAGTAATCAGTTTCTTCTACTTTGTTTCTGCTACTAAAATGTTCCCCATAAGTTGTGAGAACTGTGGAACTTTCCCCTTGGCTCTATAATGAATAGAATCAAGAGAACATGATATATAGTAACAGAAATATTATTTTAAGATCAACTTTGAGAGAATAAGTCATTTTGACTGTTAGAGGTACCCAAATTAAGTACAAAGGATATACGAAGGAAAATATTATCTGCATCCAGAGAAAGAAATGATAAATAGAAGTATGTATAGAATGATTTTACATATATAGTATATATATAAACAATATATACACATATGCATATACGTGTATATGTATCTGTGTGCATTTGTGGGTAATGATAGCTGTCTCCAGGGCAGAGGAGAGTAGGAGAGAGAAAAGAAATTTACATAATAACTTTGTTATATATTTTAAAAGAGTAGCAAGCTGTACATAGTAGATTTACAGTTTTCTGTGCAATCATCTTTTTATTATTTTGTATTACAGAAATTCATGTTTTACTCCATAAATTTAGAATAGAATAAATAAAAATATTTTTAAAAGATGTTTTCCCTTTGGCATTCTAGATAATTGTATATGGAGTGTACTGGTAAATATTTTAACAACTAGTTCTCTTTAACACTCCGCCCAGTGCCCTACATGTAGCATAAGTTCAATACCTCCCTACTGAATTTTGACTTTCAACCTTTTCTTTGCCATTTTAGTTCTATCCTTCCCATTTTGAAGAGCATTCTAGCTAGCTAAGACAGAAACAAAACAATAGGGGAAGAGTTTTGACTTCTCTTTGTCACCCCTTGTAACCATTCCACTCTCTGAAACCAAGATGCCTACTGGATTTCTTTATCCATTACCTTAAAAACACACATAACCCTTTTTTTTTTTTTTAGTTATTAGCATTTCTTACTAGATCTAGTGTTCTTGGCAGTATTCTAATAAATAACATATTTATCCTCTATTAAATCTGCTCTTGTTTTTATTTTCTTTAAATGTCTTTTTAAAAAAGAGAGAGAATCGATCAATGAGCTGTCTGGACATTAAACAGTGGTCTCTTTAAAAAGCCTCATCAGGTTGACTTTACCAATCTCTTTTAATTCTATTGTTGATTCATTTGTTGATTATTTTCTGTTTCTTATAAGTAACTTATTTCTGCATGGTTATCTGCATGTCATCTCCCCCATTCTTTTGTAAGCATCTTCAAATCAGAAACTTGTCCTTTGCCTTCCTTTTTCCCTATCATTTATCACAGTGCCTGACAACTGGTATTGTCAGTCATTTTCCAGTTATATCCAGCTCTTTGTGATTCATTTGAGGTTTTCTTGGCAAAGATATGGGAATGGTTTGTTTTTCCTTCTCCAGTTCCCTTTATAAATGAGGAAACTAAGGCAACAGGGTTACATGACTTGTTCAGGGTCCAATTGACAACTATTGATAAAATATACCTAAAAAATACCTTCTGGCTCATTCAGAACTTGTCAATTTGTATTTGTAACAGGGATGATGGGCTGCGCTCCCCTCCCACATACTATGGTAGCTCTGTAGTAAAGAGCTGGATTGAGGTCAGTTCATTTGTTCAGTGATTTTAGCTGTGTTGAAGTTTTCATGGCACCATTTGGAGTTTTCTTGACAAAGATACTAGAATGGTTTGCCATCTCCTTCTCCATGAAGTCAGAAGGACCTGAGTTGAAATCTTGACTCAGCTACTAGCTATCTAATCTTAGATAAGTCATTTGACCTCTGATAATCTTATTTGCTCTATCTGTAAAATGGGAATAATAGCACCTACTTTACAAGATTGTTGTGAGGATCAAATGAGATACCATATACAACACTTTGCAACCCCTAAAGTTTTATATAAGTGCTTATATAAATATATACATAATAATAATATATAAATATATATGTATATTATTGTTGTTATCATAATTACTATGGCTCCTTGTTAAGGACAAATTCAACTAGAAGACCATTACTATGTCCCTGTTACTTGGACTGTATTAAAGATGATTAGAAGAGTGAACTTCCTTCTCATCCCCTAATAAGCCATAATGATGTAGTACATAGAAGCTTTGGAACTATTCTTCTAAATCATATTTGGACTAGCAGCTTCGGTATCTGGAGTCTCCCCTCAGAGTTCTGAGGGACCTTGCAGGGAAAGGGTATCTTTTTAGTGCTTTTGTCACTAGCTCCCATCAATCATATTTCCCCAATATCATTTGGCCTATTATTATCTCCCCAAGGTCAATGTCTAGCTAGCATCTCATTATTAGCTAATCTATTGATGTCAATATCAATTAGCCAATTAACATCAATTAGCTTTTATAAAAGGGATATATATTTAATACAATAAAACATCTTAATCCAGGAGCCCACTCTTCCGCTTAATACTATCTCCCAAAATAGACTTATATTTTTACCAACATTCCTTCCCCCTCAATATGCCAAGTTCAAGTGTGTAGGATAGGCAGTAAATAATTTACTGTGATTCAATTTGCAGGACAGAGTATCTCAGCTGCTAGTTGATCCCCTAGGAATCATGCTGATCCTTGAGGTTTGCTCCTCAGCTGCTGTGACTAATGGCAAACTCTGCTATGGGTTTCAGTTGTAAGATCTTTTGTGTTCTTTCAAAATTTCAGAGCTCATAAGGACAACACACCTGATCCACTCTGCCTCTGACACCTTCTGTCCTAAGATCAGGAAGGGAAAAATACAACAGGGATAAGAGGCTCCTTCACTCACATCCACTTTGCAGCCCAGGAGGGAAGTTAAACCATTTACGGTAGTCCCTGCTGCTGCCTTGGTGTTTTATCTTTGGGGCTACTTCTTTCTCCACTTGGAAGTCGATAGCGTTTCTTCCTCTTCATTCAGCCTTTAGGGAGACAGAGAAAAGAGACAGACTTAGAGACAGAGAGCTGATAAAGGAGGAGGGAAGGGGGAGGTGGTAAGAGACAGAGATAAAGATTTTGTGTTTGTGCCTTTTATATGCACGATGAGCTCCAGCCACTTAAATGCCTTATGCAATAAGCCAACAGGAAACAGAATACTTGCTTGTGCTTTGAGATGGAGAGAGATGAAAGATCTTAGTCACTCCACCACACATTTCTGGAAGCAGGCTCATCAAGCCTCCAAGTGACAGATTGTAGCAAGCAAAGAATATTGTATATACTCTAAGGAATGGATTCCAATGACCAGTTCCTGATTACATGATCAAGTGAGTAGAAATGTTCTTCCTTCTTTCCAGGCAGCTTTTTTGCTAAAACATAATCAATGCAAGCTGTCTCTTGGACTTCCAGTGAAGGGAAAAAGGAAATTTCCCTTCCTTCCTCCTCCCTGGCAATAAGAGTGACTGCATGTACATGGTAGCATCTACTTGCCCAGGCACATTTGAAACTGGACTTAAAGGCTTCTTCCTCTGTCTTACATTTCTTCCCTTGAGCACAGGTCATTGAACAGCAATCTTAGGAAGTTGATATTTCCATGTTGATCTGGAATTTCATGAGTTCAAGAGATACAAAGCTAGATACCTAGCAGAAAGTGATTTCTGAAACAGTTTCTCAGAGGTAGCCTGCACCACTGCCAAGAGAATTTTGGAACTAAAAAGACTGAGGGATCAGTTCTGTTTGGCCAAATTGTGTTGATTCCTTGTAATGTTTACATTTGAAGTGAAAGTGAATTGACTATTCTGAAGTTGGACAGAGGTATCTTTACCTCTGAGGTGATGGGATTTCTATTTAAATACTTCTCTGTTTTCTTAAGAATTTTCGGTGTTTTAAGCATTTTAAATGAAGGATAAAATAAATAATTACCCTTAATTCAAGCTCTATATAGTGAGTATTTTTTCTAGAAGAGACCTTATTAATATCTTTTAGGGAAGAACATAGACTTAAGCCACACTAAACTTTGATGTGGTAAATTGTTTTAGTTATATCTGATTCTTCATGACCCCATTTGGGGTTTTTACATAGAGTGATTTGCTATTTCCTTTTCCAGTTCATTTTACAGATGGGGAAATTGAGGTTAAACAGGGTTAAGTGATTTGTTTAGGGTCAAGCAGTTAAAAAGTGTCAGAGGCCAAATTTGAATTTAGGAAGATGAGTCTTCCTGACTCTAGGCCTAGAACTCTCTATCTCCAGCTCCACCTAGATACTTTAGATACTACTAGATATTTAAGAGATTTTCTCAGGAACTAGAGGATGAGTCTCCCAGTAAGAGAGAACCCTGATCCCTTCTTTTTGGGAGGTCAGACTCCTCCAAGACTGAGCAAGTGCCCTTTGTGAGAAATTGCATCCATAGGCCAAAGGTGAGATCTTTAAGTACTGTTAAATCTAATAATTTCATACAAAATGTCAACAAGCTTTAAAAATGGACAATGCAATGTCAAATTCTCTATGGTCTGCCTTAAGAAGAATAAAGAAAATAATGGATTTGTCATTCATAGATCCTTTTTAGAAATTCAGGCTTGAAAATCAACTTTGTTGCTTTTATAGAATATAGCATTAGATTTTTTTTTTAGCAAAGTTTTAAAAGTGAGGGGAAATTTAATAATCCTTATGCTTTCAAATTATCCATAAAGATCCCAACAGTAGTTTGGGTCCATCTGCAAAATGATTTCAGCTTGTGAATGTAGAGATCTAAAGGTATAGAGATTCTATAAATATATCCTATATGTCAAGATCTGTAAATATCATAGCTATAGCTAAGCCTCTCTACACATACACATCACACACACACACACACACACACACACACACACACACACACACACGTCTTTGAAGGCAGCTAGGTGGCACAGTAAATAGAGCCTGGACTTGGATTTAAGGAGCCTCATCTACCTGAGTCAAATCAGGCCTTCAACACTCACTTATCATGTGATCCTGGGCAAGTCACTTTACCTGTGGGTCTCAGTTTCCTCATCTGTAAAATGAGCTGGAGAAGGAAATGGAAACCACTCACCTATTTTTGCTAAGAATACCCCAAAATCGGATCACAAGGAATCAGACATGATTGAAATGACTGAATAACAACAGATGTATGTTTATATATGATATGCATCATAAGTATATATGTGTATATATTTACATATACATAAAACATATATACATATATGTAAAAAACAAACCACTAGCCAAGATTAATGATAGAAACAGATTATAATAATAATATATAAATAATATATAATAATATAATTAAAATGAATTGTAGGGGAAGATAGAAGAGAACATTTATTTTTTGAAAAATCAATTCAATAATATTTAGATTTCTGTCCTCTGTCTCTATTCAAATCTTCCCTGAAGTAATTTGATTAATACACAAGCCATGTAAATACTCAGATTACAAGAATGACAAATATTTGATCAGCAAACCTCCAAATTTTCTTTTCTTAAAGCAAAATGTTTGTTATTCTTTCATATTTAAAGGAGAGACTTTCATTTGGGTGATCTCAAAGCACTTTAATAATGTGATATTGGACACTTACCCAAAGCTTAGGGAATTCAAAGTCTTTTTGATAGACTCTCATTAATTCCTACCACACTCCTGTGATGTCAATGGGATCTTCACTTTACACATTAAGAAACTGAGCCATGAATTGGGCCATCTGCCTTAAGCTTTTCAGTTAGCTGAGCCTGCAATCCAGTCCCAGGAGCTTCTAAAGTGCTTAGAAACCAGAGGGTTTCCTCTTCACCTTCTTCCTATGTAAGTGAATGAAGGCTCATTATACCCAAGAGAGAGGCATACTATCATAGCTAGTCGTCCAGGGATAAATTATTATTACAGAAGGAGATAAAAAGCCTTGATAGCATTGAGTTCTGGTTTAAGTCAGGATTCTCCTTCTTAACTATAGAAGTATAGTCTCTTTGCAAGAATATGTCTGTAATTTCAGTACCTCTGAACTTGCCCCAAAGCTGGGCAGGATACTGGTGTTTGCTTCTGACTTTGCTTTGGATAAATATTACATACTGGTGAGTGCAGGGGCATCCATCCCCAATAAGAACTGTAAGACAACACAGCCCCCTAGCCTAGGATGAGAGCTCGTTTTGGTAGTCCTGATTACTAGTACCTCTCGGGAAACCGACCTTTCTTTCTTGGACATTTGTGATCAATCCAACACTTCAAGCCCTGTCTAATTCCCTACACTGATCCATTCTCTACTATGACATGAGAAAAGTCAATATGTTGTAGTGGAAAGAGCACGGGGAATCCAAGTTCTAACAGAGTAACTTAGCAGTCTGTGATCATTGGCAAATCATTAACTTCTCTGTGCCTTAATGTTTAATCTGTAAAATGAAGTAGTTGTAAAGAAACTACTTCACAAACACTAAAGTATCATATACATAAATATATGGGTTATGGTTGGGATTGGAGAGGGAGGCAATTAGAGGCAGTAGTGTAGACCCCTGATCCTACCAACCTGAATACAGTTTCTGACATGTCAGCTATTCTGCCCTCAGATGCCCGACTCCTTCAAACAGGCTGAATTACATACTCCCAGTCCTGGATGGTACCTTGCCAAGCTGTGCCATCCAGGCTTCATCTTGATTAATTATGTCAATTAACTAACACGAAGTTAATGAGGCAGCATAGCATAATGGAAACATCACTGGTCTTTAAACTTGGAATCAACAGACTAAGATTTGAAATCTGACTGCTGCTAACTAGCCTTGTGACCTTGAACCAGTCACTTCATTCAATGGAGCCTAATTTTCTCTATATGCAAAATGAGATAAATAATTTTACCATATCTGCCTCACAGGACTATTGGGAAGAAATAATTTAGCAAACCATAAAGAAAGAGGAGAGGAGAGGAGAGAAGAGGAGAGGAAAAAAGAGGAGAAGAGAGGAGAGAAGAGGAGAAGAAAGGAGAAGAGGGGAGAAGAGAGGAGAGGAGAGGAGAGGAAGAAAGGAAGGAAGGAAAGAAGGAAGAAAGGAAGGAAGGGAGAAAGAAAAAGAAAGCAAGAGAGAGACAGAGAGAGAGAGAGAAGGAAGGAAGGAAGAAAAAGTAAAAGTGTTAGGCACTCTATTGACAAAGATAAAAGTGAAATAATTCACTAATCTCATGGGGTTTACATGCTATTAAGAGAACTATTATAACTGAGCACCTACTGGATGCAGCACTACAGGGAATGGAGATAAGAATGGGAATATTATATAAGATATTCTAATGTCTCAGTGAATTCTTAAATTTTAATAGCTTAAAGCATATTATCAGGATTGCATTGCCAAAATGAGGCTGGAGGAAAGGCATTAGTGAGTGGTCTCCAAACAATACTGAAGCCCTTGGGACTAGACAGCATCACTAGTGAGATTCATAAGGTTTTCCCCTCCTCCTTCCCTCTACAAATGACAGTCCCTCTTATTTAGACAGAGAGTGGAACACCCTGTCTTGCTAAGTCTTGCTTCCAAGCTTCTGCTCTAAGTTACTTCAGTGGATCTTATCAACATGGGTTCTCCCTTTATTGATGCAAATTACACTCTATCCATACTCTTTTATCCCATTTCAAGTTCATGGGAGTGAGGGAAGTAGATCAGGATTATCGTGAATAACTGAAAAGTAGATGCAATTCCTAACCTTGGTATGCAAAGAACTGGGCTGGCACTTCCCTTTCAGGGATGATGTTCTCCTTAATTAGTTAGTGTGCCTTAATTAGCCCAGCAAGTTAGTCAGATGGGCAAGCACATTTATGGAGCTAGAATGATTCAAAATCCTTAAGATTATTAACTCCTACTTTAAACAGAATTTTAAGTCAAAAATAATTGCATATCTTTTGTTTTTCCTTTCAAAGACATCAAAATAAAAGTTCTAAGTCTGAATTTCTATTTTTTATTTCTAATAAGTTAATCATTTTTTGTGTCAGCTTAATCAGAGATAATTTGATATTTGCATTGCTAATTGACCGGTTTGAAGTTTTTTGATATTACATTTGGTTTAATTAATATTAATTCTAACCTTAAGTTTCTCCACATGGGACACAAGATATTACAAAGGTATACTTCACCTACCTGTTAACTGTTTTCATAAAAAACAGGATGTTAAGTGAAGTAATATCACAAAGGATGTTAGTTCCATTGGAACAATATTTTAAATGGGACATTGGGCAGACCGACACCCAAGTAAATTAAGGTTGGTACTGCAAAAGTCCTAGCTTAAATAATTTCTAACTAGCTAATTTTTATCTTGTCCTGAAATAACATGAGAAGGGCTAATCATAAGGCTCAAACCTGGGAGTACCAGCACACTCAGCCCATAATAAGAATGCCTATGAACCCTTAATCAAATGAGATATTTGCAAAGTGCTTCGCATAGTATTTGACCCATAATAGATGCTTAATAAATGCTTGTTTCCTGCTTTTCCCCTTTCGCTTAAATTTCATTTTAATCAATAGTTTCATCCTCTTTTCCTTCTATTTCCTTTTACTGGAGGGGCTAATAGTAGTAATCGAATGGCTTATATATTCCTTTTCTTAATTTTCCTTACTTGAGCAATGAAGTGTACAAAACATAGACAGAAGAAGGAAGGGAGAAAGAGGTTCCAGATGAACCAATAACTAGAATAGCCAAAAACAATTTTTTTCTATCAACTGCTTACTACATCAACACATTTCCAAGACCATTCAAGTCTACTCAAAACTGATGTGAGTAGGGGAAAGGCAGCTAGATTACCAAAGATTAGTTATTTCCATCTGGGAAAGCCATTCTCAATCTGAATGAGAATGAGTTTTCTTGATATCTATCACTTCTTAGTACTGCCCTGTGGAGGGCGAAGGGGAGGACCTTATAGATCTCACTGGTCGGGATGTCCAACCCCAAGGGCTTTTGTGCTGCCTGGAGACAGTCACTGACTAATGCCTTTCCTCCAACTCATTCTGGCAATGTGATCCCTCTAACATTATGCTCTAAGTAAGTGCACTAGATATGACCTCCTGATTGGAAATGTCTATTCATCTGAAAACAATGGACAGCCCTCCTAGAAATATACAGGATTTAATCATCCTTGCATAATGTTGTTTTCTATCACATACCATTAACTCAGACTAAACGAACTCCATGTGGGTGATTTGGACGTTGTGTTCAAGGCCAAGTGCCTTCAAGCTCTGCCCGTGTTTGATATGCCTCCTCTGTATTCCATTGGATCTGGTCCTAACATTCTGTTTGTATTATGGACTGCTTGTTGCTAGCCCTCTGGCAGACCTGCTGGAGAAAAACACACACCCTTTTTGACAGAGCCAGAGGTTCTGTGAGCAGTGAGGAGGAAGGGTCCCCTAAAACTATGGATAAGTAAAGTAATAGGAACCATGGGACAAAGTGACATCTTACAATCCACATTAACAGAGAAAGAAATGTTGAGCATCATCAGATACATGTTCAGAGGATGATAAATGTAGTTCTAAAAGGAACCTCAGAAGCCAACCACCTCAACTCCCTAGTTTTAAAGATATACCCTTGTTTTTCTGAAACAATTCACTCATGGATCAATCTTTATTTGACACCACAAGGCAACTGTTGAAAGCCAGAATTAAGTAATTTAGTCTCTTCAATTATTTCTATCCAATTAGTCAAACAACTGGTTCATTACATTGAAGTTTTGGTTCCCTGATTGGTCATTTATGGCCGTAGTTAAGCACCAATCCATTGTCTGTCAATTTTGCCATGTGATCCACATAAGAGAGTATTTTTTTAATTCAGAAAAAAAAAGAGTCAAATTCTCTTCTGCACCAAAAGGAATTACGTTCAAATAGGAGTAAAGTAAACTTCTTTTTAGAAAAAATTAAAAACCAAAGTAAGGGATGAGAGAATAAGATAACACAAGAGTTCATCTCTAGACCTAAATGAATTAATCTCATAGTATTACTGAAAAAATTTACATATGTAATCATAGGACCAAAATCTGTAATCTTTAATTTTTTTTTTTTGCTGGAGTAATTGGGATTAAGTGGCTTGTCCAGGGTCACACAGCTAGGAAGTGTTAAGTGTCTGAGAGACTAGATTTGAACTTGGGTCCTCCTGACTTTAAGACTGCCACACTATCCACCGTACCATCTAGTTGCCCCTAGAATCTATAATCTTTAAGGAATTCTGGTGAATTAAAGGGACACCAGAAGACAAAATATGAATGAATTTTCCAAAACGGGGAAATGGTAGATATGGACTGGTAAGGTAAAAAGAAAATTCTGAAATTGATGGTTTGTGAAAATTAGAAAAGTAGTGATTACTAAGAGCCAGTATGTATTCACTAAGAACAAGCCATGACAAATTAACTTTATTTCCTTTTTTAAAAATAGATTTGCCAGTCTGGTAGATTAGAGGAATAAATAGATATGGTACATATTAATTTTATCAAGGTATTTGACAATTTTTATTCTATTCTGCTGGATACATGTATTGATGTAAACCAGATGATGGTAAAGTGATACAGATTTGAATGTGATTGTGTAACAGTATCCTAAGAAAGTTGATGAATGTACTAATACCACTCTCATGGGATATCTCAGGCTTTCTTGATAGATCTTGTTAAAAACTTTTTTATATCAACAATTTGAACAGAGACAAAAAAAAAGTAAAACTTTAAAAACTTGTACTTTTCTACCTGGGGCTGCCAAACAACCCCTAAGTTCAATAAGATAGTTTCTCAGATAGTTGCTATGCCAGAGATGCAACTCTATGCTTGTTACAAAAGACCGTTTTGTCAGACATCTAAGACTATACCTGCTGTCTGTCCTCAGTGACAGGGAGATATCCAGTTTAGCCACAGCATGTGAGAAATTCTGGAAAAGGAGAACACAGATGCACATGCTACTAATGGCTGCCTGTCCAAGGATGGCATACAAGAAGAGATCTGAAATAAATACCCATATCAGAGAAGTCTTCTAGGAGTTCTGACAATGAGACCCCGAAGCTCTACACTATCTGAGTCACCTTCCAATGGTCTACATTGAACTACAAGTCTACAAAATAGCAACCAACTTTTTTTTTTAATTATAGCTATTTATTTACAAGATAAATACATAGGCAATTTTTTCAGCATTGACAGTTGCAAATCCTTTTGTTCCAACTTTTTCCCTCCTTCCTCCCATCCCCTCCCCCAGACGGCAAGTTGTAGCAACCAACTTTTGATGATATACGAGGAGTGCTACCTCCTTAAATCTTTAGCCTTCCCCTCGCTCCCACAGTAGCCAGCACTGGGCATATTATCTGTAAACAGCCTCTTTTTTACACTTGTCTAGTCTGCTAACAGATAGTGCATGGAAAAGAATCAGGGTTCAAAAAAAGTTTCACCAGATTTATGGACTGAAACCAATAATTGTTGTTGCTGCTGTTGATTATTTTTCAGTCAGATCCAACTCTTTGTGACCTCATTTGGAGTTTTCTTGGCAAAGATACTGGTTTGACATTTCCTTTTCCAGCTCATTTTACAGTTGAGGAAACTGAGGCAAAGAGGGTTAAGTTATTTGCCCAGGGTTACACAAGTGTCTGCTGCCACATTTAAATTTAGAGAGATGAGTTGCCTGACTCCAGGCAAAGAGAGGTATTTAGTGTCTAAAAAAAAAGTCTATTGTATAAGTAAAGGAGCTAACATTATGTCTTAGGAAAGACCTGTGGGTTTTGGTTGACTATAAAGTCAAAAGAGGCAACCACCGATGGGGTTGTTATTTTTAACCAGCTAATGTAAAGTTAACTAGAGATTTGCACATGTCCAGATCACTTAACAGGGAGACAAACCGGTTCCTAATACATAGGTGGCCATAGCTTCTTTCCATTTGGTACATAGCTGGAACAAGCTGAGTCTATAAAAAGAGCAGACTCGGATAATCTTGTTTTTTTCTCACTGGATCTACAAAAGGTGAAGGTTAAGTTCACCCACAGGGTTGGCTCTATGAATTAACCAATTAACTAGAAAAGTTACCCTTTACTGCTCCCCACTACCTTCCACCTTTTATTTTTAACCTGTGGTTCCGATAGATTTGTTTTGTTTTGGTCTGCTTCATAAATCCTTTTCAGTTTGAAACTGCAAGCATTGGACTCCCCACTGGTCTCGGATTTGAGCCATGGTGACCTTGGAGCCAGGATTCCAGACCAGATGTACAGCCAAATCACCCAGCAGGGGGGCCCCAAGAATTTGCCAGGGTATACGGACTCAAACCCAAAGAGAACTTCGGACTCAGGGCGTGGTGGAACTATGCAAAAATGAATTGAGCTACTAGTGAACCTATCCCCTTTCCTGCCCAGAGTATGAGATGATACAGAGGGGATTATATCCCCTGGTAATTGAGGAAATGTTACTATACTTATTCTTGCCATAAAAGCTTATCTTACTCTTAAATGACAAGATGGAACTGAGATGCAGAAGGACCCCCTAAAATTAAAAGAATATCATTATTGAGATTTGAAGCCAATGGCAGGATGCCCAGACATCTCAAATTTCTGCAAGGATTTTTCACCTCTCCTCCAATGCAAAATGACTTCTAATACTCCTCACTTGAGGAGGCTAGCATTATGTGGCATCTTTCAGTGATATGATTTGAAACTTTAGGACAAATACTTCTGAAAAATTCTTTGCACTTACATTTGATTGTATTATAAAGAGACTTACAAGGCAATATGTGTGTTTTCTTGGGGAGTATTTAATTCTTTTAGAAAAAGAAAAAAAAAGAATCAGAACTCTGTAGTTCTGATTCTACCTAAATTATTTGCCATTTCTTTCCCACTCTTCTTAAACATTCACAGAAATAATGGACTTCCATTATCAAATTAATCTACAGCAAGTGGGCAACTCCTGAAAGTTTTCTGATTTACCTGACTCAGTTCTTGGGTTTAAATACCAATTTTATGGAACTTTCAATAGTTAAAAATACTTTGTGAAAGCAAAACATTTCAGTAATCCACTACTTTGACTCAAGGCATGATTTCTTTGGACCTTTCTAGCCTCAAGAGCCCTGAACCATGCAAGACTGCTCAAATGTCAGCTAAAGTTGTGACCTCCCTTAAGAACAACTTGATTTTATTCAACGAGGATTTACCATCTACCATGTGTACAATGTACTAATGGTACTTTAGTACCTACATAGGTATTAAATATAAGATCTAATTGCTGCCCACAAAAGGTTTACAATAGAGTTAGAAAAACATGCAAAATATATGCTGCAAGTAAGGAATAATATAAAAGTTATATAATATTAAAACTATATAGATTGAATATGGATTAAAGGGTTAATGAGGTAGAGGTAGTTGTGGATGGAGGAAGTTAGTCTGGGATAATCCTTTGAATAAAGCTAAAAGCTTCAGAACCCAAAGGACACAGAGCTAACAAAATTTAACTCTATAAGTCATGAGTTGCAACCTAATGTATCAATATATCTGAAACAGAAAAGGTTTTGATTTTCTATGAGGTAACCTATCTTAAAAGACCCCATTTAAACCTCATTCCATTAAATAGAATCTAATTAGGTACAATAGTCTGCACAAGATAAAATATCATACTATGCTTTGAAGGGATGATAAGAACCTAAATGAAATAAATGGAGGGATTGGGGAGAGAAAGAGAGAAGAATATGGCAGATTTACAAAGAGTGTGATCAGAACCCAGGGAACCTACCATGAACCAAGCTGCCCACACTTGTAAGTATGGGTCTAGATTGGAAGAAGGCATGGGAGTCTTTAGTGATCCTTGAAGAAAGTTGAATCTAATCCTCAGGGTTCAAACTACCTTCAAGTAGCCTGACCTATTCCAGGCATTGTTAAGGGCATTCTCCTTCCTTTCCTCATCATTAACCAGAGGCAACACACACACACACACACACCTTGTTGTAGGTTTTATATCAGTGGTTCTCAAAGTCTGGTCCAGAGCAACCTGGGAATCTTTGAAATCCTTTCAGAGAATCTACAAATTCATAATTAGGTTTTATTTTTAATGTGATCAATATCTATAACTATAAACCACATAAACAAAAACTCTTTGGATAGATCCTCAATCATTTTTAATAGGATAAAGATATTAAGAACAAAAGTTTGAGGACCACTATATAAAGTTTATATAATCTATAGCTATATCTTGTTATGTAATGAGGCAGTATAAATTTAGTTTTAGTATAAAAGTAAGATTGCTGGATTAGGAGTGAGAGGACCTGGGTTCAAAACTTGGCTCTGCCATTTACTACTTGAAAGACCTTGGATCCATCCCTTTCTCTCTCCAGCCCCACTTCATCATCTGTAAAATAAAAGGGTTGGACAAAATGACAACCAACTCCAAATCCAAATTGCTTTGATCCCATGCTTAGCTTACCCCTCAGAAATTGAGAGAGTAGGGCATATTTTGCTCCACAAAATATTTACCGTATACTAGATACTGTACTTCTTTATGTGTTTGGGAAGAGGGGGAGGTGGTGAGACAGAAGGAAGTTTCCCTCCAAGTAGTAGACACTGCTGGAAAATACCATTCTCATTAACCAGCTAGCAACCAGTGACATTTGCTTCAGCTTTCATGCAAAGATTTTACTAATAGATATCCAGTCTCTACCTGAAGGAATTACCGTAAATGATGGATTTGCCTCCCTTAGTAAGTCATTTCTGAGATAAAACAAGAAGCTAACTAAAAATGGTTGCAAAATAGTAGTTCAAAGGAGGGATGTCTGTGAAATCCAGAGGGTACTATCTTAAACTGTAGACAAAGCACTGAGAACCATGTGGTCAGAATTTTAATAGAGAGATTTTCTCTGAAGATTGTCAAATATTGTTGTTGTTATTGAACATGATTGTTATCATGTCCAACTCAAGTGACCCCACTTGGGATTTTCTTGGCAAAGATACTGGAGTGGTTTGCCATTTCCTTCTTCAGCTAATTTTACAGGTGAGAAAACTGAGGTAAGCAGGATTGTCTTTCCCAGAATCACACAACTAGGAAGTATTTGAAGCCAGCATGAAATGCATCTTCCAGACTCCACCCAAACACCAGAATGGGCGTTCTAATCATTGTGTTACCTAGCTATAGAATGTTTTGGTGTGTTAATTGCCTATTAGAATTTTTTTTGCTAAAAAGCTAAAAACGATATCATTATCTTAAAAATAAGAGAGGCATGAAATCCTTTCTTTCTTGGGCAGCCCTTCCTACACCTAAAGGAGTTTTATGCCTTTAAAAAGACAAAGGAATTCAAACTCTAATGAAATGTCACTAAAATTAAACATTCTGAAAAGTATCTCCATACATCCTACATCATATACTAACACATACACACACTCCTACATATATCAGCTGCAGATTTCTAAGCTGTCTATGAAAACTGGCTGGGGTAAGAGGGAGATGGAGAAGGATAGAAAACAATCTGAGAGTAAAACCTTACTTGTTTTAGTAAAATATAAATGATTGTTTTCTTTGGGCTGAAATCTATGGAACATCATGTTGGAAACTAGATATCCCATTCTGGGAAGAATATTGATAAGATACAAAACATTCAGAATAGGATGGTCAGGATGATGAAGGGTTTCAAGTTCATACCAGTTGTTGTTCATCTTTTGCTCTAAAAAGGACCAAAGGTATCATGAGGGTGATATCATCACTAGCAAGTGAATTGGATTTAAGTTAAGCAGAATTGCACAAAGTCATCAGCCTTTGTTTTCAGAAAAACTAGTAAAGACTTACGTGAACTGATGCTGCGTGAGGTGAGCAGAATCAAGAGACCATTGTACACTGTGACAGCAAGATTATGTAATGATCAACCATGATGGACTTGGCTCTTTTCAATAATGAGGTGATTCAAGGCAATTCCAATAGATAGGAAGGAAAGAGCCATCTGCATCCAGAGAGAGAAGAATGGAAACTGAATATGAATCAAAGCATAATATTTTCACCTTTTTTTTGCTTGTTTTTCTTTTTCTTGTGGTTTTTTTCCCCTTTGATCTGATTTTTATTGCACAGCGTGACAAATATGGAAATTTGCAACACAAGGTTTTGCAGAGGTGAATGTTGAAAACAATCTTTGCATGTATTTGGAAAAAAAAATACTATTAGAAAAAAAATTTTTTTTAAGTCACCAGCCTCTCTTCTCCAGATTCATCAGTCTAGTGACAAGGCAAAGATCAAGACAACTGGCAATGGTAGATGAAGGAATCAGATGAAGAAACTGAGGATGTTTAGTCTAGAAAAGAGAAGACTTATTGGGGGAGGGAGGGTGGACAAAATAGTTGTGTTCAAGTAGTCAAAGAGCTATAATATGGAAGAAGGAACAGATCAGAAGCAGTAGAAGGAAGTTGCAAAAGGGCAAGTAAGCTTGATGTAAGGAAAATCTTTCTAATTATTGGAATTATTCAAAGTAGGATAAGTTGCATTTGGAAATAGCGGGGTTGCCTTTATTGAAGATTTTCAAGCAAAGTTTCAAATAACTGGACAACATGTTATGAAAAGAATTTTTTTCAGATATGAATTGGGTAAGAAATGCCAGTGAGTTACCTTCCAACATTGCAGTTTTGTTATCATTAGTAGTAAAGAGATACATTAGGGCAGCTAAGTGGCTTGATGGCTAGAGTACTTGGCCTAAAGTCAGGGAAACCTGGGTTCAAATCCAGCCTTAGAAAATAATGGTGTAACTCTGAACAACTCACTTGATATCTATCTGCCTTAGTTTTTCTAACTGTAGTATGGGGATAACAATAGTACCTATCTCCAAGGTTTGTTGGGAGAGGATAAAATAAAATAATATTTGTAAAGTACTTTGCAAACCTTAATGCATTACCTATTTGTGTGTGTACAAGGTATTATTATCTAGAAAAAAAATTTTAAGTTGCACAAATATCATTTTATAGCACCTTTATTGATAAATATGTCTCTACTCTTCTATCTATTGAACCATCCCATATAATAAAGATTTTAAAAAGAGAAGGGAAAAACAGTGCAGAAAAATCACAAAATCACATTAGCCAAGTCTGACAGTATACATTATGTTCCATACCTACGTTCCTGTCTCTGAAAAGAAAGGACAGAGATTCAGTTTCTTAGTTTTTCTTTAGATCCATACCTGATCATTATATAGTACTAAAATTTGAGAGGGAAAAGTTATTATTATACTTTCCATTTATATTGTTGGAATTATTATTTATGTTCTTTTTCTGACTCTGCTTACTCTACTTTGCATCAGTTCAAATAAATCTTTGTTTTTTTGTATCTTCGTATTCATTGCTTCAGCAATATTTGGATTTTTAATAATTACATGCAATGCTCTAGCCCGCAGGGGTCCTCGAACTTTTTAAATAGGGGGCCAGTTCACTGTCCCTCAGACTGTTGGAGGCCGGATTATAGTAAAAACAAAAACTTTGTTTTGTGGGCCTTTAAATAAAGAAACGTCATAGCCCTGGGTGAGGGGGATAATCGTCCTCAGCTGCTGCATCTGGTTCGTGGGCCGTAGTTTGAGGACCCTTGCCGAGTTGCTTGTTATTATCTAAAGCTTGCATCTTTCTGAGGTTAATCTCAAAGTTTTGACTAAAATTTCCAGGGATAAATTCTAAGCAACATACACCAACAAGGATAAGGGAGAGATGGGATTTTTTGAGGGATTGCCAAGCAACAACAACTTTCCCATTAACCTTTAAGGAAAGGCTCTGGACTTTCTAAGCAGCTATCTCTCCCCCAAAATGGAACATAACTACATTGGGATACTGATGGTGACCAAAGTAAGAGATCAGAGGCTAAGATATTTGTTCTCTTTTCTACTCAGTCTTATCAGGCAAAACACTACATTCAGTTCCTCTGACATTGAAAGGATTAACTGCTGAAACCAAAGTTAAACCCTATATTAATCTACTGGACAAACATAATACCAATAAGAGCCCTGAAGGCTTACCCAGGCTATATTATTCAATTGTCCTCTGCTGTCATTTCCTTTAAGCCGAATTAAAGAAGAATAATGATTGCTGTATCTTTAACCGATTAGAGTTTATTAGCCTCAGAAGGCAGATTTAGGATCAATGAGTGGAATTTTGGGGAAGACAGACAGACACATTTACTATAAGGAATAACTTGGTTATTACTCACCTCAGTGAGCTAAGAAAGCAAAACATAGGGAATGAAGGTACAATAAAAAGGGAGGATCACAGAAATATGTCATGACCCAAAGTTCACCTTTCTCCTTCTTCTGTTTGGGATTAAGCTGATCTGCTAAAGGCTAAATCAATGTACCCAGCATCCTGGATTCTTCCTGTTAGAGAAAGCAAGATCTGGCAAAAATGACAGCCAAACACAGGACTAGAATATCCTTAATAATAAAAGGGAACAAGTCTTTATTAAGCACCTACTATGTGACAGGCACTATGCTCAGTTGATCTGCACAACAATCCTATGAAATGGTTATTACTATTATCCCTATTTTACAGATGAGGAAACTGAGGCAGAGAGTAGTTAAATGATTTGCACAGTGTCATCCAGCTAGTAATTGAATAGGGTAGGATTTGCATTAGGTTTTAAGCTCCTTGGAAGTGGGTTTTTCCCCCCTTATTTGTATCCTCGGTGCTTGTCATAGTGCCTGGCATACAGTAGGAATTTAATAAATGTTTATTGAATGGAATAGAATGGAATTTAATTCAGGTCTTCTTGACAGCAACTGCTACTCTCTACCCACTGTGCTCCCCAAAATGTCCTCTCTGTAATATTCCCAACAAGTGGTCATTGATTCACCTGCTGCTTGAAGACCTGCTACCTTCTGAGATAGATAGTTCAATCTTTGGACAGTTGTCTTTGTATAACTCAAATAATCAGAAAGATTTTTTCTGACAGCAAGCCTAAATTTTTCTTATTACAACATCTATCCATTTCTCCTATTTTAGTCCTCTGGGGTCATATAGAACCAGTCTAATGCTTCTTCTATGTCACAGCCTTGGGAACACTTGACGACAAGTGTCTTGTTTACCTCTGTGTCTTCTCTTTTTCAGAGTAAACATCCCTGTTTCCTTCAATGAATCTTTATATGGGATGAATTCAAGAGCCTGAACTATTGTGTTTGTCCTTTTCTGGGAAGTTCTCTAGTTTATTAGTCTTCCCAAAAGTCATTTAGGGACTGAACATAATACTCCAGATATGGTGAGTATGACCTCATTTGAGGTTTTCTTGACAGAGATACTGGAAATGTTTGCCATTTCCTTCTCCAGCTCATTTCAGATGAGGAAACTGAAGTCAACAAGGTTAAGTGACTTGCCCAGGGTCACACAACAAGTAAATGTCTGAATGTTTCAACTCAGGAAAATTGTTCTTGACTTCAAGACCAGCACTTTATTCACTGTACCCCCTACCGATTCCTTAATCCCAAACATTATGCCTCCCTTAATCCAACCCAAGATCATAATGAGAGGTATCTTGACTAGTGTGGTACACTGTTTACTGGTATTTTTAGTCAAAATACCCATTTCTTTTCCCCCTACAAATTACTGTCTATAATCTTTCAGCTCCTGCCTTCAGCATCTTGGGTGCACAGGTGGTAAAGTAAATAGAGTACTAGGAAGATTTGAGTTCAAATCTAGCTTCAGACACTTACTAGCTGTAGGCAAGCCATTTAATTTCTGCCTGCTTCAGTTTCTCCAAACATAAAATGGGAGGGATAACAGCTCCAACCTCTCAGAGTTGTTCTGAGAGTAAATGATGTAATATTTGTAAAGTACTTTGCATGATGCCTGCCACATAATAGGTGTTATATAAATGTTTATCTTCCTTCCTATACTTGCAAAATTGATATTTTGAAAAAAATGGGGATTTGTTATTTGGCTCAACTGAGAAATATAAACAAGGCTCTGGACTTACTCTCCCAGAGCAAGTTTGACTTATATCTCCTCTTCAAGGTTTTAGGATATACCTGAGGGGTTGGAGAAATCTTCCTCTTATATCATTGACTCCAATGCCCTCATTCTAGTATGTTCCCTCCCCACCTCCACCTCACTCTCAAGTTTAGTCACCAACTATTACCACCCTAGTTTCATTTAACTAATTGACATCAATTATCTTTCTTAACAGACTATTTATTGTGATCAGCATTTATATTGTGAAGCTATCACAGAATAGAAATACAAGTGGTTTGTCTTTCCTTTTCCATCTCATTTTACAGATGAGGAAACTGAGGCAAACAGAGTGTCTGAGGCTGAATTTGAACTCACAAATATGAATTTTCCTGATTCTAAGCATTGTGCTACCTAGCTACCCAGAGCTAGTAATAATAATAATAATAATAGCTGAAATTTATATAGTATTTTAAAGTTTGCCTGTGATCACACTGTTCTCTATATCATTTTGGTCTTTAAGAAGAATGGGCTCAGATTTAATATGGCATTTATCCACTAAGTTCATTTCCAAATGCAACATGGCCAGTGGGTGTATGAATCCACATTTTTCTGGGCTTCCTTTCTTACCATCTGGCTACCAGCAAATTCCAACTTGGAACCCAGTTCTCAGACTTCTGGGGACTCATTTGCCTGACCTTTTAAAATACACAAGTTCATAGCCATCTTCAATCTCCTTCACTTAAAAGTAGGAAAGAATAGACACAACACAGACAGAAGCAATATGTCCAAGAACTCTCGGCTTCATACCAACTCCAAGTGAGAAAAGGCTTGAAACTCATCTTGTCCTGAAAGGCCACAGCAACTCATCCTCATTTTCCAGCTATGGCCAGGCCATTATTCATTATCTGAGCACGTCCCACAGTCTATGTGAGGAGAGTATTATGCGAGCCCTCTCAAGTAGGCTTATGAGGACTGGACTCACGGACCTATGTCCTTAGTCACCCACATTCAGCCTTTGCAAAGGACTTTGCAAACCCTAAAATACTATCTAAATCCCCAGCTATTATTATTATTGTTACTAGCTCTGGGTAGCTAGGTGGAACAATGCTCAGAATCAAGAAAATTCATATTTGTGAATTCATATTCAGCCTCAGACACTCTGTTTGCCTTTAGTTTCCTCATTTGTAAAATGAGCTGGACAAGAAAAGGCAAATCACTTCAGTATTATTGCCATATAAACCCCAATGGGGTCACAAAGAGTCAGACACAACTGAAAATAAACACTGAACAACAACAACAGCAAAAATACCATCCAAGGTCCCTACTAAGAATCAGTGATATCAATCTGTTGACTGGGTTCTTTTTTATCATCTTCCTGTCTCCTGCTAATGACTCTGGACCAACTCTGACTGATTCTTGCTTAATTAACACTTTTTAACCTCCTTACTCTGAAAACAGGAATCTCTTCTAAACTTTTCCTAATATTATTTCTAGAACAGCTAAAAAGACAGAGAAACTTGATGACTAAGCAACATTTTTTCATTTCCAAATCACATATGTGAAAGACCACATTGCTTTGTACTTAGATAGCACTGAATTAATATGTGTGAACAACAAAGAAAGCCAAAATAACTTTATTATCATGAATTACCAACATTAAATTATCATGTAAGCCAGTATTTTAAGATTTTTATTTCCAGGGTTGCTGTTGTTGTTGTTGTCAGTATTGTTGTTCTTCTTTTCTTTTTCTTTTTTTCTTTTTCTTCTTTCTCCTGTTCCTCCTCATCCCCTTCCTCTTCTTCTTTCTCCTTCTCCTTCTTGTTCTTGTTCTTTTCCTTCTCCTTCTCCTTCTCCTCTTCCTTCTCTTCCTTTTTCTTCTTCTTTGAAAACCCTGTATTGACATTTTTATCAATGGGTGGTCTTTCATGTTCTTTTAAAGGTAGAAAAATGAGCCTGCTAATCAGTTTCTCTTTGTTTGGGATATAACAGGTAACTAAAACAGGATGCAGAGGTCTAATGCATCTGAGGAAAGTAAATTTTGGACAAACCCATCAAGCCCTCTAGACTTCTCCCTTCCCCATTAACCACAGAATGTTAGGAAAATGTATTTCAGTTCACTCCATATTCTCTGTTATCTTTTTCTCAGCATAAAAAAATAGCTAGAAGCAGAAAAATGAGTCCAACCCTGGAGAGTCCTTTAAAAACAAAATTCTTTCCAGAGGAATTTTTTTTTCCATATGAAATCAGAATATAGGAAAGAGGCCAAATTCTTTTAGAGATAGGAAGAAGTGAGGCATCTGGATCTGAGTGAGATTCATATTTGAGAATTTGCCCTGGGCAATATAAGTTATTTCTCTGAAATCTGGATGTGTTTAAATTATTAGAGGACTCTGGGTAATTACATGGGAGTGGGAGGAAGTACTCATTGTATTCCGAGTACCTACAGTAGTGACCAAAGAGAAAGAAACAAATCTGAGAAGTTAGTAGTTAATCTTTATTGGGGATTAGCCAAGAACAGTTAAAAAGGAGTTGAAGCATTCTGAAACCCGAGATGAAGAGTTTCCCCAAGACCACAGATCTAATCAATCAAGATTCAAACCTAGGTTTGTCCTTTCCACTATTAAGAATCCTAAACAAGGGTGAATTACTCTTTCTTTTTATAAAGTTCAATCCTTAGAGTTATAAAAGTAACTTGTCCAGATCTCAATTTCTGATAAGTTGTTTCATTGAAGGAACAAAGAAGAGGAACATAATTAATGTACCTTAGCCCTACACTTTCACTCCCATCCCCCTCACTCTATATGTTCTTTCTACCCCTTCCATTGTGCCTCTAGAGTTCCATTCCATAATAAACAATCTCTCTTTTATCCTAGATTTCCTCCCCCCCTCCCATCTTTCTCCTTCCATCTACTAGCATTCACTGAGACCTGGTTCTCCTCTGACAACACATCTCCAGTTTTCTTCGCTAATAATGGATGTATTTTCTCTCATCCCATTTACACCAGTTCTAAAATGAAAATAGAATATTCCTTTCCCCATATAGCCTTTTCCAAACTTTCCCTTTAATTCTATCAATATACTTTTCACTTTTGAAATTTACTCAATTAGTGTTTATATACTTAGACACCCATTCATTCAAGAATGTAAAATAATTCTCTCCTGTGTTCATCAGTAGAGTTTTTTGCTTTCTAGAAACGTGCAGTACCTGAGAAATCATCATTCCAACTCATACTTAAAGCAAAATTCCTTTCTACAAGTTCCAGCCCCGATCTGAAGACTTCCAAGACTCATTCCACTTTTTGAAGAGCTTACATTTTTAAAATAGTATTTTTTCCCAATTACATGTAAAGATAGCTTTCAACATTCTTTTAAAAAAGATTTTGAATTCCAAATTTTTCTCCCTTCAATTTCCCCTCCCCACAATGGCAAACCACTAAGCAAGCTTATATAAATTACATATGTGCAATTATGGAAATAATATTTCCACATTGGTTATGTTGTGAAGGAGGAAACAGAAAAGGGAAAAGCACACACACACACACACACACACACACAAAGTGAAAATAATGTTTCAATCTACATGTAGACTACATAGTCCTTTGGATGTGGATGATATTTTCTATTATGAGTCTTTGGGAATTGTCGTGAATCCTTGTACTGCTAGGGAGAACTAGGTCTACCATAATTGATCATCATACATTGTTGTTGTTACTGTGTGCAATGTTCTCCTGTTTCTCCTCACTTCCTCAGTATCAATTCATGTAATTTTTCCAGGCTTTTCTCAAATCAGCCTGCTCATCATTTCTTATAGCACAACTATATTCCATTGCATTTATATACACCACAGTTTCTTCAGCTGTTCCCCAATTTCCACTTCTTTGCTACCACATAAAGAGCTGCTATAAATATATTAAAAAAAGAAATTTACTCAATCAAAACTTTCAACCAACTTAATAGTATACCAATTCCCTTGTTATTCTTCTTCCTTTTCTTAGAAGTTCAGTACTTGACTTGCCATTTTCCTGTCTTCCCCAACTTTTACCCTCATATTGTTGTTGTTATTCAGTTATTTTGGTCCCATCTGACTCTTTGTGACCCTATTTGAGGTATTGAAATAGTTTGCCATTTCCTTCTCCAGCTCATTTTAGAGATGAAAAGGAGGCAAATAGGAACCTAGGGTTACTCAGTTAATATGTTTCTAAGACTGGATTTGAACTCAAGTGTTCTTGATTCTAACCTCAGTACTCTATCCACTATGTCCCCAGCTGCTCTGCCCTTATGTAAGAGAAGATTAATATCCATTTCAGTGTTCCCTCAAACCCCTAACTTTTCACTACCTCAGCCTCCTTAAATGCCATGACCTATCCCTTTATTCCATCTCAGCCACACAGAGGGATAGAATAGTTGCATACTAGATATAACTGTTACCCATATTTGTCCCTTTCCCTTAATCATTCCATCTCCTTATGCTTTATTCCCTCTAAACCTTTCACTGTTACCAAGAGCTTCAATCTCTCCACCCCTCAGTACTTTCTCAGACCATAACATCTGCTCTGACTTCACTTTTCCATGTCTCCAACTTCATTCCAAGAGTTAGGCTACTGTCCTTCACTTTTAAATCTTTTCTCTCTTTGTTATAAATCATTCCACACTCTTCTCTCTTTCCTTCTCTCTGTCTCTCTGTCTCTTCCTCTCTCTTTCTCCCTCCCTCCTTCTTTCTTTCCCTCCTTCCCTCCTTTTCTCTCTTCCTCCCTCCCTCTTTCTTTCTCTTTCTCCCTCCCTCTCCCTCCCTTCCCCCCCCCAGCTCTTCTGGGTTTAATTACATCTCTATGCAGATGAATCTGATATATCCAGCCCAAAACCTCCCCCAACTCCAGTTCATATTATCAATTGCCACTTAAGACATTTCAAACTGGATATTCCAAAGAAATCTTAGACCCAAAGTATGCAACATTGACCATCTTCCCCCTCAAACCACTCCTCTTCCAAACTTCCCAATTTGTCAAAAATATCAGCATCTTTCCAAACCCCCAAGAGACCAAGAGTCTTCACTCTCCTTACTCCATGTCTCATCAGTTGCCAATATTGCCATTCCTATATTTATGATATCTATTATTTTTCAATCTTTTCTGTCCTCCCCATATACAGTCATCACCCTCATTCAGGCCTTCATCACCTCTCTAAATTATTGCAACAGTCTCCTAATTGGTTTCTGTCCTCAAATCTCTCCTCATCCCAGTGCATTTTTCACATTGATGCCAAAGTAATTTTCCATAAACAAAGATCTGATCACATTACTTTTAAATTTAATCAACTCTAGTAGCTTCTTATTACCTCTAGAATAAAATATAAATTAAAATATAAAGCTTTTAAAGTCCTATATAATCTGGTCCCAAGAGATCTTTCCTGACTCATTGGAGAGCACCACCCCTCTCTTACATGCTGTGATCCAGCCAAACTAATCTCCCCTCAGTTCCATACGCAGGACATTCTGTCCCTCATCTCTGTTCCTGGAATATTCTCTTTTCTTGCCTTTGCTTGGTAGAGTTCCTCCCTTAAGATGCAACTCAAGCAATTTTTCTTAAATCTTTGTTGGTCTTCCAAAATTTGCCCTCCCTCTAAAATTACCTTGGATTTATTTACTTTGCAAATATTTATATTTATTTGTTCTATATTGTCTATACATATATTTACATATGTACTTGCTGTCTCACCCTTGAAATATAAGTTCTTTGCAAATAGAGATATTATACTCATTGTATAGATGAAGTAACTGAATCACAGAGAAGTTAAATAATTTACCCAGGCAAGCTAATATAGTAGCCAAGTGGTCCAGTGGATAAAATGCAGTGTCTAGAATAAAAAAGATTCATCTGACCTCAGATATTTAACTAGCTGTGTGAGCTTGGAAAATACCCTATTTGCCTCAGTTTCCTCATCTATAAAATGAGCTAGAGAAGGAAATGGAAAATCACTCCGGTATCTGCCAAGAAAACCTCAAATAGGATCATGAAGACATAACTGAACAACAGCATAGGTAAATATACATCTGAAGCAGCCCCTGAATTGAGGTCTTTCTGACTGCATGTCCAGTAAGCTAGCCCCTTCCTGGGCTAGTAGCCCCTCTCTGTTTTCATTTGCCCTCACTATACTGAGTCCTCACACTTAGGCTACTCCTCAACCTTTTTGAATTTGGCTTGCACATTGGGGAGGTATGGCCTTCTCATACCTCTCTACTCCAATAGGAATTGTTTACATTCATTCATATTGACTTTGTTCTGGCTATCCTTTTGTTTTGGCAACTGTCTTCTCTAAGAATGGATGCTCTTCCAGGACAGGGACTGTTTTGTTTTGTTTTTTTATTGTGCGTCCCTAACACAGTGCCTGGAACATAGTAGATACTTCATTTATACTTGTTGATTGTTTGGGGTTTTCTTTTATGATTCCTGTTTTTGACCTCAGTTTGAATTTCTAGGCCTTAAGTTGTCCCCCAATTCCTGGTATTTTAGCTCTATCTCCCTTTGTATTCTCCAAACTGGGAAAATTTGCTCTGTCCCGTTCCCAGAACCAGAAACTACTAAGTATGGCCAGCAGAGCATCATGCTATTTCATGATGGGCTAGGATAAAATCCTTTTAAATTCTGTCTTCCATCTTATTTAAGAGCCATACCTCTAGGCCTGCTTACATATAGAAACATGATTCTAGTTTTCAAACAGTCTTGCTTTTACTGAATAGTACTAATAAATGTCCATTAATATCTAGACAGTTCTCAAAGTGGAAATGAGCTTGATTAAAAGAAAATAATTGTATGAAAAAGTTATGTAAGGTAGTATCATTTTATCCTAAATAAAATATTCTTCTGATCTAAAAAAAAAGATTAATCAACAAAGAGGTATTTTAAAAGTTTTTATTTAATTTTATTAATGAATGTGCATTCATTTTAAATATATTTCCATATGAGTAATGTTGGGGAAGAAAAATCAGAACAAAAGGAGAAATCATGAGAAAACAAAACAAACAGAAAAGGTGAAAATATTATGCTTCAATCTTCATTCAGTCTCCATAGTTCTCTCTGAATTTGGATGGCATTTTCTATCCAAAATTTATTGGTTTTATTGGATCACTTTATTGCCTAGAAGAGCTAAATCTTTCATAGTTGATCATCATATAATTTTGCTGTTTCTGTGCACATTTTCTGTTTCTGCTCACTTCATTCAGCATCAGCATATGTAAGTCTTTTAAAAAGACTTACATATCTTTTCTGATATCATCCTTGACCAGATATTTATAAAGTAATTACTGGGAAGCGCCAAGTGTTGGAAATAGAAAGACAAAAATTAAACAATTCCTGCCCTCAATGAGCTTACATTCTATCAAGGAAGACAAAATACATAAAAAGCATACATAATAAATAAAGTAGATGCAAAGTAATTTTTGAGGGGAAAGGGAACCAACAGCTGGGCTGGAGTGGAGAGGGGGGGGTGGAGAGAACAGTGAGAGATAGGAAGGGGAGCAGGAAAGGAAAATAGAAATTAAATGACTTGCCTAGGGTCACATAATAAGTGTCTAGATTTAACTCTTAGACTCCAGGCCCAGCTTTCTACCCACTATAATATCTAACTGTTTTATTTTAGATATTGATTAAACTTTTTAAAAAATCTGTATGTTTTAGAGGAGGGGTTTGGAACACTTAATTATACAAAACAGCAAAACAGAGAGTATACCAGAGCTGTCCAAGATCTGACTACATTGTTTAAAAAAAAAAAAAAAGCCATCTCTAAGTAATTGCTGGTATGGTGAAATCCTCATTGGAAGTGTTTTCAATAAAATCAGCTTCTCTTCAAAGGAGTTTTGTGTGTTTCACTCTAGTACTATGACCTGATTCATCTTTAAGTCACAGGATTTAGCACTGGAGACATCTAGTCCAACCTTTTACATTTTACAGAAGAAAAAAATTAAGGCTCTTGTCCAAGGTTACATGGGCAGTAAGCGGTAGATGAAGTCAGCACTTGAACCCAGGCTTTCTAGTGTCCAATTTCTTGCTCTCTTCATGACACCATTTCAAAGGGGAGAGATTGCAGCAGAGGAATCTTCAGAAATTTGGGACCACAGAATGAAAGGCCTTTTAAAATTTTATTTAGTCCCAGAGCCTCATTTTTCATGTCCAAAGGTTCAGAGCAGCCTTGATGGCTGACTTGGAAAGCCAATCTATTCTCCCAAACTCTCAGACAACTTTGTCTGGGAAAGCAATAAGAACAGCCAACATTTTATAGAGAATTGCAAGATGACGCTTTACCAATTGTATCTCATTTCATCTCACAATAATATTGGAAACTGTGTTATTATTACATTTTACATATGAGAAAGAGCAAGTGATTTGCACATAGATGGCAAGTGTCTGAGGTAGGATTTGAACTCAGCTTTTCTGACAAATCCAGCACTCTATCCAAGGCAACACTTTCTTGTCCCTGGAATAGTTCATTCACTGTGATGATAGGAGGTAGGGAGATAATGTTTTGCAAAGAATGACCCTTGCAGATAGTGGATAGACCTGGAACAGAGACCAATTGCTCAGATTAGGGGCGAAATTGTGGCCAAATATGGAGAAATAAGGACTCTTGAACTTAAATACTTTAGATACAGTGGTCCTACTGCTACATGGGATTAGGAAGGAAAGGTTTTATTCCCACCACAATATATTGGTTTGATTGAAAGATGTGACTCATGTACTGCTATACCGTATTTCCTTCAGTCCCTCTTGAGGGACCTTGCTCAATCTTAATCCAAAGAAGTAATCAAACCTATGTTTCTATGAAAGGTTTAATCACAGATAGTATGGTATAGAGTTAAGAGAGCTAGGAGCACTAAACCATTAAAGATGAAGAAAATAGGGGCAGCTAATAGGCAACAGACCTGAAGTCAGGAGGACCTGAGTTCAAATTTGGCCTCAGACACTTAATACTTCCTGGCTGTGTGACCTTGGGCAAGTCATTTAACCCCAATTGCCTGGGGGGGGGGGAAGATGAAAAAATAGTCAAAACTATAGAACAAATTGTTGATATGGATTAAAAACATGGAGATCGATACCTTATCAGTGTTTGAGGGCACTGCCCCTCTGATTGGAGATCTGGAGGGTGGAACACAGAACACCCAAAGTCTACCATTTAAGAGTTTCCTCACTAACCAACTCATTTGCCACCAGATGCATTCCCTAAACTGGACTCTACCACTTCCCCAAAACTTTTCCCATCACCCATGTTTTTCACCTTTTATGTGTTGTCTTCTTTCTTTACATGGTAAGATACTGGAGGGCCTTTCATTCTGTGATTCCAAATTTCTGAAGATTCCTCTGCTGCA
Organism: Antechinus flavipes; assembly: GCF_016432865.1. Classification (NCBI taxonomy): domain Eukaryota; kingdom Metazoa; phylum Chordata; class Mammalia; order Dasyuromorphia; family Dasyuridae; genus Antechinus; species Antechinus flavipes. The sequence goes on from NC_067401.1 coordinate 365,193,068, forward strand.
ATCTCTCCCCTTTGAAATGGTGTCATGAAGAGAGCAAAAATTTGGACATTAGAAAGCCTGGGTTCAAGTGCTGACTTCATCTACGGCTTACTGCCCATGTAACCTTGGAAAAGAGCTTCAATTTTTTTTCTTCTGTAAAATGTAAAAGGTTGGACTAGATGTCTCCAGCGCTAAATCCTGTAACTTAAAGATGAATCAGAAGACTGGGATGTCTTTTTCTTATTTGTATTCCCAGCATTTAACACAGTACCTGGAGATAAGATAAGATATTTAATAAATATTTATTGACTGACTGGGATTAGTATTAAGTGAGGCAAAGGAAAAAAAAAAAAAAAAAAAAAAAAAAAACCTCAAACCTGGGAGGTCAGAACTACAGGCGAACAGTGAAGTCACCAAGCCAAGGTCAAAATACTAGTCAGCCACACATGCAAAAGTGTTTGTAGCAGTTTCTTTTGTGATGCCAAGGAACTGGAAATTGAGTGGATGCCCATCAATTAATAGCTGAATAAGTTATGGTATGTGAGTATAATGGAATATCATTGTTGTATAAGAAATGATGAGCAGGCTGATTTGAGAAAGACCTGGAAAGACTTATATAAACTCATGTTGTGTGAAGTGAGCAGAACCAGGAGAATATTGTACACAGCAACAGCAAGATTCAACTATGATAGATTTAATTCTCAGCAATACCGTGATCCAATATAATTCCAATAAACTTGAAATAGAAAATGCCATTTACATCTAGAGAGGGAACTAAGAAGGAAGAATATGGATCAAAACATATTATTGTCACCTTTTTGTTTATTTGCTTTTTCTTTCTTGTGGTTTTTCCCTTTTGTTTCGATTTTACTTGCCCAGTGTGACATATAGAAATATGTTTAAAATGATTGTACATGGTGTATATATATATCAGATTGCTTCCTGTTTGGGGGAGGGGAGAGTTAAGGGAGAAAGAGAGAAAATATATGGAACTCAAAATCTTATAAAAATGAATGTTGAAAACTATATGTAATTGGAAAAATAAAATACTATTGAGAAAAAAAACAGGCAAAAGAAAGAGTGAGAGAGATCACAGTTCAGGCTTACAGACAGAAAACAGAAAAATATATCAGTATTTTTAGTAATAGAGTCTTAAATTCTTAAAAATATGGTTAGACTTATAAGTGTCTCTTCCACATGGTCTGACTAGTGATTAACTCCATATTTTCCTAACATATCCTAACAATTTTCTAGCTGGCAAACTTTCAGATCCTTGCTTCTAAACCATCTTTCACATCCTATCCAGTCATTTACTCCAGCCATCTTCACACCATTTGCCCTTCCTCTCTCCCATCTATTTTCTACTTCTTGCCCTGGAAAATACTCAATCCATACTAGAAGAGCTTCTGGAAAGGATTTATCAATCAACTCCGCCCCTTCTTCACCCATAGCCCTACTTCCCAGCCCAGCAATTTCTTGGTCATTCCTCCCCTACATGTACTAACTCACTCAGTTATGATATAGGCTCCTTAAGGACAGTTACTATTTTGCTTTTATATTTGTATCTCCAGTGCTTAAAATAATTCTTGTCACATAATAAACAATATTCATTCTTTTGTTTGTTATTGAGCCATTTCAGTCCTGTCTGACATTTTGTGATTCCATTTGTTTTTATTTTGGGATTTTTGTTTTGTTTTGTTTTATTTTTGGCAAAAATATTGGGATGATTTGATTTTCCTTCTCCAGCTCATTTGACAAATAAGGAAACTGAGGCAAGGTTAAGTGACTTGCTTAGGGTCACATAGCTAGTATCTGGGGCAAGATATGAACTCAGATCCTCCTGATTCCAATGTTCTATCTATCTTACCACCTACCTGCTCTTCATTCTTTTGTACTGCTCTGGAAACAGTATGACTCCATTGTTGACTAGAGAATTCAAGGTGCTTTCAGCTTAAGAATACTTGAAAATAAAGAGAATTTCACACAATGAAAAGATACTCACCGTAATAATTGCAAAAGACTTTGCAAAGGGCTGAATTTTTTTAGGCACAAAATGTTCAGCTTTTCCTTCTACTAGATCCTGTTGTGAAATTTTAATCCTATGTTTAGGTCAGTCTGGTTTCCTGTCACCAGCTTAGCATGATCATTTTGTTTAGGGGTCACAAGAAAATTCAACTTATCCCCCTCCTTCTTTTCTCTCCCCTAAGTTGGAAAAGCTAAATCTCCCCAGGATCTCTGCTATCAAGAAGTCGTAGGAAATGCTTGTTTTATTCCATAAATTAAAAACAAAAATAAATTGTTAAAAGAAATCATAGGGAAAAAGACTTTTCCTTTGGTTAAAGAAGACAATGTAGGGGAGACTGCCTGGAAAATGGTTATGCACTCCTATTCCTCTGTTTAACTTCTGAAAAATCTGGGTTGCCTAATGATGTAAAGAGAAAGGTAATGTTTTTGGTTCTACCAATCCAAGGATAGTCACAATGTTTCTATATAAATGTTTGAAGTGTCATTTGTATTTAAATTAATGTTTGGCAGATCTGAGATAGGGGAGTTTCTAAGCCAAAAAACTGATATCTAATATTGGTGAGTTTTGCTTTAGCTTCAGCGACTCCCCTACTTCTTTAAATCCAGTACATTAAGTGAAATATAGAATCTGCTCCTTAGAAGAGTCCTCTGTATAGGCTATAACAGGATGCATTTCTCCTTCAAAGGACTAGTGCCTGATCTTGTCATGGAAGGCAGAGAAAATCCTTGAGATAAATTAGGAAGTGATCTATGGGCTTGGAAAGTTCACTCTGTCTGCTGGCCTTTGCCCTTATCTTGAGCAAGGCATACCATTAGCACACTTAATTAGAGTTACTGTGAAACAGTGAGTCCTTGCCAGAAAAAAAAATGACACTACAATATTCTCCGACTTTTACAGAACAAAATGTGCTTCTTTCTAAAACAAATCAACTGCCAATGGAGTTCACTTCCACTTAGTATGAGAAACTTAGTCCCAATAAACTCAGCTGCAACAACACTTTCTTCCCTTTTCAACAATGAAGAATTGTTATTACCAGAAAATACAGTAAGCTCTTTGTTATCTGGCATGGTCAAGGAAATGGGATATGCTACTGGTAAAGCAAATGTTCTGATTAATAGAGACTTCTTCTATATTCTACAATGGATCACACATTTTCAAAGAATTAAAATGCAATAAATAGGTCAAAACTGAACAGAGAATGTGTTAGTCCCTCTGATGATTCAAAAGGTACTCAGGGCCATTGTTAGGATTAGCACTTATCAATCATAGTGAATGTGTGAAAGTGTTGTTTAGAGTATTCTGGTTCACCTTGGCACGGTATTTGAAGGGGAAGTGGATGTGAGGCACCTAGAAATAAAAAAGCCTACATTTAGGTGTTAAAAAATAAAAAAACTAGAAATAACTAGGAATTTTTGCATCAGAGGGAAGTAGCTCAAGATGTGCCTGGGAGAAATCATAAAGTTCTCCCTTAAATACTAGGGAGGAAGTAGAACAGAAGAGAAAAGTGGAAATACTCACCTGGAATACCATCTGCTATCTTTCTATATTAGCTAATTATTATTAATAAACTCACTTGATTCTACACAGCTAGGGAACAACAAAAGCTGTCAATACTCTCTAGAACCATGAGGCAAAGCCCTGATTGCCCTGCCCTAGTTACTAGTCTGATCTAAATATGAATATTTAACATATGAATATATAACATATTTAACTAACTAACTGGTTAATTCTGAGGTGGGAGAGGGAGGAACTGTTCTTTGCTTTCAAAAGGATTCAGGTTTTCCTACTGTTCAGGCAGGCTGCAGTGGTCATTAAAGAGTGCAGGAGTAAGCCAATGTAGTCAGGTAAAGTAGTCTTAAGGCAAAAGCCCTAAGGGCTTGAGAAGTCCGTATCAACTCCCCCTGGGGGAAGAGGAGAAGCCCAGATTCTCCCAGTACCAAGACACTAGCAAAACCCCTATTTCCAGTTCTTGCTGTGTGACACCAGCATCTTACTGGGTTGCTAAAACCAAGGCAGTTACATTTTACATTCCTAGTCCCACTGATTAATATTTAGAAGATTTGACCTATTCAAGAAATTCCTATGATTCAGGTATATTCTTTTCATTAAAACTAGGAAGTCTAATTGATTTCTAGTATTTTAAAATATATATATATATATATTAGCAACATATCAGTAAACAGGGACAATGAGCCCTGGAGGTCATTAGAATAACAACATTTTATTATGCTTTATAAAAACTGAATTATTTTCTTTATAGTGTAAGGTATCTAATTCATATATAACACATAAGATCTATCATATTCATTTCATTGTGCTTAAAAAAACATGGTACTTCCTTCTGGGAGAGAGATTTTCAAGATGTTCAAGTCACTTTTATTTTCATTTTCTCATCCATTTCTATCTAACTAGATATCTGCAATGGGCTGGTCTTTATCTGCTACATATTAGATTGAATGTTATAAAATCTTGTGAATAGTTGAGTACTATACATGTATAATTCCATCATTCACCCAAAATACCTACCTATTTGCAAATATAACTTATGAATATTTAACATATGAATATATAACATATTTAACATTTAACACTCAACAGTAGTTGTTAATAATATCCTCATGCAAGTATGTTTGCTTAGATTTTTTTTAAATAGAACATTGTGTTAATATGTGTGGAATTATTTGCATTCATATTTTTATGCATTTTTAACAAGGAAGGGAAGGAGAAAGGAAAGAAAAGTGGAAGGAAAAAGGAAAGAGGCGGGAAGGAAGAGGAGGGAAGGAAAGGGATATTACCAGTATTTAATTTTAATTTTATTTTATTCCCACTAGTTTTTTTTTTAATTTTTCCTTTAAGATAACAGAATTCTTAATCTAGAAAGAAAGAAGAATGAATAGAAGAAGCAACTGATTCAGTCATCTTCTTCCACATATAATGTTATGGTTCAGGCATGTCAGACTTTCTGTAACACATTTGGAGGTTTTCTTGGTACAGATCACTGCCATAGTTTGCCATTTTCTTCTGAAGCTCATTTCATATGTGGAATAGAGGCAGAGTTAAGTGAGTTGCCAAGGATCACAAAGCTAGTAATTGCCTGAGGCTAGATTTAAACTCTTGAAGATGAATCTTTCTGATTCTAAGCCCACAGTTCTACCCTCTTAACAACCTAGGTCCCATGTAAAATAGCACCAAACAAGTTTATACAGACTGGATAAATTAGAAAATGTTGGGCAGTGGTTAAAGTTTGTCAGTGGTATCTTTCTATTTTCTTTTCCTGTATCCCTCTTTCTTCATATGGCATACCCCTTTAGGTACCCAGTGCCACTATCATACTATCTTCTAACTGCCCAAAGAGCTCCACTATAGTTCCCTCTTCTCATATAGATCTGCCACAATATGGTTTAAAAATTGTCTAAAGTTTCACAGAATCTTACTCAAGAATTTCCATAATATCAATTATAGTAACTGGCAGTGCTCCATAATTCAGATTTGTTCCTTTCCCAGTGCTGCTCTCCCTGGTCATCCAGGAGTAGGAATAGTTTACAGTTGTCCCTTCTGTATCACTGGGGTTAGGGATATTGCACCTCTGTGATCTGGAAAATCCACATAAAATATTTGGCCTTTCTTTCATACCAAAGAGGAAGTCTGAATTATTATGATATTAAAATATATGTTGATATTATAAAATACTATACATATATTCTATGCATTTCTGGGTTTCTAAACTTTTTCTGTGTTGTCTGCTGGCTTTCAAGAATCACCTGCAGGCAAAACCCCTTAATAATTCCTATTTAATTTCTTATGCTGACCTATGATATATTGAAACCCTGATAGAAAAAGTCTTGATGTGGAAGGGATAACCATAGGGGTTTCAGCCAAAATATCTTCATGGTGTAGACTGCAATGCTAAGAGTCTAGTCTGCTTTAACTGGGACATTCTAGAACAATAACACCCCTGGTTAGTAAGGAACTTGAAGAGATGCACCTTTCTGAGTATCAGTGATCATAAAATATCAAGCAACTAGGGAAGAGGAACATCTGGAATCCGGAAGAAGTCAGCAACATATTCATGATAAGATCCAAAAACCAAAGAGAAAATGTGGTCCATGATCAGCTAAAAGATCAGGAAACAGAACGTCCTGAGATTCAAACTTGTACAAAGAAGTCATATACATTTTTATTCTCTCAACAGAAATCAATATGCTTACATCTTTTGATCTCTGGTGCATAAGGTTGTCCCTGCTCTCCTTTTGGCATTAAATATGCTTTAGCTGTGAACAGCTCCTATTCTCTACAAGTGTCTCTCAAAAATGAGAAATAGGTCCAAAGAACAGCAAACATTACTTATCCTCTCATCAAAACTTAATGATTCTCTGTGTCATTCTCTCTGGGTCTTGCTATATGATTAGCTAACAAGAAAAAATAAAATTCATTTAGTTATTAATAAAACTTTTACAATAATAAATATATCACATTTAGGGATCATTAGTCTAATGAAAATCTAAGTATTACCTCTTGGTATACTTGCAGCTAGATGGTATAGTGAGTAGAGTGCTAGGCCTGAATCTTCCTGAGTTCAAACCTGGCTTCATATGCTTCCTTGCTGTGTGAGTGGGCAAGTCGTTTAACCCTCTTTGCCTCAGTTTCTTCATCTGTAAAATCAACTGGAGAAGGAAAGCCAAACCACTTCAATATCTTTGCCACAAAACCCCAAATAGGATCATAAAGAGGTGGACGTGACTGAAAAGACTACAACAAAAATGTATTTACACTTTACCCCTAGAATCCTCCTTATGATATTATATCCTTTATGGGTAACAAGTGCCAACCAGAAGGCATCATGATATAAAAGGATGTTAGAATTGCAGTTATAAAGACTTTGGTTCCAATCCTGACTCAGTTAGCTAGGTGATTAGGCAATTTATATAACTTTACTGAGCTTCAGTCCCCCATCTTTAAAAAAGAAGAGTAATAATAGCATCTACTTGTTGGGATTGTTGTGAGGATTACATATAAAATACTTTGTCAATCTTCAAATACTATGTAAATATCAACTATTATTTTCTCTGTGTGTCTTTCTCTGTCTCTCTCTGTGTCTTTGTCTCTCTATCTCTTTCTTTTTTTAACCATTATCACTTCTCCTAACCTTCCTGCTTTACCCAATCCCAGGACACCTGTTTTTCCTCCCCACCTCAGTTCCTTCCCACCCACTTCCAGCTCTCTAAAAGGGACATATTACTATATTTTCAGAGTCCAGAGTTACTGCAAAGCAGGGCAAACATTCATGAGGAGATGGATGTGGTAACAAAAAAACTTTGGTTTTACAAGTTACTGAGGTTCTCATGATTTTATCCTAGTCCTAAACACCAACTGAAAAAAAGCCATAATACAGTGGATAGATTTAGCATCAGTAGGACCTGCTTCATATCCTAGGCCATGTGATTCTGGACAAATCATTTCACTTCTCACTATCCTAAACAATTCTCTGAGACTATAAATTTTGGATTTGTGCAACTGCTTCAGTAGGAGTTCCTTAACTCAATAAAATCCTAGGAATAGATCAAAAACTAAAACAAAACAAAAAAGCCCCCATTGTCAAATGCGGGCCCTTTTCTCTTTCTTGGATCCTTCCTTTCTGTCTCTTGCCCAGTTTTTTCCTAATGCTACACAGGTTCTAACTTGTCTTGTTGAATGACTGGCTAGGTTGCTACAACTCAGCTCTTGGAAATATGTTTTTCTTGTCCTAAATTTTAAGACAGTTTAGGGTCTTGCCAGTCAGTATATTTCTCTCATAGTCTTCATCCACTCCCCCTTTATCAGCCTGTATCTGGGGATTTCATAGCATCCATCACCTAAGACATCTCACTAAAAGAATTAGAATAACTTCTTATGTACTACCCATCCTCAATTAAAAAGACCTTTCCACTAAGTCTTAACTCCCAAGCTCTCTCACTTCAACTTTAGATTTCTACTTGTGCCATATGAGATTTCTACACTTCAATTCCTGGGAACCCCCCTCTCTCTCCCTTTTTTCTTTCTTTCTCTCTCTCCCCCCTTTTTCTTTCTCCTTCCCTCTCCCTCTCTCCCTCTCTTTCCTTTCTTTTTTCCCTCCCCCTCCCTCCCTCTCTCCTCTCTGTCTGTCTGTCTGTCTCTCTCCTCTCTGTCTGTCTGTATCTTTGACTCTCTCTCCTTATCTCTCTCTCTGTGTCTGTCTGCTTCATTTATTTTTACTTTTCCTCTGCTCTGGCTGGTCTACTTGAAGCAAATCCCAATGGCTCTATGGATCTCTCAGACTGGTTTGGTCCTTGATGATGAAACTCTTTCTAGTGCTTGTTCTATTTCGTATATAATCAAGGAAGGGCCCCAAACGCAATTTCATGAGGTTTTACTTACTGGGGAATACTCTGAAGGAGAGGGGGAGTGAAGAGACAGAGTTAGCAAGAGCTTGGGATAAGAAAGCTGGTGTTTTGGATTTCTGGAGCTGCAGGAAAAATTGTAATGCAAATGAGCTTTGAGCTTCTGTTTACATTTACTATAATTATTTTGTTTGGTTGTTGTCCTCCCCTTGTGAGACAATGCCAGAAGCTTTTACTATGTTCTACAAAAGAAAAAGGAAAAAAAGGAGGAGGAAGAGAGAAAGTGGGAAGAGGGAAGAAAGAAGAAAGAAAAAAGAATTCTCAAGAAACCTTAATGGTGGAAGATACACACACACACACACACACACACACACACACACACACACACAAACTGAAGAGTGTGGAATAGGATGAGATGGCAGCTGAGGAATCAGGAATATTCTTCCCACTTCATCACTCTTTAGATTTTAAACTCCATTAGAGGGAGGTCATATCTTCCTTAACTTTTGTAACTCCTCAGTGCCTAGTGAAGTGCTCTGTAGGTAGCAGGTATTTAATGAATGGTTATTAAATTAAACTGAATGAAGGCTCAGAGCCAACCTTAGACAATCTGCCTTTTCTCCAATGCTACATCTCCTAGTGTGCCTCATATTTGCCACCATTTACTCCCACATCATTTTCATAAAGCTTATGTCAGAGCTGAGTAAATTTGACCTCTGAGCACTAGGGAAAGGAAAAAAGAAACAGGGAGGAAAAAGCAGCTTCTGTGCTTGGGGTGGTGGTTCAAAGGTAATTAGTCCTGTGTCTGTCTCCAAGTATCTAAAATGATCCCAAACTTTCATTGTGAGGTGTTACTAGAGACCTTCTGTTAGTTTGCCAGCAAGTTTCCTGGTGAAGGACAGATGGCATCAGAGAATTAGGCAGCAGACAACTATTTGTTGCTATTGGCAACTAAATCTTGGAGTGGGCTGCACCACAGGGATCCTTGCCTTTTATGACTTTTTTAGAAAGTTGGATCTTATTGAAAAGGGTCTCATTTTATTTAATTTCTGAATAGTGCTTTAGCTTGGTGAGAAGAATGGAGGAGGAGGAGAAAAAAGGAAAGGAGTAATCATGGCACAGTGGAATGTCATTTCCATTATTCTTTCAGCAGCTTTAACCCCACTCACCTATGTCTGAGCAATTGCAAGCCACTCCCCTTACCATCTTCTGTCCTCATTCTCAAAGGTTCAAATGACAGCAGGAAGGCATACTATATTTGGCACATGAAGGAGAGGAAGGTGAGGAAAATGATATGAATCAGGGAACAGAACTATATCTGCTCCTTTATTTCTTACCTCAAGCATATCCTGAGGAAATTTAATAAGAAGTCATTCTCCTCTACTTGTATTTATATATTCCTAAAGCATCTGCAAACAAAAAAAAGACATATTCTTCTATGCATCCCTGTTTTAGTCACTACTCAAAGACATGAAATCTTAGAAAACCCCTGCTTCAAAGTGTGAATTTGGAACACTAAACTAGCCCCAGTAACCATCGAGTCCAAGCTATATCTGAAAAAAATCCTTGCCCAATGGGATGGGCAAGATGTATTCCTTCCAGCTCTGATCCTGTAATTGTTATATTCTCCCTTACCTCTCATCCTCTTCCACAGTGGATCATCTTTATATTGCATATATGCATGTAAATGTAATGCCTCTAGAAATTGGAGTAAATATGGGAAATAGATGTCTGCTAGTGAAGAGGAAAAAAAATCCCTAATATGCCCTTGAATGGATTGAAACTGTGTCTGAAAGGCTAGTCTCCCATTCTAAAGGAAGAGAGACTGTGTGGAGTGAGAACCTCCAAAACCTTCTAGAAAGGTAAAGTGGAGGTACATTGAGAGAAGAATGAGTAAACTCTGAGCAGCTGCCAACACAACAGCTTGCATTTTATTTAGGATTTTTGCAAGTGTATGCATTACTGACATGGGAGAGAGAAAAAAAGGCCTCTGCAAAAACTCCCAGACATCACACTCTTCAGAATAGGGGTTGGAGCCTAGGTGAGGGTCTTCATGAAGTGATTTGAAATTGAAAACAAAGAGAAGGAAAAAAAAAAGAATTCTGGTAAAATCAAGGAGAGAAAAGTAGAAAGCTTTTTGATTCATTATCCAAGTGGCCCTGGGATCTCTACTCTACCCAGAGATGGGATAGCAAACTGTGGTCTGTGATAGGAATGGAGAGAAAAGGCAGTAGTTCATAAAATAGCAGTGCCATGGTGTCCTGGAATCCTGACTTCCCAGCAAAATCCCGAGGACCCCAAAGCCTAATCAAGATTGCTTAGCAAATTCCAGAGAGCCTTGAGATGTCAGCAAATCTTCCTGCTAACCACTAAGAGCATTCTGAGGAGGGAATGGGAGGAATGATTAACAGTTTTCTCAGTCCATATAGCTAAGGATTATATTTCCCACTCTCCTAAGTTTCTACCCAATCTACTCTTTGGGGAAGATAGGAAAATTGCACTGATTTATATATGAGTCAGCAAATGATTCCATTACTTGATTCTTATTTGTTCCCGGCAAAATTTCAGGCTTTTGAGATCAGGGACTGTTTTAAAATTTGTCTCCAATGTCCAACATAGTGCATTGCACATTGTAGGTACTCAATAAATGTTTGTAGTAATGAATTATTGTTTGTATGCTGTTGCATTTTAAATGCTTTTGCTATTGGATTAGCGGTCCTTGACCAATCAGGCAATAAAAAATATATTATTAGAAAGGAACTTAGACTGCTTTTTGCCAAACATCCTCTCTAGGCCTTGAGAAAATAGCGATGAGCTCTAGAATCAGAATTCTCAGAAACTTTCAGTTCTAGTTATAACTTGTTATAAATGCATTTTCTCTTTTGACCCTCACAACAATCCATTCATTTTCCTGGGCTTCAGTTTCCTCATCTATAAAATTCTGGGCCTGAATGTCCATTCCATTTCTAAATTTGTGATTTTCTGACCTCTTCAAGATAAATGGTACAAGCACATTCTTTTCATTTTACAAATGAGAAAACTGAGGCTCAGAGGTCGCAAGTACCTTAGTTATAGTTATATAGCTAGTAACTATCAGGGACATGATTTGAACTTGAGTCTCTCTTGATTTCAAGTCTAGGGCTTTTTTCACATCACACAATTCTTCTAGAGAAGTAAGTAGAAGTCATAGCAAAGGAGTCATAAAGGTGGAAAAGCCATTGCTGAAGGAGTAGAAAGCTATTCATAAAGCAAAGTCCAAAGTTGTATTAGATAAATAGTGAGTAAAGACAGGTTTAAGTGAGAGAGGACCTTGGGGCAAAGTACATGTCACAAGAGTGCTCTTAGAGCCATGATGTCAAACTAACACTGATTTTCCTGTGGAAACACATTGTTACCCTGGATAAAGTACAGTGTGTCCTTTTATCCCTCCCCCTTTTTTCCTGGCTTGGCAAAAGGCAGCTAAGCTGCTTGTGACTAACAAGTGCAAGTATGCATCAGGTAGACTGAATTAAGGTGGAAATTGAGGGAAGAAGTTAAAATTTGACAAACCAAAGGAACCAGATAGAGATAGAGGACTGATTTTGGCCTTTCTGATCTCTTTGATTACTTGTTTCTAAGGTAAAATCAGTTCTGCATCCGCATTATAAATCATTTGCTTTGTAGACTTTCCAGAACTTTTAAAAAAAACCAAAGTACTTTTGTTTACCTTACATAGTGCTGTTTCTGGGTGACCTCCTCTAATGTGCTGAAGTTATTTCCTACTAGTTATTGGTTTATCTGGTAGCTAAATTTTCAGTGCCTACATTTATACTTTAGAATGTAGCATACAGTACCAATCAGAACTTGATTCAAGATTTTGTTGTCTAAACTTTAGAAAATGATGGAGAAAATCCATCATTAGGGTATGTCATTAGTACTGTTTTTGCTTGGAGGGCTGATTGTTATACATTTACCAACACAAACTTAGTTACCTCACTCTGGTGAGGTAGTATAACCTTAGATAATACAGAATGGAAAGAGCGCTAGTTTTGGAATCAAAAAAAGTTAGTCTAGGTCCCAGTTCTGCCAAATTGGATCATGAGAAAATCATTAAACCCCATTGTGACTCACTTCTTCATCCGTAAAAGTAAACTGCAGAAATTAGATGGATTGTAAAATCTCTTCTTTAGTACTAGCCTATGCTAAATATAAATACATTGAGGACCCATGATTTCCTCAGTGTGACATTGTCTGAGGCAAAGAGTGATTGTTATTTCCCTATAGTCATATAGCTGATATGTTTCAATGTTGGAATCTGAACACAGATCTTCCAGACTCCAGCTCCAAAATTCAACCCACTCTATCATGCTGTTTTCTTGAGGGTAACAATAACCACCAGCATTTACTTGGTGACCTAAGGTTTGCAAAATGTTATCTCATTTGGTCTTCACAAGAATCCTATGAATTACTATTATCTCCATTTTACAGTTGAGAAAACTGAGACAGAGGTTAATTTTTTTAAATTTTCCCAAGGTCTCATACTTAGTATCTGAAACATGTTTGGAGAATCTCTTAGAACCTCCATTTTCATTCCTTTAGAATGGAATGATAAAATCAATAAATTTACCTCAGAAAGTTATTGGGAAGGTCAAATTAGTTTATAAATATATACATATAAATTCATATACACACACATATATATATTTTTAATAAAAAAGAGATTTTATAAAGATTAAAATACTATAAAAATGTTGGGCTGTGTTATAAAAGAATTTTTTTCTATAAGCTAAGAAACAGAATTTGTCTCGCTTGAATCATGGGAGATTATGGTCAGATCAAAATGTTACAAAGGTAAAATCAACCACCTTGGCCACAGACTGAATATGTCACCGAGAGATAGAGAAGAGTTGAAAATGACACACAAGTTATGAGGCTGAGGATCTGGTAGGGTGATGTTGTCCTCTACAGAGACAGGAAGTAGGAGGGTTTGAGGGAGAAAGATGATGAGTTTGGATTTGAACATTTTTAGTTTAAGATGTCAATGGGATATCCAATTCAAGGTAACTGAAAGACAGTTGGAAATGTAAAATTAGACATCAACAAAGAGATTGGAAAAGAATTTAAGATTTAAGAATCATAGGCATAGAGATGGTCATTCAATCCATAGGAGCTACTGAGATCACCAAGTAAAGTAGTATAGAACAGGGCTTCTTAAGCTTTTTCCACTCACCACTCCTTTTCACCCAAGAAAATTTTATGTGACCCCAGGAAGATAGATATGCAAAATTTAGATACAAATCAAACATTTACTGATAAGAAATCATAATTACATGAGCCCCACATTCAGTTACATGACCCCATGTGGGATTCCAATCCACAGTTTAAGAAGCTTTGATATAAAGGGAAAAGAGCCCTGTGAAACACCTATGATTATATCATAGGATGTGATCTGAATGAGGATCCAGCAAAGACAGAAAAGAAACAGTCAGATAGATAAGAAGAAAATCAAGAGAGAGTACTGTCCTAAAAATTTAGAGGGAAGAGTATTAAAGAGGAGAAGGTGATCAATAAGATCAAAGGTGGAGGAAAATGAGGACTAAGAAAAGGCTAGGTCTTAATTCTCCCCTCTAATTGTATTCTCCACTATTCCTGACTGCTTCCATTTCTAGGCATATACTTAGAAGCTTGGACTAGGGTAATTATAGCGAAAAAGTTTAAAAAAGTAAATTATAGTTTAAAAAAAAAAGAGGGAGAGTCAGAACTTTAAGATATTTCAAATGAAGAATTAGTTGTACCTCTTTTCCTTCAATCATTCTCTTCTTTCTTTTCTCTATTTTTTATTCTCTCTCCAATCTATTTGGATTGGTGAAAAAAAAATTCTGAAGAGAAAGTTTCTATGTAACTAAAAATCAATTTACAAATTAGGCTACTAATAATCAATAAATTGATGACCAAAAAAAATGAAGGGATTTGGAAGCTTTAATATACTTTTGGAAAATGGGTGTCCTGAATAGACAAAAATCAGCTGTGATTGGTGGATAAATAATGAGGGGGTGAGCATTTTTAAGTGAGGAGGTGGGCTAAAAATCTTCAGCTCCTCCAGCTGAGAAAGTGGCTAGGTCAAGAGACTCAGCTGTATTCAGTAATCTGGCCAGAGAAATTCATTTCTATCCAGACCACTGTGGTTGGTTTTCTCCTTCATGAGCTGGATCACCCTAAACTACAATGGAAACTACAAAGACCTAGGCTTAATGCTTTATGGCTAGAATTCATTTGGATTAGATTCTCTTTACACTCTAGATATAAAGAAAGTCCCACCCAAAATCCAAGAATGAATTCCTGGAAAGTTAGGCCAATCAAAGACTGACCAACTAACCTACAAAGGTTGGTTCCTAAGTGAGGAAATAAAAAAATGAAAGACTGGATACTGAATTTAAAATTGATTATTAACATACTAGAAAATAGTAATTTTTCTCAATGTTAGCTGACAGTGGTAGTGAGAATCAGAGTCCACAGCAGGGTAAAGGTTGGTTGTGAGGTGAGTATTATAGAAAATAACTTTTTACACAAATAATTTCCAATCCCCTTCATTACTCCACAAAAATCTCCTAAATCAATTATTATCTACAGTCATAGGGTTTGAGTTGACCCTGGACTGTCCTTGAACATAGAATATAATGCATAGCTTTAAGGTATTCTGATTCCAGTTTGGCCTTCAAACTGTGACCTTAATCCCCACTCTCTTCCATTTATCTCCTCAAGTGCCTCTACATGACAACTCTCAAAAGTTGTACCTCTTGTGACTGCCTTGCTGTTGTACAAGGCCTGTGGACTGGAGGAAGGTTCACTGAATAATTTAAAGGTAGCTTCTCACTTTAAGAAGTTATGCTCCAGTTACCTGAGATAGTATCAGGTCATTGAGCTTTCCGGCTGGGCCAGAGACTGTGTTGTTGGTGGCTACAGCTAAAATAACCACTGTCTCCACAACAGCAATGACCACAATAAATTTGCTCAGGAAATAGAGAACTACTTCTTAGAGTCGTGGGGAGGATTGTGGTAGAAGAGGGTTTTTCAAATTGGTTAGTCAGCATCAGGAAGGAGAAGGAAATAGTAAATTTTAACTTTTGGAAGGACACTTAGCAGGAATAAGTTATTGCCAATCTATTCTGAGTACAATTATTAATTCTTTATTATTCAAAGTCTATTCAATGGGTTGTCTCTCCAGCTTTTCCTTTACCTCTCCTTTCCCCTGTCTTTCACATCACTTCACACCAGATCCCCTCTTCATCATACAATTAGAAAGATTATTCATCTAATGCATTTGAACCTAGCATGTAATCATGAGAGGGCTTCATTTTGTAAGAGGAAAACAAAACAGCAGGAAGACCTGGAAAAACAAGTTTCAATCATGTATATCCTTTAAGAATTTATTCTAACAAAGCCTTGGCTTCCAGATGTAGTAATCTCCCACAATATTAGTCCACGTTTGCCAGTGGATACATTGAGACTAAAGATGAAACAAAGAATATGAGGAACTGAAGATAAAATTGAATTGAAACTTTGTAAAGAGTTGCAGCTAGGTGGTACAGTGGATAAAGCACCAGCCCTGAAGTCAGGAGGATCTGAATTCAAATTTGATCTCAGACATTTAACACTTTCTAGTGGTGATATCCTAGGCAAGCCACTTAACCCCAAATGCCTCAGCAAAAAAGAAGAAGAAGAAACTTTTTAAAGTTATTAAGATTTACAGTTTACAATTAGTAAATATACAATTTAGTATATTAGGGTATGTAGAAAAACTTATACTTTGTTACACCTTTATGAAGTGTAAAGAAGTTCTCAGATAAAAATCAATAGAATTAGAGTGCAGCAAGCCCTCTAGAAGAATTTTTAAAAAGAGACACTCATTAATCTGGAATTATGTCCCCAAAGTTACCAAACTGTGCATACCCTTTGATCTAGCAGTGTTACTACTGGGCTTATATCCCAAAGAGATCCTAAAAAAGGGAAAGGGATCCACGTGTGAAAAAATGTTTGTGGCAGCCCAGTTTGTAGTGGCCAGAAACTGAAAAATGAATGGATGCCCATCAATTGGAGAATGGTTGGGTAAATTGTGGTATATGAATGTTATGGAATATTATTGTTCTATAAGAAATGACCAGCAGGCTGAATACAGAGAGACTTGGAGAGACATACATGAATTGATGCTAAGTGAAATGAGCAGAACCAGGAGATCATTATATACTTCAACAATAATACTATATGAGGATGTATCCTGATGGAAGTGGATTTCTTTGACAAAGAGAAGATCTAACTCAGTTCCAACTGATCAAGGATGGACAGAAGCAGCTACACCCAAAGAAAGAACACTGGGAAATGAATGTAAACTATTTGCATTTTTGTTTTTCTTCCCAGGTTATTTTTACCTTCTGAATCCAATTCTTCCTGTGCAACAAGAAAACTGTTCGGTTCTGCACACATATATTGTATCTAGGATATACTGTGACATATTTAACATGCATAGGACTGCTTGTCATCTGAGGGAGGGGATGGACAGAGGAAGGGGGAAAGTCGGAACAGAAGTGAGTGCAAGGGATAATGTTGTAAAAAAAAAATTACCCAGGCATGGGCTCTGTCAATAAAAAGTTATATATTTAATAAATAAATAAATAAAAATTTTTAAAGGGATGCTCATTTTTTAGGCAGTTAATGTAGGGAATGGAATTGAGAACTGTGATTTCCAGAAGCAAAGAATCAGATATGCAAGAACTCATCTCCTGAGCTGCAACTAACTGCTATTGACTTGTTAATAAGGGATGGAGAGGGGGGTAGCAGAGGATTTATTGCTATTTCTACACCATCAATTGAGCAACAGAATAGAAGATACCATATTCACCCAGAAGCAGTCCCATTCAGTTTAGCTGAGCAAAGGTACTGTACCTTTGGAGTAGAGGGGGTCAGGATGGGAGCATAGAATGTGGACACTAAAAAAAGATAAATTTTGCATCTAACTTTCTACAGTGGTAGAAGTATGGGTTGTCTTGGCCACATGAGTTCAGAAGTATATTATGTCTTTCTCTGTTAGTATACCCTGTGTGTCCCTACTCCCTAAAAACTCCATAGAGTTATGGGAGAATATACTCCAGGTTTATGGGGTGAATTTTTATAACTATTGTTTTTACAGTGCCATCTCAATAAAGGCCTTGAGCCAACTATTCAAAGCAGGGGTTCTTAATCTGAGGTTCATTAACTGGTTTCAAAATATACATATTTTGATCATTGTATTTTTGCATATAATTTTTTATACATTGTCTTCCCAGTAGACTGAGTTCCTTGAAAATAAAGCCAGTAACAAAGCCTATTTTTTACCTTTCTTTGTATTAGCTGTTATACAAGTTATACAATACAAGTTATAGTATATGAAGTTATAGAATATTGTTGTGCTTTAAGAAACGATCAGCTGTTAACACAGTGCCTGAAAAATAATAAATGCTTAATAAATGCTAGTTGACTTGATCATTTCAATATAATGATTTTCTTTGTAATTCAATTTATTTCACTTGCTACAATTAAAAATATAATTCTGAGGAGTCCAGACTGACAAAGGGATCTAAGACACACAAAAAAAAGATGAACACTCAGTGTAAAGGTAAATGTACTTGTAGGAATTATGAATTGTAGCTTCTTCTTTTAAAAAAAAAATAATAGCTTTTAAGTTTTCAAAATACATGCAATTTTTAACATTCACCCTAACAAAATCTCATGTTCCAAATCTCTTTTCCTCCCTCTCCTCTAACCCTCTTCTCCTAGACAGCAAGCAATGCAATATAGGTAAATGTGCAATTCTTCAAAACATATTTTGCCATTTGTCATGCTGCACGAGAAAAATCAGATCAAGAGAGGAAAAAGACATGAGAAAGAGAAAAAAAGCAAGCAAACAATAACAATAATAAAAAAGGTGAAAATAGGTGAAAACATTATGTTGTAATCCATTCCCATAATTCTCTTTCTGGAGGCAGAAAGTATATTGCAATTGGCCTGAATCACTTCATTGTTGAAAAGAGCCAAGCCTATCAGAGTTGTTCATCACATAATCTTGTGGTTGCTATGTACAATGTTCTCTTGGTTCTCCTCATTTTATTTAGCATTAGTTCATGTAAGTCTCTCCAGGCCTTTCTGAAAACCATCCTGCTGATCATTTCTTAAAGCACAATAATATTCCATAACATTCATATACTATAACTTGTTCAGCCATTCCCCAATTGATGGTCATCTATTCACTTTCCAATTCTTTGCTACCACAAAAAGGGCTGCTACAAACACATGTGGGTCTTTTCCCCCTCTTTCATGATTTTTTTGGGATACAGACCCAGTAATGGCTGGGTAATGGAACTGCTGGCTAAAAGGTTATACTTAATTTTATAGCTCTTTGGACATAGTTCCAAATTGCTCTTCAGAATGGTTGGATCAGTTCACAACTCTAACAATGCAATAGTGAACCAGGAAAACATTGTACACAATAACAACAATATTTTATGATGATCTACTGTGAATAACAGCTGTTTTTAGCAATGCAATGATCCAAAACAATTCTGAGGGACTTAGGATGAAAGGTACTGTCCCTTTCCAGAGAAAGAATTGGTGGAACCTGAATGCAAACAAAGATACTTTTCCCTTACTTTATTTTTCTTGGGGGTTTTTTGTCTGTTTTGTTTCACAACATGACTTACATGGAAATGTGTTTTGCATAACCTATGTCAAATTGTTTGCCTTCTCAATGAGGGGGGAAGGGAGAGAGGAAAATAATTTGGAACTCAAAATTTGGGGGAAAAGGTTAAAACTCTTTGCATGTAATTGGGAGAAAATTAAATGTTAAATTTAAAAAATGAATAAATGAAATGAAATCCAAGCACACTGTTACTTACTAATAAGCATTACTGACTCCAATAAAGACAGGAGATCTTAACCCATGCAAAAAAAAGGTCAACAAGACCTTTATTAATGAAGTGACTTTTCTGGTACAGACATTAATCCACAGCATACATTCTTTAGAATGTGCCAAAGGGCCAATTCTCATTACATCACTCTAATATATTAATGTTTTTGGAGCCCCCCTTTACAAACTAATGAATATTCCAGAATCTTACTCATGTCCTAAAAGGCCATATTTCTTTCTTTTTGCTTTCAGTTTTTCTCTTAACATCCTTTCTTTTTGCACTTGGTATCTTAAATGAATCAATTGAAGATACAAGTAGATGGTTACTTCTTATAGAACCAGTAATTCAAACTGTGCATACCCTTTGATCCAGCAGTGTTACTACTGGGCTTATATTCCAAAGAGATCTTAAAGAAGGGGAAGGGACCCCCATGTACAAAAATGTTTGTGGCAGCCCTTTTTGTAGTGGCCAAAAACTGGAAACTTGAGTGGATGCCCATCAATTGGAGAATGGCTGAATAAATTGTGGTATATGTATGTTATGGAATATTATTGTTTTGTAAGAACAATAGGACCAGCAGGATGATTTCAGAAAGGCCTGGAGACACTTACATGAACTGATGCTGAGTGAAATGAGCAGGACCAGGAGATCATTATATTCTTCAACAACAATACTATATGATAATCGATTCTGATGGATGTGACTCTCATTAACCATGAGATGAACCAAATCAGTTCTATTTGTTCAATAATGAAGAGAACCAGCTACACTCAGTGAAAGAACTATGGGAAATGGGTGTGAACCACTGCATAGCATTTCCAATGCCTCTGTTTTTGTCTGCCTGCATTTTTGATTTCCTTCTCCAGTTAATTTTATCTTATTTCTAAGTCCGATTTTTCTTGTGCAGCAAAATAATTATATTAAAAAAATACATATAACCTATATACATATATTGTATTTAACATATACTTTAACATATTTAACATGTATTGATCTACTTGCCATCTTGGGGAGGGGGTGGGGGAAGAGAAAGGAGGAGAAAAGTTGAAACAGAAGATTTTACAAGGGTCAATGCCGAAAAATTACCCATGCATATATCTTGTAAATAAAAACCTATAATTAAAAAAGAAAGAAAGAAAAAAATAATCACATAAAATTATTGGAAATTCTGGAAACAATTTGGAGATAATTTCAAAGGGGCAGACACTAGTACAAAGGGAAACTGGGAAGGGCCTCTTATAGAAGACAACATTTTAGTTACATCTGGTGCTAGAAATTCTGAAAATCCGGAAAGAATTCTTTTTCTTAGGGCCTAAAATTTGCAATGTTAACTCTTTTGTTTATAGACTTAAAAGAAATGAATGTTCAGCATGCAGGTTATACTATAAAAAAAAAAGTTATGAGATATAATGGAAATATCACTGGAGATCTAGTCCTGACTCTGTCATTTACTAACTGTATGGCCGTAGGGGCAAATTTGAAACTGTTTTTTTTTTTCATCATAATCTTTTATCTTGCCATCTTCCCTTAAGCCTTACAAGCTCTAACCCTATTTGTTGCCCTCACCATGAACTTTATTTCCTCAAACCCTAAATTTTTTGCCAGATCAACACCCTGCACTGAGTATATCCTTATTCCTTTCCTATCTCAACCCCTTGGAGAACCAATTAAACTATATATTATCCCCTACTCTCTTTCTGTAACCCTAATTTCTTTCCCTCTTAACTAATCCTTGTTAGTGCCTTGCAAAATCCCAACCTTCGATTCCTCCCACCATCTACATCTTTCACCCCTGTTCATGGACTATTGATCAGAACTAGGAAAAAAAATTCAAAACTGCCGACTACATCCACTAGAAATTTGTTACCTAATCTTAAATGGCAATCTCAATCTCATTATGGCAAGACAATTACTCTTTTTCTCCTTAATCAATCAGATAGCCCCCTCTCAACAGCAATTGCTGTAAACATTCTCCTCTCTCCTTAATCCTCCCATGAAACTTTGCCTCTTCAACTCTCTTAGCTAAGGACCTTGCTTCATGCTTCATTTGAAAAAAAAAAATTGAAACCATTTTTCCTTTTACCTTTTTCCTCATCTGATTTACTCAGACATCATTGCTACCTTTCCATTCGAGCCTAGGATGAAGAAAACGTGGGTCTTCTGGTCAAAGAAAATCTTTCTACATGCTGAGGCAATTGGGGTTAAGTAACTTGCCCAGGGCCACACAGCTAGGAAGTATTAAGTGTCTGACTCAGGTCCTTCTGACTTCAGGGCTGGTGCTCTATCCACCTCAGTACCTAGCTGTCTCTCTACATGCATTCTTAATCCCATACCTGGTCCTCATCAGCTCAGATCTGGCTTATTATATAAGTCTTCTAATTGATTTCCCTGCCTCAGATCCATCTTGCATTCAATTGCCAAAGTCATTTTCCTAAAATTTAGGAAATACTGTGTCCCCTCTTCCTCTCTTCTCCACCACTCAGAAAATTCCAGTGGTTTCCTATTTCTTCTAGGATCAAATGTAAACCCCGCTGTTGTCATTACAGAAGTACTATGGAGCACTTAGAGCTTGGTCAGACATCAAAGACACCAAGGTCATCCACTGCACCCTGACTTTTGTCTTGTTACTGGACTTTGGTGACTCTAGAAAAGACTTGGTGCAACTCTGCCTCACTTAAATCTAATTCATGTGCAAGTCAAGACATCACCCCATCATATCATTGGTCCTCTTCAAAATTAAGAACAAATAACAATATTTACATATTGTCTCCTCTATCAGAATGTGAACTTCCTGATGGCAGAAATATGTTTTGCCTTAATCATACAATCAGCCCTTAGCACTATATTTGGTACATAATAAGTGCTTAATAAATTCTTACTAATTAATTTTCAGTTGTTAAGTTTAGATGGTCATTCATCTCCTATCTTTATGCCTTTTCACAGGCTGCTCCATTGTATTCCCTGGGAAAGCAAATCTTCCCCTTTTCTGCTGCTTAGAATCTCAGTTCCTTTCAAAGCTCAATTGAAATGTCACTTTCTATATACAATTTTTCCTGATTCAACCCAATTGGTATTGACAATCCACCTAAAATTACTTTGTATTTAATTTGCATATACTGATATGAGGTCATGCTGTCCCCTACCATAATATAAGCTTCTTGAAGGTATTAACTGTTTTATCTTTGTCTTGGCATCCCTAATATAGAATTTAGTAACTAGAACATAGTAGGTGCTTAATAAATGTTGAATTACTGCATTGATTGATCTATAAAATAGAGATATGAAGTGTACCATCTAGCCCTTTGGATGTGTATGAAGCTCATGTGGAATTTTATATATGAAAGTGCTCTTTAGCCATAAATAAACTATTTCCACTTTCCTATTTCTGTCATTCAGAAACAATTTCTTTCCATTCCTTGTCCACTTTTTTTTCTACTTTCTCTATCGTTCCTTCCCTCACTCATCCTTCCTGATGCTATATCATTAATAATGGCATCAAGAATAACAGCAAAAATTAAATGCAACCCACTGCAGTCTTGCCAGCAAAAACACAAAACTCAACTTTGAAGCTATTGACATCTCACAATCAATGAACTATCTGAAAGGGGAAATCACGTGTTCTTCAGTCAACTCTCAAGGGAGTCTGGGTTTTCATTCTCTGGATGCACGGCAATGTCAGATCCTGGATAGGTAAACTAGTAAACAAAGAGTACAAAAACATCCCTACATCTTCTTACTTATCCTACCAGTACATAATGTTATAGATAGATTGAGACATGTGGGGAAAAGCAAATAGGGAAATCTTTGTTCATTTTTTCATCTCCTAATTTCAGTGACAATCATGATTTAGAGTGTGTCAGGAGGGGGAGGAGATAGTGCTTAATTTTGGAGGGCAAGGGATGAACTAATGGGTCATGGTCCCTGGGGTGAGATCTTTTATTCCCTGTTATTATATAATATAGTTAGCAGAAAAACTTGAAGAAACGGGGAGAAGGGATTTATCATAGAACCATAAATCTAGAGATGAGAGGAACTTCAGAAGCCAAGTAGTTTAATCCCATTATTTTACAGATGAGGAAACTGAGACCCAAATGACTTATCTAAAATCACTCAAATAGTAAGCTTTAGAGACAAGATTTGAGTCTATGTTCTATAACTGACCAGCCAGTGTGCTTTCTCTATCCAGAATCACTAACCCTTATTAAACTTCTGGTTTTTCTACTTGTTCTCAGTGAGATCTTATACTGCCTCTCTCCAGTCTTAAACTGTCACCCTACCTTAATCAATCACTTCACTTGGTTTCTGTATAAAAAAGAGAATAAAGTATCTCACTTAGATACTTAAAGAAATGGTGTAGTCACCAGAAAGTACCTTAATTCCTGGAAGAAGCTTACAAAGCTTAGTCTTGAAATCATAATAAGGGTAAAAACAACCAGAACAATGAAATTTAGAAGGTACACACACACACACACACACACACACACACACACACACACACACACACATTTTTACTTATTTATTTATTCAAGGAAGCAGAGAAACAAATGAATTGGCACTAATTTAGGAAAAATAATCAGTGGATATAAGATATTACCATTTGTACACATTTAGTGAGCTACTAAGTAAATAATTTCCCTTTCTGTTCAATTAAATTTTTTCAATTACCTGCATTTTTAATCAAAATTGATTAAAGATAGAATTTCTTATGGTAGCCTTAGACATGGGGCTCACCCCAAGTACAGAAACTGTTAATTATGCTTCTACTCATATATCTTTATCAGCAGCCCCAGTTACAATATCTAATAATTGGAAATTGTAGAAATTTCAGAACAGAAAATAATGAAAGGAGTCACAGCCCCAGGTGAAGCATTTCCACTATAGGAATTGACACTCATTTGGTAGCTAACAATTGGCTATTTATATTGCCCTGCAGCTCACATCACATCAGAAAAGCTGTTGTGGCCTGCCAAGCAAAGTGACATTAGTGGTACTGGTGGTTTATGCCCCTGGGTGAGATGGACATTGAGTCACTTGGTTTCTTTGATCCTGTGTCTTCCCCTAATAAAAAAGAAAGAATAAGACTAATTGCCTACTATAGGTTTGAGGGGACAGAGGGTAATAATGTTTGAGAGAATGAGGAAGCGTTTGTATCTGTTGAGGGCAGAAAGGAAAATTCCCTTATAATTACTACACATCACTACTTTGTTCATTTTTTTCATGGTATGTTGAACTATTGGATTCAGACTCAGGAATGTACAGCTAATACTTCTGCTTCTGCTGACATTCAGAGAGAAATGAATTCCTTCTGTGGATAGAGTTCCATGACCTTGGGGGTATATGCAAAGAGATAAAAGCACTGTCATTGCCCTTTCTCCACCCCAAGCCAAAGTTTCAAGAGAATGACCTTCTATTAAAACTCCAGTCTGTCTTGAACTTTGGAACAAAAAAAATTTTTTTTTAAATTATAAATCAAGCAACTGGTTTAGAAGTAGAAAAATTCTTGCTACTAGGATTCACTAAGTTCATTCAGTGTTTAGTTGGTCAGTCCATCATATTTGGTGAGAAGTCACTTGCCATATAATGCTGTACTAAGGTCACAAAGTAGGATATGAGGCCATTTCTGGAGCAGGGGGTGAGGAGAGAGAGAAAAAAGGAAAAAAAGAAAAAAAATTACATGTTATCTTTGTTGAACATTTAGAGAGAATAGCAAGCTATACATAACGAATTTGCAGTTTCATGTGCAATTATGTTTTTTTACTATGCCACATTATGGAAATGCTTGTTTTATTCCATGAAATAAAATAAATTTTAAAATAAATGAAGATTTAAGGTAAATAATAGATATGGTTCCATCCTTGAGAATAGACAAACTGAAGATTATTCCTGGTGATTGGTGATATTTGAAAAATACTTCAGGATATATACACAGAGTTTATGAGTTTCTAAATAATGAAGAGTGCTTCAAAGTCAGTCTTTTAAAAAATACCTTCCTTGCTGATATATCATAATGCTGGAAGTTCTAACTGTTAAGGGACTTGATTCTTTGGGTGAAGGCACTCTTCTCCAACAGGCTTCTATTAAAAATAAAAATATCCATTCTGCAATAGAGAAGATATCAAAGAACTCTTCTGAGAACAAATAGTTCTCAGAAGAAATGTAAACTTAATATGCAAAAGAATACTCCACGGCAACAACAATAAAAGAAATGTCTACCAAAAACCATCTTGAGGGTTCACATTATATCCAACAAACTGGTAAAAATTACAAAAGAAAGGAATAATTAATGTTAGAGGAGTTCTGGAAAACAATTTGGAATGATGTGACTAAAATGGCTAGAATGTCCTTATTCTTTGACCCAAAGATTTCATTGCTAGACATATACTCCAACAAGATCATTGACAAAAAAGGAAAGCACCAAAAAATAAAACTGAATGTTATGTTTTAAAAAGATAAAACACATGCTTAATTTGAGAAGACACTTCCCCCCATATCTTTACAGAGGCAGTGATAAGCAGGTATGGAATACTGTATATATAATCATATTATTTTCAATATATTTATGAATTTGGCTAAATTTTTTCTCTTTTTTTTCCCCTCTTTAAAAAAAAATTATTTGTTATAAGGAATGACTCCTAAAAGGAGAGGAGGAAGGTGGGGGAAGAGGGCAATCTAGGCTTGGTAAAAATGAAATATTTCAAAAAAATCATTATTAAATATATATACCTATATCCAGTAGTACCCATTATCATTTATTATCACCTAGCAAAATATTAATTTATATGATAACTAACTGCTATCTCAGGAGGCACTGATCACAGTCTTGAAGGAATAAGAAACACTTTTTTTTAAATATATGGAATGAATTGGAAGGATCCCAAATATGGGATATAGTTGGATGAGTAAATCTTTGAGGGACTCTGTGGGGTTGGGGATAGACAAGATACCAACAGATCAAGAAGAAGAAAGGCTTTGCAAGGAGGAACACTAAAGCATTGCAAGACTACCTGCTTCAAAATCTTGTATGGGACTGATCCTACTGTATCCAACAGTACTGAACTACAACTGGAGTGATGAAATAACCAAAACACAAAGGTATTAGATTATATCTTTATAGTTTGCTCCATAGTACATAAATGCTAATAGTAGCATTTATATAGTACTCAAAGGCTTGCAAAACACTTTACAAATAGTATCTCATTTGATATTTACAATAATCCAGGGAGATAGGGGCTATTGTTATTCTCATTTTACAGATAAGGCAACTGAGGCAGAATGGGTTATTCAGTGACTTGCCCAGAGTAAGAAAACTAGAATCTGAATCAGATTTGAACTCAGGTCACCCTGACTTGAGGGCCAATTATCTATCCACTGTACCCTTGGCTCCTTTCCCTATTATCATATTGATCTATTTATCCTAATATGATCTTCCTCCATAAGGTTTCATGCTACTACTCTTAGGTTCATGGATTATCAGCATATCATGTGATTAAATAAAATAAGGCATGTATTCTTTTTTTCAGTGATTCTCAAGCTTTTTGGTATCAGCATCCCTTTATACTCTTAAAAATTATCAAGAATTCCCCAAGAATTTCATATCAGTATTTACCATATAAGAAACTAAAACATTTTAGTATTGTTAAAAAATAGTTTTACCTTCATGAGTCCCCAGAAAGGATCTTTGAGGACTCCTAAAGGTCCCTGGATCACTTTCAGAACTATGAATTCTAGAGTTCCTATGTGATGACAGGAAAACCCTTCTACTTTTAGAAGAAAAGGGGAGTGAGGCCATGGGCACTGGGTGACATGACAATATGTACATCAATGTGTCCCTGCAAGACCAGGGAGATAGTCACATGTAATTACAGCTCCACTTCCCATTGTGCTTACATAACCCTATCTTTTCTTCATTCATTCAATATTCCCATCCCACCCCCACTTCCCACTTTACTAAGTTTAGCATGAGTCATTAGCCTATATATCTAGGTCTGCTTTATTCCAACGTGGATCCTCTCCTTGCTCAGCCTGATCATATACTTTCTAAACTGATCTCCCAGGAACACTTTCTCCCCATGTCTGAATTCACTGCCGTTTCCTCTTCCCAATAAACTGGCAGTTAAGCCTTTTTTTTTTCAATAGTATTTTATTTTTTCAAATATACATAAAGGTAATTTCCAACATACATTTTTGTAAACTTCTAATTTTTTCTCCCTCCTTCCTTTACCTCCCCCATCCCCAAAACAGAAAGCATTCTAATATAGGTTATAATTGTGCAATCTTTTTAAAACATATTTCCATATTTGCTACATTATACAAGAAAAATCAGACCATAAGAAAAAAAAGCACAAGAAAGAAAAAACAAACTAACAAAAAGTTGAAAATATTATATGCTTCAATCCACAGTCAGTCTCCATAGTTCTTTTTCTGGATGTGATTGGCAATTTCCATCCCAAGTCTATTGGAAATGCCTTGAATCATCATATTGTTGAGAAGAGCCAAGTCCATCACAGTTGATCATCACATAATCTGATTGTTACTATGTACAGTGTTCTCCAGGTTCTGGCAGTTAGATCTTGATCTATATAGATACTTTCATGTGATTCCAGAGAGGAGAGAGTAAGTGACTTCTGTCTTTCAATCTCCTTTCCTCTTTTTCTAAATTGTATCAGGGTAATACTAGCCCTTTATCCTCATTTTCAGTCTAA
Organism: Antechinus flavipes; assembly: GCF_016432865.1. Lineage (NCBI taxonomy): Eukaryota > Metazoa > Chordata > Mammalia > Dasyuromorphia > Dasyuridae > Antechinus > Antechinus flavipes. Next base: position 365,221,047 of record NC_067401.1, read on the forward strand.
GTAGACTGTTTTCCCTTAATATCCTCAAATTTTTGACAGACCAAAACAAATGTCCCTAACCTTCATGGCCATAACTGGAGGACTACCTTCCAGCCCACTAAAACAATAAGATGCTTTGTTTTGTCAAAGTACTTTAGAAGGAATAAACTAGTATAGCTAGGATACTGAGAACATAAATTAAATGCCTTATGTTAATTAGAGTTACTATATTTTTATCAGAGAGGAGACCAAATGAAGACTATGAATACTGTTTGGTTAATAAGTCGGGCCAGCAACATAATATAATGATGAGTGGTGACAGATTTCATTTTGTTTATGAGGATGCCAGAAAATTGAAGGGAAATTCACTTGATTACTGACAGCAGGTATTCACTCCCTTCATGTCTCTGGGAATGCAATCTGGGTGCATCACCTCTAATTAGTCACCAAATAGAGGAATTACATGAATCAGGGGTTGCTAGAGTAACAAATGAGTATTTCCTTGGTTGGTTGAAATGCCAGCTGCTTGGTAATAATATGAGGGAGTGTTGCCTACTGATCTACTATAAAGAGCTAGAGGGAAAAGTAGAAAGAAGACTCTAGGTCCATCCTTCTAAATCTATTCAGTGATGAAGATCTCATTTCCCAAATACTTATATGACTTAGCATTATCACATTTACCTCAGTTTTCTGGGAAAGTTTATTTAAGGTCTGACAGTTCTCAAGGAGAAACAACATGTAAGAATCATTTCTTTGTAATTAAATTCATATTCAGCAATAGAAAAACAAAAATTATTATCTGGACCAAACAGAGATACTCCCTGAGCTGGAGCTTTCATGCCAATGGGAAAGCCTGACAAAGGCAGTTATAAACCACAAGAGTGGAAACACAAATGCTGAAATGAAGCTTCGTGGTCCCATTAGTGCCAATGACTCATTCTCTTTCCCAAGTCCCTCTCTTAATATCTCTTCCTGCTGACCAGAGATAGAGAGCAGCAGCAGCAGCAGCAGTTACCAGACTTACCAGCACTGGGAGGCCTCTGTGAGTCTCTAATCCTGGCTGCACTAGGAAAGGGCTCCATTGTCACAAAATAGCAATTACCACTGCTGCCTCCAAAAGTAATGCTGCCCTGGAGACCAGGGCTGGCCTGTCTCTTACACTTCACAAAGAGGAAAAAACACTGTTAGTCTCTCCAGTTTGTCCTGACAGCATTCAGCATAGTAGTGATAGAGATAGATAGATAGATAGATGATAGATAGATAGATAGATAGATAGATAAATAGATAGATAGACAGACAGATAGATGATAGATAAATATAGAGCATTTATTAATACTTGTAAATATTTATATAAGATTTTATGGTTTGCAAAAAACTTTACAAATGCTATCTTATTTGATGCTTAGAACTACCCTGGAAAGTAATCATTATTATTATCTCCATTTTATAAATGAAGAAAGAGAAGCAGAAAGAAGTCAAGTGATTTGCCCAGGAACATATAACCTAGTAAATGTCCGAGGCTGGACTTGAATTCAGTTCTTCCTAGTTCTGTTTATTAATTACTTACTATGTGCTGGGCACTATGCAAAGTACCAGGGATACAAATAGAAGAAAACAGGAAGAAATCAAGAAAGAATTTATTTTCTAAGAGGGGAATATAACACATAAAGGGGATATGAGGAACTAGAAAGTTGGAAAAAAATTAGGTTCCAGGTAGTGTGACTGGAGATGTCTCAGAAATTTTGAGGAGGCCTAGAACCAAGTAAGATAACACCAGTTTGTTATTTTACATTTTGCTATATTATACATTATGCATATTATATTGTGTATTATATCATATTAACTATATTTATTATGTTTTACTATACTGTATTACATACCATATTAGATCATGTTATATTATATGTTGTATTATATATTATATTATATCAAATCATATCATATATTATAGTCCCATAGATAATATCAAAGCCCAGAGAGGTTCCAAGAATATAGTCCTATTCTCAGGTAGGGAATTGATGGAGATGATAAGTGACCTAAGTGGAATACAGCTAGAGATGTCCAAGAAGTATGGTGCTAAGTGCTGGGATACAAAGAGTTTGCATTGTAAAGAGGGAAGACAACATGCAAACAATTTTGTAAAAACATAAAGAATAAATTGAAGTTAACCAAGGGATGAGCAATAGAGCTGAAATTCAAATACAAAGCTTCATAAAATAAATCCTGATTTTCCTCAACTCTTTCAAAGCTATTTCTGGGGAGTAGGTTTTTGCAGAATGATACAGGATGCTGTCTGCCTCAGCTCAGGAGGCACTGACAGAGTGCTCTTTGTTATCTGCCCCCTCCAAGGGCCCAACATTCGGCAAGGCAAAAAAAAAAAAATGTCTTTCTAGTCTACTAAGCTGCCTAAAACAAAAGCCTGGTCCTAGCAAAGGTAAAAGAGGGGGAAGGGACTGGTAGGGGGAGAGAAGTACGTGGCCAGATTGGGAAGCAAGTGCTTGAGTCTGAAACTGCAGGGCTAGCTGCCTACCTCCTTTATTATATGTACTTGATGGACACAGGAAAAGTGGGAGAGGTTAGACTTGGTACAAGTCTCCATATAGAAATCTTGGGATCTCGAAACTGGTTGTTGGCGTTCAGAAATTTTTCATTCACATCCAATTCTTTGTGATCTCATTTATAGTTTTCTTGGCGAAGATCCTGGAATGGTTTGCCATTTCCTTCTCTAACTCCTTTTATAGATGAGGAAACTGAAACAAACAGGGTTAAGTGACTTGCCCAGGATCACACAGCCAGTAAGTATTTGGAGCCAGATTTGAACTTGGAAAGGTAAATCTTCCTGATGCCAGATCTGGTGCTCTATATATACTGTACCATCTAGCTTCTTGTCTTAATTGAACAGCTCATATTTTAGTATCAATTGTCACAAGTGCTATGCCTATGAAAAACTTTACTAACAAGGAGAGAAGAACCTATGAACACAATACAACTTCTCCAAGGGACTTCTAATACTTTCAATTTCCACAATATTCTTCATCCAATATTGCACATGGTCCTAGTGCTAGGACAAGGTCATCCTAATGGTTCCCAGCTATTCCACTGCCTAGATGACTTCATATCTAGCTCTTTGCTGCCCTCAACTGGAGAGCCTTCACAGGCATCCGCTCTCAAAGACTTCTTCTTTTTGCCATTAGAGGTCCCACTATGCCTTAGGAGGATGATAGTAGCCAATATAAATCTACAAAGTTCCTCTTCTGCTCTAGTTGGAATTATAAGTCAATCTTGCCAGAGGTCTCTAGCAACAGGATACTGAATACTACTGTAGCTCATGTCCAGCTACACAAGATTTTAAGATGTTACAAGTTGTAAGGACTTTATAGACAAGTTAGTTTGTTCCTTTAATTTTACAAAGTGCCAGCAGTGGATGAAGTTCTAGGCTTGGAGTCAAGAAGACTCAGTTTTCTGAATTCAAATCTGAGGACAGACACTTACTAGCTGTGTGACCCTAGACAAATCACTTAACCTTGTTTGCCTCAGTTTCCTATCTGTAAAATGAACTGGAGAAGAAAATGCAAACCACTTCAGTACCTCTGTCAAGAAAACCACAAATGGAGTTATGAAGAGTAAGAAATAATTGAACAACCACAAGAAACGATTTTAAAAATAGAAGTGAAGTTCATGAATTGAGCTCAAAGCCATGCACGAAGTAAGTGACAGAGCTGGGATTTGAATCCAGCAGCATTGGAAAATTGCTGGCTGTGTTGTCAAAGGACTTGCATTTTAATTCTGGTACTGTGGTGTGTGATTTGGGGTAAGCCATTTAAAATCTCTGGGTTTTAGTTTCATCATCATTAAAAAAGATGAGTAGTTAGATAATATCTAAGATCCCTTACAACTCTTTTTTTTGTCTTGTTTTTGTGTGTGAGGCAATTGGGGTTAAGTGAGTTGCCCACAGTCACAGAGGTAGGAAGTATTTGTTATGGGTCTGATAAACCAAGGACTATAAATTCAATACTTTTCCAGCTGTATAACACAGGAAGAAACTCTGTATTCAAGTAAGGTTATTTATTTGTGTGCTTACTTATTTTACGGCTTCTGTTATTAGGAAGAGGCATTTTTGGCCAAGAGTATTCCCTCTATTGGTCTGAGCTTATAAAGGACTAATTCCCCAATTTATCTTTCATAAATTCTTGGGGATGGGGGATTATGATGGTCAATACCTAGACCTTACAATAGCTACCTGTTGTAGGGTAGTTCTTAATATATACAAGTTTTCAGGCAATTGCCATTTTCTTTACCCAATTACCCCATAAATATCAAATGAATGAATGAATGATGCCTAGAAGATACCACTGAAAATAAGAAAAAGGAAAATGTATAGTAGGGAAACTTTAGAAGAATACAAAATGGAAGAACTAGAAAGTATCAGATCCTCTCAGGAACACAAAAGTTTTATGTTTTAAGTGCTTCTAATAGAAGATAATCCCTTGACTTCTCAACCTAAAACTTAAGCCACTAGAGGCAATTTCTAATAAAAACTCTATATATCCTCTTTTCTTCCTTTCTTTGGCACAACATCAGATTAGCTGAGATGTAAACAGGAAAAATTTATGGTAGCTCCAACAGGTCCAATAAGTCATTAAAATAGGCCAACCTGAGTTCTCTATTTTCTTTTTGGATTCAGGAAAACAACATTTATATGCTGTGAGTGAGATAGCAGAAGTGAAATTGCTTCTAAAAAAGGGAGGGGGGCAGTAAGTGTCCTTTCTCAGTATGAATGTCCTCTCTTTGCTAAATATGCTAAAATGAATCTTCTTAAATTTTCTAGTGTAAATAAAATGAAGTTGAATGACTGTAATAATACTCCCCACCCCATCCCTTTTATGCCCAAGTCTCCATGTAGAGGTATTGAGGAGCTGTCCATTGTGCTGCTAGCATGTACCAGAGGGGTGTGTTTACATAGTCTTCCCATACCCCAAGATTTAGCCAAACTGCTAGCTATATTCCCATGCTCAGAACATATGTCTACACACACACACACACACACACACACACACACACACACTGAGAAACAACATAGTGTAGCAGATAGAATGGACTTGGAGTTAGGAAGAAGTAAGTTTGAATATAACTCAGATTCTTATTAGTTATGCTCTCTGGGGAAATACTTTTCCTCTCTAGGCCTCAGTTTCCTCATCTATAAATTGAAGAGGTTGGAGTAGAAAATTTCTAAGATATCCTCCAATTCTAAATCTATGATTCTATTACTTTACACACAAGTTGATGGTCTCTGGAAGAGTCAGACATTTCTAGTATATGTCCTAGCTTTGCCACTAACTAGATATACAACTTTCACAATCTGCTTCACTTCTCCCTGTATAATAAGACATTTGGATTAAACCTTAAATCTAGTTCTCTAGATCTTAAAAGAAAAAAAATTCTTAATATGATTAGGTTCAATAACTCATTTTTCAATTTCCTTGGCCATTCTGTAATATAGAATCATACTGATCACCATGATACACCATAAAAATGTCACCTAAGTCTCTGGATATGCAATCTAATTCTTCTAAATTCCTAGGTATTAAGAAATATATATATATAAGAATGACAATTTACATTTCTCTAGCAATTTGCTCTAGCAGATATTTTCCTTACAATAATCTTGTAAGGCAAGTTGTACCTAAAAATCCAGCCCATCTATATTCCAAAAAGATCATTTAAAAGACCAAAGGACCCGTGTATACAAAAATATTTGTAGCAGTCCTTTTTGTAGTGGCAAGGAACTGAAAACTGAGTGAATACCATCATATGGGGAATGGCTGAATAAGTTATGTTATATGAATGTTATGGAATATTATTGTTCTATAAGAAATGATAAACTGGAAGATTTCAGAAAGGCCTGGTATACGAACTGATGCTAAGTGAAATGAGAACATTGTACATAGCAACAAAATTATGTGATGATCAACTGTAATGGATTTGGCTCTTTTCAGCAATGAAGTGATTCAGGCCAGTTTCAATAGACTTGTAATGGAGAGATCCATCTGCATTCAGTTATAGAAAAATGAGGATTGAATGTGAATCACAAGATAATATTTTTATCTTTTTTGCTACTACTGTTATTTGCTTGATTTTTTTCTCATTTTTCCCCTTTTGATCTTATTTTTCTTATGCAGCATGATAAATGTGGAAATGTCTAGAAGAACTACACATGTTTAACCTATATGAATTACGTGCTCTCTAGGGAAGAGAGCAAGAAAGAGGGAGGGAGAAAAATTTGGAGCACAAGGTTTTGCAAGGGTGAATGTTGAAAATTATCTTTGCATGTATTTTGAAAAATAAAAAAAAATATTCATTTTTAAAAATTCAGCCCATTATGAACCATTTATGTTGATGAACAATATACTTTCATGAATGAGTTTTAAAAATACATTGTAATTATACCTAGATAATAACTTACAGTATCATACAACAAAACTGTCAGATCTGGCAACATTTCTCAGGCCTGCTAATCTGTGTGAGTCCTCCAATAACTCAATCAGACAAAAGTTACAGAAGCTTAAAGCTGAAGATATCATTTGAGGTTTACTCCAAGATTTAATCCTAATCCTAATTCATATGATTCCAGAGTTGGAAGCAGGGTATGTTGGCAAATGTTTTAACAATCAAATCTTTGAAAATGCACAACATACTTTTAAATTTAATCTGTATTATTAACATTTTCTTCTTAAGCCTGGACAGTAAAAAAGATTATTGATTTGTAATGTTTTCCAATTTCCAAGGCACTAATGCTCATTATTTTAAAATAATGATTTGCTTTTAAGAGTGGTTTAAACTAGCTCTAGTAAATCCCTGATTGGATGGAACCTTAGCGGCCATTTATTTCAAATTATATCTGGAAAAAAATGTTTTCTACAATATAGCCAACAAATGATCTTCTAGCCTTTGCCTGAAAACCTCCATTGAGCAGAAGCCTTTGACCTTCTGAGACAGCTCATTATATTCTGGGGTAGCTCTAATTCTTAGGAACTTTTTTCCTGACATCTAGTCTCTTCCAAACTTCTAGCCATTATTTCTACTTCTACCTTCTCTAGTTGAGTAAATAAGTTTAATTTCTCCTTCATGGAAGCTTTTCGATGCTTCTTCAGGATAAATCTTCTCCGTCCTTCATCTATCCCTTCATATGGCATGGATTCAAGGTCTCCATCATCCTGATTGAATTGCTGGATGCTCATGACTGTTTTTCCTAAGATATAGTTCCCAAAACTGGATATAGTATTCTAAATGTGGGCTAAACAGGCATCTCTTCATTTCTAGAAATTATGGCTGTGAGTACATCCAAAGATCATATCAGCTTTCCAGGATGCCATATTCCATCTTCTTTTGAAAAAACACTGGTCAGGTGTCAAAGGAGGAATTTGTCCTGGATTGCTTATCCAAGAAATTTGGTGGGAAGAAAATAAACTTAGGCCAATTTAGAAGACAAAATAAACGAACAAATTTAAATGGGAAGAGATCTAGGGATACCCACTATTTCTACTGAGTCTGTGACTGGTTAACTTAAAAGGGAGCATTTATATCGTGCTGTAAGGTTTACAAAATGCTTTACATTTGTCATCTCATTTTTGCTCAAAGGGCTCACAGATGAGTTTCAAATCAATCCATCAAGGCTCAGAATTAATCCCAACCAGATCTGCACTATGATTTCCTGACTTCTACAGTGCTGATAGGTATGAAAATATGAGGGCTTATCTCATATTTCCCCAGTTCCACCAATACCCTAACCCACAAAAGGGTCATGTCATTATATACAAAACTAAAGAAATTAGAGCCAAATTGTGTAGATCTTGAATGCCAAGCTAAGGTCTTTGCATTTTATTCTAGATTTGCTGAAGGGTTTTAAGAGGATGAATTGCTTAGTCAGACCTATATCTTAGAAAGATTATTGTGATTTCTGAGTCAAGGATATATTAAAATGGCTGTAAGATCAATTTAAGAGTCTCTTATAATAGTACAAGTTGGAGGAAATAAAGGCTAACAAAGATGAAAACAGTGTGAATGAAGAGGAAGATACATATGTGAAGAATATTGTGGAGATAGAATAGAAAAGATTAAACAGCTCTGATCGAATACAGGGGATGAAAAAGAAAGAAGAATCAAAGATGCCTGATATTTCAAGATTGTAATAGCACCATCAGCACACACACAAAAAGAAAAAGAAACTGAAAAGAGGGGCAGGTTTTTGTTGAGGGATGAAATAATAAGTTAATACATATATATGTATATATTTATATGTTATATAAAACACATTTAAATGTATTATTTTTAAGGCATTGATGAGTTACACATATAAATAGAAAGATCTAGTTGGCAACTGCAAAAGCAGGTTTGGAAGTAGAGGAGAAATACAAGCTAAATACATAGATTTGGGAGTCATCTGCTTAGAAATCATTGAACTCATAGGAATAGATGTGATTGATGATGGAGAGTTTTGATTTTATTTTTTTAAAAAAAATTTTAACTTTCCCAGTTACATGTAAAACAATTTGTTTTAGAAACTTTGAGTTCCAGGTTCTCTTCCTTCCTTCCCACCTCTATACCCATTAGGAAGGCTTGTGTGAAGTTATGTAAAACATTTCCATAAAAATCATGTTGTGAAAGAAAATATAGATCCTTGCCCCCCTCCAAAAAAAAAAAAAACTCAAGAAAAATAAAGTTTTGTTTTTTTTTTAAATGAGTATACTTCAATTTGTATTCAGACAATCAGTTCTTTTTCTTTGTATGGTTAGCATTTTTCATCATAAATTCTTCAGATCAGTCTTGGGTCATTGTATTGCTTGGAATAATAAAGTCTTTCACAGCTAATCAATGAAGGGAGAGATTTTAGAGAAAGAAGAGAGCAAAGGATAGAGACTTCCGTGCATATATGATCAGGAGTAAGGTATGAAGATAAACTTGATCAGAGAAAGAATTGATCAGAGATCAGATAACGAGGAAAAGAATCAGAAGAAAGTCTGAAGAAAAGTGAAAAAGTATGGAGAAACAGTGAGGGTGTGGTCAGCAGTGTCTAGTGATTCAGAATGAGTAGTGGGGAAAGGCCATTAATTTGGTAATTCAGGTCCCAGGAAAACCAGAAGGAAATATCTTCAAGAGATTATTGAAAGATTGGATTACTGGAGCCTGGAGGACCAAGGATTGAGAGGACTAAGGATGTAGCAAAGTCTAGACTAACTGGTAGCACTAACAGCCTCTTGCCTAATCCAGCTCTCCTAAAGTCCCTCACACATCTTGGTAGTTTGTTTATATTCTGCTGGCAGAAGTGCTGAATAACCACTAAAGTTTCTCTGGTTCAATTGATAAATGGTCAAAGGATATGAACAGACAATTTTCAGAGGATGAGATTGAAACTATTACCACTCATATGAAAGAGTGTTCCAAATCATTATTGATCAGAGAAATGCAAATTAAGACAACTCTGAGATACCACTACACACCTGTCAGATTGGCTAAGATGACAGGAAAAAATAATGATGAATGTTGGAGGGGATGTGGGAAAACTGGGACACTAATGCATTGTTGGTGGAGTTGTGAACGAATCCAACCATTCTGGAGAGCAATCTGGAATTATGCCCAAAAAATTATCAAATTGTGCATACCCTTTGATCCAGCAGTGTTTCTATTGGGCTTATATCCCAAAGAAATACTAAAGAAGGGAAAGGGACCTGTATGTGCCAAAATGTTTGTAGCAGCCCTGTTTGTAGTGGCTAGAAACTGGAAAATGAATGGATGCCCATCAATTGGAGAATGGCTGGGTAAATTGTGGTATATGAATGTTATGGAATATTATTGTTCTGTAAGAAATGACCAGCAGGATGAATACAGAGAGGACTGGCGAGACTTACATGAACTGATGCTAAGTGAAATGAGCAGAACCAGGAGATCATTATACACTTCGACAACGATATTGTATGAGGACATATTTTGATGGAAGTGGATTTCTTTGACAAAGAGACCTGAGTTTCAATTGATAAATGACGGACAAAAGCAGCTACACCCAAAGAAAGAACACTGGGAAACGAATGTAAACTATCTGCATTTTTGTTTTTCTTCCCGGATTATTTATACCTTCTGAATCCAATTCTCCCTACGCAACAAGAGAACTGTTCGGTTCTGCAAACATATATTGTATCTAGGATATACTGCAACATATCCAACATATAAAGGACTGCTTGCCATCTAAGGGAGGGGGTGGAGGGAGGGAGGGGGAAAAAATAGGAACAGAAACGAGTGTCAATATAATGTAATTATTAAATAAAAAATTTAAAAAAAAAATAAAGTTTCTCTAGTTCTCAGAGAGTCGGTTATCTTCTATTTCTAAATTCTTCCTGCTAATCTTTGTCAAAATGTGGACTTTCTCACTCATAAGTCATCTCTAAACTTCTATACACTAGAGAACCTAATTTTTTTAAAAATATGTAGATGTATACACACATATGTACATTGTTATCATTATTACCATATTATTAGTTGTCAAATATTTCCTAGTGTAATACTACAATATCTCTTACATTTGGACCTTCTTCTCCTATCACACTTTTACCTTCTTGGTATCTTCTCAGTAAGGTAATTGATACTATCTGCTGAGAGATGTAATAGGAGTAGAGTGAAGTGTTTGAAAATATTAGGAGGTATGGAAGATCAGTGAATAGCATGAAAATGTCTGAGATGAATAGATTTGCTCTGCAATAATGAGGATCTCCTTGAAGTTCAAAAAGATTAATCTGCTTCCAGATTATCAAATCCAATCAGCATGGTTTGGGGGACTTTGTCCAACAAAGTTTAACGCTTCAGGAGTAGCTGCAGAGATGCCTGAGAAGTGTAGGGAAGGGGGTAGAGAATAATATAAATAATGCAGATAAATAGGGTAATAGTAGATGAAGAACCTAGAGATAGGAGGCTAAAGTTTGGAGGAAAGTGTATTGTTGAACTATCCAATTATAAAACAACATGTGTAGAGAGAGAACAGGCAGTTGGGTGGCACAGTGAATAAGTGCCAAGGCTGGAATCGGGAAGATCATCTTCCTGAGTTGAAATCTAGCTTCCGACACTTACTAGCTGTGTGACCTTGGACCTTGACTAGTCACTTAACCATATTTACCTCAGTTTCTTCATTTGTAAAAACATTCTGGAGAAGGAAACTACAAAACCTCAAATAAGATCATGAAGAGTTGGACACAATTGAACAGCTAATAAGAAAAGACATGAAGTCAAAATTAGGGTGGGAACAAGGGAAGGAACTGAGGAACCAAACATCATAATATAAGTAAAAAAGTGTGTTCAAATGTGAGATTGTGAGAGAGGTAGAAGAATAGGAGATTATAATCAGAGAAAGGAATTTTAGAGTTCAAGATGCAAAATGGCTTCAGGCAATATTAAAGATCTAAAGTATGATAGCTTATGAGAATGGCTAAAATAGAGGAGGAATGGGAACTGATGAGGTTGGTGATAGTACAAATTATCAAAAATGTCATCAACATGAATATTGAAATCAGGATAAAAGGGTAGGCAAGAAGACAGTAAGCTAAGTACTGAAGTCTGGTTAATGTGGAAGCTTTTTGAAAGTCAGAATATAGAAGAGAAAAGAATAAGGATATGGTGATACAATTGGCTATTGAAGTCAGAGATAAGACTGAAATTGAGGAGGATAAAAATTGGGAAATGATAAATAACAGTTAATAAATGCTAAATTAAATTGATCTCTAAGCATAGCACAGTGCATTGTCCATTGTGAGCACTAAATCAATATTTTATTTAAACTGAATTGAGCAGAGAATTTACTGGCAAGTGCTTTGCTGTCTGATTATATCTACTCCATCTCTTAAGACTTCATAAAGCTTGAATTTCTAAAGCAAATATAGGCTGAGTACCTAGCACCTAATGTATGCAGAGCCCTACACTGGCAAATATAAAGCAGAGAAAGGTCAAGAGACAGAGCCAGTTCTGGAGAAGTTGGTGCAATTGGGGAAGTTTGGGTTGTTTTTTTGTTTTGTTTTGTTTTGTTTTGTTTTAGCAATTCTATCTTCTTCTTACCTTTCCCCCCTCTTTCTTGAGGTCTTAATTACCTAGAAGTTTCCTATTTTACAAGAATGAATGAAATCCAGATTTCTTTCTTAATTGCTACAAGTTGATCAGTAAAAGCTGCACTACATGATGGTGGTGGCTGGCAGTGGAACCCATAATAAAATATGGAAATGGTGTCATTCTGGAGACCTAGGAACATATACCTTGTAGTAAGAGTAAGTTTTACTGCCTCATTAACATAGTAGGAATGTTTCTCAATTTAGTATAACTGATAATTGAGGATACATTCTATTAATTTAAGATATTTTTTAACAGCATAACTCATTCTGCTTTGTTTTAAACCTCTATTTTGTGATTAAGCTGTATTGAGTAAATTGTTTCCTATAAGTTATTTTTCAAAAATAAGAGTAAACATTTTTGTGGATGATATAGTCAATATGCATGTTTTTTTGTTTGTTTGTTTGTTTGTTGTTGTTGTTTTGTTTTTGCTAAGGAAATTATAGTTAAGTGACTTGCCCAGGGTCACACAGCTAGGCAATGTTAAGTGTCTGAGACCAGATTTTAACTCAAGTCCTCCTGACTTCAGGGCTGGTGTTTTATCCACTGTGCCACCTAACTGCTCCAATATGCACATATTCCTAAAAACAACTAACAAGCTCCAATGAGGAGATATTGTAAATATGTTTATCAGTAATTTTGAAATAAACTACCAATCAAATTTTGCAGTAAACAACTTTAATTAAAAAATAAACAAATCCATCTGAAATTCCAGTCATCAGCCTCTTCCTAACTGGGACTGGTTCTTGTCTTCCCAACACTTGATACTGGAACAAGGCCATGTGGCTCCAGGGCAATGCTGATTGATTGAAAGATTTGGAAACTTTTGAGAAGATTGCCCTTGAGGGAAGTACAGGGCCTTCTAATGAACAGAAGAATTTTATTTAGTTTGGTAAAAAAGAAATCTCTAAAATGTCAGGGTGGTGACAGTCTGTTTTTAGAAGACATTGTTTGCACACTTTGATTACTCACTTTTGATTGCATGCATTGAGGAATGTAATTCTAATTAGTATTCAGATCATATTTAGTTAACATATATAACAGGTAAATAAGACAAATCTCACAATACATTAAAACAGGGAACTTTGGATAAATCTACAGGCCCAACTGATTCATGAACTAAAGCGGGAGAGATGAGGAAATCAAAGAGAGCACTATCCAGCACAATTATTGATAATCTCTTAGCTCTTCAAAGAAAGAATAACTGCATAGCAACTGCAACAAAAGATTCAAGGAGATTAAATATGTGTGTTTAACCCCAGAAGGAAAACCTAGCAGGAATTTATAAATGAGGGTTATGATAAGAAGCTACACTGAAAATAATACATTTTCTTACTATGATCTATTTTAAGTGAGACAGCAGAATGTGGTAGAAAGAATGTGAGAATTGGACAGTAAGGAACATATTATATCTCTAGAGCTATCACTAATTGTGTCAGTGACCTTGGATAAATCATTTTACTTTACCTTTCTTGACCCCAGTTTTCTCATCTATATGATTGAAGGAGTTAAATTAAATGGTACAAAAGGTCCTTTCTATCCCTTCTGATATTCTCCTGATTCTATTTTTTTTTATGTGTGAAATGCATATGACAAACAATGGTAATTGTTGTCAGCTAATATCATCTGAAGAACTCAAAGCCCTTAGATTGGAGGTTAGAAGTTAATAGCTTACCATCTATGTAGACAGAGCTTGCTCAGTGTCTGGAAATCCAGAGACAAAAACTTTGTTCCTGGCCACTAACAATCTTGTACTTGGTGCCAGCAATTAGGGTTGTCAATATTTCCTCCCAGAAATTCCTGCTGTTTCATCAAGTCTGATTGGGGAAGGACACCTGATTCACCAGGGCCTGGGGTTATGCATCCGAAATAGAAAGCTTTGTGGAGGCTGGGAGTCTGAGTCTAAGTGATGACTAATGTACCATCACTCTCATATTTTCAATGTTTTTGAAGCAGGAGTAAAGGAGGATGGGAGCAACATTGATAGAATGACCTAATTTGTGAGAGGGATAGAGATAAATTATTGTCCCTTAAATACTTTTCTCTACAAGATGCTGGGCACCAGAATTTGGGTAGGAAGGGGAAATTTGTGTCTGTGTTATCATTGATGCTGTAAAAGAAACTCCTCTACAAACATTAATAGGTGGCTTTTCTATGATTTATAGGCTTAGAACAATGGTTCTCAAAAGGTATGCTGTTTGCTTCTCTAGGTAGGCCATAAATTGTGTGAAACTTACACTTAGAATAGTGTGAGCATATATTATCCTCCCGATTCTACCATAAGAATTCAAATTTTTCTTGACAAAGTACTACAAATTAAAACAACAACAACAACAACTTGATAATCACCATCTTGAAGAGTTACCTAAGGGCACTAAGAGTTTATGTACTTTGCCCAGTCTGAATTAGAAAGAGCATCTAAATCCAGGTCTTCAGGGCTCTGTAAGAGTCTATTAAACCATGCTATCTCTCTTTTAAATTCCTAAAAATAGAATGATACCTTTTTTCACTTCTCAGGGAATAACAGAACACTGTAATAATTCTATAATAATATAATTGCAATTGTTATTATTATTATAGCATTTTTATATAACCATCTACTAGATATTAGATACAATGCTAGATACTTTACAAATATCTCATTTGACTGATCCTTACAATCCTGGGAGGTAGATGCTACTATTTCTATTTTCATTTTATAAATGAATAAATAATAATTTTGAATATATCTTTTTCCCCAGTGTCCTCAGAGATTGTCATAAAGGAAAAGAGAATTTTTGACAAGAATTTTAGAAAGGAGTTGAGGTGTGCAGCAGGGAAAAACAGATGAATCTTGACTGATGGTTTCTATTTTCTTATTAAAATAGGAGGAAGGGACCTGTACTATAAGCATGGTAGAAGGAGTGTAAAAAGGGCTCAAAGAGACAAGAGAATATTTGAAATAACCAATGGAAAGTATAATAAAGAATAAATGAGTAATGCTAGATAGATGAATAAATCTAAGAGAATACCAACCAGTACATACTGGTTTTACTGAAAATCTCATAGATCTCTAAAAAGAAAGAGCAACTCTATAGCAACTGCAACAAGAGGTTTAAGAATATCTTGTCTGCTTGATCCCAGAAGGATAAGAGGATTGTCATGCAACAGTTTGACATTAGATGACATAAAATTGTAGTGGACCCCATTGGTGAAGTTGCTTGATTCCCTAGGAGTATTCTCTAACATCTGAGTAGGAATGGAGAAGGTGGATATCTAGAGGTAGAATTTGATAAGGTATCATTGGTGAGAGGACAAAAGAACAAAAGATTTAAAATGGAGGATAAAGTTATTTGAATTGGACAATTATAGGGTTAAGACCTTGAAAGAGGAAAATGAAGCCAGAGCAGGGGTATAAACTAAGAGTAAAAGGACTAGAATTTATAGTAAAGATGAAGAATAGCTTTGGAAAAAACAAGGCAAGAGGAGAGATATAAGGATAGGTAGTCAAGTTCAAGAAGAATTTTGGAGTTCCTGATACTAAATGTTATGAATGATAGTGGTATCAAAGGCATAAACATATATGTGAGTAGCTATGGTAGAGTAAAAATTAGGTCATGAGAATGAAACTGATGTAGTAGGATATCAGGATATTTAAGGAGACATCAATATGTATACTAAAGTCCCCAACATGATAGAGTTATAGTGAAAAGGAATATGATAAACTAGGTAGTAAATTCCTTGAGAAAGGAGAGAACAAATAACTGAAGGCTAATAGATGCTGAGTCAAGGATCCGAGCCATGTGATAAAGATAGATTTGTGTGAATCTCAGAAAGAATAGTTACTGACTGGAGGTGACAATGGTGTAGTGTGAAAGTCATAAGTTAGGAGTGAGGATTATTCCAACTCTTTTTCTAGGAGGGCATTAGAAGATGAATACTCAATATTACAAGGTAGTTTAAAGTTCTTAAGAGAAACCTTGAGAGAGACTTTGTATCACTTTTTCTGACTCCTTTGTAAGCACTTGCCATGTGTGAACTCTCCATAAAATAATCTTTTTGGCAAGCATACATTTGGCACTTAAACAATATGGCCAGTTCAATAGAGTTGTGCTTTCTGCAGCAGAGTTGGAATGCCTGGCAGTATAGTTCAAAATAGGACTTCATTGTCTGGTATCTTACTCTGCCAAGTGATCTTCAGAATCTTCCTAAGACAATTCAAATGGAAGCAATTCAATTTCCTGGCATGGTGCTGGTAATTGTCCAGGTTTCACGGGATACCACAATGAAGTCAGCACAACAACTCTGTAGACCTTCAGTTTGATAGTCAGTCTAATACCTCTTCTCTCCCACACTTTTCTTTGAACCTCAGATATATTATTCTTTTTGGAGGGATCTAGGTCTTTGTCAGCATAACAAAGTAGAAAGAGATTAAATTGAGGTGATCCAATTTGAGTCTATTAACAATAGAGTAGTTTCAGGCAACACAACAGAATGGAAGGGCAGAGAATTGTAGAACTTCACTGTGTAGGGGGTAAAAGTGGGAAAAGAATTAAATTAGGGATGGGAGAAGGATGAGAGGTAGCAGAAGAAAAGGATTTGATTTTCAAGTAATGTTAACTTTGCAAGTGAGCAGGAGCTGCCTATCATACAATAGTAGAAAAACCAGTTGATGGAGGTCTCCACCCATCAGAGTCCTTTTATGACTAAGTGTAGAATATGAGGTCATTGTGTTTCAGCTTCCATGGCCATTCCTTCCAGGCAGAACTCCTTGTCATCTCAACCTGATGCCAGATGTATTTAGAAGGAGGGGAAATGCAAATCTATGTACTAGCTCTAATTTTACAAGCTAACTTAGCCCTTGTGATGATACTAGCCTGTTTTCCAAATAGATCATTTAGGTTAAGAAAATAGATGAGAGCCAATGGTAACTTAGTACAACAATTTTTATCCATGGTGAATTATTGAAATAGAGGAAATATAGAGTCTGAGATATGCTACAATCTTTCATTGCAAAGCTTCTTGAGAAATCTTAGCAGAAGAAACAAGGACTAGAAATGATCATTCCAAGTGTGTATTCTGTTTGATTGAAGTAACCCAAAGAAACCAGATGGTCTTGAAGTTTAGACCCTCCTACAAGTTTGAGCTGTGATCTCACACAAGTCACTTGCTAAATTCTTCTCTCTCTTTTGTAAAAGAGGAGGAGAAATATTTCATTCAGTCATTAGAAAAGACTTCCTGACCATATAGGAAATTTGAACACTTGCTACAACTTTTACACAGAACAGTTTTTTGTACATCCATAATGTATTATAGAATTATACGTTTAAAATGGTTGGTTGTTGTCCTTCCTTCTCAAAGAGGACCAAAATGACATTATTATGTTAGAATCAAGTTACAGTATGTCCAACTATGGCTGTTCAGAACAATATGAGCTCAGAATATTCTAGCATAGGTTAGGCACAAATAGTCCAGGTGAACATTTAGGGTGGATTCTCTAAATTTGCACATATCATGTTTCTTTTGAATTACTTCAATTCTGCTTTACTCATAGAGCACAGTGCCTGTTTTGATAAAGGCACACTATGCTGAGCAATCCATGTCACACAATCAATTCCAAAGTTCTTGAGAATATCTTTATATAGTTTTTTCTGACCACCTGTGAGCTCTTACACTGCATGAGTTCCCCCAAGGCAAGATGACTACCAAAAGAATTGTCAATAGATTATAACACTTCTCTCAGTAGGAAAAGTTTGTTGCTAATTTGGAGGGCAAGTTGAGCCAACACACAGTTAGCAACAGTGAAGAGAAAAGGTGTAGGCAACTTTCAAAGATTTGGTATGCAGCTTGCATTTGCTCATTTGCGTCAGAGCACTCCCAAACATCAAGACTGCTTTGATGAAAATGATGGGGAAATTCAAAAGTGGCTAAATGAAAAATGAGAACTACATAGAGTTTACCAGTAGGATAGTTTATCCGCCTCTAAGAAGGAAGAATTTAATTCTGTCAAAAGCAAAGTACAAGTGAAGTTTAGAGACATTCAGGATTCTTGGCTCAGTAAGAAGGCAGAGGATCATTCATTTGAAGATAGAAGGAAACCTAAAAGTCATTAGTCCAACTCCCTCATTTTTATAGGTGAGGAAACTGAGGTCCAGCCCAGCTAAGTGATTTATTTGCTCAAGATCAGACAGGTAGTAAGTAGAAGAGTCAGAAAATGAATCCATGTTATTTGATTCCATTTTTATCACCTTGCCCAATTTCTATTTCTACCAATTTCATCACCAAGCTCATTTTGGCTTCATTTTGAGAATCATAGAATTTAGAGGTAGAAGGAAACATATTGGAATCTTTTATCAAGAGAAGTAATATTGTCTCTAGAAAGTGTTTTATAAAAATGTAGACAGCCTGCTTTTTAGGTATAATGCTTCCTAGAAATAGGGAGATGAACCCACAGAACTCTCCAAGCTCCCTTACTTCACAACAATTCTAAATTTTCTTTTTTTTTAAATTTTATTTCATAATAACTTTTGATTGACAGAATCCATGCCAGGGTAATTTTTTTTACATTATCCCTTGCATTCACTTCTGTTCTGACTTTTCCCTTTCCTCCCTCCACCCCCTCCTCTAGATGGCAAGCAGTCCTATATATGTTAAATATGTTGCAGTATATCCTAGATACAATATATGTTTGCAGAACCGAATAGTTCTCTTGTTGCACAGGGAGAATTGGATTCAGAAGGTAAAAATAACAGGGAAGAAAAACAAAAATGCAAATAATTCACATTCATTTCCCAGTGTTCTTTCTTTGGGTGTAGCTGCTTCTGTCCATCATTTATCCATTGAAACTGAGTTAGGTCTCTTTGTCAAAGAAATCCACTTCCATCAGAATACATCCTCATACAATATCGTTGTTGAAGTGTATAATGATCTCCTGGTTCTGCTCATTTCACTTAGCATCAGTTCATGTAAGTCTCTCCAAGCCTCTCTGTATTCATCCTGCTGGTCATTTCTTACAGAACAATAATATTCCATAACATTCATATACCACAATTTACCCAGCCATTCTCCAATTGATGGGCATTCATTCATTTTCCAGCTTCTAGACACTACAAACAGGGCTACCACAAACATTTTGGCACATATAGGTCCCTTTCCCTTCTTTAGTATCTCTTTGGGATATAATCCCAGAAGTAACACTGCTGGATCAAAGGGTATGCCCAGTTTGATAACTTTTTGGGCATAATTCCAGATTGCTCTCCAGAATGGTTGGATTTGTTCACAACTCCACCAACAATGCATCAGTGTCCCAGTTTTCCCGCATCCCCTCCAACATTCATCATTATTTTTTCCTGTCATCTTAGCCAATCTGACAGGTGTGTAGTGGTATCTCAGAGTTGTCTTAATTTGCATTTCTCTGATCAATAGTGATTTGGAACACTCTTTCATATGAGTGGTAATAGTTTCAATTTCATCATCTGAAAATTGTTTATTCATATCCTTTGACCATTTATCAATTGAAGAATGGCTTGATTTCTTATAAATTAGAGTCAGTTCTCTATATATTTTGGAAATAAGGCCTTTATCAGAACCTTTAACTGTGAAGATATTTTCCCAGTGTGTTGCTTCCCTTCTAATCTTGTTTGCATTAGTTTTGTTTGTACAAAGGCTTTTAAATTTGATATAATCAAAATTTTCTATTTTGTGATCAGTAATAGTCTCTAGTTCTTTGGTCACAAATTTCTTTCTCCTCCACAAGTCTGAGAGATAAACTATCCCATGTTCCTCTAATTTATTTATAATCTCGTTCTTTATGCCTAGAACATAGATCCATTTTGATCTTATCTTGGTATATGGTGTTAAGTGTGAGTCCAATTCTAAATTTTCTAAAGGTAGAAGGTGCCATAATTAATAAAACTTGAAAGCTGGTATCAAGATTTTCTTCCTTTGGTGATCTAGTCAAGAAGGCTTTGGAAGTAGAAACAGTGTCAATGTTTTTGTTTTCTCTCTCCTAGTGGTGACAAATTCCAGCGTCTGCCAGGCAAGATTAGCCTGTGGCTTCATTCCCAGAAGTCTCCTGCTAATGTCAGAGACTCATGTAATCCACCACCCTACATCCTGAACAGATTACATCATTCCAGGGTGTGCTTCTTCCCAATGCTAGCTTGTTTGTCATTGTTGCTATCACCTCCAAGTAGGAATCTGGCTGTTTCTGAACAAGGAGTTTTGGTATAGGTCAAGAGCTAAGGGTTTATATAAAAGTGGAAGCTGGGGACTGATTCACCCCTACAATAAAAAATAGCCTTGACTTTCCAGTGTGAAAAGCATTAAGTATTAAGCACCTATTGTATACCAGTTTAGGATATGATGAGAAAAAAGGATGCTTTTTTTTTTTTTCTGATTCCAGAGTTAAAATTATTGGGAGCAATTAAATGGTGGAATGAATAGAGCACCAGCCCTGAGTTCAAATTCCAGACTCAAGCACTTAATATTTACTATTCTATAACACTAGGCAAATCACTTAACCCCAATTACCTCACCAAAAACCCCACAAAACTATTGTAGGTTTGCAAAGTTATTTCTTCACAATAACCCTGTTAAAAAAAATAGTATAATTATCATTAATCCATTTCATAGAAGAACAGTCTGAAGTTCTCACAAATTTTGATTACCATGATTTGCTCGTGGTAACAGAGTTGGTAAATATCAAAGAAAGGATTCAAACCCAGGACTCCTTATTCTACATCCAACTTTTGATACTCAACATTTGATACACTGCTGCAAGACTATTCTTCTTAATCAGTCACTTTGTAATGAGATAAAGTTTTTTTTTAGATTATAGCTTCTATAAATAAAAGAACCCTGGGCTGGAGTCAAGAATGCTGGCTTCCAGTTCTGATTCTATCAGTTATGGGGAAACAGAAGAGGAATAAGCATTTATTAAGTGCTTACTATATGCCAAGCATTATGCTAAGCACTTTACATATATTATTATCTCATTTGATCTTTACAACAGCACTGCTATGTAAGTGCTATTATTATCATGCTCCGTTTACAGATGAGGAAACTAAGGCAAAAAGAGGTTAAGTTACTTCTGTGGGGTCACATAGTTAGTAGAATGTCTAAAATCAAATTTGAATTCAGAACTACCTGACTCCAGGCTCAGTAGTTTATCTGTTGTACTGACTGGCAATCTCCAGTTATGGGTTATATGATTTGAGGTAAGTCAGTGTTTCTTCATATAAAAAATGGGAGTTAAATAATAGCTTATTTACCTAGCTTATAGGTTGTTGGGAGGAAAATACCTTAAAAACCATAAAGAACCACATAAACAGGAGTCATTAATTTGATCTATGTTGTTCTAAATGAGGAATAGTATAGGTACAGAGGTCTCAGCTTTGGATTTCTTATTTGTAAAGTCTGTGCTTTTGGTTTGTCAGATTTGTAGATGTAGATGATCAGTACTGTTTGACAGAAGGAAATAAGAATCTGAGAACTCACAGATTGTGAGATTTTAAGTAAATAGCATTTAGAAGGGCAAAACATGAAGAAAGAGCTCCTCATTTGAGGAAGGCCATCTTGATTGTAAAGCAATCCACAATCATCCCCCCAAAAATTATAAAAGCAAATCTATTAAGAGAAATAAAAATCACATAATGCATTTCAAAGTCAAATTTTTTGGGAAATCTATTTTGTCTCTGCTGACCTCCATTCTTAGTGAAGTATAAATTAGAAATGGACTTATTGTAGTCCAATCCTTTTAATTTACTGATCAGTAGAGATTAAATGACTTTCCAAGGTTATTTTTTGTTTATTTAGTTGTTTCAATTGTGTCCATTTCTTTGTGACTCCTTTTTGGAATTTTTTTGGCAGAAACACTAGAGTGATTCACCATTGCCTTCTTCAGATCATTTTACAATTGAGGAAACTGAGGTAAAGAAAGTTAAGTGCCTTGCCCAGGATCTCATAGCTAAGTGTCTGAGATCAAATGAACTTGGGTCTTCCTGACTCCAGAGAAAGCACTCTATCTATCCATTGTACCATCTAGCTATCATCCAAAATTATGCAGCTAAGCAACTAATAGGACAACTAGTACCTAATCAAATATTAGGTAGATAGCATGATGTATATAGTTATAGAGGGCCACAAATAGTGGGGGGACTCTGGATGAGGCATAAGACCCTCCAGCCCAAAGGGAATCTGCTAACAATGTCTAGTTCGGCTCCCCATCTCCTCTAAGGGCTCTCAGCTTTCCTAAGAAGTCAGGGGGCAATGACAACCTGTGTGGTGATTGAAGCAGAGTGATACCAGGTGGCAAAGAGTGATACCAGGAGGCAATACATACAGAAGCAAGTTGTTTATGTGGTTCCACATGCACAGTATATACTCACTGTTTGCATAATATTGCTTTGGTTATATAAGGGTATGAGAATATATAAAGGGGAAAGAACTTGAAATAAACAGACTCCACATTGCCACCAAGGATGGAGGATTTCCATCATCCTTGAGAGTCTTACCTTATCACTCCTCCACTAAGATAGTTTATTTTAACCACCCCAGCATGGGGGCTCTAGAAAGCATGATACATTTTGTCACCCCAACTTGGGGGCTCTAGAAAGCAGGACACAACATATAGTGATGAATTCTGAATCAAGAAGTGTTAAGAACCATGCCTAGATGTGAAGGGGCAGATCGATTCTCTGAAAGCCCCCACAGGTATAAATCAAAACACACCTAAAGGAATTGCAAATCAGCCTTTACTGACACTGATGTTGCTTGTGAATTGGGAATGAAATAAATTGGAGGCAAGAGGGAAGAGGAGAGAGGTCAGAGAATGCAACTGCCTCTCAGTCTCCTTGTGTTGTTATCATCCTCTCACCTGAAGGGATCTATTCTACTAGATAGAATTAGATCCCCAGCAGCCACTAGCAGGTGGCTCTCATAACACCCAGCAGCCACTAGCAGGAGGATTCTGTAACAAATGGCGCCCAATGTGGGGCATAAGACGCACAAGAAACAAAGAAGCATCAGCGCTCGAGAGCTGTTCTTGAGTACGATCCTCCCAGGAGAGTTCTTTCGGTAACCCATGGGGAAGGAAAAGGAGAAAAAGTCCAGTAAGACTTTTTCTACTCAGGGTAATTAAAATGAGCCAACACAACAGAGGGCTGATCTAAAAGACTGATGAGGGACTTAAGAAAAATGCTGCTCTGACTACAATCCTTCTTCTCTATTTGTCAGAAAGTTTGCTTCCATGATGGACTATTATGATGTTAGGGTAAATTACATCTCACAAGATTCAATACCTGCTATAGCATCTCACCTTGCAACCATCAGAGGACTAGGATAGAAAAGACTTGGAGAGTGCTATTTGTATTCCTTATCATGCAAATTTAAGTAACAGCCAACACACAAACCTATTGATCATGCTGTTGGAGGAAAAATAATTGTGTTCCCACAAAATAAAAACCGGGGAATTGTTAAGGACCATGCCTAAGTGTGAAGGGGCAGATTGATCCTCTGAAAATCCCCACAGCTGTGATTTATAATACACTTGAAGGAACTGCAAATCAGCTTTTATATTGCTTGTGAATTGGGAATGAAATAAATTGGAGAATAGAGGGTAGAAGAGAGAGGTCAAAGAACACAATTGCCTCTCAGTCTCCTTGTGTTGTTATCATCCTCTCACATGGAGGTATCTATGCTGCTGGTCAGAATTAGATCCCCAGCAGTCACTAGCAGGTGGCTCCCCTAACAAAGACCTGAGTTTAAATCTTACTTCAGATATGTATTAGCTGAATAACCCTAGGACAGAAACTCAATGTTTGTCCTAGTGATTTTCTGTATAATAGGGGTGATAATATTACCTACTTGACAGGGTTATTGAAAGGATCCAATGAGCCAATATAGGTAAGATGTAAGGTACAATATAAATGCTAGCTAAGACATAAGCCAGAGCCAGTTGTACTGAATAACAAAAAGATGAAGATATAACTTTGCATTACAGGGGTCCTATCCTGGATGTCTATGGAAATTCCTACCAGAGTCAAAGTGATCATTGTTCATTCCAAGAATGGCTGATCTTCCAGCTATTAGCCACTTATCACATGGCACAAGCACATGCTTCTTCCTTGGGATAAGTTGGCCAGGGCCTATACTTTTCTGCCAAAGTCTCTAAGGATACAAGTTTGCTTATCTGCCTCCAAGAGATATCAGAGCTGGCCTGGAATGGAAGGCTGGACTTATAGCCTGCAGTTAATCAATGCCTTTCAGCAGATTGTTTCCATTCTCCTAACAGCTGTCTCTGCTTACAGAGGCTAGTCCATAATTAAAGTGCACTTTCATTCTTTCAACAGATGATTTTTCCAATAATGTACATGTCCCTATAGAATGATAGCTATTAGCGACTTAGGTAGCACTTTAAAGTTAGCAAAGCTCTTCATAAATATTATTTCATTTGATCATCATAACAATTTTGGGAGAATGCAATGTTTTTATAAATGAGGAAACCAAATCCAGGGTCACATCTGAGCACCTAAGCTCTGGAAACTGGATTTGAATTCAGATCTTCCTGACTCCAGGTCTAACACTCTTATCTGCTGCACTTTCTAGCTAAATAGCCTCAGAATGTTACATTGGAAAGCATATTGCTCTTGGAATTAGAAGAACTGAGTTCTAGTTGCGACATTTTAAAAATCTGAGGGACATAATTTCTGGATAATTCATCACTTTGTTAATTATGTCAGCATATCACCAATAAAATAGGTCAGTGATACTTTCAAATACCAAAGATGAAACATGGCAGTAGGCTCACAGTTTATATGCCCTTGGAAGAGTTGGTGTTTTTGAGGGTGACGATCAACTATGATTGGTTAACAAATAATAAGAGAATGAATATTACAATGAGAGAATATTACTAATGAGGAACTAAGGGAATTTAAATTTGATTGTGTCATTTATTTCTAAATTGCCCAGCCTTGAACAATCTAATCAAAAAATTTATTCTCTTCCATACCCATGTAAAGCTTTATGGGATCCCCCAGATTAAATCCCTGGTAAAGTTGGATGGGGTCTGAACAAGTGTGAAGTTCATTCAGTCTCATTATTAGCAATATCCTTCAGAGGCTGAAAAGGCTTCTAAAAAAATCCTGGTCTTAATTAAATAATTGATTATTAATATGATCATTAATAATGATATCAAGAATGAATATGGATCAAAGCATAGCATTTTCACCTTTTTTTTGTTATTGTTTGTTTGCTTTTTTCCTCATTTTTTTTCTTTCATCTTGTATAGCACAACAAATATGGAAATATGATTAGAAGAATTGCACATATTTAACCTATATTTGAAATGATTGGTGTCTATGGGAGGGGGTGGGGAGTAGGGAGGGAGAAAAAGTTGGAACACAAGATTTTGCAATGGTGAATGTTGAAAACTATCTTTGCATATATTTGGTAAATTAAAAAACATTAAAAATGGAAAAAAAGATAAATCATTTCTCTCATAGTACTATCTTTGATGCCTCCTGAGTGATTCTGGGAAAGTCAGTCTCTCTGTACCTCAGTTTCCTCATTTGTCAACTAGGGATAATTGTACTACCTGCTTCTGAGGACTGTTGTTAGAAAAACACATTGTAAATCTCAAGGCATATTAGAATGACCTATTTGTTATTTAATCAATTCATCAACAAGCATTTATTAAGTTCCTACTATGTACCAGGCATTAATTCAATGATATAAATGAAAGAACTCCTGATCTCAAAGGGCATTGTTTTTGCAAAATGAATTTGGCAGGATTTTGTTCAAGTTTCTGACACAAAGTATATGAAAGATATGCTTAAATTCACAAGAGTAATTGATTCCTAGAACAGCTAGGTGGAAATCCAAGACCATTTAGTGAAATTCCAAACCCCTTTGTTTTACTGATTATGAAACTGAGGCCCAGAGAGGCACAATCACTTGTAGAAGGTGACAAGATACTTCCATATGCTCTCCCTGATTTCCTTGTCAACTTACCCTACATATTTCCTCCATTTCTTTTGCTTTTTGTCTTTTTCCTAGTACCATGACTTATACTTAGGTGTTTGATAAACATTTGTTGAGATGAATTGCATTCTATGGCATTAAAAAGATTAGGGATTTAGGAAGCTTCTTTTCTTACCCTTTTATTTGTCAACTGGACTTAGCTACCTGGATCCTAAAACTGACTGATGTAATGCTGTCACCTCAGGTTTCTTGTCTCCTAGCAGCTCTTGGCTCTTATATTCTGAGAGGGAGATGTATCAGGGAAAAACTCAGCATCTGAGGTGAGGAAGCAATATATTTTCTTCCTAACCCTGAAAAACAAAAATGTTGCTTTGCAGTAATTAACATTTCAGAGGAAGAAATTCATTTTTCTTGGCATATCTAGAACTCAGCTAGAAGTACATCAAATAATTTGACAAAGAAGAGAAGGCCATGACCTCATGACATATAAAAGATTTTTAATCGATATTAATATTTCTACAAATTAATTGATCTTACTGATTTTCAGCTAAATAAGTGATATTAACAAGTTTACAACTCTTTAGTTGTCTTTAGTATAGAAAAATGACTATATTGACTCATTGGCAGCTTAAGATATTTAAGTTATTCCTTTACTACCAATGATAGATTTGACAACCCAGAGATGTCAGACTCTTGGCCTGCAAAACTCTGATTAAAACATAATTGGGAATGTTTTAAAAAATAAATAAAAATACAATATGACAGTGTCACTTTGTGGCTTTTTAAGTCAATATGAACCTGCAGGGATCTGTTTTTATTTGAGTTTGACAGCAGTGTGTCAAACCACCTATAATCAAGGGTACATGTTTTTAAAATAGCTTCCTGGTTTTTCTTTTGTTGACTCTGAGACAAATCAGATCAAGATTTACATGGCCTATGAACTTAATCTCATCAACACTGTACTTTAATCAGAACCCCCTTGAATCACAGAATTGGGAGGTAATATAGACCAGGAATCTATTTGTTCAAACTTTGTTCAAATTCGGCTTTTAATGCTTACTAGCATTAGTAAAGCAAATGCCTTCACTTTTTTAACCCAGTTTCTACATCTATAAACAGTATATAATAACACTTACCTCATAAGATAGTTGTGAAGATCAAGAGACTACGCAAAGCATTTTGCAAACCTTAAGGCATTATATAAATATAATTTATTATTATTATCATTGTCTTTATCATGATAATTATGATAATGGGGATGATGGCATAATTTTTAAAGATCATGCAATCCCAACCCCTTTTTTAGTCAGTGAGAAAACTATGGCCCAGAAAAATCAAGTAATTTAACAAAGATCATAGGGCAAGTTAGTGGCAGAGCTGATAGGAATCATATCTCGCAACCCCAATCTTGTGATCCCAAACAGCCAACCATCTGAACACCAAAGTCTAGCCTGCATGGATGTCTTACTATTTATCATACTGCTGCCCTCTTCTCCCCATCAAGAATAATAACTCTCTGGACTCCAGTCTCCAGAAATCTTTCAGCTCCCTAAACCCAGAGATTAATTCACTCTTTTTCACCATTCCATGCTGGACCAGAACTGTTCTGATGAACAAGTAAGTGAAAATTCATGTCACTCCACTATATGTAGCCAGACACAAATCATGGTTCATATTCTATAAAGCTTTTAAAGTGAGTACGAGGTCCTATTCAAAGCAGGCCTCTTCCATCTGCCTTCCTACCATACCAAAACTCCTCCCCTCCTTTCTACCTATAGCTCTAGTTCTAGGAACAATAATCCAATCAATACCATCACTGCCACTGGAGGGCCTGCCTTGAGAACAGGGATTATATCACTTGTTTTGTTTGTATCCCCAGTGTTTAGCCCTTTTCCTGGTACATAATATTAATTAACAATGACCATTTATATAGTTGTTTAAGGTTTATAAAGTACTTTATATAATATCTAATTTTATCCCTACCACATTGCTGGGAGGAGAGTACTATAGGTTCATACAGGTAGTAAGTGTCCATGTTTTAATTCAGATCTTCCTTATTCCACATCCAACACATATAAGCCATAGTACTACTTAGTTGTACTGTAAATACTTAATAAATGCTTGTTGATTGATTAATTAATTGATCTTTTATTTATTCGATGTTGCATCACTTTTATGGCTTTTACTCCATCATCAAATTCTTGTAAATATTTAATAATAATAACCCACATTTATGCAATGACTTTATACCTTATAAACTCAAAAGAACCCTATGAGGTCAATAGGGTGAATATTATCTCCATTTTATAGATGAATGAATTAAAATTCAGAAAGTTTACCACAGGCTTTCCCCTATGTTTGAAATACTCTCCCTCCTTGTTTCTGCTTCTTAGAATCCTATCTCCATACAACAGTTAGTTCAAGGGCCATCTTTTCCTTGAGGCCTTTTCTGATCCTTCCAATTTCTAATTTTCTTTCGACTATCACTAAAATTACTTTGTATTTATTTGGTTTCTATAGTGGATTTGTGTCTATGTATATGTTATATCTACATACATATTATTTCCCTCCAAGGATAATGTAGGTCCTTGAGGGCAGAAACTGTTTTCTTTTCTTTTTATCTCCAGTCTTCAATACAGTGAAGCCAACTGGTCCATAAAATTGCTGATAAACAAGTAAAGTCCAGTGACTAATCAATCTATGTTGAAAATATCTGGGCTCTAAATCACTATTGACCAGAGAAATGCAAATCAAGACAACTCTGAGGTACCACTACATACCTCTTATATTGGCTGATGACAAGAAAAGATAATGAGGAATGTTGGAGGGGATGTGGGGAAACTGGGACACAAATATATTGTTGGTGGAGTTGTGAACTGATTCAACTGCTCTAGAGAGCAATTTGGAATTATTCCCAAAGGGCTATCAAACTGTACATACTCTTTGATCCACTCAGTGCTTCTGTTGAGCTTATATCCCAAAGAGATCATAAAAGAGGGAAAAGGACCCACATGTGCAAAAAATGTTTGTGGCAGCCCTTTTTATAGTGGCAAGAAAGTGGAAACTGAGTCCGTGCTCATCAATTGGAGAATGGCTGAATAAGTTATGGTATATGAATGTTATGGATTATTATTGTTCTATAAAAAATGACCAACAGGATGATTTCAGAAAGGCCTGGTGAGTTATATGAACTGATGCTAAGTGAAATGAGAAGAACCAGGAGACCATTATACATGGCAACAATAAGATTATACAATAATCAGTTCTGATAGACATGGCTCTTTTCAGCAATGAGATGATTGAATCCAGTTCCAGTGGTTTTGTGATGAAGAGAGCCATCTACACCCAGAGAGAGAACTGTGGGAATTGAGGGTGGATCACAACACAGCATTTTCATTCTTTTTTGTCGTTGTTTGCTTGCATTTTGTTTTCTTTCTCATTTTTTTCCTTTTTGATCTGATTTTTCTTGTGCAGCAAGAGAATTGTATAAATATGTATAGAAGAATTGCACATGTTTAATATATGGATTACTTGCCATCTAGGGGAGGAGTGAGGGGATTGGGGGGAAAATTGTGGAATACAAGGTTTTACAAGGGTCAATGTTGAAAAATTATCCAGGTATATGTTTTGAAAATAAAAAGTTTTAATAAAAAAAAGAGAGAGAGAATACCTGGAAGAGGTAATTTCCTGTTGGAAACTTATACAGCTTATTAGAAGAAATGATCCTTATCAAGGGACTTGAGGAAGTCTTTGAAGGATGATTAATAATTGTGCTTGAGTAGATCATTGTGCCCTCTAGTGGTCACTAGGCAAGAGGGAAAACAAGCATTAGAAGATATAAAAAAGAAAACTTTTTTTTTTTTTTTTTTGGAAAGTCAAATGGAAAAGAGCTTTATTATAGAAACAGATTTTTAAAAGAGCAAGTCAATCAAATCCCCAAGGTTCCAGGACAATAGAGTTCTGGAGAAGAGGGTTACCAAAGTTCAAAGCAAAATGGTCTTTCACTCAAGAACTAACTTTCATCTTGGAAAAGTACAGAAAGTTCAGGTCACCATCCTAAGAAAGTTCTGCATGGTTCTAATTATTGGTAAGAAAATTTTATTTTATTTATTTATTTTATTTTATTCTTTTAATTATTTATTTGTTTTGTTTTTATTGTTATTTATTTTTATTTGTTTATCTAATTTATTTATTCTATTCCCTTTATATTGAGGGAATAGTTACTTCCTAACTCCCGCTCACTGGTTCTCATTCTGTCATTTAGAATTGTACAAAATAAGACCAATTCCTCTTTTGTTTAGGGCAGCCTTTCAAAGATTTAACTATTCCTATTGCCTACTAAATCTTCCCTGCTTCAGATTAAATATCACCAGGTCTTTTTAATAGTACTTCAGAAGCTAGTATGTATACCTTTCATACTCTTCTCTAGATACATTCCACTTTGTCAACATTTTCCTTAATGTTTCCTTACAATTTCCTTAAATTTTGGCTTTCAGACCTGAATTCACTACTCTAAATGTAGTCTGAGTGTTGAAAAGCAAAATGGGACTATGATTTGCCATTTTCTAGACGTTATATGGCAATTAAAGCCATCTAGTATTGCAACAAATTTTTTGGGAAGACATATCAAATTTTTGGCTCATGTTGACCTTAAAGTTAATTAATAATGGTTGGGGGAAGGGAGGGATGTGTAGGAAGGAAAGAAATCTGATCAGCAAATCAGTGATAGGGAGGATATTATATAGCATAAAAGCACTAACTGAGATGCTGGCAGCATTTCAAGGCTCAAAAAACTATTAAGATTGCAAAAAATTGATGGTGATTTGATCTATGACTCAAGGTAGCTCATTCCTCCATTGATTGGGTGAGTGCTCTTAGTGGTCATCCATATTTCCCAAATCCCAGGCATAGGGCACTCATGCTGAAAGTCAAAGAATCAGAATCACAAGATCCGTAAAATTTCTAAGAAATCCTCGAGTTCAGTTTCCTCATTTTACAGATAAAGAAATCAAAAAAATTGAAATGACATGCTGCAGCCTTGCCTTAAGCAAGATCAGATCAGAGACTCTATTTTAATAAAAACATTTTCAGAAATGCTATCTCTTCTCTTTTCATAAGTGGAAGCCAAGAACACCCCCTATTAATTATGCTTTAGGCAATATTCTTCTAATTTACTTCATGTGCTATTCTACTGCATCACAAAATAAAACTACTACTACTTAGATTTGTATTTACTGACATAGCAATATCCAAGGTTCTCATTGCCCTTGGCATAGATCCTTGAATGGGAATAGAAACACTGTATAGGAAGAATAGAAGGCAACATAGTAAGAAATAGTGGCACATAGCCCATATCCTGGAAGTCTTTGCTTTTGGATGGTGAACAAAAAGTAGGGAGAAAAATGCAGTAGTTGTTTTTCCTTAGCTTGCTGAAAAACTATTTATCTTTATGAATGTTATGCGATATGGTGCACAGTATTCTGGACTTGGATTTAAGAAGATATGATTCAAATCCTGTCTCCAGATGCTTCCTAGCCAGGGGAAAGTCACTTAATGTACTGGAGAAGGAAATGGCAAACCATCCCAATATTTTTATCAAGAAAACCCCATACATGGTCATGGAAAGGTGGACATGATTGAATGACTGAACAAAGTTTTAAACCTAAATCTGATTTTATGACATAGAACATGAAACACCCAGGTTAAGTAACCATAAGGATGATATGCCCTTAAATGTTCTTCCTTGGGGAAAAAGAAAAGTTGCCTGGCAATTAAATATAAATAAATGAGTATATCAAATAAATAGATTTAGGAAGTATTTTTCTAGACCCAAGAGAAAAACAAATGTAGTTCAGTGGCTCCATTTTAGCCAAAAGAAACAAGTAATTAACAATCATCAACTGACAAGTGCCAAGCCCTATGCCAGGTACTGAATATCAAAAGAAACATAAAATAGTTTTTGTCCTCAAGATTCTTGTATGGGGAGAGGAAATGATATATAGAGTAAATGAGGGAAAAGGAAGGACCCTAACAACTGGGAAAATCAGAAAGGGTCTTATTTAGAAAGTGGCATTTGAGTTTTGAAGTAACTCAAAGAGAATTAAGAAGGATTTCTCAGAAGCAGGGATGAAGAAGGAGTGCA
Source organism: Antechinus flavipes (assembly GCF_016432865.1). NCBI lineage: Eukaryota > Metazoa > Chordata > Mammalia > Dasyuromorphia > Dasyuridae > Antechinus > Antechinus flavipes. Next base: position 365,253,268 of record NC_067401.1, read on the forward strand.
TTTATTCAAAACATAGGGGATTGCCATACGCAAAGTGCAGAGATAAGAGATGGGATGTTTGAGGAACAATAAGAAATAAAATTTTACTGACCCATAGAATTTGGGAATAATACATAATTTTGGAATTGTAAATTGGCACCAGTTATGAAATACTTTGAAAGCTAAATTGAGACCTTATAATTAATCCTAGAAGTAATAGAGAGTCATTGGAATTTATTTTAAATGGAGAAATGACATCAGATTTACAATTTTGGAAAATCATTTTAGTGGCTTTACGAAAGATTAATTTGAAGAGAAGAGAGACTTGAGACAAAGAGACAAAATAAGACAAGAGTCATTTCAATGGAAAGGAGATAAGCATAAGAGATGCTACAGAAAAAGAAAAAACAAGCAACAAAATTTAACAGCTAAAGGGATATTGGATGAAGAAGAGTTAGGGGTCAAAGATAAACCAAGGCAGAAATCAGAGTGACTGGAAATTTGGTGGCATCCTCAACAAAAAATAGAAAATTGAAGGAGATGATAAAAGAGATGGGGCTGTACCAATATGTGGAAAAAGTAATATCTGAGAAACCAGAAAAGGGGAGAAAAGTAGAAAAGAGGCAGATTATGGAGCACTAAAAAGTGGAACAATGGCTAGAGTGCTGGCCCTGAAGGCAGGAAGACAAGTTTGAATCTGGCCTCAGAAACTTACTAGCTATGTGACCCTGGGCAAGTCACTTAACCCTGTATGCCTCAATTTCTTCATCTGTAAAATCAGCTGAAAAAAGAAATGGCAAACCATTCTTTCACAATAAAACCCCAAAAAGAGTCATACATGACGTACCAGCAACTGAACAACAATAAAAATAACTGAGAGGATCAGTAAGGGGCCTTATCTGTGCTGGGAAGGAAGCCAGGGTTTCTAAAAGATAGAAATGAGAAGTCCAGACATGAGGGAAAACACTTGGGCAAGAAAAAGTGCATGGAATTTGGTTAATTATCAGGTTCACCAGGGGTCTACTGGAGCAAGTTCAAAAGACAAGTTCCAAAGAGAGTTAATTGCTAAATTTTTCAGTTTGAGTATTTATAGCTCAGAAATCAGCACAAATGATAAATTATGACTTGATTTGTTGTTTTATTCAATTGTCTAGGTTCTTAAACAATTAACCAGGTCACCTCTGCCTATGGCAGATATGGTATATGTTTACATAAGTATATATTTGCTTATGTGATTTCTTTCATAAACATTATATTTGTGTGTGGATTTTAAAACCATAACTGTTTATATAAAATAAAGGTAGATGTAGAATGAAATAATGCTAATTTTCTTATAGTATTTATTCAAAATGTAGTCATGGCAATTTGGTCTAAGTGGAAAGAACTCTACCCAGTCTGATTGAGAGTATGTTCAAAACTGTAGGTATATGTCTTTACATATGTGTGAACACTGTGTTATTAACATAGTATTAATGTATTCATTTATAGAACATATTCAAAACTTTTTATTCAAACTTATGAGTCAAATTCAAACTTTTCTATGTGTAGCAAAATGTTAAATAATTAAAATATGGAGAAAACAGGTACAATTAAACACTGAAAGAATTTCACTTACTAAGAAACTAATATACATTAACTAGGGCTCCATTTAGCACTGAAATATTTATTAATATGTTTATTGAATTATTTATTCCCTTGTTTTATTCATCACTTAACATCTCAGCACTTTGGAGTTTACCTTCTTAGAGTAGATCAGAAACTAATATGAGACAGGGTTCTATTTTAAAGACTTTTACTATCTTGAATAAATCTTTTTTTGCTAAGATAAAATATAATTTTTATTGAAATGTTTTTAAAAATGATAAACTGCCTAGGTAAGATAGTAGCACTAATATAACAATGATGATAATGATGATGACAATAATGATAAAGATTAACATTATGTTGTCTAGAATAACCAGCATTTATAAAATCTAATACTGTGTAAAGTGCCATATACATAAATAGTTCTAGCATTTTGTTCAGTTGTTTTTCAGTTGTGTCCAAGTCTTCATGACTCCATTTGGTGTTTTCTTGGCAAAGATACCGGAGTGCTCCGCTATTCTTTCTCAACTCACTTTACAGATGAAGAAACAGAGGCAAACAGAGTTAATTAAGTAACTTGCTCAGAGTTAATTATTTGCTCAGGGCCACACAACTGCTAAGTTTCTAAAGCCAGATTTGAACTCAGGAAGATGAGTCTTCCTGATTCCAAGACTAGTCACTAGTCTAGCACTCCTAGCTGCTCCTGGTTCTAGCATAAGGATGGTTTGTTTCTTAAGGATTCTTCAGACATCTTTATCCTTTTCCTCACCCCCCAATGCCTTGAAAAGTCTTCCAATAATTGTTGAATTAATTTGAAATGATGTTGATGACAATAATGAACAAATTATTATAGAACTGGAAAAAACAGATTATATTATTAATTAAATGAATCCAAAATAATGAAATTTTAAAGGCTATTTGTGATGTCAGATATATCAGATATAGTTCTCTCATTCCTACCAAAAAATAATAGGATCCAGAACTAGCAGAGACCTCAGATATCATTTACTAACCTGACATTTTCTCTGTCAGTAAACTGAAGATAAAATTGTTTAAAGGGATTACCTGTGTCACACAAATAATATAAAGAACAGGGTTTTAAATATATGTCTTTCAACTCTAAATCCAGTGCTCTTTCTACTCTATATCTAGAATTCTTACTGATTATACCTTATAATTAGTTATAATCATTGTAATATAGCCTGCCCAAATTTGTTACTGCCCTCCCTAATAGGGTATCTTATTTGTAATGCAATGGTGATGAGTAAATGATTTTCTGTCCTTGAGGTTGGAGTATAGAGAGCATGGGACTTTGGCACAGAGAATTAACTCAATTATATATATCTGTGCCATTTTATTCTTCTTTTATTTATGAGGATTAATGGTTACTTGTAAAGCTGCTTCAGAGCTTCCTTTCTCAAAATTCTAGCTCCAGAATGACATATCCAGATAGCTTAAAAACCACAGCATCATGCTTTTTAAATTACAAAACACAACATCATCATATTTGACCCAATTGCAATTATACAATTGCTGATTCAGTACTTCACCTTTATTTTGACGTTCATTTATAGGAAAAGCAGTCTTCATTGCTGCCTTCACATATTTCTGTCATAGAATCATATTTTAACCACTTGTATTTTTAGTCTCCATTAGATATAATCTAGCTAATGTTAGCTGTGTAGTTAAAATAATAGATGCACATTTATTAAGTGCTTGCTACATGCCAGACACTGTGCTAAGCACATAATACAAATAAAGGCCAATAAGATAATCCCTGTTCTTCAGATGCTTACATTACTATAGGGGAAGACAGCACACATGAAGGAGTATAGAGTATATGATAGAGTAAGGGAGCATTGCAAAGAGACTCTAGAAAGTGGTGTGAAGAGCTTGTTCTTGTCAAAGTAAGGCAAAAGGTTTATCTATCAACGCCTGGGGAAGAAGGGTAGAATTCAAGTTTTTGGTGGAGTATACAAGATTGGAAAGGGTAACTTGAGAATTTATATACGTTTCTGTGTTTTTGATATAATCTCTATTGCTTAAAGATGTTTTTCTCTTTAAATGTCTTTAAACTTTGTGTGCTCTTTCTCTCTGTGTATGTATATATATATACAAAGTTTAAAGTATATGTATACAGAGAGAGAGAGAGAACATTATGTGTGTGTGTGTGTGTGTGTGTGTGTGTGTGTGTGTGTGTGTATAAGGGGAGAATTTAGAACCAGGTAAGATAGAGCATTACAAAATATAAAATAGATAATTTTAATTATACTAAATTTTAAAAATTGCAAACAAAACACAGAACACTGGGGAAACTTTTTCTATAGAAATTATCTCTGACAAAAGTTTTATTTCTCAAATATATCAAGAATTGGGTTAAATTAATAAGAATACAAGTCATTACCTAATTGATAAATGGTCAAAGGATTACAAACAGGCAGTTTGATAATAAAATCAAAGCTCTTTATATTCGTATGGAAAAATGCTTTTAAATCACCATTTATTAGAGAAGAACAAATTAAAACAAATCAGGGGTATCACCTTATACCTATAAGATTGGCTAACAAGACAACGAAAGATAATAATAAATGTTGCAATAGATGTGGGAAAACTGGGATGCTAATGCACTGTTGGTAGATATGTGACTTGATCCGATCATACAGTTTGGAACTATGCCCAAAGGTTAACCAAAATAAACATACCCTTTGATCCGGCAATACCACTCCTTTATCTCTAGTCCAAAAAAAATTTTAAAAAGAGGGGAGGAGGGAAGAATTTATTTATACAAAAATATTTATGGCGGCACTTTTTTGAGGTGGCAAAGAATTGGAAACTTAGGGGATGTGGATCCATTAGTTGGGGTATGGCTAAACAAATCATGGAATATGATTGTAATGGATCATTATTGTGCTATAAGAAATGACAACCAGGAAAATTCCAGAAAAACCTGGCCTTATGAACTGATACAAAGCAAAATGAGCAGATCATTGTATATAGTAATAGCAATCTGGTACAATGAAAAATTGAGAATGACTTAGCTATTCTCAGCAATACAATGATACAAGACAATCCCAAAGGTATCATGAAGAAAAATGCTATCTGCCTCCAGGGAAAGAACTAATGTTAGGTGAATATAGAATAAAGCATTTTTTATTCATTTTCTTTTTGCTGTTGTTCAAGTCTTTTTTGCATAAAATGACTAATATAGAAATGTTTTACATGATTGTACACATATAATCGGTATTAGAATGCTTATTGTCTCAGGAAAGATAGAGAGGAAGGGAAGCAGGAATGCAAAGAATTTGGAATTGAAAATTTAAAAAACATCAAATGTTTAAAATTGTTTTAACAAGAAATTGGGGGAAATTAATTATTAATATTAATTATATTGGTATTAATTATTTCATTTATTTAATAAAATAAAATTTTAACCAGTTTAAAAACCAAAAAATTCAAAAATATAAGTATTGGTACAATCACTAAGAATAGGTTTTAATTTATAGAATTTGAAAGCTGAAGGGGATTTTTGAAATCAGAGAGTCTAGCCCCATCATTTTTACAGATGAGGAAAGTGATGCAGGGTGATTAAGAGACTTGCAAGAAAGGTCATATAGGTGAATAGTAAAGCCAGGATTCAAATTTAGAGCCTCTGAGTCTAAATCCGGTGTTCTCTTGGTCAGGTGACTTACTACAAATTATAATTCACTATATACCTATACTGAAAGAAAAAAAAATTAGAAAGAAAAATAAATTTTTATCTATTTCTTTTTTCTTTTCTTTCTCCTTCCCTCCTTTCCTTCCTTGTTTCTTATTTCTTCTTTCCTTTTTTCTTCTTCTGCCAGATTTTTTATGAACTATGCAGTTTGAGGATTCTCCACAATATTAGACAATAAATGTAGAATTATTTAAATTGAAGCGCTCTGGGAAAAATCAACAAAGACCTGTATTTACAAGAACTAATATAAACAACTAGTAAAATAACTTACATTTCTTTGGTGATGTCACATTGAAATATGATATTATGTTCATTCAAAGAAAAAAATTATTCTGGTATTTCTCAGAAAAAGTAAAGAAGAAAGATATATCTATTCATAGATATAGAAAGAATTTTACAGATCATCTAATCAAGTGGTTCTCAAAGTGTATTCCAGGAATTCCTGGATATGGATGGGAAGAACAATTATTTTCATAATAGCACAGAAATAATTTATATTGATAGGCATAATCCATATAAACAAAAGCTCAATTTTTTTCAAATTTCCACATTAATCATGTTGTGAAAGAAGAATCATAACAAAAGGTAAAACCACAAGAAAAATAAAAAAGCAACAACAAAAGTGAAAATAGTATCCTTTGATCTGCATTCAGACTCCATAGTTCTTTTTCTGGATGTGGATAGTATTTTCCATCATGAGTTTTTTGGAATTATCTTAGACCATTGTATTGCTGAGGAGAGTTGTCAATCAAAGTTGATCACTGTACCATGTTGCTCTTATTGCATACAATGTCCTCCTGGTTCTGCTCATTTCTCTCAGCATCAGTTCACATAAGTCTTTCCAGGTTTTCCAGAAATCTACCTTCTTATGATTTCTTATAGCATTTCTTCATTATATTCATATACCACAATTTTTTCAGCCATTCCCAAATTGATGGGAATCTCCTTAATTTCCAGTTCTTTGCCATCACAAAAAAAAGCTCAATAATTTTTAAGGTCATAAAAGGAGTCTTGAGATTAATCAATCAATCAATAAACATATTATGTGCCAGGTACTGTGCTGGTTTTTAATTTTCAGTTTACAGTTTACAGAATTACACAATTTATAGAAAAGGAAAGTGAAGCACAGAGAGGTGGGGTAACTTTCTGATTTTAACTAGTAGCATCATTTGGGCTAGAACTTAATTCTTAGTGACTAATTCACTTCTTTTTCCATTATACTGTCTTTCCTCTAACCATAAGAAAAATGACTCCAAAAACTACATCATGATGCCTGTCATTCAAAAAAAAAGTTTCCTTGTCATTGTGTTAATCTGACTACATTTTAAAGATTAAAAATTTTTTGATAATACTTGAGAACAAAGGAAATCTAGAAATGGCCCAAAATAATGGACAATGAAGAAACTTCAAATGAAAATAAATATTTTCAAGAATCACAGAATTCACAGAACTATCAGTGGGATCTTCTAGTGGCCTTCTGAAAAGCCAAATCATATCTAGAAAAGGATCCTTCTTCACCTACATACTATTTGGTCATCCACTCTTTGTTAGAAAATTTCCAATGAGGGGGAACTCACTAAAGCCCAATGCTGCTGATTCTACTGTTAGACAGTGGAATCATTACAAAGTCTCATCTTACATAAAACTGAAATTTCTTTTCTTGTAACTCATTTAGTACTCCTAATTTTATGCTATGAGACCAAGTAGAACAAGTATAGTTCTTTTTCCATAGCCTTGAAAGCCTTTATAAAAGAATTATAAATCTATCAGAAAAAAGGAACAGTCAAATAAAATCTCCATGGCTTTTAGCACCAATCAGAGTGCCATGAAACAATAGACATTAACTAATGACATAATACTTGTTGCTATGCATCATGCCATATTACTTGAAAAATTTATTCAAAATGTATTCTTGCTTGAAAAGTAAGACTGTTAAGTGGATTAAAAACTGATGAAATTATTATAAAGAAATAGTCATACTAATGGATATCTTGTGGGGCTTTATGAAATGCTACTAAGTTTAATATTAAATTCAGTAATGCTAACAATCGATTGATCATTTATGAATTATTTATGTGGCTGTTTCTTGTGCTTATGCAATGGAGGACTGACTAAGGAAGGTCCTAGTCCTTAAAGCATGAATAATAATGCTTTGCTTGATATCAATTCACATGGAAACTTGATGAGCTTGTTTCCGAATGTATATATTGGAGGAACTTTTTTTCTTCACTGGTCCAACTTATGAGCAGATATTTTGATTGTTCGGGGCTTACTGTTGGTAGCTAAAGTGAAAGAAGAATCCTCAGTCTCTAGTAGTTTTTGAGTAAGTAGGAAGAAACGTTATGAGTAGTCAATCAGGGGAGACCCCTCACCCAGATAGCATATATCTCTGAGTACATGGATAATAATAATAGCTAGCATTTATATTGCATTTACTATGTGTTAGTTACTATGCTAAATGATTTACAATTACTATCCCATTTGATCCTTATAACAACTCTGGGAGGTAGGTGCTATTATTTTTCCCATTTTTAAAAATGAAAAAACTGAGGGAAATAGATGTTTAGTTACTTGTCCAATTTCATACTGCTAGTATGTCTCTGAGACTGGATTTGAATTCAGGTCTTCCTGATCCTTAGATCAGCACACTATCCAATGAACCACCCAATTGCCTAGATGAAGCTATTGTTTTTCTTAATATATTATATTTATTCTTTCTTGATCTTAAGTGATTGAGTACCTGAGACAAAATAAAGCAAGCTATTACCTTGTGAGCTTTCATTGCTTGGAAGAGTCACTAGAAACACTAACTGGAGTCCATGAGAGATTCTGCAAATAGTAAAGGCCAATAAGGAACCAACCCTGATTGAGTTGGCTGAGAGCTCATATACCCCAGTTGGGGTTATGATTAGATGGCAACTGAAGCTTCCCCAATACAAAAGCAATAAAGAAAAGAAAAAAGTAAAGAAAATTAATCTTCCTAACTTAGAAACAAAACTTTTCTGATCACATGGAACTTCTCGAAGAACTGTAGGGCCTGAGGTCCGCTAGCAGTTGTCCCCCCATCCTCAGTTGAGAAACTAAATGAAAGTACAAAATGAAAAATGATTTTTCATAGTGGTAAAATATTCTAGATGCTCCTTTTTGAGGATGACATTGTACTAACTGCATAAAGACTCAGAATTGTAAAAAATTTCCTAAAAGAGATCCATAACTACTCAAAAGAGTAGAGTTTAATTATCCACATAAAAGAAAACAAAAAGCAAGAGGATAAAGAAGGTCTGCTCCATGATATGTAGTTAGATCACCTACAAAGTTCATCTACCAGTATAAATATCTTAGACATTGAAAATATAAAATTATCTAAGTCCAGAATTAGATAGGAGGAAGAAAGAAGATTGGATGGAATGATTTTAGGAATTGCAAAATTCTATTAATAATACCCAGCATTTCTATGAGTAAAGTTCCCCCTTCTCTTTTTTTTTTTTTGTAATACTAATAAACTCATCCAAGTTCATTTAATTTGGAAGTTCCATCCAAAAAATTCTTAGTAACAGCAGTATAGGCAGAGTCCAAATCTCTTGCTTTGTTATAGTCTGACTGACTTTAATTCTTCAGTTGCAAGAAAATTTGTGTTGTGATCCTCTTCCACATCAAGAGGCAAGCTAGTGAGGAAAATTCACTATAGGAGACCAGGATATCAATAATTAAACTAAAAGAACTCTTGATTTCTTTTGTTTTAAATAATAGTTTTTTATTTTCAAAATAAATGCAAAGATAGTTTTTAGCATTCACTTTTGCAAAACCTTGTGTTCCAAATTTTTTCTCCCTCCTTTCTCTCCACATCATCCCCTAGATAGAAAGTAATCCTATGTATGTTAAACATGTTCAATTCTTCTATATATATTTCCATGATTATCATGCTGCACAAGAAAAATCAGATAAAAAAGAAAAATAATTAGAAAAAACAAAAAGCAAGCAAACAACTTGCTATGTTGTGGTCTACATTCAGTTCCCACTGTCCTCTCTCTGGATGCAGATGGCTCTCTCCATCACAAGACCATTGAAATTGGCTTGAATCACATTATTGTTGAAAAGGGCCACTTCCATCAGAACTGACCATCACAAAATCTTGTTATTGCTATGTACAATGTTCTTTTAGTTCTATTCACTTCACTTAGCATCAGTTTATGTAAGTCTCTCCAGGTTTTTCTAAAAATTGACCACTCTTCTAAATGTCCTTATTTCTTTTATATAGGTATTAATATCTTGCCAGTTGTCCAGGCTCCCAACCTTGTTGTCATTTCTGATGTCTCACTCTCACCTTGCATATCTAATCACTTTCCAAATATTTTAACTTCTACTTCTACTACATGTCTCAAATTTGTCCCTCTTTCTCCATTCATCTAGCCGTTATATCACTTCAGGTTCTCATTACCTCTTCCCTGGATTATTTCAATGGTCTACTAAATGAAAGCTCTCTTTACCCTACTTCAAGTTTTGGATATCCATTGAATTATAAATATAAAAGGATGAATGGTGGTGCTGATGCAGTTAGTGGCAGTGCAGAGTGTTGAGGTGTAAGAATCCCCTTCTGGTCTGTGCAGTTCAATGTGAAAGAATTCACAAACTTAAAAATTTTGACTGGCAAAAGGGAAGTTTATTGTTGGCACTGCAGAAGCCAGCTTTGCTAGGAAGACAGAATTCTAAGTGACAAGGTCCTGGCAAAGAAATAATAAAAGGTTTTCACTGAGAAAAGGGTCTCTTCTCAGCAGGCAGGAATCCTGGCAGGCAGATATGCTAAGGAGAGACAGTCTTTGACAAGGCATAATCCTGCTTCAAATATTCTGCAAGAAAATGAATTTAAAATTGCCTTTTTATATACCAAATCTGAGATTGGGGTTTTGATTTAATGAGATTCCTTTGATATCACTGCCTCTAGGTCTAGATTTCCAATTGAATGAAATCACTTAAGTTCCAGTTACTAGGAGTAGTCCTGGACTAATTTTCAGCTCAATAGAGGGTACAGCTAGTCACAACCAAGATAACAATTTTATCTTGGATCCCTGAGGCAGGCCTCTCCCCGAGGAGAGTTTCTCAGAGTTCACCTCCATGGCTTCCTCCCCATAGTCAGTAAGGACTGTTTCAGGGTTTCCCCTGGATGTGCCACAGATAGAAATAATGAAATCAGAAGAAGGAAAAAGTTAAAGAGAAAAATTTATAAACTCTTTCTTGAGCATATTGCTTTTGATGTACTAATGAGACAATAAGGCAGAGATTTCAAATAGACAACTGGAGATCCAAGTCTAAGAAAGGCTCAGAGAAAAAAAGGCCAGAATTGAAGATAATGGTTTGGAAATCATCTGCATAAAAATTAAAGGGATAGCTATGTTTACCAAGGGAAAAAATGTAAATTGAGAAAAGAGAAGATCAAAGAATAAATCCTTAAGGAATAATCTGAAGAATCAGGAAGAGTCTGAGATGGCAGACACCTTTCTAATGGAGACAAAGAACTTGTTTTAAATGTCAGAAAAGAATTAAGAGAGTATGCTATCTCTGACTCATGGGAGGAGAACATAATCAGAAGTAGAGTTTGGTCAATTATCCCAAAAGCTGCAGAGAAATCTATTTGATAGAGAATGGGAAAAAAAAAAAAAAACCAACAACAATGTATTGGTGACTGGGAAGTCATTGAAGGCCTTTGACAAGAAAAAGTTTCATCAGAATCGTGACAGATCTCAGAGAATTAAAGGTAAGAAAGAGCCAGCAGAGTATTGAATTGAATTGAAGTTAACTTAGAGGGAATAAAAGTTCTTGATAGAAGTAGAAGGGAACAAGATCAAAAGCTCGCTGTTCAAGAGAACTGGAAACACCTAATCCTCTATGACTGGGAAAAAAAAGTAAAAGGTAAGTGATAGTTTTGAAAAAAAGAAAAGAAGGGGCAGCTAGATGATACAGTGGATAGGGCACTGACTGTGAAGTCAGAAAGGTCCAAGTTCAAATTTGGTCTCATCCATTTAATACTTAACTAACTGGGAAAATCATTTAACCCCAACTAGCTAAATTGTCTTCCAAAAAAAAAAAAAATCATGAAAATGAAAAAAAGAGGCAAAAGACTGAGGAAGTATATACTGAATGGTGTTTAACCATATTTTAATTATATTAAAAATCAACTCAAAAAGTGCCACTCCCTTTGGAATAGTTGGCCAAATTTTTCACTGTACCAGGGATCTAGGGATAACTGAGGATTGTGGCTTCTAACACTGTCATTCCTGAATTCCCATTTGCTGTGTGCTATCTAATAGCAACCAACCAGTAGGATTCTTGGCTTCTAGAAGAAGGTATTGAGAAGGTATAGCATTAGCAACAGTTAGAAAATATTTCTCCCTCACCCCAAACTGGTGGCATATTTTTTCCCTATATAGCCAAAGTTTCTGGGAAAGAATGGGCTCAAACTTCAAGAATAATAGGAATGATGCAAATATTGAAAGAATATATGTGACAAAGTGTTAGGATTTTTACAAAGTGATAAGTCAGTTATCTAATTTTAGCATCGTGCTTAGCAGTTCTCTAGTTCAGAGTTCACATCTTTTACACCTTTAAGAGTTCACACATTAGTTCACACATTAGCATTCAAGATTTACAGTCGAGAGATTCACAAGTCATGAACCCACAATCCCACTCCCTCAGAGGAGGAGTCAACCTTTGAGTTCACACCTCTAAAAGAGCATATAAAAGGACAAGCACTAGAGACTTTGAGAGATGGAGAAAGCATGAGTCAGTTGGGGAGACTGAGAGCTAGAATTCAGAGAGAGCTGGAGGCTGAAGCTGGCAGAGGCAAAGGACTAGCAACAAGAACTCTGAACCAAGGAAAGCTAACTGGCCTATTTTGGAAGAGACAATAAAGGACTGGACTTTAATTCCTGGTTGCATTGGGGGTGATTATTACTTGGAACTGAAACTAAGGCTGCCTCCAGAAGCTCCCCAAGAAACATGAACCCAGAGAATGATTATATTTTTAGAAAAGAAGAACACTACATTTTGACACCCAAACAACAAAGAGGTACTTCCAAACTCCTAACAGGAAGATCTTTTCTCTTGTTTTGGAATCCTCATGAGTTTCTCCTTAGATATAGCACCCTTTCAGAGTCCCTAATTCCTGAAGCCACCACCATCCTTAGGGATGGGTATGGGAAAGAGTTTTTTTAATCACTTCTGTTTGCAGCAAAGTATGGGAAAGGAAAAGTATTAAATTGACTACCAAAATGAAAGTCTACAGAGCTGTTGTGCTGACCTCATTGTTGTATACCTGTGAAACCTAGGCAATGTACCAGCACTATTCCAGGAAATTGAATTGCTTCCATTTGAATTGTCTTAGGAAGATTGTCAAGATCCCCTCAGAGGATAAGATACCAAACACTGAGTTCCTTTTTTGAACTAAACTCTATTGGATAGAACACAATTTCACTAGACTGGCCACATTGTTTGAATGCCAAATGTGTGCTTATCAAAGGAACTATTTTATCAAGAACTCACATAAGGCAAGTACTCAGAAATTGGTCAGAAAAAGCAATTCAAAGACACTTTCAAGACCTCTCTTAAAAACTTTAGAATTGATTTTATGACATGGGAGACACTGGCATAGCACCATCCATCATAGTGTGATCTCGTCAGAGAAGGTGCTGTGTTCTCTGAGTAAAGTAGAATTGAAATAGCTCAGAAGAAATATGAAATGGGCAAAGTTAGAGAATCCATCCCAAATGTTCTTTGGAACTATTTGTGTCTGACTTGTTGCAGAATATCCCAAACCCATATTGGTCTGATCAGCCACAGTCAATTATAATTTTGGTCCTCTTTGAGAATAAGGAAAACAACTACCAACAACCAAACATGAGGCACTACCATTCCAGCAGACTTTGTTACTAATTCAAACTTAGTGAGATCTCATAACTTTGATGAATTTTCCATTCTTACCTGTCACACAAGCATTACCATATCAGAATATTCATTTACCTAAAACTAGAAAAATAAACAAACAGCGGCAACATATGCTTGTGGTACACTTAGTAATAGGGTAAGTGATAGAGCAGCTGTCTTTATCCCTCCACTCAGAATTTCAAGGCAGTTCTCTTTACTGAAGAGAATAAGAAATTGACTGCTTGAACTTTCTACATGAACATTCAGTTCCAGTCCAGCCTCTTCTGAATCATCAGTTTTTCTGACTCCAAATCCAATTAGAAGCTTTTTCATCTGTACATAGTACTAAATCTGAGTCATCATGGCCAAAACCAACTTCCATATTTCCACATTTTAGATTGGTAGCAGAGAATATTTTTACATGTTCCAAAGAGTGGGTCCTTATTGGTCAGTCTCTCCTGTTTCTTCCTCCCATGAGAGCATTAAATCTCAGATCTAAGTTGGAAGGGATCTCAGAGGCCATCTATTTCAGGTCTTTCATTTTATAAGCATTCAGCATTTCTAAGCCCTTTTTATTTCCCATTCTCCTTTCCAATTTGGAGCCAATGTCCTTTCCCTTCAGTCTCTTGGAGGGAGAAATAAAGAAGTTTACTTTTCATACATACAGACAGACAGACATATGTATGTATGTATGTGTGTCTCCTCTCTTCAAGCATTGCAGATTTAAAGAGGCAGAGCTCTCATTCACAATGCATGCTAAAGAAGTAAATGATTAGTCATTCAGGGGCTGACCAGAGTCTCTTTTGCAATTGATATGTACCAGGATAGGTATTGGGCTTTTCCACCAGAATGCCCTTTCCTTGGATCATAGATGATCAAGAATCAGCTGCTATGACTGAGTACAAACATTATTCTCCAGAAGTAGAGATTTGAGATTGTGCCCAGTTACAGGCACAAACAAACAGCTCATCTCCACACCAGATGGACTAATTATCAAAGTCTTTTAAACTAGGAGTTAGAGGGTGGATAAAATTCCCTAATTACATCTCCTCACAGTCCTGGCTACTATTCTTCTATCTCTCCTTCGAGGTTCACGAATGAACCTTGAATGGAATGAGGGTCCTGTAACTTCATCCCAATCTACACTGAGGGAGCATCATAAACCATGTAATTGACTTACTGTTAGTATATTTTTGCCCTCAATAAAGGGTCAAAGCATTGAGCCATCATAGTAACTAGCCCTTTAAGTGTCTCTCTTTTCACTAAAATAGTAGAGAAATTATGTTCTATTGCAGGAATATATATCCAGGCAAGAGATTTAAATAACTAAGAAAGTATTTAGAAAGATTAACAAATCCAAGTGTATCCCAGATTAATGTAATCTAAGATTATATAAAAGTCAAGTTAGAATTAATTACTTGAGAAACATTACTAAAATCTGTAAATAGGGAAAAAAATCTCAGGAGAAGAATAGTAAAGAAAGAAAGCCTAATGAGAAATTTGAAAAAGGAATATACCTGCAGAAAGCTTCTAAATTATGAAAAATCCATTATGATTTTTTTTTCCTAGAGAAAAGCAGAACACCAACATTCAACTGGCTTACATCTTTATCCTTAGCTTATCTTATAAAATATAATATAGGTAGTAATTCTGGAAATTCTGGCAAAGAAAGAGTGAATGATTTAGAGAATTTTACCACCCCTAATTTCTACTTTTCTAATGTTTCTCAACAATTTAAGGGAAAAAAAATACACAATCTAAGAGGTGACACAAAAGTAGAAAATAAACAAATGAAGAATTATCACAATTAATTTAAGAAATGTTGATTTATCCTTAGTTTCTAGGGTGTAGAGAAAACCACGAAGTTTAATGAGAGCTATTTAAGGGCACCAAACCATTTCTCCTCCAGACGAGTCCTACTTTACAGAGTAGTTACATTTGCAGGTAAACAAAAACACATAAAAATAAAATCTTTATCACAGAATCAGCTGACAGCCCATGCTATTATTGCAGTACTACAAATCCCAAGACTAGGGCTATTCTTGTTCAGTTCTGTTTCATTCTTCATTGGAGTTTTCTTGGCAAAGATATCGAAATGGTTTTGACATTTCCTTTTCCAGCAAGGAAACTGAGATAAACAGGGTCACAGAGCAAAGTGTCTGAAGTCAGATTTGCACAGTGTTACCTAACTGTTCTTTAGAGAATGGATAGCTAGTCTCAAAGTAAGATGCTTGAATAAAATCCCTGCAGGCAGTCTTCTGCCCTCCAACCAGCCAGCATCATTAATTATCTAATGTCATTGACTATTTCTCCTTCCCTCCTTTCCTCTCTGACTTGGTTTCTTTTTCTCTGTCTCGGTCTCTCTTTCTGTCTGTCTGTCTTTGTCTCTCTTTGTTTTTGTCTCTGTCTCTTTGCATCTCTGTTTCTTTGTGTATGTTTCTATTCTCCTTTCTCAAAATGACTAATAAGGAAATGTCTTACATGATTACATATGTATAACCTTTATCAGATTATTTACTGTCTTAGAGAGGGGAGTGGAAGGAGGATGGAACAGAATCCAAAGCTCAAAATTAAAAAAAAAAGTTTAAAAATTGTCTTTACATGTAATTAGGGGGAAAATGTTTAAAACAAAAAAAGTGTCTGAAATATCTTTCAGATACAAAATCTCACCAAAACCTTTTCCCCCAAAAAACCTTGTAATAATATTGAGCTGGGACATATACTTTATATCAAAGAATTCTCTTACATCTTTTTTTGCTGTCCAAAACACTTGTTTAATAAACCAAAAGGAAAGTAGTATATTTGATTCATGAAAGCTAGGCTAGTATCTTTGGAAGTTTACATAATTGCTGGAAAGACAACATGATGTGTCCTCCAAGAATCCACCAACCTAAAGGAAGAGATGCTTTATCACTAGAAGACTAGCCATGAGGCATAGAATTTTCCTCCCTCAGCAACTCATGATATCATCAATGAAGCTTTAAAGGAATTGTGATTAGCAGGGGTGAGAGGAACAGAGCCTAGACTCTTTTGAAGAAGAGACACAAATCCTTGAAAAACAAGCCATTCTTTGCCATTTACAAGAGTGTTTTTGCGTTATTGTGCAAGTAAGATTTATTTTCACAATTAAAATCTTCCAAGCAGTTGGTCTGTGATGCTAACTACCCTCTCTTGTTGAGCTGGGGGACATGAAGCAACAAAAAATGAAAATATTTTTATTTGAGTAAGAAGGATATATCAGTAATTAATCTTCCTTTTTTGGGAAAACTTGACCAGAATACTCAGTAAGTATCAAATCTTATAAATATTTCATTTTTGAAAATTTGATATACTTATTGTGAGTAAGGCAGAATGGATAGTAGGCCAGTCTTTGAGTAAGGATGACCTTGATTCAAGATCTGCCTCTGCTGACAAGCCTATTGGCTTGGGGAATATTGGGGAATGTCATTTAACGTCTCATTTTTTCTAAGTAACTCTCTAAGTCTATTAAGGCCAGGCAGAGTGGTACAATGGAAATAGAAATAACTCTAGAATCAGAAGACCTGGGTTCAAATCCACCTTGTATGACTTTAGCAAATCACTTTCTTGAATCTCAGTTTACTTCCTCATCTATAAATTAAAGAGTTTGGAATAGTTAGCTTCTGAGTTTCCTTGCAACTTCTGGTCTATACTTTCAAAATACAGACAAATTGTTGATCCATGAAGTGAGTTTTCATACTGCAAATTTTCCTATGGCATGTAAATCATAAGTATGGAACCTAAGAAAAACATATGTATGGAAATGTCATATATAAAAACATAGAAAATATATAACCATATATACATTATACATAAAACATAATGTATATGTGGTTATATATATTTATATATTTGGATTTATTTTTATATATTCTTATATATTTACACATTCTTTCTCTTATTAGATTATAAACTCCTTGAGGGCAAGAGATTATTAGCTTTGTCTTTTTATTCTCAGTGTTTGGCATATAGTTAAATTGATTGATTGATCATTCCAAACCAAATTCTATTTTGATTTGGAAGCAACCTAGAAAAGATCTAGTTTAATCTTTCTCATTTTATTACAAATAAATGAAGCTTTTAGAAGTTAAGTAACAAATAATAAATTTGCAGATAATGGCACTATAGTCCAGGTCTGCTGATCCCCAGTCCAATATCCCTTTTTGAAAAAATCCATTTTCCTTTTTGTTTATTATCTTATTCTTTCTCTCCAACCTCATTCAAGAGAAGTGAATATCATCCAAATTGTTAGTAGCTAATAATAACTTAATGTGCTATAGTCTTCTAAATAGCATTTGCTTCTTTATAGAAGCTTTCCATGATGTATCTCAAGATGGACCATTACTATATTTAGACATTTTAGGCAAAACTTTAGGAACTCTTCAAATAAACACCCAAACTTTCCTTTGTGGCTTCAACACTTTCAATTCAACTCAGTTCATTAATATGCTGTATTTTGCCCACACAATTTCTAAAGTCCTTTAAAACATTCATGAGTAATCATTTTCAGCAGTTACTGTAGGAAGTCAGTAATAACTACACCATTGAAATGGGGCCAATGTCATAATGAAATTCACTGGCTACCTACCACACAATAGATATGAGCATTTCAGGTTATAACAAGGGTCTCTAGCTTTAACCAAGTGCGGTTAAATCCACATATCCTAATTATCCTAGCAAGAAATTTCAATAGTTTTCAGGAACTAGATGTTCAAAAACTTTGTAGCATTTATAAATAATGATAATAAATTTGCATTGTCATAAATTTGGGATCACTCTCAGGTTAAATGACTCCTTAGGACATTTTTATTTGCCCAGTGATCTGGGGGAGCTAGAGAGTAGCTTGTACTTTTTACATTAAAAAAAAAAAAAATTCAAATGAAGAAGTAATTTTCTTCTCTTGGGAACTCTGATACTTAAATGAACTGGCAAATTACTAATTTGCCCAGATCAATTTGTCCCACTAGACAGAAATCAAAGTCTCCCTTGGACAAGGGTGGATAGAGGAGACCTTTTGTATATTCATGTCTTCCTAAAAGTCACATTTTGATACTTATATGAACATATGTAACCTACATGGGCAAAACACCCCCAACTCACCCCCTCCTACAAGTGGAACTAACAGAATATAGGGGTCCTCAAACTTTTTAAATAGGGGGGCAATTCACTGTCCCTCAGATTGTTGGAGGACAGGACTATAGTAAAAACAAAAACTTTGTTTTGTGGGACCTTTAAATAAAGAAACTTCTTAGCCCTGGATGAGGGGGATAATCGTCCTCAGCTGCTGCATTTGGCCCACGGGCCATAGTTTGAGTACCCCTGGAAAGATGAGGGAGAGAAGAGTTAAGGTTATGATAATGAGTGATTGGAAGGATGATGATACTCTTAATTGAAAGAGGAAAATCAGGAAGAAGAGAGAATTTTAGGGGAAAGATTATGTTTTGTGAAGCTGGAAGCAGGTGTAAGGTGGAGTAACTAAACTAAAAACTCCAATATTCAGATGGCTTTCCTATTCAGTAATGAATATTTAGATATGGCCATAGTCATACATTAATTCAACAAGAATTTATTGAACTTTATGGAATACTATGTATCAGAAACTGTACTAGGTAGTGTATTCTTTTGAGGAGAACCTTGATATACACAGGTAAAGAAATAAAAACTATACTTAAATACAATGTAATTTTTGAGAAGTTTAGGAGGTGATACTAAAGAAGGTACATTGCCAATAATGAGGGACAGGCGGTCCAGTGGATACAGTGCCGTTATCTAGAGTCAAGCAGATTCATCTTCCTCAAATGCAGCCTCAGTTATTTATTTAGCTATGTGACCTTGGGCAAGTCACTTCACCCCTTCTGCCTCAGTTTCCTCTTCGGTAAATGAGATGGAGGAGAAAATGGCAAACCCCTCCCATATCTCTGCCAAGAAAGCCCTAAATAGGGTCACGAGGACATATGGGATAAACGATAAACATGGGATAAACATGAAGTCAACAAGACTGCCATGAAAAACTACAAGGTAATTTTTTGGGGGAGGTGGGGAGGCGGGGAAGGATTAACAATATAGGAGGTAAAGTTTTTGCGTCAGAAGCAGAACTTGAAGCCTGAGGTCTCTAAAAATTTAATAACATTGCATTTCTTGAATGAATGAATGAATGACGCAAACTAGAAATACTACAACTGAGAAAATATCTCCGCTGAAAGTCGTCCCAGCCTTTAACCTGGGGCGGGGAAGAAAAAAGTACGCGCGTGCGCGCGCTTCCTGCGCCAGCGAGTCACTTGACTAAAGCGACTCTTCCCCAAGCTCCGTCGAGAGCCTAAGGGCGCATGCGCGCTGCTGGCTTGGGCCCAAGGTGGGCGGGAGGAGGGAGAGCGCTGACAGCTTCCGCTTTCGTTTCCTCCTCTTTGCCTATTTGGTTGACGGTCCCAGCTGGACTCCTGGGTGGCGGCGCCGGCGATAGCTGCGGGGGGCCGGCAAGCTCGCTGGCAGGGGTGGGGGTGTGGTGCGGTGAGGCGAGGTGCAGCCTGAGCGTGGTCTCCGAGAGCCATGGCCTGCTCCCTGCTCCAGTTCTGCTACTTCCAGGACCTTCAGGCCGCCCGGGACTTCCTCTTCCCGCACCTGCGGGACGAGACCCCCAGTGGCGGCGCCGTCCGGAGGGACGATGGTAAGTCCTTCCATTCCTCACCCCTGCCAGGCGGGGTCGCAACCCCCTGTTTCCCCCTCCCTCCACTCGATCCAGCGCCCCTCCTTGGCCCGTCCCAAAGGAAGCCGTTCTCGTAGCTACCCGTCAGTGAAGCAATAAACAGTTATTAAGCACCTTCTGTATACCGGACATTGGAGTAAGAATGGGGGGGAGGAAGGGGAAGAAGAAAAAAAACCCTCTTTTATGAAGGAGCTCACAGCTTAATGAAGGAGACTGCATACAAACAACTGTGTCCGAGCAAGAGATGGTCAGGGCAGACGAAAAGAAGCTAGGAGGTAAAGTCGCGGAGGGAGAGCATGCCATGAATAGGGGGTAGGGGAGAGGTGGCTTCCGTCCTTGCATCTTCCCCAATCTCCCCTCTCACCCTCCCTTCCCTTTTTCCTGGACCCAAGAGTCAAGTGTCTCTTTGTCTGCCCCGCCCCATCGAAATTCAGGGTGTCCCCTTCCTTTCTCCTCCCTGTTTGCATCCTCCTCCCAATTCAGCGCCAGCTGTCATCAGTCCTCTGCCCGATGAGGTTCCATCTCCATCCGCTGGAAAGTCCTTTTCCTTCTTTCTCAACTTCACATGCCAGAAGCGCATAAAACTGTTTGAAGATTTAATCCTGAAGCGAATTTGCTTCTCATCTACAATGCAGCTGACCTTTCCAAGCAGGATTTTCAAGTTGATAGTCTTATATATCTGCCAGTAATTTGTACCTTGTCCTGGGAAAGCAAATTTGCCCCAGGTGGGATGGTTTATTATCCTTATTAGCATTCACATGAACATGATATTAAATTCTAAAGACTTATTAACAGGGTTAGGGCAGGTTTAAGACTGTATTGGTATTGGTATTACAGCAATTTCAAGTCTACTTTTCAAAAGTAGCAATGATTATCAGAATTCTTGGTGTTTCTTAAAGAGAGTATGCTTTACTTTAATTATGTTCTGTTTCCAATTAGAAAAATTTTTGTCTTGTAGTATGGTATAATTCCTTTTTAAAAATACCTATGCCATCATAAGTAATAAAAAGCTCAATAACTGGAAACTAATTTAAAAGAAAATTGTCTAAATCCTTGAAATTGAAAGGAAAAGAGCTTACATTTACCGAGGGAACTGTTGACATGCAGAAATAAATTGTTTCTAGTACATTTTAAGTCATAAAGGTGAAACTATAAGGAGTCAGGTTGATGGGGAGGATAACTGGGTTGGTTTACAGACTGAAAATTCATTTTCAGGTCATCATATATAAGTTCTCATTGTCTGACATTCACTACATTTATAAGAAGTTACGTTTTAGAACTTAGATTTTATGGTGGTTTTGATTATTTTCAATTAGAAGCTTTTTAGAATTGAATGATTTAGGACATTGCTTTCCCCTGATTTTCTTCTTACCTATTTGAACTCTCTCCTTCTTTCCTGGATCTTCATCCAGGTCACATCAGCCCTATCCTAAGTCCTCTTCTCTTTTCCTGCTATTCTGTTTCAGTTGGCAAAAACTTGAGATCCCATGGATTTGTTGATTACTGTGCTAAAGATTCTCACATATATTTATCTAGTTTTTACCTTTTTCCTGACTTAACAGTATCACATCTCCAACTGCCTAATGGACTTTTGAACTTGATATTCCATAGATATCTTAAATTCAACATATCTTCAAATTAACTCTTTATTTTTCCCCCCAAACCCTCGCCCTTTTCCAACTTCCCTATCATATCAAGGGTACCATGATCCTCTCATTTCTCCAAGTTTGCAATCTCAGTGAAATCTTTATTCTGTTGTTAAGGACTGTTAATTCCCCTTTCATAATATTTCTTAAATATGCCCCCTTATCTCCTCTGATACTGCCACCCTGGTACAAGGTGCTTTACCTCCTGCCTAATCTATTTTGCAGCATGCTCCTGCTGTGTCTCCCTGCCACAAGTCTCTCCTCACTCTACTCTGCTGATCTCCATATAGCTGTCAAAGTGATCTTTCTAAAGTTGCAGGTCTGAACATAATCACCCACCGTAGTCAATATAATTCCAGTTGACTGGCTCCCTTTCACTTCTAGTATCAAATATAAAATTTTGTTGGGTGATCAACCCCACTCCCTACTTTGTAGTCTTCTTATACCTTAACTCTCCTCCCCACCCCTCACAGTGATTCTCTTTCTATTGCAGAAATATTCATTAATTATCCTTCATACTTAGAATGTTCTCCTTCCTCATTTCTGCCTCCTAGCTTCCTTCAACCTTTTCCCAAATCTCCTTAATTCTAGTACCTTCTCTTTATTGATTACTTCCAATTTATCCTCCTTTAAAAGCATATGTAACTTTTTACATATCTCCCATATTGAACTGTGAACTTTTGAGATCAAGGACTGTTTTTTACTTTTTTTTTTTTTTTTTTATGTCTGTAGTTTTTAGCATGTGTTTGGCTTATAGTAGTCACTTAATAAATGTTTATTGATTGATTGACTTGAAATCACAATTTCAAAGACTATTTGTAAATGAGTATTTTTTCTAACTTAAGTTTTAAAAACCATTTTCATTTCTCTTTTTTTACCTGTACCCTCTTTTACCTACTATGCAAATAGTAAACTAGGCACTAATCTACTATTTAGTATAGATTATTTGTCCCAAGTAATTGATAATTTTTATAAGCATATGATGTTTCTGTATAACAGTAGAATAACTATTGACTTGAGCACCCACTATATTGAGTTATACATGATGTATTGCTTCCAATACTTTTAAATCCATATTCAATTTTTATAGTAGTATGTCTTTATTACTTTATGTCTTCAATTATTAAGAAAGGGACATATTTTCCTACTTCAGAGGTAATGAGTTCTGCCCAATTATTAATAACATTTTGTTCCTTAACCAAATGCCAGTAGTTTTAAAAGTGGGATTTAACTTGTTTAGAATTTGGGGACAGTAGTGATATATAAGTTTGCTGGTAACTCTTAGTAACTTATAATTACTAGCTCTTTCTGAGCTACTAGAGATTTCAAATGAATATCCAAAAGGCATCAGAACATTTGCAAACTTTGGGGTATTACAACATGATGAATCTGTTAATTTTGCCTTTAGGTAATCATGTCTTTGACCTGTATGAGGAACTGAACTTTTTTTACTTCTTCCTCATTTTTCCAGGAAGATAGAAATTGGAACAAACAGTATAGTAGGTTTGATTCTATGTTTAAACAGAGATCCTTACAGACCTTGAGTAGTGAGCCTTTCTACTACGTTAATTTTATGTGTTTACTAATAAGTCCAGAGCTTGGTATGTTGTAGGTATTTAATAAATACTTGTTTCTTTTCTTTGCCCTTTAACAGCACTCCCCCAAATTCCCAAATATTCAGTGGTATTCTCTTGCTTCTAAGACAAAATAGAAAATCTTTAACATGACATTTAAATCCTTCCACAATCTGGGTATCCATCGGTCTAGCTGCCTTTCTATCCTTTTGAACCTAGAATTGAGAAGACCGGAGTTCAAATCCAACCTCATATCTATCTGTAATATCTTGCTTCAGTTTGTTTTTAATTGTGTACAATGATACCACCTCCGTCTATGGTGTTTTGAAGATAAAACAAGAGGGTATTTTTTAAGTTCTTTGAAAACCTAAAAATACAATATAAATGCTAACTATTATTATTGTTTCATTATTATTATTTCCCTCTGCTTTCTTTACTGTTATATAAATCCTTGCATTTCTTCACATTTGTCATTTATTTTTTTATTGTACTATTCCATTATGTTCATATATCATCATGGTTTGATCAGTTCTTCCTAAAATAAGTCAATTCAGTTCAACATTTATTAAAAAAACTTTTTATGTGCCAAGAAGCAAATCATATGCATAGTAGACAATGAGCACTTACTTTGTTGATTGTAGTGTATATAGGATCTTTCTTTATTTTAAAAAATGTAGTATGTTTATTTTCCTTGGTTACATGTAAAACAATTTTGTTGAAGACTGTGTAGGATTTATTATATAGGCTTTCTTGAAATAGAAATTTATTGTTTTATATTTTGAATCCTCTCTTGTGTTCTGCTCAGCAAATGACATTGTTTTTCTTTTCCTTTTTTTAAAAAATAGCTTTTTATTTTCAAAATACATGCAAAGACAGTTTTCAATATTCACCCTTGCAAAGCTTTGTATTCCATATTTTTCTCTCTGTGCAGGTGATCTTACACAGTCCTTTCTCACTTAAATACAATCCAAACCTCTCAAATAGAAATTGTTTCTTTGAAAATTTGACTATGAGATTTTTGGTTTAATTTACATATTTGGAGCATTTAAAAAGTTGTTAGTTTTATTTTCATTAGTTTGCTATAAATTTTAGTTTTCATACTTTTATTATAAGTATATAATACTAATAATGGGGTTGAGGTAGCAGTACCTAGTTCAAAATAAACATGTGACAAATTCACAGTGGCATTCTCTTTGCCAAAAGGGAAATTTATTTAGGAGAAGAGTTTGCAGACAGAAATACGAGATAAAATAGACACACCAGGAGGGGCAAATATGAAATAGAGGTGGGAGAATTTATAGTTAGCAAGGAAAAAGAAAAATTCCTCTGGGGAACTCACAATTAACCAGGAAAAAGCAAGTACTCATTGAGGTGGGAGAAAGCCATTGTTAGCTAGAATAAAGGGAAAGGAGCCATTGAAGGGAAGGCATTAGAAGGGAGAAAGAGTACCTCATAGTTGGCTTAGTCTAGAAGAGAATTTAGCGAAGATCTTCATTTTAAGCAGATCTTTTTTAGGGAAAATTTTGCCTTGGGGGTTTCTCAGTTCTCCCTCTCTAGAGGGAGGGTCAGAGAGCTCAAAGGTCTGTACCTGGTGAACCTTCCTAAACATATGCCAAACAAGATTGTCTGGGAAAGCTGAAGTTGAAGGAATGTCTTTAAAGATGCTAAGTAGATTAGAAATAGTATGGATGAATTAACACTAGATTCTGATTTCACATTATTCTATAAGAACAGGATTTGGTAGTTTAGTTTACATCACTTAGATTTTTTTTCCCCTCCATTTGATAGATTCTCTTAAAAACTTTTATTTGGGGTGAAATCGCTTTAATTTTGTGCAGTTGAAGTTTCCTTTTTTAAAAAAAAATATCATTTATGATCATGGTTATTTTTATTCAGTTAAGAATTCTATTTCTAAACATTGGTCTGAAAAGTATCAATTTCTCTTTATCTTTTAAAAAAAGAAATACTATTTGATTAGGAGTTTATTATAGGTATGGTGTTAGATGCTAAGACAAACCAATGCCTGACAAATTCTGCTACTTTGCAGGTGTTGTCCAAGGTCATACAACTAGTTAAGTCTTAAGTATCTGAAGCATTCAAACTCATGTTCTCCTGATCCCAGAATAGGTGCTTCATCCAGGCTGTATAGCTACTGGTATCCTATCAGTTCTTATCAAATAGGGATTCCCCAATGTTTTTGGTTTTGTGAAACATTGGTCAATAGTTTTAATAGTTACTGCTTTCTAATATAGTTAGAGAAATGGTACAGTCAAGGCCCCCCCTTTTTCCTTCCTTTTCCCCCATAATTTCCTTTGAAATTCTACATTTTTTCCCTCCAAATGAATATTATTATTTTGTGTAATTCTATAAAGTAATCCCCTAGTAGTTTTAATTTGTATAGCTCAAAATCTTTAAATTGAGATTGCATCATTTTTATTATACGGGGTATCTCAAAAGGCTTAGTTCAGTTTTTTAGTATTGCTAGTTTAAGATTTCATTGACAGTAATATACACCTTTCTCTATAGAGTGTGTTGTAGTTGCATTTTTTAAAAAATTCTATATGTATTGGTAAGTTAATGTGAATATTTTGTATGTTGTGAATGGAATGTTTTGAATGCAATTTTTCTTTTTTAGCACTTAAGAGTTTTATTAGTAAAACTTGTTTTGGATTTGTTTTGTATTCTGAAACTTTCCTGAAGAAATCAACTCTTAGTATCTTCAAAGATAGCTATTGTGTTGTTTGAAAAAGAAAATAATTTTGCCTCCTTGCTTATCCTATTTTCCCTTCAACTTTCATTACTATTGATAACATTTCTGTCATATTTTTAAAAAGAAGATTTTTAATGTATACTTCATAGGTTTATAGATTTATGTCAAGAAGCAACTTTTGAGGTCATCAAGTCCAACCCACTCATTATACAGAATAAGAAATTGTAGTTCAGACAGAATAAGTAATTTACCCAAGGTCACAAAATTATTAAATATTTGAGGTAGGACATGAACTCATATCTTCTTAACTCCAAATCCACTGATCTCTATTATGTCATGTGGTTTTCTTGCTTGGATTGTAATTGATACTATTATAGAAATCCAGACTAAAAATAGAAAAACAGGACTGTCAAACTTAAAGTAATTATTTTTTTTTTCTTTAATGGTATTTTATTTTTCCAAAACATACAAAGATAATCTCCAACATTCATCCCTGCAAAATATCATTTTCCAAATGCCTCTCCCTTCTCCCTTTTTCCCCAGACAACTAAAATAATTATTTAGAATGGTATTGAATCTTTTTAATTCTATATTTACTTTTAAAATGTGATTCTTATGGGACAGCTAGTTGCTGTAGTAGATAGAGCAATAGCCCTGAAGTCAGGAGGACTTGAGTTCAAATTTGGCCTCAGACACTTCCTAGCTGTATGATCCTGGACAAGTCACTTGGATCCCAATTGCCTCAGCAAAAAAAGCAAAAAAAAAAAAAAAAAAATGTGATTCTTATATTTACCAGATGCTTGGGTTTTATTTCTCATCTAGTGTGTCTCTTTTTCTTTTTAATGAGTTGTCTAATTTTTAGGCTTATATGTTTTTCCATTTGTTTCTTTGTATTGATTTTTATCTATTTTCTCTTTTAAGTTAGTATTTTGGAAAAAGAGACCTAAAATACCATAAAGATTTTTTATAATAGCAAAAAGAAGTAGGATAATCATATAGTAAGAATGAGATCCCTTATGGAGATCTGTATGTTACATCCAAAAATCTTGAAAAATTAAAAAAATGAGATAAAGGTTTCCAGTGCTTCAAGTGGATCCATGAATTTTAGGTGAGAAAGTAGATGATAATTACCCAGAATGCTCTTACAGCATGGAAGGGCTCCAGTCAGCTCTGGTACAGGCAGTATCCATCCACATTCATCTCATACATTTATCCAAATATGGGACCAAAACTTCAGACATTCTGTGCCATATTCTGATTTTTACAAACTCTTTATTGAGAAAGAAGCAAAATAATATTAGTTTTTGACAAAGAATATCGTTAAGTATTAAAATTATTAGGAAGAGAAATTATAGAATTATTTTGTTAGGATAAGAGAAGAATTTAGGAAGCAAAATTGCTTTAATTTTAGCCATTTTTCTTTTTTTTTAATAAAAATTTTAACTGATGTCCTATTTTTTTTAAACAATAGCAATATCTCTCATTAACTTCTTCCATTTCTTTACTAGAGAGCCATCCCATATGACAAATATCTTTTAAAGAGAGAAAAAGCAACAATATTGAATACAATACTGAAGAAGACTGAAAATATGTGCAATGTACTACACTTATTGACCGATGGAGTATGTTGTTTTCATAACTGCTTACTTTATTCTGCATCAGTTCATGAAGATCTTTCTATGTGTTTCCAAATTCATTATCTTTATCATTTCTTATATCCCAGTAATATATTCCATTACATTCATGTATTGCAGTTTGTTTAGCCATTCCTCAATTGATGGACATCTACTTTGTTTTTAATTTTTTACTATAGTAAAAAGTGCTGTTATAAATATTTATGTAATTTATGTAAGTATAAACATGGGTACCTTTTTTTTTTCCAAAACATGCAAAGATAGTCTCTAATATTCACCCAGTAGAATCGCTAGATCAAAGGCTTGGACATTCTATGCAGTTTATTTGCATAATTCCAAATTGCTTTTTAAAATGGTTGCATTGATTCATAACTACACCAACAATTCACCTATTTTTCTTAATGATATTTACATTTGGGTTTTTTTTTTAATTTCTGTCCTCAACACTTAGTATAATGACTGTCCTATTAAGTAGTCACTTAATAAATTTTTAGTCTTGTCTTTAATCAGTGAGAAAATTCTTTTTCCTAAAAGAAATAACTCAAAGTCTTAACACAAATATATTCACATGGAGTATTATTCCTTTTTTCTTATGGAAAAAGCTTATTTGGAAAAACATTAAAAGGCAATATTAGGAAATTAAAGGACATTTCCTTTCTTATTATTATGAAATAATATAAGTGAATGCACCTTATAATTTATTGTAAAGTTTTATACAGTTGTCAGATAGTATTACTAATTTTTATTTTTATTACTCAAGAAAGCCCAGCTTTAATCTATTCATTGTGGTAGAGAGCTGACCCTGGATTCTCAAAGGTTATATGCCAATGGAAAATAAATTCTATCAGGATCTATGTGTCAGAGAAAGTTTCAATCATATTGCTTGCCACACTGGTTGAGGATTAATTTTTGTTGTTTAGTTGTGTCCTGTCGTGATCTTCTTCCCAAATGCAGCCAGGTGATGAAAGTTCAGATCTTTTATTATCCCAATATAGCCTGGTTAGCTTAGAGGCCTATCTCTTTGCTTGGTTCCAAGAGCTCTCTCCAAATGTCTTTAAATCCAAAGGTCTGGTCCTTCAGCCTCTCCCTCTGCTTTCTTCAGCCTCCAGCCAGCTCCAGTCTTCATGTCATTCCAGTGAAATCTCGACTTGTAGCGTCTTCCTCTCCCGAACTCTCCGACTGGCCCATTGGCCTATTTATGCTCCTTCCAGAGAGAGGGATTATGGGTAGTTCTACTTAGTACCTTGTTTCAGGTTCTGCCCAAAACATCTTCTTGTAAGATTAGATCAACTCTAATTAGTTAGCAGTTAGTAAGGATTCCAACATCTCCCCCTTTCTTTTGTTTTAAAACATAGGGGGTTTCTGAGGGGGTACACATAAATCCATCAATATGGGCCAGAACTTTGTAACAGATATACATGGTATACATAAATCCATCAATATGGGAGGCATTATACATAATTTACAAAAGCACACAGCAATATAACACAGGCTAGTGGTAATGTAACAAATAACATGAATCAACATGAAAATTTAACTACTGCAAAAGTCTCATCAACAATCTTTCATCTCAAGAAATCCAATGATTCTTGCAATTGCTTAAAATACATAAGCACATAGTAATATAACACAGGCTAGTAGTAATGTAACAACATAAATCGACCTGAAAATTTACAAATGTCCATAAGTCCTAGAAATAGTCCATAAGGAATCCATTGTCCATTTGTTCATGCACCAGGAATCTAATAATTCCTGTAAGCTCTGAAGTACTGTAAAAAGTCTCATCAACAATTTTTCATCTCAGGGAATCCAGTGATTCTTGCTGGTTTTTCAGGAACTGAAAGCTGAAGATTTTAAAGTTCTTTTGACAGTCTCATTGTTAGCCATATGATTCCTTTTCCAACTGTGGAAATATAAGCAGATCCTCTTCCCCAAGCAGTTAACCTATCTAATTCTCTTCTATTTACCACTTTTGGGATTTCTCCTCATCATCTGGTAATTACATTGGAGCTGTTTGCATTGGATATTGTCTTGTTGTCTTAAAAGGCCTGTATTCTTCCCAACTGTAATCCTGATTGCTTTTCTGTTGGTTGATGACATCAGAGTTCTGAATTTCTAAAGTCTCTCTGGGTGTAACCTCAGCTGCTATCATGCCCCACCTGTCCTTTGATTGATACTTTAGAGCTGGGCCCTGCCTCTCATTCCTCTGGGTCAATATACATTTAGAGGCCCAGTGAAAGCCTCGGTTACATTTTGGACATGGGGTTTTGGGTTTTCTCTCACCCTGTCTTCTCACTCTATCTCCATATCTACAATGAGCTCTCAAATGTCCAATTTTTCCGCACTGAAAACATCGACGAGTTTCTCTAGAATTCCTCTGCCAAGAAGGACCTTGTCTTTCCATGTTCATCATAGTCTGGGCATAATAAGCATTTGTGCCCACTGTGGCACAGCATCTTATGATTTCTTCTAAAGGAGCATTTTTGTCTAGCCCCCATATAATTCTCTTGCAAACCTCATTAGCATTTTCCTTAGCCAAATGTCTAGTCATTATTTCTGTGGCACCATTATCTCCAATGGTACTTATTACAGCTGTTTGCAGATGTCCCACAAAATCTGCAAAAGGTTCATTGGGACCTTGCTCTATTTTTGTGAAAGCATTATTTCCATCTTTCTGTCCAGGGAGAGAATTCCAAGCTTTTATTGCAGCCTTAGAAATTTGCTCATACACTGTTATGGGATAATAAATCTGTTCTGAACTCTCTGCATACTGACCTTCTACAGCTAGTTCTCAAAAGCAACTTGTACAATAGCTCCTGTTTGCCTATTGCGTTGGGCTTGAATCCTACATAATTCATGAAACTCTGAAAGCCACAATAAATTTTGTTCCGGTTCTAGACATGTTTTAGTGATGGATTTCCAGTCATTCGGGGTTAAGATTTCATAAGACAAATTATCCAGTAACATTTTCACATAAGATGATGTAGCCCCATAAAGAGTGCAACCCTTTTTCAAATCTTTAATTTTTTCCAAAGTAAAAGGAGTGTATCTTCTCTCTTTTTTACCTGAAGAGTCAATCCTTTCAATCACAGGATATGCGTTTATAAAATCAGATATATCTTCTCCTTCGTTTTTTGCTTTAATTAATGCTTTTTCTAATCTTGTTAAATTCTGCTTTACAGGAGAAGCTGACTGTGTTTCTGTCTCTCTCCCTCCCCCTTGTTCCACCCATGAAGGGTTAATTGCGGAGGGAGGGTCATGAGATGTGGAATCACCTAATTCCTCCTGCTGTGAAGTATCATACTCAGAATTGTAATTAACTCCATTCTCATCTGATTCGTACTAAAGTTGGCAATTCTTCCTCTTGTACTTTCCTTTTCATCATTCTATCACTTAAATAACTTCTTATAGCCAATTGTATTACATTATATGTATTAATTATTGAGTTAGGCCCATTTTTATCATAGAATTGACAAAGATCCTCTCCAACCAATTTCCATTCATTTAGATCTAATTCCTTATCAAGAGAGAAACAAGGACATATGTCCTTTACAGTTTGTAAAAGTTCAGTGATTTGCTGTAAACTTATAATTAAACCTTGGCTTTCCATAATTTTGACAATGCTCTCTAAACATTTTCCTTGAACAGAAACAGGTTGTTTTCTAAATATCTGTCCCATCTTAGCTGAAATTTTACTTTACCTTTTCTAACAAAATTTCTTTGTTGCACTCACCCTAATTTCTGGGTTGAAGTCTTTTCCACTGGATCAGGATCAGAGGCTTTTCCACTTGAATCAGGATCGGAGCTTTTCCACTGAAATCCACTGAGGGGGTCTGTTAGCCCCACGTTCAGGGCACCAAAATGTTGTGATCTTTTTCTTCTCAAAACACAGCCAGGTGATAAAAGTTCAGATCTTTTATTATCCCAATATAGCCCGGTTAGCTTAGAGGCCTATCTCTCTGCTTGGTTCCAAGAGCTCTCTCCAAATGTCTTTAAATCCAAAGGTCTGGTCCTTCAGCCTCTGCCTCTGCTTTCTTCAGCCTCCAGCCAGCTCCAGTCTTCATGTCATTCCAGTGAAATCTCGACTTGTAGCGTCTTCCTCTCCCGAACTCTCCGACTGGCCCATTGGCCTATTTATGCTCCTTCCAGAGAGAGGGATTATGGGTAGTTCTACTTAGTACCTTGTTTCAGGTTCTGCCCAAAACATCTTCTTGTAAGATTAGATCAACTCTAATTAGTTAGCAGTTAGTAAGGATTCCAACAGTGTCCAATTCTTTATGGTTACTTTTAGGGTTTTCTTGGCAAAGATATTGGAGTGATTGGTCATTTTCATCTCCAGCTCATTTTACTGATGAGGAATTGAGGCAAACAAGGTTAAATGACTTAACCAGAATTACACAGCTAGTATCTGAAGCCAGATTGGAACTCAGGAAGAATGAGTTTTCCTGAATACAAACTTAGTGCTCAATCCACTGTGCCACCTAGCTGCCCCAAGGCCTAGTAAAGAAAAGGTTCATTACCAGCAGGCTTGTCATTAATGATGAACTTTTTGGCTTTGATTATGTGGGGAAAAAAATACAAAATGACTCTTTTCAGTGCATCCCTCAGTGCATCTTCAATAAATAGGGGCAAGAAAATAGCTAAGAATCATACAATTTTTAGCCCTTCTACAAACGTTAATTAAACTGTTGCTGAGATGCTTGGCTTATGACCAGCAAATAGGCATGCTATTAAATGACTTAAAATCATATCAACCTTGACATTCTTCTTATAAATCAGAAGATAAAAGTTGCATCTAAGCGGAAGTTGCATCTAAGGGTCAGCTCTCTACCACAATGAATAGATTAAAGCTGGGCTTTCTTGAGTAATAAAAATAATCTAAACATAGGTTTTCCTTGTAAAAGATTTTATTGTGTATTTTAAGACAACAATATTATTTCAGGGATCACTTGGTCACTTGCTATTGTAGTGCTCATAATAAACAGTCCTAATGATATTGTAACTTCTGTGCCAATATCTGTTGCTAAAGATTAGTAGAGAAATTAGTAGAGAGAGTTTTTTCATATTAAGTCAAGAGATATTTTTAATGAGAAGCAGCTTGGTGTAATGTGTTTAGTGTTGGACATGGAATCAGGAAGACTAAATTTCAATTCACCACTTAATATCTAACTGGAGCACACATAAATCTCTCTGAGCCTCCAGAAACTTTGTGAATGTCTGTAAAAGGCTATTGAAAATCAATGAGAAAATAGAAGTTGGTATAAAAATATGCTCTGTTTGTTTTGCAAATACAACTGACACAAGTCCAATTTTTAAACATTTTGAAGACTTTCAGTTGGTTTTAGCTTATGTGTCTCATTGTTCCTTTTTTTTAATTTTGGATAACTAAATGTTGTAAGCAGATTGTATACTGACAAAAGATTCTTAAAGCTGCAAATCTTAGATAAGCAATAATTGATATAAAATATAAAATATGCTGAGTTGGCTGTTTAGCCAAACATAAATAATAGTATTATAATATACATAGCAAACTTAAAAAAAAAAAAAGTTGTTCTTTCAGAAATCATTGGAACTTCTCAATGATTACTCCTCACAATAAACATCTCTTTTTAAAATAAGTAAGTATAATCAGTCAAAATAAATCAACATATTGACTGTTTTTGAAAACATATGCATACTATTGGCTATTTTGCTGATAATTGAGCGTCAGGCTTCTATACAAAGAACTTGAATAATTTTTTCTAAGACTTATTCATTAAGTTATTAACTGTTATGGAGTCCATATATATATCAGTGCAAAGAGTTTCCATGTATGCAAAATCAGTCTGCAAAATCACTGTCCTTGACACATGCTTTAATTCATTATTGACTTACATATAGAAGTGTAAGGAAGCATGGGGGAGAGAAGAAATAGGGAGATATATTTTAAGAGTAAAAAGTTAAAGAGGTTGAAAATTTATAGATTATATAGAAATTTCATGCCTATATATGAATGCTTTTAAGAGTTACTGGATAAGGAAAGCACTAAATGATAAAAATAAAATTTTACAAAAATTAAAATCAATATCTTGTTACCAATGTGGGAGTCATTTCCCAGTAAGGGATGATCACCCATTGATTTTAACCAGTACAAAATTTGAAATGCAAATAAAAATGAGAAGATTTGGCATATTGTTTTAAGCTGACCTATTTAAATAAGTTATTAATGCCAGAGATTGGATATCAGACATAGAAGAAACCAACTCAGCTAACAAATTTTGATATTCTTGGAAGATAGGTACAGCAGCCAAGAGCAACACTAATTTAGAATATAGATTTGAGAAGTACTAAGAATGGTAGATAATGAGCAGTATTGGCTCATAAAACAAAATTGTCAACAATAATAGTTAATAAACATTTATTAAATATCTTCTGTGTGCTAGGCATTGTACTAAGCACTAAGTATACAGAGAAAAACATAAAATAATCTTTGCCTTCACAGAGTTTGAAGAAGCTGAAAAGTTAGTTGGGGGTTGGGTTTGAGGAAGAAGAGTACTTAGCCCAAAGCATAATGGAGTTTTATAGCTAGGATGGGAAATATCTCTGGAGTTGTGAATTACAGAGTTGATTAATCTTGCAAAATGAGGAATTTCTGAGGATCATGAAATCCAAGAGATTAGCTGGGTAGGAAATTATATAAGAAGGAAAAATAAATTTATAGAAAGTCTGGCAAGAGACCCATTTAACTAAACCAAGAACTCCCAAAAGGATTTAAGCATGAATCTAGAAGGAAGGCAACAAATAGAAAATGGAAGGTTTTTCAAGTTTACTATAGTAAGTTATTCTCTTTATCAGTGATTAGATCTACCACTTTAAGCATCAACATAATCCTTGATGTACTACATGAGGAAGCAGAAATTGCAATAAAGAAAAAAGAAAAAAAAAAAAAAACCATGCTAAGAACAGCTTGACTAGAGCATGTACATACAATGGCAGTCCAAACTAGAAAAGACACGATTTTTAGGACACTGAGGAACTGATTCCAAAGATATCTGAAAGAAGAGAGGTTCCCAAATGCTTGGAGAAATCTCAGACTTTAATATTGTTGAAAGAAGTTGATTGTCAAAATAATTACTAACTTGTCTGCCAACTTTTTCATCCTTATAATCTGAGAACGATCTTCCCATTCATTGAGAATATTCTTGAAGGGACCTGTATGTGCCAAAATGTTTGTGGCAGCCCTGTTTGTAGTGGCTAGAAGCTGGAAAATGAATGGATGCCCATCAATTGGAGAATGGTTGAATAAATTGTGGTATATGAACGTTATGGAATATTATTGTTCTGTAAGGAATGATCAGCAGGATGAATACAGAGAGGACTGGCAAGACTTACATGAACTGATGCTAAGTGAAATGAGCAGAACCAGGAGATCACTATATACCTCAACAGCGATACTGTTTGAGGATGTATTCTGATGGAAGTGGATCTCTTCGATAAAGAGAGCTAATTCAATTTCAATTGATCAAGGATGGACAGAAGCAGCTACACCCAAAGAAAGAACACTGGGAAATGAATATAAACTGCTTGCATTTTTGTTTTTCTTCCCAGGTTATTTATACCTTCTGAATCCAATTCTCCCTGTGCAACAAGAAAACTATTTGGTTCTGCACACATATATTGTATCTAGGATATACTGTAACCTATTCAACATGTAAAGGACTGCTTGCCATTTGGGGGAGGGGGTGGAGGGAGGGAGGGGAAAAATTGGAACAGAAGTGAGTGCAAGGGATAATGCTGTAAAAAATTATCCTGGCATGGGTTCTGTCAATAAAAAGTTATTTTAAAAAAAGAAAAAGAGAATATTCTTGTTAAATTTTTGTTAATGATATATGCATTCGGCCACATCTTTATAATCACTCAATTTAATTAAAAGATACAGCAAATTAATGATCCTATTATTCTAATTTTTTGCAGACTGAAAAAAGGCATTTGATTTTGTAGAGCAAAATGATACTTCAAAGGCTCTTTTCCAACAGTCTTTAATGCAAATGTTAAAATTATATATAATTTTTTTTGTAATGTAAACAGAGATAACTTTATCCTTCTGAAAGTATATTTGAGGTAAGAATTGAGCAGTATGCATTTGTCAGTGATGGTGTAGAGAGTGGCTAAGGTAAAAAACTAATGAAAAGAAATTAGATCGCCTCTAGATGATAAGATCTCCTAGATCTTCTGTTTGAAGATGGCATGTTACTGATTGTGTCAAGCCACAGAACATTGAACATTACTCTTGAGATTGCTAGTTTTTAAAGAGATTTCAGTCTAACTCAAGAATATCAGAATTAAAAGGGGCTTTAGCATTTCATATGAAGCAGTTGTGAAAATTTAAGAGATAAGCACCTATTTATAGTAACTTGTGGACTATAATATTCAGTTGGGTGGATAACCAATAAATGTAGGGATTGTCAATAACTTGGGACAGAACTCACTAGTAGAGAGAGAATTGATTTGATTGCCTTGACCCTTTCTCCTGAAATGAAAATCCATCTTTTTAAGACTTGATATTTTCACAGTGATTCTATGAGACTACAAATCATAGAATTGCCAGACTTTGAGGAATTAAAGTTGTAGGTCATCCAAAGGGTAATGAAGCATTGAATGGTGGAGGGGAAGGGAAAGGAGAGTTAATAAAATGCAACCATACTACCTACAACTAATTGTATAGAAAAAGCAGCATAAAAATCATCAGAGAAATGTATGTTTAGAAAAAGTAAGCTGGTCAGAGCAAGAATTATCTGATAACTTGTATGCTGCATTGGAATGCATGAACTGCTAAAAAATAAAGAAAAGCAACCCAGGATATTGGGTAGACTTTTTTCTGGAGAACTGAGAAAGAAACATGGAAGAATATTACAGGAGATGAGGTAGGGATGAGCTGCTGTAAGAACGCACATGGATGAAATCACATATCTCATGAAGCATTTCTCATTGAAAATAAATGTTCTTGGGGCAGCTAGGTGGTGCAGTGGATAGAGCACCAGCCCTGAAATCAGGAGGACCTAAGTTTAAATCTGGCCTCAGATACTTAACACTTCCTAGCTGTGTGACCCTGGGCAAGTCACTTAACCCCAATTGCCTCAGCAAAAATAAATGAATAAATAAATAGATAAATAAATAAAATAAACCTTCCTGAAAGAAGAGGTTGTATAGGTTTTTTACTTTTTTTTACTACTTTTAAAAAAATTATTAGTTTCTGACATTTACTTTTATAAGATTTTGATTTCCATTTTTTCTCCCTCCCCTTACCCTTCTGTAAGATGACAATCTGATATTGGTTTGCATGGCCTTTTTTAAAAAAATATGCCTGGGTTTTAATTTTTTTTCCTTTTTCTTATAATAATTCAGTATACAAAGAACAAAAAAAGATTTTTTTTAATGAAATGGAACTTGTTACATTGTTTTTAAAAGTATATATTCAATTTATGCAACAGTAACAGTTGCTCTATTTTTTGTGTCTCCTGAATTTGTTTCTGTTTTCTTCAGTGTATTTAAAAAATGCTTTACTATTGACTTTTTCTTTCTTATAATTTGATTACTTGCTACACATGTCCCCTACATAGAAGCCCTCTATACTAACAAATAAGTATAGTTAATTTTGGATACTTTTTCAGTCTAATGATTCTGTAAAAGTATAAATTTTTTTTTTTTTTTACTGATTTGATATC
Source organism: Antechinus flavipes (assembly GCF_016432865.1). Lineage (NCBI taxonomy): Eukaryota > Metazoa > Chordata > Mammalia > Dasyuromorphia > Dasyuridae > Antechinus > Antechinus flavipes. The sequence goes on from NC_067401.1 coordinate 365,290,452, forward strand.
ACATAATTTAGATTTGAAAGGGACTTTAGCATTTAACTCGAGCTAGTTTTGATGATTTTGAAGGTGAATACCTTTTTGTTTTAATCATGGACTTTACCTAGTTTTGGGGATAATAGGTTAAATGTTTTTATATTTCCTATTAATACTCTGTTGAACCATCCATCTTTGTAGAAGTAGAAAATTAGCAATTCATAATACAGAAAGTAAAGAAGCTCTTATTCTCAGTTGGTTTCCTTTAAAAAAATATTTTCAGCTTTTAACACTATTTGGTATTATTTTTGCCCTGAGAAAATACATTAAATCTCCCTTTCCTTATTTAAGTGAGATTTCTTGGTTTTTGCATATATAAATATCCATATTGTGTGTTTCTGTTATTCTTCAAACCAGAATAGGGGGATTGGCCCATTAGACCATTAAGGTGAGTATAAATCCAGTCTTAGGCACTTACTAGCTTTCTGACCTTGGACAAGTCACTTAACCTCAGTTGCCTTGATTAATACAAGTTGCAATCTTTCTGACAACTACTATAGTAGTACACTAAAATTGTTTGGCTTTTTTTCTCCCCTGAACTGGGACTTATATTGCATCCTATTATATCTGTCAGCTTCTTATCAAGTCCTTTTAAGACCCAGAATAATCATCCTACAACTTAACCTATTTTATCTTTCACATGTACTTGCTGTTCTACTCCTACTGTCCTTTTCACTGTTCCCTGTACACATTTGCCTTACAATTCTGCTCTCTTTTTTCATTCTCTTCCACTTAGAAAGTGATTCCTCTTCCTTTTAGAAAGTACCCTTCATTTCTCTTAAAAGTATCAACATACTTAAAGGCCTGAACCAAGTCCAGTTTCTTCTATAAAACTTCCAATTCACCGGTCTCCTTTCTTCCAGATTCTTATGAGTATTTGCCAATTTTACCATAAGAATCACCAACCTTTTTCTGATGAAGAGTTGATTTCCTGATTTCTCTGAAATGTTGTGATAGACCTCAAAGTATACTTGGAGAAGGGTAGGAAAGAATGCTGAAATGAAAAAGTAATTGCAATAAGATAGCAGTCTTCTTTTTCACTCAGATAATTATTTTAATCCATGAAATGTATAACGATGGCTTTCTTAGAGATCAATCATTTAATACGTTAAGATTCACTTATAGAATAAATGACTGGCATTTTGAGACTCCTTCTGTACCATATAATTTACTCTTCATTTTATTTTATGTTTAATCCTAACCATTGCCATGTTTGTAAGGTTTTTTTTAGCTAGTTATATTTCTATAGGGGAAATCTATGTAGTAATGTGTTTCTTTTGTACAACCCTCATCTCTCTTCCACCTTATAACATTGCCTATTAAACTTCTGAGCACATAACAAGCAGTAAGTTAAATAGTTTTTCAATTGAATTATGTAGTAAGTGGAATCTATTGGAAAAGTAGCATAAAATGGTTTGGTGACATAAAGAAAGGGGAAACACATTTTGGATGTTTGAAGGGAATTGAAATCTTTTGTTGTGGGAAATGATCCAGTGGTAGAAGAAAGATCTTGCATTTGGCAGAGTGTTGCAAGGAGCTTAATTGATTAGTGGAAATAGTATTCTAGCATAAAACTATTGATTGTCAGTGAGAATCTGTATTTCAGGATCTTTTATGTTAATCTATTTTAAAGATTATATCCAAAGTAAATTAGCTTTTAGTAAATTTTTTTTGTGTGAGAATCCATAGACTTTACAATAAAATTCACTCCATTATTTGAAAACAAATGGATAGACCATTTAAATCTTTATCTTCTCACAATCTTCAGAAATAATCCATTCTGTGTCAGTAGTACATAATTTTTAAGTGTTTAGTGAATATGCTGATGTGGATACTTTGGAGATTGTCTTAGATAATTTCTAATAAATTCTTTCTTTCTTTCAGTTCTTATACATTGCTGTCACTTTACTTGAATCCCATGGATATTTATTAAGGTTTACTAATATTAATGGTTAAAGAATACTATAAGGAGATGTCTATAATATCTATTATAGAAAAACTATGGAAAAAGAGATTTTTGTCTGCCTGATTATTGGTTTTTATTTTTAAAAAAAATTGAATCCCAAAGTAGTTTTTAGACATAGAAATGAACAGGGGGAAAGCAAAATGGTTGGATTCCAACACCTTCCAACAGATGATGTTAAGTGTTAAAGAGCTGACTAAAAGGAAATATCACATGTTTTTCAACTGCAGTCAGGAGACTAGAAATTATGTCACTGGGACTGAAGAGGAATGAATACTTTGATATAGGCAATGTTCACCTTACAGATTGTGCCTTCAGAAACTCAGTTATATTTTCATGATCTGAAACTCTAGCTTTTCTATAGAAATAAATATTATGGATGGTGGTGAAATTCCCAGACTATCCCCCGAAAGGCATATTATCCCATAATGTTCCTGGAATATTTATAATCTACCTAACCAATAATTTTTTATATTTATGGCTTTTTAAAAAATTTACTTATGACATTCTTTTTTACGGGAAAATATGAGCCAAATTCTGTAATGACCACGTATTTAAAGTCAGCCGGAGTCAGGAATTCAGGTTAAGGGAAAAATCTTCAATATTTATTGAAGTGAAGAGGTGAATAAAGATTGCTATAGCAAATATAGGCAGTTGCGACAGGAAGCCAGCTAAGAGAGAGTGACGCGAGCCGAGCCAACCGTGGAGGCAACCGTGGCAATGGCAGTCCCAAAAGTCTCTCCTCCCCTTCCTTTTCCACTCCCCTGCCTCCACCCACCAAAATCGTCATTTCCTATACAACACATCAGGACTTGCACAAAGAGTGGGTGGGGGCCATTCTTTCTCCAAGCTTACATATTAATAGAGTATGGTCCAATTACTATTTAGCCTCATGTGCTTGGGACCTCAGTGCATCAACTCAAGCCTCAGCCCATTACAAAATTCCATCTTTAACCTTCTGTTGGCATGAAGGAAGGCTGTAGAGAAGGGGGTAAAAGGAAAGCATAATATTTGAATGTGGTGTTTTTCTTCTTTAAAATATAATGGTTCTTTCTGGGAGCAGGTTTCTTGGGGAGGTTTTCTGGAGGCAGCCTTAGTTTCAGTTAAAAGTAATAATCACCCAAATGTAGCCAGGTACTAAAAGTTCTGATCTGTCTCCAATATAGTCCGGTTAGTTTTCTTAGAGGCTTCTCTCTCTCTCTCCTTGGTTCTGAGAGCTTTTGCAGCTTTGTCCTTTGCTTCTGCCTCTGCTTTCTTCAGCCTCCAGCCAGCCAGGTGGAAAATGGAAAATGAATCTCTCTTGCCTCCAAAGTCACTCCTAACCCGAAACTAAGAGCCTCTTTATATATGATCTCCCAAAGGTTGACTCCTCCTTCTAGAGGCAGGGATTAAGGGAGGTGTGAATTTGGATATTTCATACTAAACCCTGAAATCTCCCAAATGTGTGAACTCCAATGAGAACTTAAGTACATTAGTGAGCTAGAGGGTTTGCTAAGTACCATGCTAAATTAGCACTTTGTAAAGATTCCAACATTTGAATATGAAAGTTAACTTGATAATTCAGTAGTTTCATAGCTATGTAACAGAAGGCATTCTTCAGAGTTAACACTTCTGTGATGTTTATATTGGGATACAGTGGAGGTAGCACTCTGTAGTTACAATATAGGTCATTTGAAAATTGACAAATTTGTTTTGTTATTCTGTCTAATGTAACTTTTTCCCTGTTATCTTCCTCCTAGAAAGTGATCACTTTTTCATCTAGAAAGTGCTCCCCATTTCTCTTAAAGGTACCAAAATACTTTAAGCTTTAGATCAAGCCAATTACTTTAACAAAGCTTTACCATACTATTTCAGTTCATTAGAACCTCTAGTCTCTAAATTCTCATGAGTATATCTGACAGTTATACTTCAGGGACAAATTGCCTTTTCCTAATGAGGAGCTACTTCTGATTTTCTTGAAATGTTATGATGAGTTCTGAAAGTTTTGTTAGAGAAGAGTAGAAAGGAGAGCTAAAGTGAAAAGCAGTTGTGACAGGAAAGTTTATTCATATTTAAGAAATTAACCTTAATGGCCTAGAACTAGCATTCTTTTTATAAATTGATATCTATAGAAGATTGCCTAATAGTATAGGATAATAAATGATTATACTTGTAAATCTATTTCTTCCCCAGTCTTTCCATCTACAACTCTTAGAAGGAAACCTAATTTCTCCTTGATGGCACAGTCTCTCTGGCCGTCCTTCCAATATTGGCTGCATCTTTACTCATTCTCTTCCACTCACTGATTGAGACTGGAGAGTTGGAATACTCCTTGCTGCCCATTGCCATTTCCAGGGTCTTTCCCTTCCTCTGTCATTCAATATCCTCTTTTCCTTGAGATTAGTGCTATGTATATTAGTCATCCAACCAAAAAAAAAAAAAAAAAAAAAAAAAACAACCCCAACAATTCTCTTCTATCCCCAATGAATTCAATACCTTACTTGGAATTTTTCTCTCCTCAACTTCTGCCCTTATTTTAGGAGACTTCAAAATACATATTGATTCTCTCTCAAATATCTTAACCACTTAGTTCCTCAACTTACTCACCTCCTATGAGCTACTTTTTCAACCTATCTCAGCCTTGATATATAATTATCCTTTTGATCTTGCATAAATAGGTACTTTCATTCATTCAGGAATTCTGAAATTCCCATATCTTACCATAACTTACTGGTTTTCATCTTTCCCTCTGCCTTCCTCTATATAGTCCCACTTTTCATCTGCACCATGACCTCTAATCCTTTGCCCCTCAGTTCTCTCCCAAGACATCTGCATCCCATTTCTTTCCTCTTCTCCCCATCTTGATTCCTTGGTGAACCAATTAAACTCTACACTGTCTTCTCTTGAATTCCCAACTCCTTTGTCATACCAGTTATCCCAGCCAAGCCTCATTTAAAGCCTCATCCCTCTCTTCATTGCTTTCACTTCTGTACATGTGCTGCTGAACAGAGATGGAAAAAATCATACAACTGATCTGATTCGGTTCACTACAAATTTGTCATACAGTCTCAGGAACCTTCACTGCCACAAGACAATACTGCTATATGTCCCTTCTCAGCTCACTATATGTGTCCCACAGTGACTCCTTCTCAAGCCTCCTATAGCTCCTTCTTTTTACTCCTTCTCAAGCCTCCTATAGCTCACCCTTCCCTTACTTTCTCAACTGAGAACCTTGTCTCATATTTTACAGAGAAAATTGAGATCATTGACTGTGAACTTCCTCTCTTCCTCATTTCCTATCACTTAAGTATCTTTCAGTCCTGTCTTACATGATGAAGTGACCTTATCTTCACAAGGCCAACTCCTCTACCTGCTCTGCCAATCCCATTTCACCTTGTCTTCAACAGATTGCCCCCTCTGTTATCTTCACTCTTTCACTTATTTTCATTATCTCCCTCTTTACTGACTCATTTTTAACTGCCTACTAGGAAGGATCCCCCTGAATTTGTTTTCTTGAGCTTCTCTCTTTTCCAAAAATGAACCCTTAAACCCCTTCCTATTTCCTACACTAATATAACAGTGATCTTTCAGTTCAATTGAAGTCAAATCTACTACGAGCCTGGCTCTAGCCAATTTGCCCAGACTAAGAAACGGAGCTTCTGGGACTCTTTCAAATAAGCAGAACACCCTCCTTTTATGGGCTGATGCTCCTAAGCTCTCCTCTTCCCTCTTATTCCCACTCCTCTATTTTTCCCTTTTTCCTCCCATGCCACTCCCATTTAGGAGGGGATTGCCCTCAGTTCCTCCCATGAAATTCCCCTTTTTTGCTGTACCCCATAAATATCTAAGGCTCTGTATTGTGGGCTCCTTGGTATAAAAAGCTCATGCTGCACATGCCTCTCTCTCGTAATCAGTCAAGTTACTGTCCATGTCTTGTGAAATCATGATTGTTGATTAATATTGCAAATATGCCCACGTTTCCTCTGTCTTAAAAAAAGCCCTTACTTGATCCTTCTGTTTCCACTATCATCTTCTATCCATTTACAGTAGGTGTTTCTATCTTCTTTTTAACCCCTTACAATCTGGCTTTCAGTCTTATCACTCCTCCCAAACTATTCTGTCAAAGATGCTAATGATTTCCCAAGTGCTAAATCTAATCATTTTCTTAATCATTTTCCTTGACCTCTCTTTATCCTTGACACGTATCGATCATTGTCTCCTCCTTGATTCTCTCTTCGTTCTAGGTTTTCAGGGTATCATTCTCTCCTGGTATTCCTTCTACCTATATGACCTCTTCTGGATCCTTTGCTAGATCCTTTTCCAGAGTAAGCCTTCTAATTATAGATGTCTGTGAGTGTTCTGCAATGGGCCCTCTATTACTTTAGTTGGTGATCTTATCAGTTCCCATGGATTTAATTACCATCTCTCTGCTGAGAATTCTCAAGTCTACCTATCTTGTCTCATGTTCTCATGTCCCATGACCTCTAGCCTTGCATCTCTCACACTCCCGTTGCTCCACCCGTATCCAAACTATTGTATCTCTTGAATGTAATATTCTTTTTAAAATGTAATGTTCTCTGTTGAGGTTTTCTTGGGGTCTCTGGGAGCAGCCTTCGTTTCAGTTCAGTAATCACCACACGAGTAGCCAGGGGTTAAAGTCCAAATCCTTTATTGTCTCCTTCAAAGTCTTGTCTCCTTCTCTTGGGCCTCGGCTAGTTTTTCTGGAGGCCTATCTCTCTCCTTAGTTCGGAGAGCTTGAGCTCCCGCCTGCCTTCTCTGGCTTCTGAATCTTCCTGACTGAATCCTGGCTGAGGCTCCTAGCTTATATACCCTACACTGAGTATAAACCAATCATTATTTGTTGTAGGATTAAATCGATGCTAACCTAGATTTAACCATTGTCTCCTCAATTCCACTTAGTACCTTGTTTCAAGTTCTGGCCCATAACATCTCCTTGTAGGATTAAATCAGTCATACTGAACCATGCTAAATTAGATAACTATTGTCTCTATCAATTCCACTGATTTAGTACCTTGTAAGAATCCTTTGTTTCAAGTTCAGAGTTCTGGTCCATAACACTTGAATATGCTCCCTTCTCTTCCCTGACACTTCCATCACTCTAGTGCACACCTTCATCACCTTTCATCTTGATTATTGCAACAGATTGCAGATGGGTCTGCTTATTTCTAGTCTCTCCCTATTCCAGTCCACCTTCCATTCATCCATTAAAGTGATTTTTCTAAAATGCACTTCTGATCATGTCCCCTCCCTACTTAGTAAACTCTATGGCTAGGAAGCCTTACGAATACATGGTTATTATGGTTGATTTGATCCATATTGCATAACTCCTGCTCTGTTTCTGTGTTAAACTAATTTTTAAATCAGTACTATTTTTTTTTTTAAAAGAAAGCCTCTACTGCCTGCAGGAGCAAATACAAAATTCTTTATCATTCAGAGCATTAGAAGCAAATAAAAAATTCTCTGTCGTTCAGAACACTTCATAATCTAGCCCCCTTTTACCCTTCTAGTATTCTTACACTTTATTCTTCCAAATATACTTTTTTGATGCAATGACATTGGCCTCCTTACTGTTTGATAAGCAAGATACTTTATCTCTTGGCTCTGAGCCTTTATCTGGCTACCCCTATAGCTGGATCACTATCACAGCTCTACTCTAACTACTGACCTCCCTGATTTCTTTTAAGTCCCAACTAAAACTCCATTATCTGCAGAAGGTTTTCCCAACCCCTTTTAATTCCAGTACCTTCAATTAATTATATCCTATTTATTTTACATATATATATACACACACATACATGTTTATCTTTTTATATATTTGTTAGAATATGGTCTCTGCACATCCTCCTTCCTATCTACTCCCCACTCCTATTAGATTATAAGCTCTTTTAAGGAAGGCACTGTCTTTTGCTCTTTGTATCCTTAGTGCTTTACACATAATAAACATTTGATAAATGTTTAGTAATTGATTATATATATAGTTTATTTTCTTTTTTCTTGAATTTTATTAAACTAGGTCTAGTAAGGAGATTACTGGTTAAAAGAGTATGTGCAATTCATTAACTTTGAGAACTTAATTTCAAATTGCTTTTTAGAGTGGCCTATTCATAGCTTCTATAAGGTACCTATTTTTCTGAAACTTGTCCAATATTTATCATTTTCCTTTTTATTTATTTTAATCATCTGTGTCAGTCTGATGGTCATGAAATAGAACCTGAATTGCTAGTTTTTAGTGAATTTGGAGCTTTTATTCATAGAGCTATTGATATTTTAGATTACTTTCTTGGAAAATTGCCTGTTCACATCCTTTGATTATCATTTGGAGAATGTTTTTATTCTTATAGTTTTAATAATTTTTTTTTTATAAATCTAGGAAACAATCCCTATCAGAAAAAATTACTGTAGACTTATCCCAATTAACATTTTCCTTTCTATTCTTAGCTGTATTGGTTTTGTGCAAAAGCTTTTACATATCATGTCATCAAAATTGCCAATTTTATTTTTTGTGGTCTTCTCTATCTCATGTTTGGTCATGAACCTTTCCTTTCACCATACATCTAAAAGATATTTATTCTTTGGTCCTATAATTTGTGAAATGATCTTTGATACTATCTTTGATAGTCATGTACCTATTTGGAGATTATCTTGGTAGATGTTATAAGGTATTGATTCAAAACTAATTTCTGCCTGATGGCTATTCAGTTCTCCCAGGGGTTTTGTCAAGTATTCAGTCCTTCTCCTAATACTTGGGGGTCTTAGAATAGTAGATTATTTAATTAATTTGGTCCTATATATTGTGTAATTCTTAATCAATTGCAATGACTAAACTTTTTTAATCACCACTATGTTTGTTTAAGAAATTATTGCTGCTTTGTAGTATAGATTGAAATCTGGTATTAGTAGGTGAGCCTTCTTCCTTCTCATTTTAAAAAACAGTATCTTGAGATTTTTATCTTTTTTTCTTCCATTTACACATTTTATTGAGGTTTTTTTTTTTGTGATTCTATAAAGTATTCTTTTTGGAGTTTGGTACTTCCTAAGTAAATTAATTTAGGTAGTATTTCCATTTTTATCATATTATTTTGACTTACTCATGAGCAATTTATCATGTTATTCATATTTTAATTTACTGTTATTTGGTAAAGGATACTACTTTAGAAAGTGGATTGTATTTGTAGAAGGATAAACAATGTAGTGATGCCCCCTAAACTCTTTGGATAATGAGCCTTCATAATTTCTTTTTCAGTTATATTTGTATTGAGCATGTAATTTCAGTAATATAGGTAGTCTCATTTGTGAAAAAGCAGACAAAAGAATAAGTAGTAATACTTAGTATGTTTCTAAGTTATATGTATAAATTCTTATTGAATCTGAGTGGAAGAGAACTATTTCTTTCATGTTATTAATTGTGAAAGTGTTCAGAAAAACTATATGTAATATTAAAAATGAAAAAATTTTGTTTAAAAATTTCAATTAATGTGATTGAAAAAAATCTTAACTATCCTTAAAGAGATACCATTCTCTATGCCTGTAAGCATTAACCGTGATATGCATTTGTCATGATAAATTGGCTTACTAATTTAGATTTTGATTGTTACCTTTGTAATAAGTCTGTCTGAATATCACTTAGATATAATTAAATGTCAAACAGTAGTAGATTTCTGTTAAACTGTGCATACTCTTAAATGGATTTGAACACATAGTAAGTCGTGTGCACTGAAAAATGTTATATAGAATAAAAGTCTGGCACAGAATGATTAACATGAATTCTGACCTTTGTCAGTTTTATAAAAAGTTTGGTTCTATGAATTCAAGAAGATGGTTTAAAAATGTTTCGTTTCTGATTTTATCTTTGTGTCTTGATGCTTTGAATCTTTATTTAATAAAAGGTGATTTATTTAATAAAATAAATATTTATTAATAAAAGATTTAACAAAAAATCTTTTGTTAACAGATAAATCAACAAACTGGGAAGATGATGGTTGGGGAGCATGGGAAGAAGCAGAAACACAAGAACCTGTAAGTCTGTATTCACATATTTGTGTTTTCTGTTAATGTATTATTTGAACTTCGCAGTCATGTGATAGTACTGACAATTATATCTGAAATAGCACTTTTAAATTTTGGTGTGCCATGAGGGTTTAATAGCTCCCAGTTGAGTTTGACACTACTAGCTGAGACCATTTATTTGTGGTTCTAAAAGAAAAGGAGAAGGAAAAACCTAGTTATATTACTTTATCTTTACCTTTTTCTTTTTTTTTCTGATTGATAAGTACTTATGAAACTTTTTTTTCCAAAGATTGTAATGGCATTTTTATTTTTATAATTAGACATTTAGCCACTTAGGTTACAGTGGATGTTCTAATAACCATGTTGTTATATTGGAATTTATTGGCACTACTATATTAGAGAAATAAGCATGGTGGGATCTACAATGTAAATCGCTTCTAATTGACAAGTGCTACCATATTAAAGTGATAATTGCTCAAAACTTTCAAAAACTATATAAACCTCTAACTCTGTTTAAAGAGATAGTTTACCATTCTGTATGTCTGTATGCATTGAAGTCGTTGTGGTTGTGTGCATCTGTTTTAAAAATAACATACTTTGATGTTTTGTTTGATCTCTAATTTCCTTAGATTGGCCACTACCTTCTTTGGTGGGAATTGTGACCCCTCTATACTTTTTTTTAATCTTGTGCACTTTGTCTGTTTTACTCTTGGGTACTTTTACTTGACTCTTTAAAAAAAAGAAATGCATGAAACATGCAAAACATTTCTATTATTAGTCATGTTGTAAAAGAAAGAAAAATCAAGAAAGTGGGAAAAAAAAAACATGCTTTGATCTGTACTCATTTCATCAATGTGAAGTTAGCTTAGCCTTTCATAGTTGATCATCTTTATAATAATGCTTTTACTATGTACAATATTCACCTAGTTCTGTTCACTTTGCATCAGTTTTTATATATAGATATGTATTTTTTTTTCTGCATCTGTGTTTGTCATTTTAGGACAATATAGCATTTCATCACCATTATATGCCAAAACTTGGTCAGCCATTCTCTTGTTGATGGGCATCCCCTAAGTTTCCAACTCTTTGCTTCTACCAAAAAAAGCTACTTTAAATATTTTTTGTACATAAAGGTTCTTTTCCTTAATATTTTGTAAATAGTACTTGATGCATTTTGGTTAGATCAGACCTCTTTACCTAGTGGCAAAATGAAGGACATGTAAATTTAAGATGAGTGGATAATGAGTTCAAGATTTAATTCTAAAGGAATTCTATGCACTTATTTGAGTTTCTTATATTTGGTGTCTTCAGAGAGAAAGGTGATAGGCAGGTCTGATTCAAATCCTGGGAGTTTAGGTTTGATGTTGATATGAAATGTAATGTATTGGTTATTGAATAGATAACAAAAGAAAGTTTACTTAACCCTAATGTAGGAAGGATATGTAACATATATAATAAAGCATTTAGTTTCCATGGGCATAGTCCCATTTGTTTTCCCTATGAAAATAATCTGTACATCAGGGCAAGGTATAATATAGTGATTTGTGTAATCTTCTATTATTTACCAATTCTGAAGAGCATTGAACTCACATGAGTAGTGTTTTATTTGGCCTTAAGTACCCAGGAAGCCATATCAACATAGCCAGAGGTTAATAGGAAGCTAAAATAAGGGAGACACCACTTGAGCCCTGGCTTTGTCTTCTTTTAGATCCTGATCCTTGTAGGAGATGTCTAGGCAGTTGTGTTAAAAGTGTCATACTTTACATGTAGTATAATATTTATTACTTATTACCTTAATACTTCAACTAAGTGAATTTATAATGAATGAATTCAGGCTTAATGGATTCAGGGACCCAAGTGCAAATCTTGCACCAGATTCTAGTTGTATACTTTGGGCAAATCACTTACCCTCTCTGTCTGCCACAGTTTTCATCTCTAAAGATAATAGTATGGAAGTGGATTTCTTTGACAAAGAGACCTAACTGAGTTTCAATTGATAAATGATGGACAGAAGCAGCTACACTCAAAGAAAGAACACTGGGAAACGAATGTGAACTATTTGCATTTTTGTTTTTCTTCCCGGGTTATTTTTACCTTCTGAATCCAATTCTCCCTGTGCAACAAGAGAACTGTTCGGTTCTGCAAACATATATTGTATCTAGGATATACTGCAACATATCTAACATATATAGGACTGCTTGCCATCTAGAGGAGGGGGGTGGAGGGAGGGAGGGGAAAAATCGGAATAGAAGCGAGTGCAAGGGATAATGTTATTAAAAAATTACCCTGGCATGGACTCTGTCAATAAAAGTTATTATAAAATAAAATTAAATTAAAAAAAAAAAGAAGTTCTCCAATTCAAAATAAATAAATAAATAAAGATAATAGTAGTATCTATCTTAGGATTGTTGTGAGGATCAAATGAGATCAAATATTAAAACATTATATAAATGTTTACTACTGCTTCTGTTATTATTCTTCAAAAAAGTATGAATACTCTTACCCATTCACATCATAACTCATCTATGACTTTGTAGATAGTCTTTGAGAGTGACTTAAAATGAAAAATCCATCATCTTGTGTCCAATTTTGTGATGGAAATGTATACTGGCCCTCTTATGACAAAAATAAAGTTCAATGCATGGCTGAACTTGAAATCTTACAGTTTTGTAGGATTGACCAAGCGCTTACTTTCATTTGGTATAGCATTTGTGAACTCAGGGTCATCTTGTGATTTTCCACCACAAACAGATAAAAGATTTTAGTAGAGGATTTGTTTCCTGTTAAATATGCATTTTTATGGCTTAACAAGAACCAAGAAAATGCTAATCTATTCATACTACTGCCAAGCTCAATTTCCTTATCACACATCATACCATTCCTCTCTTCAAAATATCTTCAATTGTTCTGAATCCAAAGGGAATTTCAGACTCTTGAGATTCATTATAGAGATGTCTTATAGGGGAGATATTCTCTGTATTCTGCTAGTTAAAACTCTTGCCCTGGCATTCAAGTCTTTGCAGAATCTGGCACACTCTGTCTTCCAAACTTATTTCATGCTACATACTCAGGGTACAGTCACACCGAACAATTTTGCTCTATCACACTTTGTATTTTCGGCCCTGTGCCATTATTTCCTATTTATGACTTAACCATCTTGCCTCTCAGGACTTAAGGACTACAAACACACACACGTATGTATGTCTGTATGTATATTTATATCTATCTATCTATATAAAATCTTTGTTGTTGTTAAGCCCTTTCTCCACAGAGATAGCATTCCCTATTTGCCCCAAAATATTAATCATCTTTTAGCCAGACTTTGGCTTATTCTTGGACAAGCATTTGTTAAAATACATCCTCTGTGTGCCAAGTACTATTCCTCCCTTTTTTTGAACTAGAGAAGTAGTCTGTGATCCTGAATTTGTTTCTTTGTACATACTTCTTAGCAAGAGAAATCAAAGTTGTCCTTAACTATTTTGGATACTCTTGAGGTAATGAAACATTCATTTGCTGTACTAGTTTATAAGATTTTTGCTGCCAGTATGTTAGTTGTATTTGAGATTGTGGCAGAGCCTGGTGATAGCTTGAGTTAAAGTTCTAGACTATGCATATTTTAAAGTAAAGTTGTAGTAGTTATCTTTTAAATGTGTCCATTATCTGAACCTACCTCAGCTTCAATAATCTGGCTTCTTGTCTCACCTTTCTGTTTGTATCCTCAATCCTTAGCCAAGTGTTTCATACATAATAAGCTCTTAAGAAATGCTATTTCATTTCTTTCAAGAATTCACTCATACTTGATAAGTATTTACCACATAAACCATTATGCTGAATATTAAGTAGGAGGACAAGATCATTAGCGCCAGATTATTTTTTTAGTTTTGAAATTAGGTTACTGTACTCTTGTTCTTTTTGAACTTATGAGAAAAATGAATAATTGGCTAGCTAATCAAATGTGTTAAGTTTAACTAGAGTCATTGAAGAATCAATGTGTAATTAACAAATATTGTGTATTCCCTTTTTACTTGATAATATGTTATATTATGGGGATATAAAAAAACAACAACACTAAACTTGACGTCAGAAAACCTGGTTTCAAATCTTATCACAGATATTTACTAATACATTTTTGACCTTGAGAAAAGTGACTTAATTTCACAATAAATCAATAGCACAAGAAGACACAATAAAAGTTTTTTGATTTGGTTGAATAAACAAGCATTAAGCATCTACTGTGTGTCTGCTTCATTCTTTGTATTTGTATTTTCAGTGCCAATCTCTTCTCTCAAAGAATTTATGTTCTAATTGAGTTCATAAATAGATAACTAAGCACAGAAAATATGAAGATAATGAATAGAGGATAAGGAAGAAGGCTATTAGTAGTTAATAAAATTTAAAATGGCTTCATGAAGAAAGGTTTGCTTGAGCTATATTGCTTGAGCTTGAAGAAAGAGAAGATTCTAAGAGCAGGAGATGAGGAATGAAAGGACATTTCAGGGATCAAGGATGGTTAGTGCCAGAAATGAGGTGGAGTGCTATGTGTGAGGAATAGAGAAAAGGCTGACGTGGTAAATTTCAGAGTAAGGAAGGGAGAGTGATGTTCAGTGATGCTAGGAAGATAGACTTGGGCTAGGCTTGAATTTATATTTTATCTTAAAGATAGACATTTAAACATTTTTTTTAAATAGGGCAATGCCATAATCAGACATTCAGACTAGGAAAAATCATTTTGGCAGTTGTGTGGAGGGTAGACTGGAGTGGAGAGCAACTTGAGGCAGAGAAGTCAGAAGGCTTTCTTATAATCTAGGAGAGAGGTAATGAGAATCTGAAATAAAGTGATAGGTATGTAGAAGGTTCAGATGTAAGAAGTCATATAGATTTAGAAATGTCAACTTGTGGGATATAGTGAGGAATCAAGGAACCAGAAGTTATGAATCTGAGGGATGTCCCCTTAGCTTCTGTTTCCATTTCTATGGAATGAAGATATATACTACCTACTATCTGCTGTATATGAAGGATTTTTGTAAACTGTGTAATGTTACACAAATTTCCTGTCCCTGATCCCTTATTTTCCCTCTTCTAAATCTGCTTGAGTTTCTTCATCTTGAAAGAGATCAGATGAACCAGAACTCTATTTCTTCCAGTGAAAAATAGGACCCCCAGGTCTTATCATTTGCCCTGTCTCTATATTCTGAAATCTCCTAGAATTGTCAACTGACCTGCAGTATTATTTTATATTATTTCGTATTATCCTTTATTATGGGTTAAAAGGCTTTGTAGGCCTTTAAAAGCTATTATTCTTAGCATTGGAGGTGACTGTGGTATGATGAAGGAAATAATACTGTACTTGGAGTCAAGAGGACCTGCATTCAAATTTTACTTGGACACTTACTAGCTATGTGACTCAACTTCCCAAAGCCTCTGTTTCCGTGTTACAAAATGAGAAAATTGAATTCACAGCTTCTAAAATCCCTATCATCTTTAAAACTCTAATCTTAAAAAACTCTGCTTGAAAGCCTAGGAATAGAATTTGTCCTGTGTACAATTGAAGTAGGATGTCACCTAAATAGAGTGAATTAAAAGACATTTTGAAGTCTTTCTCTTTAGAATATTTCCCCAACCAACCAGTTTTGTGATCTGAAATGAATGCCCTTTTGATTAAGGTACTTTACTGTTAAAATATAAATGTGGTAAGGCTAAGATAACAAATTAACAGTACAGATTATTTTCATTCCACATAAAGAATCCATCTCTAGAGTTTGTTGCAGGAAGAAAACTTTTACAATACCTCTTATGCATGTATAAAAAAGTACTCTATATATTATATATACAGACATGTGCATCTACCTTATATATGTACATCTCGGTATGTTTTTGTATGTTTTATACAAATAAACATCCCCTTTCCTCCCTTCACATAACTACCATCCTTATATTGGTCCTCAGTCCTCTTAACTGAACTATTGCAATGGCCTTCTTTTTTTTCCCTCATTATATTTTATTTTTCCAAATACATATAAAGATAATTTTCAGTGTTCATTTTTGTAAGATTTTGAATTCCAAATTTTTCTTCCTCCTTTCCTTCCTTCCTCTCCCCAAGACAGCAAGAAGTCTGATGTAGGTTATACATGAACAGTCATTTTAAACATATTTCCATATTTGTCATGTTGTGGGGGGAAAAAAGCCCAAAAGGGAAAAAAAAGATCATGAGAAAGAAAAAGTAAACAAGCAAAAAAAGTGAAAATACTTTGCTTCGATCCACATTCAGTCTCTGGATGTGGATAGCATTTTCCATCCCAAATCTCTTGGAATTATGCCTTATAATTGGTCTTCCTCCTCCTCTCTCCTCACAAATTACAAAAATTTTTCCTAAAGTTTAGGCTTGACTTACAAAACTCCAGTGCTTCTCTGTTACCTCCAGATAAAGTCTTTTGTTTGTTTTGCAGTTTATCCTTTTCTTACCTTTCTAATCTTTTCTGTTGTTCCCATTCACCCATTCTACATTCTGACAACACTGACCTATTTATTGTTCCTTATGTAAGTCACTGTCTTTTTCTTTTCTTTTCTTTTTTGCTGAAGCAATTGGGATTAAGTGACTTGCCCAGGGTCACACAACTAGGAAGTATTAAGTGTCTGAGACCAGATTTGAATTCATTTCCTCCTGACTTCAGGGTTGGTGCTCTATCCATTGCACCACTTAGCTGCCCCAGTCACTATTTCCATATCTTTGCACTGGCTGTCCCCAATGCCTGGAATGCTTTTTCTTCTCATCTGTGCTTCTGATTTACTTCACGACTCAGCTGAAATTTCATCTTTTAAATCTTTTCTGGTGCATCTTGCTGTCTTCCTTTGAGATTAGCCTTATCTACTTTGTATGAACCTTCCTTTTGGCTTCTATCTTTGTCTCAAAGCCCACCTTACACTCTCCAGATCTGCCTTCACTACAGAACTTCTGTAGTACACTGGAGAACTAGTTCTCTACTCTCATTTCCTTCCATCACATTCCTAATTCCACAACCTTACCTTTTTCACTAGTTTTAGTGCTACCCCCCTGCCTCTAGATTGGATGCTTTTAAGATCAAGCTTCCACTTGTTTCTGCTTGCTGAGAGGTGAGCCTCATAGGTAGCAGCTGCCATGAGTTTGGAACTTGAAAGATGATCTTGAACAATATACATGTCTGCCCTCTATAGTCCTTTTTTCACCTACTGAAACCCTGCCTGGACTCTTTTCTCAGCGATGATCACACAAACCATAATCATCTGCTGATGTACAAACCCCATTCTCCATTTCTCAGGTGCTTGGTGCCTTAATCCCATCCATCTCAACCTTTTCCCTTCAGCATTACATTTCAAATCTACCCACCCTGTCTATTATATTCTATGAAATGCCTATTCTGTAATTAAGAAACTTTCCTTTTTCACTCCTTCCCATTTTCTGATACTTATCTGATTGACTAATGTTTATGCTGTATTTCTACCAATCTTTTCAGGACTGCTTGCCTGTTAATTCATCATTTTCCTTCCTCACTGAATTTGGTGATTATCTTAAGATTTTTTCTTTCTACTCAATTCCTGCCCTCATACCAAGAGATCTCAACACAAATATTGATCTTCCCTTAAAAACCTTAACTTCCCAGTTGCTCAGTGTACTCTGTTACCATACCTTACTGTTCCATTCTATCTAAACTATACATAGAGATGGTCATACATTTGATATTTCCATCACCTATATGTCATCTCCTAACCTACTCCTTTCTGATATTTTTCCTCTGTTATAAACTTCCTGTTTATATTGCATGTACCTTAGATGATTATTAGAATATGAATTCGCTGAGGGAAGAAGTTTTTGTTGTTCTTTGTATTCTAGGGATTCCCTAGAATTATCCCTAGAATTAACTCGGGACCTACCAAATAATTAGTTATTAAGAAATACTCTTGGACTTATTAATTAATTGATTGATTTACATGTTTCATAGAATGGAAGTTCCCTGAAGGCAGGGACTGCCTTTGCTTTTAACACAGTATTGCCACATAGTAAGTATTTAATAATATATGTTGATTGATTATTTCAGTAGATTTGCTACTTGGCACATTGGAAAGTCAAACGTGGCCTAAAGAGAATGGAATGTAGCTTGATGGATAGAGATAATGAAGCTTGGAACATAGGACTCCAAGAAAAAGGCTTATTTAGTATATCATTGTTGAGGATGCATGCAAATAACTACCAGTTTTTTCCTCCCCAGGAAGAAGAAGAGACTACTTGCAAAACTCAAAAATCATATTGGCTTCAAGACTGTGTTTTATCTTTATCTCCAACTAATGATCTCATGGTGATAGCTCGGGAACAAAAAGCTGTCTTTCTAGTGCGTAAGTATGTTCTTTAGTTTATTGAAATTTCTTTAACTTTACAAATGAAGTTTTAATTCATACTGTTGACTTCAGTTTTGTGATTTGAATGCTGTGGTTCTAGAGTAGAATATTTCAGTTGAGGGATTTGTTGATGTTACTTTCACTAGTTCTCTTTCTCTTTCTTTGTTCTCCCTTTTTTCCTATTCCCCCTTTATGCCTTGATTATCTCCTTCTCTATTATATGACTACATGCACTTTAGGCATGTCAGTGGTGTCCAAGACAATCACAGGTAAAGTTTAGCTTTGTGTCATTCAAGATCTAAAGGATGATAATACTTATACTTTGGTGATAATAGAAGATCTCTTCAGACTTAATTTAAATTATAATATGTTGAAATAATTCTTTGTTTTAGGCAAAGGTTTTCAATTTATGATTAGGTATTGAAATTCTAACATGAATTTGGAAAATACATATTAAATATAATAAACATTAAGGGCTTATCTTGTACAAAGCACTATTCTAGACTTTATAAGAATACAGAGACAAAAATGAAACAATCCTTGCCTTCAAGAATGTTCTATTGGAGAAATGACAAGTTTAATAGTCAAAATAGGATCAAATATAAAATACTTATTATCAGGTTTAATCTCTGATAGCATAAACTTTATAGAAATATTTTCTGTATTATTCAAGGATGAAAATATGTCTGCAAATATTTGAGATAGATGGTGGAATGTATCAATCATTCAACAAGCATTTATTAAGTAATTACAGCATTAGGCACTAGTTAAGCACTCAGAATAGAAAGACAAGCAGAAAGAGAGACAGTCTCTGTCCTTAGGAATTTAACATTCTGATGTTATTTAAAAAGTTCTGAAAAGAGATAACAGGATGAAAGTACCTGGAATATAAAGGGTATATTAAAGAAAGTCCAATGGAGGTGGATAGGGAGGGTGGTCTGGAGAGGAAAATATGGTTTACGTCAATCACTTTCTTAAAATGGATGTTCTAGAAGAAACCAGCCTATTAGAGGGAAAGGCCTCAGGAATGGAAAGTACTTCCATTGTAAATTAGTCGTTCAGGGGTAAAATGAGCTTACTGAGTGAAGACATTTCTATGATGTAGTACAGAGAAAGTCCTTTGAAGATGAGTGCCTCTTATAGAGGGATATGATTTTTACAGTTTTACTTCCATGGAAAACTTTATGGACCATTCTTTGGCTTATTAAAGATACTGAGACTCTAAAACTAATGCTGTTGAGTCAAAGAGAATCCAGATGTAAGGTGAAGGATAGTAAACTTAACCCAAGTAACATTCCCTTAAAATTAGAATAGACCAAATAGAAGTCAGTGACTCCATGAGTTAGCAGAAAGTAATAGAACAAAGTCAAAAAACTGAAAAAATAGAAAAAAATGCATAATGATTGATATCAAAAACAATTGACTTGGAAAACAGATTTAAAAATAATTTAAAACATTTAACTCCCTGAAAACCATGATTAAAAAAAAAAACTTGAATGTTAATGCTATTTCTTAACAAATCATGGATGAAAACCACCTAGTTCTCTTGAATGAGAGGGCAAGAAAAAATAGAAAGAATCTGTCAATTACCTCATAAAAGAAATTCCATAAGGAAGAGTCCTAGGATGTCATAGCCAAAATTCAGATTTCTAATGTCAAATAAAAGTATGATAAGGATTCAAAATTAATCAATTCAAGTACCAAAGAATCCCAATCAGAATTCCACACAAGCGCCAGCAGTTTCTACAGAGAGGAGATCTTGGAATATAGTATTCCAAAAGGAAAAAGACATAGCCTTGCAAAAAAAGAATAACTTACAAACAAGAATAACAATTTCAAAAACTGAATACAGTCCTAGAGGAGGAAGAAATGAATAATAGAATTTAGAAGACTTTCAAGCATTTCTGATGAAAAGTCCAGCGCTAAGCAGGAACTTTGAAGTAAAAATAGAAGAGTCAAGAGAAACCTGGAGAGGTAAATTTGAGCAATTGGAGGGAGTTATATGATGTTATAGTGCTGACATATAATAGAGAGTTCCCTTTAGAACCTTAATGTCTTCAGAGAATAATGAATGAATTAAATGAAGGAGAAAACAGAAATCCCAGATGGGGTAAATTGATTGAATTTGTTCTAAGGGTATTATGAGGAGAAAGAGAACCATAAACGGTTTTGGTATAGTATAAGGTATCTTATTCTGTCAAACTATGGAAAGGAGGAAGGGAGGAAATTTAATGTTTTCTTAAAAGAATATACAAACATTGGAAAGAATTAGAATTGGATGAATCTCACTATTGTCTGAAATAGGGTTGTGTACACACACACACATACACACAGAGTTTGGTATAGAAATGCATCTTTACCAAAAGTCATGACTCCACAAGACATGGATAATAAAAGAAAGGCACATGAATGTGCGAACTTCTTATACCAAGTTGCCCGCAATACAAACAGAACCTTGGATATTTTGGGGGTATAGCAAAAAGGGAAGTCTCATGGGAGGAATGGAGGGGAATCCCCTCCCAAATGGAAGTGGCATGGGAAGAAGAAATGAGTAGTAAAGGACGGGGAGAGAAAGGGAGGAGGAGGAGGATTTGGGAACTTTGCACCACAAGAGGGAGGCTATTTGGCTTATCTCAAAGAGTCCCAACTGCATGATTTTTGTTAATTTGGTTATTGATATCGATAAAGTGCTAATAGTTTTTCTAATATTGAATCAACCCTACATTCTTAGTATAAATCCTATTTGGTCATGGTATATTATCCTAGGGGTGATTTTTCTCTAATCTCTTTGCTAATATTTTATTTTAAGATTTTTGCATCAATATATTCATTAGGGAGATTAGTCTATAATTTTCTTTCTCTGTTTTCATTCTACCTGGTTTAGATATCATTACCATATCTATGTCATAAAAGGAATTTGGTAGGAGTCCTTGAGTCCCTATTTTTTTCAAATAGTTTATATAGTATTGGAGTTCATTGTTCTTTAAATGTTTGGTAAAATTCACATGTAAATCCATCTGGTCCTAGGGATTTTTTCTTAGGGAGTTGATTAATAGCTTGTTCTATTTCTTTTTCTAAAATGGGATTATTTAAGTAATTTATTTCCTCTTTTGTTAATCTGGGCAATCTATATTTTTGTAAGTATTCCTCCATTTCACTTAGGTTATCAAATTTATTGGCATTAAGTTGGGCAAAATAATTCCTAATTATTGGTCTAATTTCCTCTTTGTTAGTGGAAAGTTCTCCCTTTTCATTTTTGAGACTAACAATTTGATTTTCTTCTTTACTTTTTCTAATCAAATTAACTAAAGGTTTATCTATTTTGTTTTTTTTTTTTTCATAAAACCAACTCTTAGTTTTATTTATTAATTCTTTTTTTTTTTTACTTTCAATTTTATTAATCTCTCCTTTTATTTTTAGAATTTCAAGTTTGGTGTTTTAGTGGGGATTTTTAATTTGTTCTTTTTCTTGCTTTTTTAGTTGCAAGCCCAATTCATTGATCTTCTCTTTCTCTATTTTATGCAAGTAATCATCTAGAGATATAAAATTTCCCCTTAAAACCACTTTGGCTGCATCCCATAAATTTTGGTATGTTGTTTCATTATTGTCATTTTCTTGGATGAAATTATTGATTATGTCTATGATTTGCTGTTTCACCCATTCATTCTTTAGGATGAGATTATTTAGTTTCCAATTACTTTTTGGTCTATTTTCCCCTGGCCTTTTATTGAATGGAATTTTTATTGCATCGTGATCTGAAAAAATGCATTTACTATTTCTGCCTTTCTGCATTTGATTTTGGGATCTTTATGTCCTAATATATAGTCAGTTTTTGTATAGGTTCCATAAACTGCCAAGAAGAAAACGTATTCCTTTCTGTCTCCATTCAGTTTTCTCTAAAAATCTATCATAATTAACTTTTCTAGTATTCTATTTACCTCTTTAGCTTCTTTCTTATTTATTTTGTGGTTTGACTTAGCTAGTTCTGAGAGAGCAAGTTTTAGATCTTCCACTATTATAGTTTTGCTTTTTATTTCTTCTTGCAGCTCTCTTCACTTCTCCTTTAGGAATCTCCACGTTATACCACTTGGTACATATATGTTTAGTGTTGTTATTCATTATTTATGGTACCCTTTAAGATATACTTTTCTTCCTTAGCTCTTTTAATTAGATCAATTTTTGCTTTTGCTTGATCTGAGATCAGGATGGCTACCCCTGCTTTTTTTTTTTTAATTTTTATTTTTTTATTTAATGATTACTTTATATTGACAACATTATTCCTACCCCTGCTTTTTTTTACTTCACTTGAAGCATAATAGATTCTGTTCCAACCTTTTACCTTTACTCTGTATGTATCACTCTGCTTTCAATGAGTTTCTTGTCAACAACATATTGTAGGATTCTGGCTTTTAATCCAGTTTGCTATCCATTTAAGCTTTATGGGAAAGTTCATCCAATTCACATTTACTGTTAAAACTACTAATTCTGTATTTCCTGCCATCTTATTAATGACACATTATACTTTTCTCTTTCCTTTTTCCTTTCCCTCCTTCCCAGTATTTTACTTATGAGCACCACTTGCCTCTCCCTTTAGAGTCCTTCCCCCTTTCTTATACCTTTCCCCTACTATTTCTTTTTTCCCTTCTATTTAACTTATCCCTTCCCTTTTCCCCTTTCCCCTCCTATAAGGTGAGAGAAGTTTCTGGGTGAAACCAAATATGTCTAATATTTTCTCTTTGAGCCAAATCTTATGAGAGTAAGATTCACACAATGTTCATCCCTCTCCCTTTTTTCCCTCAATTATAATAGATTTTCTTTGCTTCTTCCCGAGATATAATTTCCTTCCTTTTATTTCCACTTTCCCCTTTTTCTTGTACAATCCCCTTTAAACAGTAAAATCGAATGTACTCTCTATGTATACCCATAGTAGAAATACAGTTCTCAAGAGTTCTTTTCTTTTTATCTTTTTATGCCTCTCTTGAGTTCTATATTTGAAGGTTAGCTTTTTTTGTTTGGCTCTGGTCTTTTCATCAGAAATAAATGGAATTCCCTGTTTCATTGAATATCCATCTTCTTCCCTGAAAGAAAATGCTTAGTTTAGTGGGATAATTTATTCTTGACTGCATTGCAAGTTCCTTTGCCTTTCAGAATATCAGATTACAAGCCCTTCAGTTCTTTGAGGTGGAAGCTGTTAGATCCTGGGTAATCCTTATTGTGGCTCTTTGGTATCTGAATTGTTTCTTTCTGGTTGCTTGTAATATTTTTCCTTGGTTGAATAATTCTGGAATTTAGCCACAATATTCCTTGGAGTTTTAATCTTGGGGTCTCTTTCAGGAGGTGTTCTGTGAATTCTTTCAATAGCTATTTTACCTTCTGATTCTATGAAATCCAGGCAGTTCTCTTTGATGATTTCCTGAAAAATAGTGTCTATGCCCTTTTTTCATCATGGTTTTCAGGGAGTCCAATAATCCTTAGATTGTCGTTCTAGATCTATTTTCCAGGCCAGTTGTTTTCCCATTTAGGCATTTTACATTTTTTCTATTTTTTCATTTTTTTGAGTTTGCTTGATTGATTTTTGTTGTTTTATTGAGTCATTCATTTCCATTTGTTCAGTTTTGATTTTTAGTGAATTATTTTCATTTACTTTTTTTAAACTTTTTTTTTTTGTATTTGTTCAATGGATTTTTAAATGAATTGTTTTGTTCTATGGAATTTTTTAAAGTTATTTTCTTTTTCCATTTCACAGATTTTGTTTTTCTGAGAGTTGTTTTCTTTTTCCATTTTGTTAAATCTATTTTTTAATGAGTTATATGCTTTTCTACTTCACTAAGTCTATTTTGTGTTGCCTTTTCCAACCCCTCTTGCAAAGTTTAAATTTCCTTTCCCCATTTTTCTTCTATCTCTCTTTTAAGATCCTTTTAAATTTCTTCTAGGAGAGCCTTGTGTGATGGGGACCAATTTATATCACCTTTTGGGGCTTCATCTAGAGACGATCTGCTTTCAGTCTCCTCAGGGTTTGAAATCTGTTCTCTTTTACCATAAAAACTATTTATGCTTTTTTAATTATTTTTTTTTTAAAGTTGAGATCTGTTTTTAGGGCAAGGGGGGTTGTCCAAGCTTCCTCTACAAGTGGCCCAGGGAGTGGCTGCGCTGGGTCAGTGTTTACTGCCTTCCAGTGCTGGGTGGGTGTGGCCAGGTCCCGTGAGATTCTGGTATTTAAGGGTTCACTCTTTACCTTTTGTGTTTGTGTTGGGTGTTTTATAATTTCTCTGCTGATCTACTGGCTTGCAACCAGGGCAGAGTAGTCAACACTGCTGTAGATTCCTCCCCATAGATTCTCCACTGTGTAGAACTCCCACCACCTTGGTCTACACAGCCTGCACTGGCATCTGTGCTTGACCTTCCTCCCTCTGTGCCAGATTGAAACAGACCTTTTCTAATGATCTTCAAAATTATCTTCTGCTGGTAATTTGTTGTACTCTGAATATTTGTAGATTCTGCCAGTCTAGAATTAATTCAGAAGCTAGATTTCCTAATTAATCTGAGGGTCATGGGAGAAGATCAGAAAGAAGTGTGTGTCCCTTCTGCCATCATGGCTCCATGCTTCCCCCTCCCCCTCTCCCCCCGCCCCCATTGAGACCTGAAATTCAAATCCTTTTTGATACTTATTAGCTCTTTGACTCAGGGCGATTTCCTTATCTGTAATAGGGAGATAATAATACTTGTACTACCTGTCTCAAAAAAGTTGTTGTGATGAAAACTTTGTATAAACCTTATAGTGTAGTGTATCCTATCACCATCATCATCTTATCATCATCATCATTATTATCAAAATTAATAACAGTATATGCTGTGGAACTACTAACACAACTCCCATTCATACTGGCCAGTCTGTTGAGTCCTTAGTTGGGTCCTCAAAAAGCAGTTGCCACATCTTCTCTCCTATCCATGGGACCCTTAGAGGCTAATTTTTGTAATTCTGTAGTTTCAAGAACCCCTAGCAATATGCATTCTTTTACCATTATTTTATATCAATAGCCAATCAGCCTTAATTAGCTTTCAGAAAAGGAGGTATTTACTAACATAAAATACCTTTCTCTCTTTCCCTCTCCCCACATACATATCTTTTCCCACTATTATGGAGGGTTAAAGAGGGTTCTTAGCTAAAATGTGGCAAAAGAATAACTCAAAATTCCTGGTGCTGAAACTTCTGTTTGGAGAGTTATTCATAAAGTTTTCCTTAGGAGTAGACAAGAAGTCAGGTGTTTTCTGTCCTCTCTTTGCTCCAAATGATTGATTTCCTCACAGGGACATGGCTAACTTCTCTCTTTTCCAGCCAAATGTTTTAATTCTTCAATTTCCAACATGATTTCTATTTTTAAAAGATTTGCAGAACATGATTTGATATCCCCAGCAAATGCCAGCACACTTCTTGTGAAGCACCATTCCATTTTATTCAGTGACCTTCAGGTATTTATGAACATAATCACATTTTATTGATTGGTTGGTTGATTGGTTTTAATAATGATGTCTGGGTCTTGGTAACACCTAGTTCATACCTCTGATTGATTGACTGAATATGTAGGGGCATCTTTACCTGATAAAGACAAACATTGTTTTTAATTGCTCTAAATATGATAAGGTGATTGACCAATTCTGTTTTTTCCCCTGTTTTTTTTTTTTTAATTATTTTGGGGTTTGCCAGAGTTTTTTGAAAGCACTAAAAACAATTAAAATCCATTATAACTTTGTAAAATAATGTTGATTTGTTAAATTGTATCACCATGCACTTAGAAATAAAGAAAGATGATAACTATTAAATTTAATTACAAATTGTGTCACATCAGTTTTTTCCTTGAGATTCAACAATATAGGGCACCAAGGAAGGCCTTCAAAAAAGAACAGAAGTTTCACAATTCACTGTAAAGCTATCCAGGATTTGAGACTACAGACTTTGTCAAATATACTCCAAAATATTTGCTGAGGATAGCAATCATTAATTTGGGGAAAGAGTATAAGAATAATGTCCTAGGTTACTACTTCATAATTATAGAGACCCTTTATTTCTTGATTTGAATTAGTCAGAGAAATGAACTAAGTGTAAAGGAAGTCTAGACGTTATTCAAAGGACTCATCAATCAAAGGCTTTTAAGTAAGTGTAGAAAAAGTCCTTGATTAATTTGGATAGAATGAAGGCCATTGAATAAATGAAATGATGCTACAGAGGAATTACATTAGAATTGCCTGAGAAACTCAAATGCCCTAAGAGTTTTGTATAAAATAGCTAGGAGTTTTGTATTCAGGAATTTTCATTGGCAAGTGTGGAGACTTCTAGCCAACCCCTGGAATAGATATTGTTCTGGAGGCCAGAGAAGAATATAAAGAGAAAGAGAGACTTTGTACTTTGACTGGAAGATGGCAAACAGAAAACTGCTGAATTCCTTTGATTCTACATGTACTTAAGGGAAAGTGTGTCTTACTTTCTGAAGGAATATTTTATACCCAACTGTTCTTTCTATTCAACCTTAATAATTGCCCCTAACTAAAAGCTAATTAAATTGGATTTAATAATTAATATAAAGTGAATATGGAGGAAGAAAAAACTGTTGGGGGCTCATGAGGTATAGCAGTAGAAAGAAACTCCAACAATTTCATGACCCCCTAGAGCCCTGAAATTGTAATGGGCTGAGGCTTGAGTTGATGCACTGAGGTCCCAAGCACATGAGGCTAAATAGTAATTGGACCATACTCTATTAATAGATAAGCTTGGAGAGAGAATGGCCCCCACCCACTCTTTGTGCAAGTCCTGATGTGTTGTATAGGAAATGACGATTTTGGTGGGTGGAGGCAGGGGAGTGGAGAAGGAAGGGGAGGAGATGGCTCAGTGGATAGAGCACTAGCCTTGAAGTCAAGAGGACCTGAGTTCAAATCCAGCCTCAGACACTTAACAAACAGAAAAAGTAAGTGGAGGCAACCGTGGCAATGGCAGTCCCAAAAGTCTCTCCTCCCCTTCCTTCTCCACTCCCCTGCCTCCACCCACCAAAATCGTCATTTCCTATACAACACATCAGGACTTGCACAAAGAGTGGGTGGGGGCCATTCTCTCTCCAAGCTTATCTATTAATATGGAGTATGGTCCAATTACTATTTAGCCTCATGTGCTTGGGACCTCAGTGCATCAACTCAAGCCTCAGCCCACCAAATGTAATGATCGCGTATTTAAAGTCAGCCGGAGTCAGGAATTCAGGTTAAGGGAAAAATCTTCAATATTTATTGAAGCGAAGAGGTGAATAAAGATTGCTATAGCAAATATAGGCAAGAAAGATTGCGATAGCAAATATAGGCAGTTGCGACAGGAAGCCAGCTAAGAGAGAGCGACGCGAGCCGAGCCAACCATGGAGGCAACTGTGTAGGCAACTGTGGCAATGGCCGTCCCAAAGGTCTCTCCTCCCCTTCCTTCTCCACTCCCCTGCCTCCACCCACCAAAATCGTCATTTCCTATACAACACATCAGGACTTGCACAAAGAGTGGGTGGGGGCCATTCTCTCTCCAAGCTTATCTATTAATAGAGTATGGTCCAATTACTATTTAGCCTCATGTGCTTGGGACCTCAGTGCATCAACTCAAGCCTCAGCCCATTACATGAAATGAGAAGTATCAATTGCTTACTGAGACCTAATCTTCTAGTAGACATAGGAATTGAGAAAGTAGAATATATTCAATGTTTATGGCACATATCTATAAATATGAATTATTATTAACCACTTCATCTTGAGGAAAACATGGTAGAAAAAAATAAATTTGCACTAGTTCATTGATGTATAATTACTTTGGATGTCATGATTATTTTAATTAAAAATTACATGGAACCATATATAAGAATATTAACTAATCAGGAATGTTCAGATTTACAAATTGCTTTGTATATTGAAATGTTATATAAACATGTTATTAGTAAAGTGCTTCTATTTACAAATGACATCATACTGATTATAAAACATTGTCAAGCTACATGGAGATTTGTATGCCCTCAAGAGTTTGGTCTGACAAACAACAGAGGAAATACAAAGAGATGAAGAATAACTATTACTCACATTGGGACAGGTAATTTGATGGACAACCTGTACAGTATATCTATACTAGGTAAATACTGGAGTATAGGCCAGAAGAGCAGTGATCATGCCTCTTCCTGGATCACACCACCTTGGAAGCACTGAAAACTGATGGAATTAGCCCTAAAAACAGCAACAGGAAAATTCTGAAGCTTGTAACAATGCCCCCTTGACCATGATAGCAGAATGCAACTTTAACATAAAGTTAAAAGTCAGGAGATAAGTTGGGGAAAAAATAAAGCCAACAACAAAAAATAACTGAACATTATTAAAAAGCTACTGTGGTGACAGGGAAGATCAAGACAGAAACTCAGGAGAAGACAATGATGTCTAAACAGCTACAAGCAAAGCCTCGAAGAAAAATGCTAATTGGATCCAATCTGTAAAAAAAAAAATTCCTGAAAGAGTTAAAAGAGATAAGAGTGGTAGAGGGGAAAAAACAAAATAAAACACAAAATTGGCCTAGTGATAAAAGAGGCCCAAAAATCCATCTTGGGCAGGAGGCGGGAGGAGGGAGCCAGATGGGGATGACAACAGAAAAAGGCAAAATTGGCCACATGGAAAAAGCTGTACAGAAATTTACCGAAGAAAATAATTCCTTAAAAATTAAAATTTGTCAAGTGGAAGCTCATGACTCTGTTGGACAATCAGAAACAATAAAACAATCAAAAGAATGAAAAAAGGAAGTGTGAAATGTCTTACCAGAAAAACAACTGACCTGGAAAACAGATCAAAGAGAGACAGCATAAGAATTGCCTAAAAACCATGTTAAAAGAAAAATAGACATCATATTTCAAGAAATTGTCAAAGAAAACACTTCTGATAGCTTAGATACAAAGATAAATTGGAAATGGAAAGAATACATTAATCACCTCCTGAAGGAGATCCCCAAATGAAAATCCCCCAATATTCAGTCAAATTCAAAGTTCGCAGGTTGAGAAGAAAATATTGTGAGCATCCAGAAAAAAACAATTCAAATGTTGTAGAACCACTATTGAAATCACACCAAAGTTAGGAACTTTCACTTTAAAAGGAGCAAAGAGTTTGGAATGTGATATTCTGGAGGGTAAAAGAGTGACAATTACCATAAAGAATCATCAATCCAGCAAAATCAAGTCTCCTTCACACACACACAAAAAAAGATTTAATGAAATAGAGGATTTTCAAGCATTCTTGATGAAGAGACCAGAGCTGAATAGAAAACTTGACATTCAAATATAAGATTCAAGAGAAGCATAAAAAGTAGACAGGAAAGAGAAAGTCTAAGGGACTCAATAAGGTTAAACTATTTACATTATTATATGGGAAGATGATACTTATAACTCCTAAGAACTTTCTTTTTATTAGGGTAGTTAGGAGAATACATAGATGCTGTTGATATTAATTGATTATGACAGGATGATTTGAAAAAAAAAATTGAAAGGGTAAGAAAGAGAAATGCTTGGGAGAAGGGGAAAAGAGAGGCAGAATGGGGAAAATTATTTCACATAAAAGAGGCTTCCAAGGAAGAGCTTTTACAGTGGAGGGGGAAATAGTGATGATGGGAGAGGCGGGCAACACTTGAATCTCATTCTGATTGAAATTGGTTCCAAGAGAAATAATATACACATTCAGGTGTAGAAATGTAACTTATCTAATAGGGAAATAAGAGGGGAAGGAGATGAGAAAAAGGGGTGGTGCTAGTAAAAGAGAAGGTAAATAAAAGAAAGCAGTGGTCAAAAGCAAAACACTTTTTTGTTGTTTTTTGCTGAGGCATTTGGGGTTAAATGACTTGCGCAGGGTCACACAGCTAGGAAGTATTAAGTGTCTGAGACCAGATTTGAACTTGGGTCCTCCTGACTTCAAGGCTGGTGCTTTATCCTAGCTGCCCCTCTAAACCGACTTTTAAAAAGGGACAAGATAAAACCGAAAGAATGAGAGAATGATAAATGGGGGAAACAGCTATGAATATGAAGTGGATAGAAGGAGGGATTAAAAATCAAAATCTAGCAATATGTTGTTTACAGGAAACACACTTGAAACAGAGACACAAAGTAAAAATAAGGGGCTAGAGCAGGATCTATTATGATATAGCTGAGGTAAAAAAGAAAATGAAGCAGTAGCAGTCTCCTCCCCATCCTCAAACCCCCTATAGTAAAAAAAAAAAAAAAAAAGATACTTTAGATATTGAAGTATATCTGTCCACTATGCACCATCTCTCTGCCCCCTGTTCCCCAAATAGCATAGTATTCAAATTCTTAAAGGAAAAGTTAAATGAATTGCAGAAGGAAATAAACAGTTAAATTATGTAAGTGGGAAACCTCAACTCTTTCTTCTCAGAACTGGATATTTATCCAGTTCTTGAACTGGATAGGAACTAACCAAGGAACTAACCATAAAATAAATAAGAAAGATAAATATGATAGACCTCTGAAGAAAACTGAATGGAAATTGACCACATATTGAGACATTTAAAAAGTTCATAAATATAGGAAAGCAGAAATATCAAATGTATTCTTTTCAGACCACAATGCAATAAAAATAACATTAAGTAAAGGACAATAAAAAAACATAGAATAAAAATTAACTGGAAACTAATCCTCATAGAAACAATCAATTATTTCATTAAGAAGGCTAACAACAGTGAGACAGTATTCCACAATTTGTGAGATGCAGCCAAAATACTGCTTAAGGGAAATTTTATATCTCTAAATGCTTCATCTATAAAATAGAAAAGAGCAGATCAGTAAATTGGCATTGCAATTTTTAAAACTTAGAAAAAGGAACAAATTTGAAATCCTAAATTAAACACCAAATTAGAAGTTCTTAAAATTAAAGAGATGAATAAAATTAAAAGTTTAAAAAAACCCAAAACATTAAATTAATCAATAAAACTAGGACTTGGTTTTAAGGGAAAAAAATAAAATAAACAGTTGGTTAATGAAAAGGGTGAACATGCCATTAAGTAAAGTAATTATTATGAGTCATATAATCCTATTTTAGAAAAAGAAATTAAATAAGACATCAATGAGCTCCCTTAGAAAAAAATCTCAGGACCAGATGGATTCAAAAGTGAATTCTACTATTTGAAGAACAATTAATTTCAATACTGTATAAATTATTTGAAAAAACAGATAAAGAATCCTACCAAATTTCTTTTACAACACAAATAAGGTGCTGATACCTAAACTTGGAAAAGCAAAAACAGAGGTAAAAAAATATTGAAAATTTCCTTAATGAACATTAATGCAAAAATTTTAAATTTGAATCCAGACTATTCATACTATTCATGTTACTCTCCTTATATATATACACCCCACCTTTCAAATTAATTGAACCTAAATGAGGCCTTTACAGATTACCTTACTTATGAATAATTATTTTATGTTTACTTTGGATATATTTTGTATTTACTTAAGTTTGTATATGTTTTATCTTTCTAGAAGAATATAAGCTCCTTGAGGTCAGAGATTTTCATTTTTATTTTAGTAAATCTGGCATCTACCCAGTCTCAGCATATAGTTGGTGCTTAATAAATTCTTGTTGAATTAAAATATTAGGAAAAAGGAGTTAATTAGATATATTTTAATAGTAGGATATAATTTACATTTAAGGTAAAGATTGGAATTGAGGTTTTTTTTAAATCAGTTTCTGCCTTATGTCATTGCTAAATTTAGAATTCAACTGCAGTTATTTGTATTTTTAAAAAATATAACAAGTACTATTGAATATATTACATGTATCTGGACTGAGTACCTTCTGACAAATGTAGTTTCCATTTCTGTCATTCAATGAAAATGATTGTCTTTACAGTCTTTATCCCTAAATCTAATGGATTTTCTTTTGTCATTCCCTGTGACATATTTGACTTTTGATCCTTTTTCTGTTGGTTTTTATGACACTATGCTTTGTGAATCATTTCCTTTTGGACTGATATTTTACTAGATTTTTCTTCTTTCTTCAGTACTTTAAATATGTGTGTTTTATGAGACTGTTTTCAACATTCGCTTGGTGATTTTATTTATTATCACAACTTCAGTTAATACTTGATGTGAAGTTTCTAGCTCTCATATTTCTGTCTTCACTTTCAACCTTTCAGCATTTCCTTAAATTCGGTCTCTTTATTTCTAAGCTTTCATTCATGTATTTCATCACATTTGGAATACAATTCCATTTTTTTTTCCATCTGCTGAAATGATTTCCATTCTTAAAAACTGATTTCAGATGTCATTTCCCTCATTGGATCTTTGGTAGCACTTATAATCCTCCGACATACTTAGCACTTTCTAGTTTTTGTTAAAATTATTTGTTTTTGTCTTCTCTACCCTACCATAAATCAATTAACAGATATTTATCACCTACTCTGTACTAGGTACTATGCTAGGTGCTGAAAATACAAAGACAAAAATAAAATAGTTCTTCTCCTATGACGCAACTTCTGTATGTTGAAGAGGGGATAGTAAGAAAGGAATTGGTGGCATTGTAGATAGGATGCTTGACTTGAAGTCTGTAGACCTGAGTTTAAATTTGCTTTCTAATACTATGTGATCATAGGCTTAATCTCTGCCAGCCTAAAAACTGAGTTTAGCCATGGAAGAGGATGGGCTGTGGACGAGCTGACTAAAGTGTGGATCTCATAGGAGATGGAAAATTTCTAAGAGAGATATTTCATAGCTAACATGGGAGCCAAGTTAGCACTTCTCTGCCTCACTTCCTTAGGGGTTTTGCACATTGTGGGAAAAGTCTCATGGAGAGCACGCTGAACTCTGAATCTGCTTCTCATGGGAATGGAGAGTTCTAAGCTCTGATCTGAACTCTTGGCTTAGACTCTTTCAAGTACTCTACAATTACCCCAACATATAATGATCTCTGCTGAACTCTTCTAGAAATTATCTGTTCCATGAATTTGGCATATAATCTGTTGCTTTGTATAGTTAGTTAAGTCTTTTAATTTTCTGAACTATATTCTAATACCTTAAGAACAGGAATTATATTTCCTCTTTCTTTGTATTCCTATTGGGACTTCTGGCACAACTGTTGAATAAATATGTGTTGGTTGAGCAAGCATATGGGAGAAAATGATGCTAAAGAAGAACTAAATATTACAATCTATTATCTGGACAAATGCTTCCAACAAATAAAACCAAAACCTATCACAATACTCTTAAGTATTTAAATTAAAAATAATACTATTATTTATATGCTCTTATTTATATTTATATGCTAGAAACATTATTTCTGACATTTTGGTAAATACAAGGCAGTAGATTAGAAAATATACACTATAGAAGAAGCTCAAAAATACCAATATATTATTTGTAAAAATATTTTGAAGAACAAGAAAAAATTTTAATGAAATAGTAATACTTGAGGTTTCATGAGTTTTTATATAGGTTGGTATCTTGATTTTTCAGCAAAATGGAAATACAGTGACAAAGGAAAGGAAGAAATGCAATATGCTGTTGGTTGGAGTGGTTCTCTAAGTGTTGAAGAAGGGTAAGTACCAAGTAACAATCTCTCATATAAAGAAATATGTTATTGATGTGAAATTATTGGTTTGATCTACAAAAAATGTATAATAGGTCAAAAAGTACCTATTAATACAACTATAGAAAATTCTTAAAGTTAATATTAAATTACAACTTTCCTAAAACATTTGTATTTATTTACATTGCCCCATCAGAAAATTTTACTTGTGATAAAGAAAAGAATTTGATCTCTTTTGAAATACTCAAAAATTTTGAAGAAATTATGCAAAATCTCTTTTACCATCTAGTATTCATCTAAGAATTCAAGAAATCATTTGTACTCTCTAGGCAAAATATAGAGTAACACCTGAAGAAATATATAGAATCTTTTATTTCTAAAATTTCTAAGTGCTTCAAAGTATAGAGATCACTTTAGTAAATAGATTTCCCCTATAGAATGAAGAATTCTGAACTAATTTCTACCATGGAAGGGAAGGAAGGAGAGAAAAGGAAGAAAAGAAGGAACTGGGCATTTTTTAAAAAATGCCTATGTGTTAGATACTGTGCAAATAAGTACTTTAGAGATATTAAATAATTTGATCCTAAGAACAGTCTTAAGTACATATATTAGGTACATGTACATTTATAATTGAGAAAATGAAACAAGCAGATAAGTGACTTGTACAGAGTCAAGTCTCCTACTAGTAAAGTTTCTCATGCCATATTTAAATTCACTTCTTTCTGACTTCAGGCCCAGTTCTATCTGTGGAATCAAAGTATATAGTTTTTAGCACAGGAAGCCAAGAAACTTGATAGTAATTTTACCATGTCTCAAAATTTCCTCTTGGAATTAATAAGGTAATTCCAGAGACTTTCAGTTCAGTTATCAGAAATATTAATTTGTTTTTAAATAAATAGATTTAATTTCTTTTCTAAATAGTGCACATTGTTTCAGTGAATCTTTTGAATTTCCTTTTTCTTTGTGCTGGTGGTAGGCAAAAATGTTCTTGATATTTCTATGTGAGTTAATAATGAGTGAATTAGGCTGGGGTCAGGTGAAGGATAAATGAATAAGATGCCCTTTGGAATTTAATGGTTTAATTACTTCTTGCTGCCTGACAGAACTTCAACTTTTTGGAAAATGAGGTGAGTTTCCTTTAGAAATTAGTATGCCTCCTTTGTAGTTCTACGACAGTAGGAGAATCTCATAGGTTTTAGGAGTAGGATTGGGGTATTTCTTGCTTTCCTGCAGATTGATAAGATTTGTGGAATTAGACTAGATAGAGAAAAAACAAGATATTAAGTCAAATAGCGTATATGTGTATGAGTGTGTCCCGATTAGTGAGAATGGATCCCACAAAGTGGCCGCATTATTTAAATTTCCATTGGGCCAAAAGCAATTGCCATATTTCATTCACATAATTATAATTTTGAATAGAGAATTTGAAATTATCACCATTTTGTGTGATTCATTATTAACACTACATGAGACTTTTGTATATGACTACTCTTTTCCATCACTATCCCTCTTTTTAAACCCTTTTTTCAAATTAAGTAAAGCAATTTGCCAATCTTCTTGTACTGTATAAATACTAGTTACCATCACTACTATTACTACTTTTATGAATTGTTTACTTGAAACAACAATCTAGATTTTCAATTTTTATAAAATATGATTTTGTTTTTAGGGAATGTGTAAGTAGTGCCTTGTGTATTCCATTGGCGAGTCAAAAGAGGTAAGAACAAAGAAAAATATTTTTGTCTTTATGCTAGTTTATAGGATATTAAATTTTTGTGACATTTTGGTTGCAACAGGAGTTCCACTGGGCGTCCTGACTGGACTTGCATTGTGGTGGGCTTTACTTCTGGTTATGTTCGATTCTATACTGAGGTGAGTTATTTATTCACAACATTACTTTGACTCCCCTTGAGAAGTATCAAATTGATTGTCTTAAATATTTTTTATATTAACTAATAAACATCCTAATCATTGGATGAGAAAGTGTAGAGATTCTAAGTAGCCAATGGGACAAATAGTTATTAAAAGGACAAGGATTTAAGAATTTCCACATAGTTGCTCTAATTTAATGGAGGAAAGGAAAGTATAAGAGGAAGGAGGAAGATGAAGAGAAATGTTTGTCCTCTTAAATGTTCTTTATAAGCATGGATTATTTTAAAAATGGAATTAAAAATATTTGTATCTATTGTAATTTCCTTCTAGAGTGGTGTATTGTTGCTTGCACAACTTTTGAATGAAGACCCTGTACTACAGCTAAAATGCAGGACTTATGAAATCCCAAGGCATCCTGGAGTTACAGAGCAGGTTAGCAGATTAAAAAAAAAAAAAAACAACACACCAAAAACAAAAGAACTAATGACATTTGTCTAGAACACTTCCTTATTCTTTTGCAGAGACAAAATTTACAATTTTCTTGCAGATGACAAAACTATTTCAAACTAGAACTATAATATCTTCACAATTAAATACTGAAAATTTCAGGCTTGCTTCTCTTTGTTTAGTGGAGTATCATATTTTTAGGTATACTCAACTTTTTACTGTTTGTAACATTTAATAATTATTCAATTTCCCAAAGGAAATAGTAGTTTTAATTATAAAACATATTTACATCTTTTTTTCTCTCAGTTTTCTTTTGTGGCAATAGTTGTCAAGTAAAGTTATCCTTAGAAAAGGAAAGAAATTTCCCATAATAATAGCATTAATAGCACATTATATAGTTATACCTATATATACAAACATATAGGTCCATAATAGCATAATAATATTGTCACATCTCAATGATAAAGTATTTGTTGAACAATCTAAGATATATAATTATTATTTATAACTGATACTTATAATGTTTTTGGAAGATGAAATGCACAAAGTAAGAATATTTGTACCAAATATCTGGAATTATAGATTATAAAAAATACTTCATGTCAAGTTCAGCTCTTTGAAGGCAAATTAATTAATCAAATAGAGATTTTTTACTATTCCATTTGGAGGACTCTCCCCGGAGACATATATTCCATATCTTGTCTTGTTAGATGGTAGCATTATATCATCACTGTCAAAGTGCTGTAGTGGATCCAAAAAGAATAAAAAACTACAATCTTACTATTAAGGTTATTGTAACATATTTGGAGAGAGATTATATATGTGTGTGTATGTATGTATACATATACACCATGCATATATAAAAGTAGATCAACAAAAATATAAAATAGTATATTATTAGTTGCTGTATCTAAAATTTAAATAGAAAAAGAGGAAGCTATTATAGTTAAGAGAAACAGTATTAAGGAAGAAATGGATCATGTTATGTCCTTGGGAAGGTAAAGAACAATCTTAGCTAGAATAGGAGCATTGTATGTATATGTGTTAGAAGCATACAAATTTATATGCATATATGTACGTAAAATACACATATATACTTGTGTATGTGTGGGTATACACACACACATGCATACACACACCACACATAGGTGGCAGTGAGAGCTAAGATTCAACATATTTAATTATTGTGGTCTAGAAAGTCAAGTAGTGAAGTTTAGAAGTTTAGATGTGATATAGGAGTCAATAGGGATCCTTTTGAAAGGATTCCCAATAGAACAGTGACGTGATGAAATTTATGTAATGGGAAAATCTGTAAAGGGAAGATGAGCTAAATTTAGCAGCTATGTATATAGAATAGGCTGATAAGGGACTAGAATCAGGGCTAGCAATTTAGTGCTTAACACCAGCATTAGAGATCCAAGTAAGAAGAGAATCAGATTATCTTAGAGTAGAGTTTGTGGAAAATAGAATAGAGTAAACCTCAAATATGCAGAAATGTACTAAAGTGTGCAAGGAAAATATTAAAATCATAGAATCATAAGTTTAGATCTACAAAAGATCTTAGAGGCTATGTCCAATGCCATTCTAGTCAATGAAATTTAGACTTGTGGAGAATGAAGGTGATTGTACTTGCTGATAAGGAAATCATTGATAGTGGTCATTTTGAAAGAACAATTTCATTAGTGATAATGATGTGAGAGATATATAATAATAACAATAGATAATGCCGTAGATTTGGGAGTAAATGAATATAAAGGGAATTATGCCTTTAGTTTTCCACATTTGATTAAAATAAATGTAAACAAAGATTTAAAAAATTGTCCATCTAAGGCCACGATTCATCATAAATATGAAAACTTATGTTTGTCTAGAATGTTAAAGCATTGACCAAAAATCTTTAGGAAAATTTTCTATTTGTTTTCATTGTTTAATCTTCCTGATACTTTTTGTTTTCAAACCTGAGAATTAGTTGTTTAGCCTTGTTTGTTTTCCTAGATTATTTAGGACATTTAAGTACAATAAATAAAAAGATCAGATGTGACCATGTTGAAAATTGACTCTTTTTTTCCTTGTTCACTGAAAAGAATGAAGAGTTGAGTATCTTATATCCTGCTGCAATTGTGACTATTGATGGATTCAGCCTTTTTCAGTCCCTTCGTGCTTGTCGAAATCAGGTAGCAAAAGGTAAAGTTATGATAAGAAACTGCAATGTTAATAATTCTAATTTTATCATACTTATTTTTAGCATAATAAAAAGAATTTCAAAGACTTCTGCACTGGGAAACATTTTAGGAACTCTTATAGCTGCTTTCTCTCTTCTGGACCCCGAATTTCAGATTATAGTATTTTTCTGTAAAATATTTCAACATATAAAACTAATACACACTTCTCTTCGTTGACTTCAGTTATTTTTTAGAATAAATTTTATATAATAAAAATCACATTAATTCATACATGAATTTTAGAACATTGTTATTTATTAGCAGTAAAGTCAAAGGATTTGTTTTTAGTTGGAAATAAGTTTCTAGGAAGTATACGATCATGTTTTTATTTCATATTGTTATAGTCCTTGCTACTTGAAATATCTAGATTCTAATGTATAAATGTAATTTATTTGGTG
The DNA here is from genome assembly GCF_016432865.1 of Antechinus flavipes. Lineage (NCBI taxonomy): Eukaryota > Metazoa > Chordata > Mammalia > Dasyuromorphia > Dasyuridae > Antechinus > Antechinus flavipes. Next base: position 365,329,340 of record NC_067401.1, read on the forward strand.
AAACTATATACTTTTCTTTGAAAGAAATATAGTTGCTTTTAATTCCGAATTGCACTGACTATGCTTTTAGTTATTTATCTGCATTGTGGATCATGTTCAATTGATGATATGGAAAAATAAATCCATTTTCTTGGTCTTTATTCATCATGCATTTAAAAATTGGGTTTTATTTTTCTTTTACTAAGGTAATTTTCTTAGCTTTATAGAGGAAATTGAATGGGAATTTAACTGTATTCTAATATGTGGCCTAGTGGTTAGCTGATCCAATCATTTAGCAACCATTTAGTAAATATTTACCATGCCTGGGGCATTATGTGAGACAACTGTAAATAACTATAGGAACAAGATTTTGTCAGAATAGATACAAGGTAATCTTAAAGGGGATGCATTAGCAGTGGAGTGGTAGATGGAGGGGAACAGGGAGCTTTTGCAAGATTTCCATTATATAAGGTGATGATCATAACATTGAATTTTACTCTTTCTTTACCTTCTATTGTGCTTTACATGGAATTATTCATATTAGAGCTTCTTTGTCATTCACTCATTCTAATATTGCTATTAACATCTGTATCTACCAGATTGACAGAAGTTAATAACTGTGTTTGAATTTCTACTGAATGTGTTAAAAACTCATTGTGATCTGCTATTAGTTTAATGTTCATTATATTCTTTAATTTTAAAAAACAAATTGAGTGACTTCATTTTGGTTTTACATGATAAAAAATTTTAGTTGAATTTTGACAATTTGGGAAGAAAATAAAAAACAATTTCATAGCATCTGTAAATCTTAATTCTACAGCTGCAGCATCGGGTAATGAAAACATACAGCCACCACCTTTAGCTTATAAGAAATGGGGTCTCCAGGATATTGATACCATAATTGATCATGCAAGTATTGGTAAGCATTAATATCTGAATTTTTAAAAATTACTTTAGTAGTATTTATCTAGAAGTTCTATGGATACCAAAAAAGATAAAAGAACTTTTAGTCTAATGGGGAGGACAACATGTGAGTTATTATATAAGATATATACAAAGTAAGTAGAAGATACTTTCAAAAGGGAAGGGTTTAGCACCTGAATATTACTGAATTAAGGCCTTTTATGGAAAATAGTATGTAAGCTGAGTCGTGAAAAAGTCTGGAAAGTTTAGCGATAAGATAAGGAGGCCTAGCTGTCCCGGTGTGAAGAATACAAGAACAAAGACCAAAAGATGGGAACTGAAGTTTTATATGTGAGAAACAGCAAGAAGACCAGTCACCAGAGCTGGATCATAAAAGAGTATGAAGGGGAATAAATGGAAAAGAAAATTGGAAAAAGGAGAAAAGAACAAGTTATGAAAGTCTTTAAATGCCAAACAAAGAATTTTACATTTGATCCTAATTTAGGGAGGCTGGGGTTTATTGAGGACAATAGTGACAAGTTTCTTCTACACTTTAGAGAAATCACTGGCAGCTAAGAGGAGCATGGATTAGAATTAAGGCAGGGAGAATGGTTAAAAGATAATTGTAATAGTTTAGTCAAGAGGTGATACAGACTGAGTAGAGAGAAGGGCACATAAAAAAAGTTATAAAGCTAGAAATGACAAGATTGGCTAAAGATTGGATATCTTTTGGGATGAGTGAGAGTGAAGAGTTAAGAATGACACTTAGATTATGAGTCTTTGTTACTGGGAAGATAATGGTGCCATTGATACCAATGACAGTAATAGGGAAATTGAGAAGAGGGCAGGATTTTGGGGGAAAAATAATGAAATTCTGTCTTGTCTATAAGACATTTGAGTTCTAGATGTTTAAGAAATAATGAGTAGTGACCATGAGTAATTAACGAGAAGAAACTATGGTCCTCTGTGGAAAGATAAATGCCATGTTCTTAGTTAAAAATTAATAGATTGAGCAGTTATGCAAGGTTGCATAACTTCATGTGTAAAATAATGGAGAGCAAGATGTTAAACATCTGATTTGTGCCATTACTATACTTTAAAAAAAAATGTTATATATGATAGTTGACTTGTCTATTTACTAGTTAACCTTATTTTTCCACAGAAATATTTATTTATTTATTTATATTATAGCTTTTTATTTACAAGATATATGCATGGGTAATTTTACAGCATTGACGATTGAAAAACCAACTTTTCCCCTCCTTCCCCTCACCCCTTCCCCCAGATGACAGGTTGACCAATTCATGTTAAATATGTTAAAGCATAAGTTAAATACAATAAATATATATACATGTCCAAACAGTTATTTTGCTGTACAAAAATAATCAGACTTTGAAATAGTGTACAATTAGCCTGTGAAGGAAATCAAAAATGCAGGCAGATAAAAATAGAGGGATTGGGAATTCTATGTAGTGGTTCATAGTCATCTCCCAGAGTTCTTTTCCTGGGTGTAGCTGATTCAATTCATTACTGCTCTAATGGAAATGATTTGGTTCATCTCATTGTTGAAGAGGGCCATGTCCATCAGAATCGGTCATCATAGTATTGTTGTTGAAGTATATAATGATCTCCTGGTCCTGCTTATTTCACTCAGCATCAATTCATGTAAGTCTCTCCAGACCTTTCTGAAATCATCCTGTTGGTCATTTCTTACAGAGCAATAATATACCACAATTTATTCGGCCATTCTCCAGTTGATAGGCATCCACTCAGTTTCCAGTTTCTGGCCATTACAAAGAGGGCTGCCACAAACATTCTTACACATACAGGTCCCTTTCCCTGCTTTAAAATCTATTTGGGATATAAGCCCAATAGTAACACTGTTGGATCAAAGGTTTGATAACTTTGGGATATAAGCCTAGTAGTAACACTGCTGGATCAAAGGGTATGCACAGTTTGATAACTTTTTGAGCATAGTTCCAAATTGCTCTCCAGAATGGCTGGATGTATTCATAGTTCCACCAACAATGTATTAGTTTCTACATCCCCTCCAATATTTCACATTATCTTTCCCTGTCATTCTAGCCAATCTGACAGGTGGGTATCCATAGAAATATTTAAACCTGTGGATAGTTCATTCTCTCAAATATAGTCTTCAAACTAAATTTCTGTTTTTAAAATTGCACTAAGTAAATTTGAATTTGTAATTGCTGTCTAATAAGAAGTGATGCAAAGCATTAATAATAGTAAATTAAGGACTTTTGGATAGCTATTAAAAAAAACTTGAAGTTTAATTACAATTTTGAAATATAATTTTGTTAGAACCTTTTAATTGTGTTTATAAGATTTTTTTATTATCCTTTCCTTCCCTCCTTCCCTTTATGTTCCCATTCTCTCTTCAAAAAAAGATTAATGCCATTTGAATTCCTTCAGACAAAGATTTGTTTGAATAGATTTGAGTATTCAGCAGGAAGAAAATTGGGGGGAAAGTAATATGCCTTCTAAATTTTCCTATTATTGTTTTTTTCCTCCTATTATTTTTAAAGGGACCAGTCACCCAGTGATCTTCCTAGTCACCAGGCTTACATTTTCAGGGTCTTCCTTGATTCTCCACTCTCATTTTCCCCATGTATCCAAGCTGTATACAGCTTGATTCCTTATCCTTTCAGTTTAGTCTTAAGACTAAAAGTAGAATCTGTTAGTCTAGGCTCTGGTCTCTAAGGTATATGTTTATTAGTGGTTATTTACACAATATACATATACATTCACAAGATAAACTTATCTAATAACTATTAAATTGCTATTTTGACTTATACATTGTAAGATTTCACTGGAAAGTTTTAGTTATTCTGTATGTATTTGCTAAGTTGGTAGTGCTTCATTTTATTTTTGCCTAAGTAGCAGCATTTTCAACATCTTGATTTCTACTGATTAAAGTAGTCTTCTCTGATTAAAGAGTTAGCTTGAGATCACATTTTTTATTTCAGGGATTACAATTGGCATATTTTTATTTTATATTTGGCATGTTTGGGAACGATTTAAAGCTTTGAAGGACCATTTTTAATGCTATGATCCAGGTGGTATCCAGCCTTTAAATTCACCACTACTGTGCCTAGTAGATATGGATCAAGTTTATGAAAAAAATATCAAATAATGAATACACTGTTGTAGACCTAAAAATAAAATTTATTTTACAGGCCTGAATTAGACATGCTTATTAGTTTTGGAAGTAGACCAACTTTGAACTTGTTGGGCAGTTTGAAGATTGTCTTATATGTGTTAATTGGCTAAATCAAAGATACCTCCAAAAGGTAGATTGTGACCTACCTCATGGATTTAAATGTGGTTGGCTATCCTTGTACTCATGTTGAGTTAGGGGGAACAAACACAATCCAACCAAGAGCAATGTTCCTTTTCCCTTTTTCAGCAAGGGATGGTGAACTACTTTTGATATGCTAAATACTTTGGAAGTAAAAAATCACTTATTCATTAAAAATGGGGCAGGTAAGTGGTTCAATGGATAGAGTACCAGCTCTGAAGTCAGGAGGACCTGAGTTCAAATGTGACCTTAGACATTTAACACTCCCTAGCTGTGTGACCCTGGGCAAGTCACTTAACCCCACTTTCCTCAGCAAAAAATATAATAAATTTTAAAAAGGGGCAGCTAGGTGTCACAGTGGATAGAGCATCAGCCCTGAAGTCAGGAAGACCTGAATTCAATCTGGTCTCAGACACTTCTTAGCTGTGTAACCCTGGGCAAGTCACTTAATCCCAAATGCCTCAGCAAAAAAAAAAAAAAAAAGTTAAGGATTCCTGATTTATAGAATAGTTTATTTTAATTTTTGCTTACATGACTATTTTTGACATAGTTCTTAGAATCAGGAAAGATGGATGACTAATGTTAATGTGTAGTAATCCTTTCAACATTTTTAGAATATTTTATTGATTGTCTTTTTTGGTAACAAAACTTGTTAAATAAATAGAAACATAACTAACACTTAAAAGAACCTTTTAAATAAATCTTTAAAGTAAAACTAAGTACAAATTTAGGATTAAAATAGCTAGAAACAGATTTTAAACATATTTTAGTTCAGCCTGCTCATTTTACAGGAAGGAAATATATCCAGAGGCTTGTCATTTTCCCAAAGTCATAGCTAGTAAGTAGTAGAGCCCAGATTCAAATCAGGGTATTTTTGATCTTAGATTTACTCATTTTTTTACCTTGCCTTTTCTGCCTTGCCTTTTACCATATTTAAAAATAAACCTTAACTAAAAATTTAGCAGCCTAAAGTAACATTGCTTCATATTTAATGCTATTATTTTGTCATAGGAATCATGACACTATCTCCATTTGATCAAATGAAAACTGCTTCCAATATAGGTGGATTTAATGCAGCAATAAAAAATAGTCCACCTGCAATGTCTCAGTATATTACTGTTGGGTCAAATCCATTTACTGGTTTCTTCTATGCTTTAGAGGTATGTATTCCATAAATGGTAATGATTAAGTAGCATATTTTTAACCCTTCTTCTTCTTTCCTATTTTTATATGTGCATAGAAATTTCTAAATTATTATGTTTTAAAATTTTACTTTTACTTCAAATGTTCTTGTTTCCTATTTTAAAATAAAATGTTTCAAAATTATTTTTAAGCAATATACTTTTAAAGGTTAATTTTTATTTTACAACTGAAGAGTTTGTGTGTCATGTAATATGCTTGATAGAAAATTTAAGTTAAACTCAAGAAACTCTTTGACAGCAACTTCACTAATTGACATTATCAGATAGGTTTTGGTTTAAAGATTCGTTTAGAGAACTGCTTTTTTATCTTATTGACATCCTTGGTGTTTCATGGACCACATTTGTTTTTAAGTGTATTTTTAATTACAAGTGTATTCTTAACTGTCTGATTGCTGTGTTAAGATATGCTAATGAAAATCATTCAGAGCATCAATCAACAGGAAATTTGTTGTATATTTTTCTTTTAATAAACTCTGAAAAACACATAAACTTTAAAATTCATTTTGAAAATAGGAAGAAAATTTCTTATAGACCTAAAATTGAATGTGATGTCTTTTCTTCAGAACTATATATACTTGAAATGCTTATTTTTATAATTTCAGTATTCTAAGTTAGTATGATTGTGTGCCATACTTTCTCCCCAAATCTGATACCTAAGTAAAATTTATAATTATGCTTTTCATAGATTAAAATTTAGTTGTATTACAGACAAAAATAGCTTTGCCCCCAAAAAGATGCCAGTGAATCTGATGCTGTCACATAGCTCATTTCAAGGTAACAAATACAGATTTCTCCTGCATACCTGTTCAGAAAAACCACATTCATCCCTATTTTGAGTACCTTTGAACATAGGGATTTCACTTTAAAGTTCATTAGATCTCCCTTGCTCCTCTCCCATGTCTTAGAAATTATAGTTATCCAGTAGATGTGGTAGATGGGAAGGGATCTTGGGAAGAATTTTATTTCTAGGCATTAATACTTTGTCCCATACCTCATGCTTTATTTTTCACTTGTAGAGAAATGACAGTACTGACTTGTTTGAAACTTCAGAGACTGTGAGGTTCATTGTCATGGGTTGGACTGATAGGTGACATGGAATAGTGGTTTTCTAGTTTCATCTAGGGAGTGGAGTAAGAGAAGAAGCAGAAAGAAAGTAATATATCTGTGTGACTCTCTGACTAAGCTTTCTATAGTTGCCATTTTTAGCTTCTCTACCTTTGTGAGTTTTTTCCAATGATGTTTTGCATTTGCAATGAGAGACTAAGGTTATTTTGGTTAGTTTTAGAAAAAAAAAAAGAGATTTCTAGGTCAGTGGTTGCTATATTGGTAATATTTGTAATTATAATTTCCCTTTCATGATATTTTAGGGATACATTTTATATTCTTAGTAATCTGGTCAGAGTAACAAACTTTTCATATATTTAAAAGAAGTGATTAGTTTAGAATATGTTTTCAACTCTAAACAACATTTCTAGCAACACTAGAGATATAATATAATAGAAATAACACTAGAGATAGAGTAAAATTTTCAATGAGGAAACTTCCTTTTCCCCTACAACTTAAAGAATTGCCTGTGGCATCAAGGGATTAATGTCTTGATTTGCGAATCTCACATCTAATGCTTTGACAGAAGCAGTACTTGAACAGCAGGGTTAAAAGAAGTTATTGTATTTTGAAAAACTTATCTACCCCAATTATTTAGTAATGATGCTAATACACTTTAAGATTTCATTGCTTTTTCCTCCAAATCTCAGTTGGAAAAACACTTAACAGTTTTTGATGTCCTCAAATTTCTGATGGCTAACTTGTATGTCCTTATGTCATTTGTATTTTTTATTGCCTTGGGAGTTATACCTCAATTTTATTATCTTCCCAAGTAAATAGACAATAAGCTTTAAGGCATTTGAAAGACAGAACATGTGTTGTGAGAGTAAATTTTCTGAAGAGCAAATTCTCGCTCCTTTAACTTCTGTACATTGCTTCTTTTTTTAAGATTGTTAAAATTTTGATTTAAAGTTCAGATTTGGTCCACTTTTCTCATGTAAAAAATAACCTCAAAATTCCCTAACTTTTCATGTAGATATTATAAGATCTAGTGTAGTGTAGATGATAAATTTAATACTGCTTTTAAAAAATAAAAAAAAATTAAGTTTGGAAGGGGGGAAAAGTAGGTTATTTCCTGATACTCTTAAAAAAGTAAATTTTATTTTGGAAATTAGATTCCCTCTTAAAATTATAATTGTATCTTTGGGTGAATTGTATGTTTTTGTTAGAGTAGACTTTTCTACTCTTCCAAAAACTCTTTGAATTAAAATTCTCTCTGTTGACTAATTTTTTAATGTAAGGATGGTTATCTTTTTTCTTAGGTTTAAAAATTATGTTCTTTTGTTATTTCCTTAGGGAAGTTCACAGCCATTGCTGTCGCATGTTGCTTTAGCAGTTGCGAGTAAACTGACTTCTGCTTTATTTAATGCTGCCAGGTAATGGGATTAAAAACAACTTCAGCTATACTTAGCTTTTTTTTTTTAATTTAGAATTTTATTATCTGCATTTTAATGTTTTAGAATCACTAGTGTTAATCTCAGTTCATTTTGTTTCAAGTGGCTGGCTTGGTTGGAAGAGTAAGCATGAAGAGGAAGCTGTTCAAAAGCAGAAACCAAAAGTTGAACCAGCTACACCATTAGCTGTAAGGCAAGTCTGATGTGTAGTTTTTAAAAATAATAGTTATAAGTTCAATTTGACTGTTGAATTTTGTAATTTTTTCAAATTCCTACACATTTATCATTGGTTGTCCTTCAGTCTGTTTAGTCTTTGAGCTATTAGAATACCAATGGAATTTACTTTTTTCCTCTCCTAATTGTAATGTAAAATGAGTTCAGTAAAAACTGTTGAATTTCTTTCTTTAAAAAGTTACAATAGCATGTCATTAAGAGAAATAACATAGCCTTGGAGTTAGGAAGACCTGAGTTCTATCTAGTCTTGTCTATGATTCATCTGTATGACAATCCACTTTGATCCAGAAACTCTGAAAACTGTAAGGTATAATTAAAGTTATCGATTTGCATTGGTAGAGCTTTCTTATTAGGAGTAGACCTGAAACAATGCAGATAGCTACTTTGGATAAGCTCTAATTAATTTTTAAAATATTAATAATAGAATCAAAGCAAAGTGATCAAAATATATGAACATGCATCAGTCAGCTTGTGTTGATCTGGAATACATTGATAATATTACAGAATAGTCTGTGTATTTTTGCTTCTTTTAAAAAATTTTCTACTCACTATTGAGTGAATTTAAAGTAGAGTCAGGAAAGAAAACAATTAAATTTCTCTTTAGTTGATCTTTGTGAACTATTATTTAAAGTTTATTAAGTATATCAATTTTGAACCAGGAAAGATACAAGATAAATTAATGAAATATTTATTAATTACCTGAAATATGAAAGGTTCTCTGATAGGAACTCCTGCTAAAATTGTGTATCCTATTTGACCTGCTTCTTTCACAGGACTTTTTTTTTTTTGTGGAAAGGACTTTGTAAATCTTAAAACATTAGAGAAATGTAAAATGATAATTGTGACCCCCAATATAGCTAATAACATAGATTTTCTCTCAGGGAGTTTACAGCCTAAAGGGAAAGATGGTAATGTACTAGATTGTAATGGAAGAAGTATAAAATTTGAGAAAATAAGGCAAAGTACTTTGAACAATTCACTTAAGAGAAAGGAATGGTGAAGGGAAAAACTTCATGGAGGAGATGGTACCAGAATTGGGCCTTGAAGGAATGGAGGGATTTCTGCAGCTAGATATTGTCAGAGCAGATCTATTCTAAACATAGAAGACTGTGAACAGATGCAGAGATCTGAGAGAGAATAACAAGAACAGAAGTTGAAGGATAGTTTAGTTGGGATAAGAGATGAAATTAGGAAACTAAATTGGAGCTAGTTCATGGAGAGGCTTGGATTCTGGGACTAAGAATTCCTACTTTATTCAATGGACAAGGTGGAGGAGGAGGAGGAAGAAGGAGCAAATAAGACAGAAGGCACAGCCAGACTTCTCAGGAAACAAAACATTTGTGACAAAGTTTATGCATTAACATTCACATGCTTTACTCTTCGGAGAGCACTCAGTCCCTTACTTAGAGATATATTCTTAAATGATATGTAAATCTGATAAGAATAGCGATTAGCTTTCCAGATCTTTAGCAAATTCAAAGGGAGGAGAAACTATTGACAGATAGGCATACTGGTAACTAAAGGAAATGAAAACTAGCAGCATGAAAATAAGGAAGAAAAACAAAAAAGGTAGTAGACACATGAATATAAAAAGCATAACAACCTAGTGTCATTTTATATACATAAATAAGCCACAATAGTGGATGAGTGTAAAATAATTAATGTTGGGGCAGCTAGTGGCATAGTGGATAGAGTACCAGCCCTGAAATCAGGAGAACCTGAGTTCAAATCTTGGCTCAGACACTTAATACTTCCTAGCTGTATTACTGTGGGCAAGTGACTTAACCCCAATTGCCTGGGGGGGTGAGGGGGAGGGGCGAGGAAGGGGGAATGGGGGGGATATTAGGATCAACTAATATTGATCCTAAATCATCAACCAAAAAAGAAGGATAAAATGTTTTCATTCAGTTTTATTTTTAAAAATCAAAGAAGTTGTATCTAGGATAACTGTAACCTATTTAACATGTTAACAGGTATTTAACATGCTAAATGTATAGATGCTTGCCATCTGGGGGTGGGGGTGGAGGGAGGGAGGGGAAAAATCAGAACAGAAGTGAGTGCAAGGGATAATGTTGTAAAAAATTGCCCTGGCATGGATTCTGTCAATAAAAAATTATTAAAAATCAAAGAAGTGAAACTACATCTTAGAAAGATTTTAACTCAGATATAAATAAATAGTTTGTTGTTTAAAAGGTAAATTCTCAGTTATTTTGAAAATCCATCTACTCAGAATGGCTTATTTTCTTATTCTAGATAGCCAATTTATAACCCCAAAGTTTTAATTAGAAAACATTCATGTTTGATCAGCCCAGAAAAATTAACATTAATCTGAAGCAAGTTTCATTTTTTAAAACTTGAAACAAATGCACTCTTTTGTTTATATGTGTAATGATTTTTCCTGCTTGACAAGATTGTGATATGTTTTTGTGTTTTCTTTTTAATATCAGATTTGGACTTCCTGATTCAAGGCGTCATGGTGAAAGCATATGTCTCTCTCCGTGTAACACACTAGCAGCAGTAACTGATGATTTTGGCAGAGTTATCTTATTAGATGTGGCAAGGGGACTTGCAATTCGCATGTGGAAAGGTACTACTGTGGATAAATCTAGGAACTTCTTTCTTTTCTCTGTTTGAATAGATATTTTCTCTTTCCCCCAACTAACTAAAACATTTTATAATAAGTTTGAAAATACTTTGTTGTATTTTAATTTTGATTTTACTTCAAAGATAAACATGGTAATCACTGTAGAAATGAAATATTATTGGATCTATTTTTCCATAGCTTAACTATATGTAATAAATGGATATTCTATACATCTTATAATTATATCAATTCATAAATTTCCTTCACCAATGAAGATTGCAACTTAATCATATATAAACATATACTCTTACACAATGTAGAAAGAACATTGGACTCAGAAGAACCTGAATTAAAGTCCTACTTCCTACGTATACTAAATGTACAACTATAGGCAAATCAATTAACCTTCTACTGCCCCTTGACAACAAAAGAGTACTTGATTTACATCAATGGAGGGGATTTTTCAACTAATTAAATCAAAACTAAAATATTAACTTACCCAATTCTTTCAATTGATAGTATGCTAGCCAATCTTTTTTAAAGTCAATTATAGTTAATCCAATCCTGCTGCTGTGTCATTCACAGAACTAGAAGAAAATCTTTGTTTTGCTAGTGCAGGAAAACCTTACACTAATATAAATCACAACCCAATTTAACTGTGTTAGACAGTTGCCTGAATCTCAGAGAGGTTAAGTAAATTTTGCAGCATCATACTATGAGTTCATGAATGTCAGAGATTTAAGTTTGAACATTAATTCTCCCTAACTTGAACTCTAGCACTGTATTCATTTTGTCATGCCTCCCTGCCATACTATATAGATAGACACAGATATATATATACACACACACTCTAGTAGTCACTTAAACACTTATTAAATTAAATTGATTTGCGTTGAGTAAAATCATACTTTATAGACCAAAATCAAGTTTTATCCTTTTGTTTATTCATTCTGGGTAGCATCTAACTTAACAGATGGCAGACAAACATAAGAAATACTTGTTTCCCTTTTCCTTTTATTGAGTTTTATTGAAAACATTTCCATAATTCAGTTTTTGTTTCAACAGCCTTTTATATAAAATCTGGTTTAAAAAAAAAAAACCAAGCTTCTAAGTAGTATTATATCCATTAGTTCTCTCTGTCTTTAGACATCCTTCAAAAAAGTTCAATAGATTAGTGAGAGTATCTACTATGGGTAAGGCCCTATGAGGTACATAAAGTTGTGTAAGATAAGATTTCTGTCTTCTGAAAGCTTTATGTGTAGAAAAGAGATAGCTTTCTTATATTTATAGCTTACTATAGTATGACTAGATAGATAGATATCATTTATCAAGAGCTTACTATTTGTCAGGAAATATTGGTGATATAGATTGATTGGTTTATAGGGTTGGTGATTCAGATGAAGCAAACAAAACAGTTTCTGTCCTCAAGGAGTTAATAGCTAACAGGGGAAAGACAACATATAAAGGGAAGCTAAAAAGTGGGAGTGAAGTGCCATGTGCAGTGGCATGGTTTGGATCTGGTAACTAGAAAGTAAGGTGGAAGCATGATCAAGGCAAAGTACATACATTAGAGTCTGGGATTAAAGCAATATGGTTTAGAGCTAATAGCCAAGAATGCCATATTGTTGTTTAGTCATTTCGGTCATGTTTGACCCCTTGTGACCCCATTTGGGCTTTTCTTTGTTAAGATACTGGAGTGATTTATCTTTTCCTTCTTTAGTTCATTTTACAGATAAGTAAATTGAGGCAAACAGGGTTAAATGATTTGCCCAGGGTCATACAGCTGGTAAATATATAAGGCCAGATTTGAACTTGAAAAGATGGATCTTCCTGACACCAGGCCCTACACACTACTATCACTTAACTGTTCAAGAATGCTATAAGAGCAATAGAAGTTAATAGAAGCTCAAAAGAAAGAGTTTCTAGGTCAAAGGGAAATAGTGGGCCACTATTGACTAAGACAAGTAGCAGTCTGTTGAAACTCCCAAAACTCCCAACAAGAAACAAATTGAAAGATTGACATTTGGGCCAGGAATTTGCAGAACTCAGACCAGAGTAGTGAACAAACTTCCCCCTGGATTACGCTAATTTGAATGCCCTGAAAGCTTGCAGGGCTCCACATGAAGCTGTGAAAGTGGCAAATAGACATAAGAAGACAGAAATTCAGGCCAAACATCTCCTTCGGAAGAGTACCAAGCCCACATTAATGTAGCTCAGATTAACATAAAGTCCAAAGTCAAGAAGGAAACTGATACAATATGTAAACAAAAGTCGAACTTGAAAATATAGAGCTATTATGGTGATAAGGAAACAAATAACATAAATACAGAAAAATGCTTTGAAAATGTTTACAAACAAAACAAAAATGTGAAAATAATATGCTTCGATCTATTAGCAAAAGAATCAAGTAATAACAAAATAAAATGTCCTGATATCTTAGAACCAGAGAACAAATAGAATATGCCAATCACCTCTTGAAAGATATACCAAAAGAAAAAAAAGAAAGATATATCAAAATGAAATCTCCTAGAATATTATAGCCAAAATCTAAAACTCCTATATCAAGGTAAAGTACTATAATCAATCAGAAAGAAAGATTTCAAATATCAAGGAGCTCAGAATCAGGATCACATTTGATTTAGCACTCACCTTTGTAAAAAAAAAGAAAAAAGGCAAAAGACTTAGAATATGATATTTTAGAAGAAAAGGAATCTAGTTTTATAGCCAACAAAACTGAGTGTAATTGGAGGGAAATGAATCTTTAGTGAAATAGAACGTTGAGACATTACTGATGAAAAGACCAAAACTGAGTAGAAAATTTGAAACTAGTCAAAAGAGGCATAAAGAACTAAAAACTCCATGTCCCTCAACTGATTCTTATGCGATAGGAACTTGAGGCTCTTTACCAACTTGATCAACTCATTCTATACCCTCATGGATGTAACTTCTAAAAGGGTGGAACCCAAAACTAAACACAGCTCCACATTGGTCTTACCAGGATAAAGTACAATAGGACTGTCACAGACACATAGCTTTTCTTAGTGTAGCTAGGTACCGTTCACTTTTCTGGCTGATAAGTCAACAGAGAGAAAGATAAGTTTGGGTTCTTAGGCAAGGTTACAGGGATGATGTTATATTTCAGCTGGCCCTTAACATATGTAGAAAGAAGAGTTAAATTATGAAGATTCATAGAATCAAAGTTAGAAAGATCATTTATTCAGTATTTCTTGTAGTGCAGGAATCTTCGGCATCTTTGTCTTTTTTATAAAATCATTAAATTTTTAATAAATTTTAATAGAGGAAGAATCATTAAATAAAACTGTGGAAACCAGTACATTTAGATAAAATTATTTCATCTCTTCTTATTTCTCTAAGGCTACCGTGATGCCCAAATTGGATGGATCCAAATTGTAGAGGACCTTCATGAAAGAGAATCAGAAAAAATGGATTTGTCTCCTTTTGGAAGTACACAAGGTCCAAGCAGAGTCGCTCAATTTCTTGTGATCTATGCTCCAAGGAGAGGGATTCTGGAAGTGTGGAGCACTCAACAGGGCCCTAGAGTGGGAGCTTTTAATGTGGGGAAACATTGTAGGTGGGTAACACAATTTATTTTCTTATTAAACAAAAAGAAAAGATTAGTTTTAAATTAAGAAATAAACTACAATTATCTCTTTCACATTGCAACTTTCTCCATAGTGGTTTTGATATGAGACTGGTTAGCATAAGAAATTGAATAGGAATTTGGGGGAGAGTTTTGTGGAAGGCTGCAGCCATGTGAAAGTCAACAGACAACACAGAGCCCATGACCAGTACTTAACCCAAGGTACTATAAACACATCATAAAAGAAAGAGGAAAAATTCAAACTTCTTTTCTGGTACAAAGAGAGGGCCAAAAAATTTTACACCTATTTTCCAAATCATGGGAATGCTGTGCCCCTCTGGTGTGGAAGGCATAGCTGTATTTACAAGTTCCTTGAGATAAGAAATGATGTTAATTCTTTAATACAGAATTTTTAGTCTTTAGAAGATGATTGGTTGTCTTCACTGACATTTTAAGGTGTGGCATATGTGAGATACCATGACCAGAAGCTACTGCTGCTGTCTCTTACTTTTTCCTTCACCTCCCCCCGCCCTCCCCCCCCCCCCCCATTTGAATGACAGTTTGTTGTGTATCAGTAATTGGAATTCCATTGAAATATCTATAGTATTTATGAACAGAACGATTATTTCCAGCCATGCTGCTTTGATCATGACTTGCTGGAATATCTTTCTTCCTTTCTTTCAACTGATTTTTTTTTTTATTAAAGTTTTTTATTTTTCAAAACATATGCATGGATAATTCTGTAATGTCGACCCTTGTGTTTCCATCTCTCCCCCACTTCTCCCACTCCCTCCCCTAGATGGCAAGTATGTTTAGCATGGTAGAAATATATGTTAAATCAAATATATGCATACATATTTATACAATTATTTTGCTGCACAAGAAAAATCAAATCAGACCTGAAAAAAATGAGAAAGAAAATAAAATGCAAGCAAACAACAACAAAAAGAGTGAAAATGCTCTGTTATGACATACTTAGTTCTTATAGTCCTCTCTGTGTGTGTGCAAATGGCTCTCTTCATCACAAGATTATTGGAACTGGTTTGAATCATCTCATTGTTAAAGAGAGCCACGTCCATCAGAATTGATCATCATATAATCTTGTTGTTGCCATGTATAGTGATCTCCTGGTTCTACTCATTTCACTTAGCATCAGTTCATGTAAGTTTCTCCAGGCTTCTCTGAAATCTTTCTCCTGATTGTTTCTTAAAGAACAATAATATTCCATAACATTCATACACCATAACTTAATGAGTCTTTCTTCAACTGATGGACATCCACTCAGTTTCCAGTTTCTTGCCATTTCAAAAAGAGCTGCTACAAACATTTTTTGTACATGTGGGTCCCTTGATGGAATAACTTTTCAATACAAAAAGTTTATATTGAGCACTTTTTGTAATAGGTAGCCCCCAATTTTTGTGACATTCTTTTCTACTCTGTTGGTGTCCAGTAACCATTTGACAGGTTAATTACAGAATAGCCAAGAAGGCAAACATGGCTATTTTCATAGAACTGATTCAAATTTACCTTCATTTATTAAGTTACCTAGAGTAGTGAGAGTTTTAATGACTTGCCTAGGGCTATACAGCTAATATAAATCATAAGTTGCAAAGAAAGCACCAACTGCATTGTTAAAGGTCATTTCCTTAATCATAGGTCCAGTTCATTTCCTTTACCTTAGTCTCTTTTTTCTGTTCTTCGGTTTCATGAATGCTAAAATGCAATGAGATTCTCAAAGGATTGAAATATTATTAGGCATCCAATAACCAGAATAGATTATGTGCCAAGCACTGTGCTAGGTATTGTGAATATAAATATAAAAAGAAAGTTAGTTCTGTTACTCAAGGTGATTACAGTCTAATGAGGGAAGGCAACATATGAAAGAAACTGAAAAGCAGTATGGTTGGGAGTGGGTAAGGAGTAAGAATCCACACCATAGAATGATAGGAAGACCTAGAGTGGGGACAGCCTAGAGTAGAGTGGAGATGCAGCTGGCTGAGGCTTCCTTCTCAATATGGAGCTTCTGGGAAGAAGAGACATCTGATTTCTAGGATGACGAGGTTTCTGTGGCATAGTAGAGAAAGACCAGAGTCAGGAGTTCAGCTTAAAGAAGAATGGAGAAATGTTTCAGAATCACTGAATTCCAGAGCTGGAAGACAGCCTTAGGTTTTCTTAAAATGTAGGTCTGACCATGTGATCCCCTTGCTCCAGGTGTTCACTTGTAGCTCCATGATCAAATATAAAGTTTTTTTTTGTCATTTGAATTTCTTCACAACCTAACCCTTTCTACTTTTCCAGTCTTATATTCAATACTTTCATACAAAGTGTAATTTAGCCATGCTGCTGTTTGCTATTATTCAAATATTGTATTCTATTTCCTCTCTCCATGCCTTTGTATTGGCTGTGTCTTAGGCTTGAAATGTTTTTCTACCTCACCTCTTCCCCCTTAGAATTCTTGGCTTCTTCAAGACTGCTCAAATGCTGCCCTCAGCAGATCTTTCCTGATTTTTCCTTCTACTAGAGCTTTTCTGCTCTGAGGTTACTTTATTTTACTCTGTAACTTCCTAGTTGTCTTCACACCTGTGAATCTGCTTTTGGCCTGTCATTCTCATCTCCTTCCTTCTAGAATTTTGGGTTGGTCTAGTAGAGGAACTTTTGCCTTATCTTCCTTTTTACCCCCCTAAAAATCTTTTTTCATTTTATTTGACACAGTTATATACACATATACATACATGTACATGTAAAACTCATACCATACATCCTTACCTTCCAAAAAAACCCTTAGATTCTGCCTTGGATCTGATGGTGAAATTTTTCTTACCTTTCAGAGAGCCCAGATTTCCAAGTTTCTTCTTAACCATCTCTGCAGTGTGCTGCTAATTGTATCTCCCCCCCCCCCTTTTTTTTTAAAGCACTTTTTATGTGTTTCCCCCATTTTAAGGTATACTCCTTGAGGGCACAAACTTGATTGTGTTTGTATCCTCAACATATCCAGAGCTTAATAAATGCTTGTTCTATCCATTTATCTGACTGTTCATCTCATGTATATACCTATTTATTTTCAGGTTTCTCCTATTAGTGAGCGCCTTGAGGGCAGACACTGTTTTGACTCTTTTTTTTTTTCTTTTTTGTATCTGAACAAAATACTTCAGATGTATTCTCACCAGGTCAGACTACTGTAGGACTATCATCTCCTTTTTTGGATGCTATTACTTTTGTCTTATTGTTTTATTTCTAATAATGTTAATTCTGTTGTCTGCCATGTCATGATGTTGACTCTTTGAGCTACTAGGCCGCTAAAACTTCCAGGCATCATTTTACATCTGCCTTTCAGAGATTACCCCTGTACTCTCAGAAATTTATAGAATTTAGCCTTTGAAAAAAGTCATCTGGTCCACCACCTCCCAAAGTCTCTTTTTAAATACTATTCACCTCTTTATTTCTCACAATATACCCGGCATTTATTGGACTACCATGCTTCCGTGCTGGCTCCTTTCTTCCCATTCCCATTTAGCTTTCTTTTGTGTGTTGTCTTCTCCTATTTGATCATAAGCTCCTTGCGGCAAGGAACTTTCTTTTCTTCTTTGAGATCCCAGCACTTAGCACAGTGTTTGTCACATAATAAGTATATACTTAGTGTTTACTGACTCATTCCTTCATCTTGTATTTGAAAAACATGAAATCCAGGCAAATGAGTCAAGGTCACATGGCTATCATGTGTTAAAATCCATATTATAAAACTCTACTTTTAACTGTTGTTGATAACATACTATATTCAGGGGAAATTGTCTATTTATATGGAAAAGCTGATTGCATATTTAATTGAATTTTGCCTATTTCTTTTTTAATTTTTTTCTTTCATGAAAAGCAGGTCCCTGTTAGTTGAATCCTGATAGCTCATTTTTTCTGATTTTAATCAGTAATTGTAGAATTGATTGATGCTTCTAAATAAGTATTTTCTCAGATATCCCTAATTCTAACAAAAGTATACTTTGGCAATATTTCCTTTCTCCAATGTATTTACAATATTGGTATGTGATTTCTGTAGGTTACTGTATCCTGGTTATAAAATAATGGGCTTAAATAATGTTACCAGTCAGAGTTGGCAGCCACAAACTTATCAGATCTGTCTTGTTGATCCTGTGTCTGGAAGCATAAAAACAGTTAATGTTCCTTTCCATTTAGCTCTAAGGTAAGGTTTATTATCTTATTGAATATGCCTCTACAAACTCTTTTTTCTAAGTCCACAAAGAGCAATTTTTTTCAGATTTAATTGTTATCTTTAATAATAGCATACAAAAAGTTTAAAAAAAAAAAGGAAAAAAAAAAACTTTAAATCTTTTAGAAGTAGATAGGAACCTTCATCTTTCTCCATTTTAAAGTAAGCATTTACTGTTTTAAGCGATAAGAAGAGTGAACGAGCCAAGGACCTGCACTTAGTGAAGAAACTAGGAACTTTACTGAAAATGAAAACACCAAATCTCGGTAAGTATCCTTAAATAAAAATCATAGTTTTGAATATTTTGGGTCATTTAAAAATCAGTAATAGAGTCTAAGAAATACATTCCAAAACCTTAATAATTTGTACACACAGCTTAGAATTTATCTGTAAAATTGAATTGACCTATATTTGCACATTTGGAGGGTTTTTTAATAAATTGAAAGATAATGAATAATCTAAAAACTTATGGAATAGTTTATGTAATATGGATGTTTGCAAAATTTTCATATTTTTAAATTTATTTAATTGTTTTCAGATTTAATTGAAGCTGAAGTAAAAGAATTAATTCTTGATATTAAGTATCCTGCAACCAAAAAACAGGTAAATATGTACTCACACATCTTTGATAAAAATCATCTCCTTTTTTTGTATCTGCACATTCTGCATATTTCACTCTGAACCACGGCTTGTTCTGTTCTTTTTCCATTCACTTCTTCATGTGTGTAAACTATGTTGCTCAAATTCATTGAGTTTGTTATTTCAACCTTCTTCCTGAAATTTTCATTGTTTCTCAGTTTTCAAATTTTAAGTGGTTAATCTAACAGATTTACTCAAGTATTAATGTATAATGGTATATTAATGGGAGAGGAAACAAACATGCACCTTAACTCTTGTGCTTTATATCTTTAGTGATAATGAAAATTTTGGAAGTAAGAGAAATTAGTCTTGCCTGGGCAGCTAGTTGGTTTATTTGGGTGTTAGGCCTGGAGTCAGCCAGATTTAAATTCAAATGTGGCCCCAGATTCTAGCCTGTATGTCCTTGGCCAAGTCACAGAGGTTACTCTGCCTGAGTTTTCTCTACTATAGAACGGGAATAAGTATAACACTCATTTCATAAAGAATTGTGAAGTTAAATGAAATATTTGTAAACTATTTAGCAAAGAACTTGGCACATAGCAAGTACTTAATAAATGTTTATTTCTTTCCCTCCCTGCTCCCCACTATTCCTATTTAATGTGGCCTATGAATCTAATCAATTGTAATTGGTTTCCATGATTAAAATCCCTCTCCATTTCAGTCCAAACTCCATTAAGCTAAGAAAGTGATTGTTTTGAAGTATAGATCTATGTTCCCCTGCCCTTTAATGAGTTATTGGCTCACTATTATAACCAGGAACAAATAGAAATTTCTTTGGCATTTAAGCTCTTCATAACCTGAATCCTCTCAACCTTTCTAGGCTTCTTGGACCTTGTTCTCTTCCATGCCTTACTGTTGCAGTTCCATGAACAAGATATCCCATCTCCTTTTTCCATTCCTTAACATTAGCTGTACTCCACTTCTACAATGTTTACTAACTCCTTCAACTAATAAATATTCCACTTCTGTAAGATGCTTTCTTGATCTCCTTAATAGTTAATGCTTTGGGGGCAGCTAGGTAGTGCAGTGGATAGAACACCAGCCCTGAAGTCAGGAGGGACCTGAGTTCAAATCTACTCTCAGACACTTAACACTTCTTAGCTATGTGACCCTGGCAAGTCACTTAACCCCAGTTGCCTTAACAAAGAAAACAAAACCAAAAACAGTTAATGCTTTCCTCTCCAAGAATACCTTCTATCTCCTCTTTATAAATCTTGCATTTTCCTAGTTGTTTACATATCTCCCCTTTTAGAATATAAGCTCCTTGAAGGCAGTGACTGGGTTTTTGCTTTTCTTTGTATCCCCAGGACTTAACATAGTTCCTAGCATATAGTAAGTGCTTAATAAATGCTTGTTGACTTGACTAGCTGGTCATGTAAGAATGTAACAATCAATATTTAAATGTAAACTTGTGTCAATATTTTTCTTACTGTCATGATAGTAACTATTGTTTATTTACCTTTATTCCATTAGCAGCATGGTTAAATATTTTTCTCTGTTTTTCTTCCATGCTAGCTCCTTCTCTTTATTTTACACCTCAGCCTTTATTTTGTTGTTTGACCTTCAGATTTGTGCTTGTATTTTAATATAGTGTGATGCAAAATTTACTTGTATAAAATGTTTCATGTGAACATCAGCAATTTAATAAATTAATCTGTGATACTTTTTAAATTATTGATGTTCATATGAAATGTTTAATATTTAAGTTGGTTTTACCTTTAAATTTCAGTATTCAGAAAATGTATCCCTAAATATAATGAAATGAAGATAATGGATTTTCTGGCTTCTTGTCATTCAGTTGCTGAATTTCTTTCTTTGCCTAGGCTTTGGAAAGCATTTTAGCAAGTGAGCGTTTACCATTTTCCTGCCTTAGAAACATCACTCAGACTTTGTTGGACACTTTAACAAATCAAGGTAAAATGACAGTTCACATTAACGAAAGATAATGATCATATCACTGCTACAATCCAGCTATTTAAGAGCTTGGACATTCAAAATATGATTGTATGCTTTTAATTATAGAGAGATGTTAAATGCTTCTCTTAATGATTATGATAATGAAGGTTATTTAAATGAGAAAATGAACATAAATGTGTTTCAAATTTTAAAAATTATTATACTTTTTTATTTTTATAAAGTTTATATCTTGACTTCCTATGAGTAATTGTTAATTTTTTCCTAATTGATATAATTGGGAAGATTATAATTTGATATATATTCCTGTAATTTAGTAGAAAAATGAAGTATATTTACATTTAATAATAAACATTTTTTTAAATGCCTACTCTGTTCATAGTACTATTCTAGGCACTTGGGGAGAACTTAAAAAGTATAGATAAAACTTCTGTTTACAAATAAACTTGTCTTTTTCCACCATAGAGTTTATCTTCTAGTTGAAGTATAAGGTACATTCACCAATAATTATAATGCACAGTAATGTGCAGTCTTGTAGGACTATGTTAATGGAATCTCTGTACTTTTAGCATGAGGGAAATAGTAGTTGGTCATTTATAGAAAGCAAGGCCGTCCTCCATGTTGTTTTCCTAATTTAGTTTTATTTCATGAAATAAGAAGAAGAATTGTATAGAGGGTAAGTGCTCTGAATATAAATGTGGTCTGTGAAAAGAAGATAAATTGTACTGTGAATGGAAAGATGATACTTATAACCCACAATCCACATTTACATATACTTTGAGTTGCCTTTCTACTAATAGTAATAGTTGCTAAACCATCTAATTTTCTTTGTGATCATTTTCATATATTTTTACTATGTATATTGATTTTGGAATAGGTCAATGGATTTTTTTGTTTGTATAAAGCTAAAACTAGCTTGTACAGGAACAGAAAATGTGACTGCATAATTGTTAGTACTATCCCTAAGTTAAAAAGAGCCTATATTAGGCTTTCTCATAAAATCACTATTGTATTTAAAATTATCCCTGGTATAATTTGTCCTTATAACTAGTGGTGCCCTAATAGTTATTTCTAGGCTTTGTTTTTTCAACTTAATTGCATATAAATTCCATAGCTTAAAGTATAGGTTTTTAAAGGTACCATAAAGAGTGGGTTAGATATTTAACATGTATTGGTCAACCTGCCATCTGAGAGAAGGGGTGGGGGGAAGGAGGAAAAAAGTTGGAACAAAAGGATTTGCAACTGTCTATGCTGAAAAATTACTTAGACATATATCTTGTAATTAAAAAGCTATAATTAAAAAAAAATACAGACCCAAAAAAAAAAAAAAGAGTGGTTTAGGATATTCTCCATCACATCACTTTTATCTTAAATTTTTTTCCTGAATTTGTTTCTTATCCTGAATTAATATCCAAAGCTAACTTTTAGAATGAACTTCCCTGGTAAATTTAAATTATCTTTTTTTTTTAATTTTATTTTTACTTTTAAGAAATTTATTATTGTTCAAAATAGGTGTGCCTACAATTAATTTTTGTGCTCAGTAAAAATTTTGTATTTCCTTTGACAAAAACCTAAACTGTAGCTAAGTCTTCTATTGTCATGAAATAGATTAGTCATCATTGAAAGTTCAAAACTAAATTACTCTTTTAATTGAAGTTTTGAATGAGACCCTTAAATATATTTCAAAGGTAAAAAGTTCAACTTTATCATGCTTGAAGACAAATTACTTAGAATTAGAATGTTTTTAAGTTTTGTTGTTGGTTGCTCTTTTTTTAAAAAAAAAATAAACATGTTAAAAACTGTTTTCTTCAACATTATGTTTAAAATAAAAATGTTGAAAAATACTAGAGATAATTCTTAATTTTATTAAAAAGAAAAATCTAGTCATCTCATCTTCTGTTGAATTCATTTAAAACAATTCATTATTCAAAGTAACTACCACAATATTAGAAGGAAGTAAAAGAAATTGAATATTTCTCAGGAAGTATGTCAAGGACTAAAGATAGAAAATGGTGTTCTTGTTTGGAGCCAGTCAGCTATTTGTACATTATTTTTTAAATCTTTCTTAATATGTAAATCACAGAATGAAAAACTTTTTTCAATCTATTATTTAAACTAATAATTTCTTTAATGTTTTTCTTTGTAAACTTGTAGTAGAAATCGTTTTCAACTTAAGTAAGTAGGATACTTGGGCTGAGAAAAATCTTTTCTTTTTTATCTACCATGGTTAAAACACTATAATATATTCAATCAGTAAATATTTATTAAGTTCCTACTGTGTTCTAGGCACTCTTAGGATATAATTACCAAAAACCAAAGCAAACCCTAATTTTGAGGGGTTTACGTTCAAATGGGGAAAACAACAAGAGCATACAAATGAATAAATGAGCAAATAAACAAATAGCAAATATATAATAAATAAATATAAATTAAGTGCAAATTTATTGAAAACAAGTAGTTTGGGAGAGAGGGGATTGTTAGAGAGATTATGATAAGCTTCATGTAGAAGACGATCCTTAAACTGTGTCTTAAAGGAAGAGGGGAGCTCCTATGAGACAGAGTATATTCTAGACATATGAGATTTCCAGTGCAAAGGCTTGGAGACACAACATGGTTGTTATATGTGTTTGGGCTGTAGGACTCAGTAGAATAATATCTGGTAAGCTTGGAAATATCGGATGAGACCAGTTTATTAAGGGGTTTTAAAAACTAAATAGAAGAATTAATATTTTATTCTAGAGTCAATGAATCACTCCAATTGATTAGGTTGGAGAGATAATCATGTTGTTACTTAAGGAAAATTATAAACTATAGTATATCAAAGAATCATGGAATGTAATATTAAAAGATTTAATTAGCATGAAGATTTTAATACATTTGTTAAATATAGTTATTTAATTTGATTTTCCCTCCAATGCTTTAGAGCTTGAATGTGTTGATGAAGGACTGCTCCAGTTTTGTGACAGCAAGCTTAAATTACTCCATCTTTATGAGTCAGTCAATAAACTGAATTCGCTTGGGTTGTGTTCAGACACATCATTCTCCAATAATGTGAGTAATCCCAAAATGTAGCTGTGTAGGAAGATTTAATTCATAGATGCTAAGACAATATAGGAGGTTATCCTGTATCTTTTGAAAGTGGTAAAAGTAGAAACTGTGAACTACTTTATTTTTCTTTAAAAGAAGAGCATAAGCTAGCCTTATTCTTTTGTGATTCTTATGTGATTGCTTTGGGTATGTATGTATTATTATTAATCCATTTTTTCTTCTCAATGAACCTTTTACCTTTCTTAAGTTCAGTGAATAAGGTTACTTGTTGAAATCTAGCTTCCTCTGAGAGGTTTCTTGAATAAAATAGGTTAGCATCACCATATTTGCACAATTTTAATATCTTTGAAAGATACAGGAAAAACTTGGCTTTGAGGAATTTAAAAAAAAACTAGTTTTCTTAATATTTTTTAAAATGAAAATTCATCCTATTTGTTCTGTTGGGTATTATTTTGAATTCAGTTTTGCAAAATAGATCGCTGTAAATAAATGTTTTAAACTTTTGATTTCCCTGTTGTTGGAAAATACTCCATAATATTTGCTGTAAACTGATATTTTTACTTGACTTTTTTTTATCAACCAAAAAAGTATTTATCAGGAACACATTTACTGTGTGACAGGCATTGGACTAATTTTAATAGATTTATTTTTTTCCTTTCCATAGACTTAAAAATAAATTGAGTTTTCCTTAAAATGAAGTATAGAGTAGTGACCCTCAACTTTGTCTGCCCCGGATTCCTCTGTGAAAACTTTGTACATTTTATCAACCTGTCAAAAGAGGTATCATGAAAATGAATTTATTAAGGTTTGTGAAGTCATTGATCCTTTTAATATTTTTGCATTAAAACAATTAGTAAACCTCCATGTTATGGAATCAACCCTGGTTTTGAAGTATATCTCTTTTCTTAAAGGGAAAAGAGACTTACTGAACAAGAGAAACTCACTTTCATAGAAACAAACCATCTACTAAATCATTGATCTTTTATCTTTGATATCACTGGTGAACTTGTTTTGCTCTTTGCTTGAATGCTGTAGTATTTTTATTGATACATAGTGCCTGTCATTAGAAATTGCAAGGCCATTTCTTCATTATCTTGAATTATGTGTTGATACTAGCAATAATGTATAGTATGGAAAAGAATCATCATATTTCAGTGGTTTCTACATTTTTACCTAGAAATATCATAGATGCTTCACTATGTATGTATGTGTGTGTGTGTGTGTATGACAAGTGTATATATACTTGTCATAAAATGAAAAACTAAATTTCTTAAAAATTAACTATTACTTATTGATTACTTGTTGTAGTAATTGACTTTTCAGGTTCTATAGGGAATAAATAATTCTTTGCTTTGATACTTCAATGAATGTGTAATTTCATCAATACAGTTAGTCCCTCTATCTATAAGATGCAATCTATTTATGCTTTTTCATCAATGTTATTTTTGCCTGTGATCATCTATAACTTTTTCCAGGGGCCTACATACGCATTTCCTAGAACTCTTAAAAAATGTGGGGTTTTTTTAATCTTTTAAAAAATTCTTTATAAAACAAAGCAAAACATTGTCATGTGCCCAACAGAAAACATCAGGATTCAAAATATATAACGATAAATTTCCATTTCAAGAAAGTATATATAATAATAAAAGAATTTATTTTCATGAGTATCCACCTTTTCTTTGCTTCCTTGTTAGTTATTCTTTTGTTTGCTGCTGAGCACTCTTTTTTCCCCTTTCATCTCCCTCCATCTCCCCCAAGTAAGCTACAGTGAAGCATAGATATATTTATACACACATACATACATACACACACACACACACACACATCCTATATATATATATACATATACATATATATATATATATACACACACATACCCACATATATATGCATATGCATTTACATATATAAACATGCACCCTAAAACAATAAAAATATGGCTGATATATAATGTAAGATTTCTCTCTTGATTGAATTTTTAAAGTTTGACTTTGTCTAAGATCAGTGATTACTAGCTCTTTTTTTTTTTAAATTCTACTCTTGATCCTTGTTACAGCATTTTTGTATATCTCTTTTATTTCTTCTCTCTCATAACTCCTCTACTTTACTTCTTCTCTTTAACTTGCCTTGCTATTATTTAATCTCCTCTTATGCATAGATTTCTTTTTTATTTTCTCCCCCCATTTTTTACTCTTTATCACATTCTCATTAATCTACATACCTTATTCCACTCCTATTAATCTAAACACCCTTCTGTATCTTCACTTATCTTATGTCTTTCCCCTTCCCACTTTATCCCTTTCCCATTAATCTACACACCTTGTCCCATTATCTCCACCTTATTCTATTCCTGTCTTCCCAACCCCTGCCCCCACCCCTTGGCCATCCTTCTCCCTTATTTCTTTGTAGATTCTGGAGGGTGCTATAATCTTCATAGTATATATGTAGTGTTGCCTATTTAATTCATTACCAATGTGAGTAGGCTTTCAGAACTATGAACCTTCCTCTCCTCTCTAATGCTTTTGTGTCTGTTCTTCCTCTGCACCTCATTTGTATAACATAATTACTATTTTTACCTTTTCTTAGATAGTTTTCCTTTTAAAGAGTCATATCATACTCAACTTTACCCCAATCTTTCTTTTGAGCTACTCAGTTACTGGTGTAAGTATTAAACTTGTGGTAAACAATTCCATGTAAATACATAAACAGTTTATCCATATTAAGATCCTTGAAATTGGGGCAGCTAGATGGCACAGTAGATAGAGCACCAGCCCTGAAGTCAGGAGGACCTGAGTTCAAATCTGGCCTCAGATACTTAATATCTCCTAGCTGTGTGACCCTGGACAAGTCACTTAACTCCAATTGCTTCAGCAAAAAAAATAATAATAATAATAAAATAAAAAAAGATCCTTGAAATTGATCCTTTGACATTGACTTTTATATGTTAAATTTTCTATTAAGTTCTAGTTTGGTTGAAAGAAAGACCTGAAAATCTGCAAATTCATTGAATGTCCATTTATTTTTCTTTCATGGACACTATACCACCCTGAGTTCCTGTGCTGTGCCTGCCTTCAGCTGCCTTTTCCCACATTACCCTTTTACCCCTGTGCCCAATTGAAATAGACCTTTTTTTTTTTTTTTTTTTCTGAATGTCTTCCAAAATATCTTCTGCTGGAAATTTGTTATACTCCAAATGTTTGCGGGTTTAATCACTCCAAAACCAGTTCAGAAGCTTGATCTGGTATTGATTTGAAGGAAGCCAGGAAGAGCTGAAAGATTTGTCTACTCTCTGTTATTCTTATAAGGCATTTCACATTCTTTTTTTTTTTTTTTCCTATTCTTTATATTTTGTTTTGTTATCTCTTGGTCTGTTATAGCTTCACTAACTTCTCCTTGCCTAATTTTAATTTTCAAAGAATTATTTTCTTCCTTAATTCTCTGTAAACCCTTTTCTAGTTGCTTAACTAATTTTTTCCCCATTACTTATTTATTTAATTGTTAGGTTTTTGCAGGGGCAGTTGGGGTTAAGTGACGTGACCAGGGTCACACAGCTAGGAAGTTAAGTGTCTGAGGCCAGATTTGAACTCAGGTCCTCCTGACTTCAGACTTGGTGCTCTATCCACTGTGCCACCTAGCTGCCCATTTTTCATTATTTTCTTGTTTTTCTTGGATGGGTTTATTTATTTATTTGTTTGTTAGCTTCCCCTCAATCTCTCTGCTTGATTTTTAAAGATTTTTTTGAGTTCTTATATAAATTCTCTTTGTGGTAGAAGATTTTAATTTCACTGCCCTTTGGAGATGAACCAAGGTCTTCCCTATTCCCATAATAAGTTTCTATGGTTGGGTTCTTTTTTTCTTCCTTTATTTCTTTTTTTTTCTTTCTTTCTTTTCTTTTTTTTTTTGGTCTAAATGAGAAGTAATAGTGTAAGCATCTAATCATGTAGTAGGAGATGATGCTTCTAACTTCACTTCAGCTCTCCCTTCTGACTTGGAACCCCAAAACAAAAGCTTCCCCCTTCTACAAGTTCCTTCAGCAGCGTCCCTGCCCCACTTCTGTACTCATTGGGTATGCTGCTTTCTTCTCACTCAGGGCCATATCTCAACAGTTATACTTGGGCCTGGCCTTCCTAATCAATAGAGATTTTCTTTCTTTTCCTGGACTCAGAAACAGGATTCCACTCAGTGTCCTGGAGGTGAAAGTTTTTGTGATTCCTGCTGATACTCCAGCCAAACCCAGCTAGCCCCAGGACTCCCCACTTGTTGTTTCTATAGAGCTAGGCTGGAGTTGTTTGTACTTCACATTGGCTAATCCCCAGCCTGTGTGGTCTTTCTTCTTGTCCCAGGAGGGACAAATTTTGCTACAAGTCATCTTTGTGTTTCATCACTCTGTGTTTATCCTGAGGTGTAAATTTGTTCTGTTTGTGGGGAAATTTGAAGAGCTTGAAAATTACTGTCGTAATCTGGCATCTTCCCAGAATCTTCTGTGGGTAACTTTTAAAAAAAAAAATTTTTTTTAGTTAAATTTTTTCTATCTTATAAAGAATACCTTCATGTTCTAGACCATTTTTTGTTAATTATATATAAAAGTGAAATTTAGTGCCATCCTTATCTCTTTAATTTACACTAATGTATTTTATTGTTTGTTGGAAATAGCACATAACTTTGACTACTATCAGTGTTTAAAAGCATTTTACATTTTTATCCGTCCTTAAAATAAAAGTTGCCTGGAGGCAGCTAGAGTGGATAGAGTGCTGGCCTTGAAGTCAGCAGGACCTGAGTTCAAATTTGACCTCAGACACTCAATACTTCTAGCTGTGTGACCGTGGGCAAGTCACTTAACTCCAATTGCCTTAGAAAAAAGAAATATATATATATATATATATATACATATATGCGCATATATATATATATATATATACACACACACAAATGAAAGTTGCCTCTAAAACGAGATAAGAAAAATAACGTAAGTTGTTTAATTTTAAGATTTATCTTAATGATTTATACATAATAAATTTGTTTTTCAGATAATAAATAATATTTATAAAAATTTGAGTTTAACACTACATAGCATTTCCAATCCCTCTACTTTTGTCCGTCAGCATTTTTGATTTCCTTCACAGGTTAAGTGGACATTATTTCAAAGTCAGATTCTTCTTATGCAGCAAAATAACTATGATATGTATACATATATTGTATTTAACATATACTTTAACATATTTAACATGTATTAGTCTACCTGCCATCTGGAGGAGGAAGTCGGGGGGAAGGAGGGGAAAAATTGGAAAAAAAGGTTTTGCAATTGTCAATGCTGAAAAATTACTCATGCATATATCTTATAAATAAAAAACTATAATTAAAGAAAAAAATGTTCGAGTTTAATTTTTCCATATAGATTGTTATGTAGAATTTTGTCAAGTGTCTGTCAAGTTTAGTGTATTTCAATGATTCTTGAACTGTAATTTTCCTTCTATTTCCATTTCTTTTCGTTTCTGTTAACACAGTTTCTTTGGTTATAAAATAAGTTAGGCTGAAGTTAATTCTTAGGTTTCTTCTACTCCAGAATTGTGTTTGTGTATGTATGTGTATGTGTTGCTGCAAATTATTGCAAACTCTAGAGATCTTATATATTTCAAATTAGAGTTCATAGTCCCTTAATAACATCTATAGTTTATGTATAGGAATAATACGTACAAGTTATCATTTAGCTTAATCTTTACTTGCTGTAGTTCTTCAAATGTCCAATATTTTCAGTATGATTACTCCCTTCAATCAATGCCAGTTGCTACTCGTTTGTGGCTGGCTAATCTATCTTTTAGAGTTGTTGTAGTTAAAAATTTCATTATTAAATTGCTAACTTGGTGAACTTCTTTTTCAAATTTACCTAAGCTGGTCCTTAGTAAGCAGACTCATAGTATCTTACTGAGTCTCTAAAGCTTTTTCAGTCTAGTTGGACTTACTAATTTATATTCTGCTGGAATAACTTTGAAAAATTTAGTCATCCCTGTATCATGATTAGTCATCAGAGTAAGACTTCAGCAGCGGTCTCTTCCCCATGCAGGTCTATTTCACTAATTTGGGAAAAACCTGAATAGCAAAAGAACTGAAAATTACTTAATAACAGAAATATTTTAAAGAACTGGTAAAATTTAATGTAAAGAAAAGTTAAAGACATGTTAGTTGTCTTCAAATGTTTAAAGTACTGCCAATTGGGGGGGGGGGGATTATTCTCTGTTACCAGTGGGAAGAACTAGGCCAATGAGTAAAAGTTACCAAGAAAGCAGATATTAGTTTAATATAAGGAAGAATGTCTTCCTAACAATTAGAAAACTATCACAAAATAAAATGGGCAGCCTCAGAAAATAGTGGTCTCCTTTATATTGGAGGGGATTCAGCAGAAATTGACATAATTGTAGGAGATATACATATGATGAATGCTTTGAACAGGATTTGGACAGAAAAACCTTTAAAATTCTTTCCAAGTCTATTTGTATTATTATTAAGAAATCTTTTTAATTCTGCTAATATATAATGTGGATTCCAAGATTTATGGTATACCTATGATCTCTTGAAATATTTGAGGTTCTTTTTGCTATCTGATTTTCCTGCTGAATATAGTAAAATTAGACCAAATTATTGTTTTATATTTTATATTGTATGACATTTTAGAATGTTCCATTTTCAGTCATACTTAGGTATTTAGTACTCAGAATTATAAATTTTTCATTGATGTTATTTTAGTGGTTTTACAAAAATAGTTAAATTTTTTATTCCACGATTATTGCATTGTTATCACATGATGTCTCCATAAATACATAATGTCTTTTTATCAATAAACAAATTTTTTTGCCTCTAATTTAATACAAAAGTCTTTCAATCCCATTTAAAGGGACTTGATAAGGCATATTTTTAGACATATTGTGGAAGAATCATGGTTTTGTATTTTTTGTCTTTTAGGAACTGGCTGTGTTGTTGAGGCTTGATGAAAAAGAACTGGTTAAGCTTCAGGCATTATTGGAGAACTATAAACAAGAAAATACCAAGACCACTGTCCGATTTGCCGATGATAAAGACGGTGTTTTGCCTGTGACAACATTCCTGGAATATTTAGAATATGAGAAAGATATGATCAGTGTAAAGAAGATAAGTGAATTAGAATATGTGGCTTTAGGTAGGTCGTACATTCTTCCTTTCTCTGCCCACTCCATCTGAGGTATATATGGTAATGAAACTCACAGGACCCATGCTGGTCCTTGGTGAGTCCCTCAGACACACTGAACCTTAGTGTCCTTTTGTGAAGTAGAGCTAAAAATATCTCTTAACACCCATCTACAAGTTTGTTATGAGGCTAAAGACAAATGATGTATATAAGGCACTTTGAAAATTTGAAAGTTATATATAACTGTCAGAATAGTAGTTGTTATGATGTTGGGGAGCCAGACCTTAGATTTTATCAGAGTAGGGTACTCCTGGGATGAAAAATTCCTTCACTCATAATACATCAACCCCCTCTTCTGTAACTTTGCCTTGTAGAGGTGCCCTGAGAGAAAGAGTAAGTAATTATTTAGGCCATTCAGCCCTAGTATATGTTTGAGGTGGGACTTGAATCCTGATTCAGTGACCCTCTTTCTACTTACTCTGTCATTCATTTTTATTGTTGTGTTTCCTATGTTTTATGTCACCTATATTTATTGAATGTTTAGTCTTTATAAAGCAGTATCTTAGATAGTGTGAAACAGTACTTTGCTAGTTGCTAATTGCTAATAGCTAAACAGCTAATTGCTGTTTCTTCAAGTTTTGCTTCAAATAAATTATATATCTTAGTAATTCCAAAAATGTCACATTTAGAACTATAAAATTTACCTTTATTTTCCTCTTAGATTTGATTTTCATATAAAAAACTTTTTTTTTTAATCAAAATTAATTCCAATTGAGAATGTCATAGATTTAAGATTGTTAGAGTTTTTGAATTTTTATTCGAATTCATATTTGAATTTTTTTTCACTAGGCAGCTTCTTTTTTTGGAAGTGCTTGCATGGAGAAAACTCCACAGAAGATATGTGTCATACTTTGGAATCTGCTGGATTTAGCCCACAGCTTTTATTGGTAAAGTACTAATTTTTCATTATTGCATACTTTTTTTGTTTAGAAGAATCTTCAGGCTTTCAGCATTTGCTTGTAGCAAATGATTATCCTTATAGAAATGTCATAAAAAGTAGATGAAAACTTTCCAAATAATTCAGGTAGTGTGTTAATTGCCAGATTTAATTAATCATATAAAGTTATGTTTTTTTCTGTTCTATACAAGTTTTCTCATAGGCTTCAACAAATGTAAAATAAAGTTGAAATTGGATAAGCATAGAAATAGCAAACTTTAATGGAGAATACTACGTAATTTATACTATATCAGAATAAAAACTATTAAATTGATTCTTATAAAATCTTAAAAAGCAATCTATATAAAATTAAAACATGGAACATGAAAATCTGTGATTTTTGGAAGGATATTTATAGGAGAAGCATAGCATATTATGATTTATTTTCTTGTTTCTTTTTTCATTTGGGGAGATGGCTTTGGCATTATAACATTGTCAGCTTATTGGTTGCTTAGTTTGAGGTTCTTGATTTTTTTATTAAACTTTTAGTCCTTCTAAACTATTTTTCTTTTTCCTTAATTTGTATCACATTGATTATAATAGCATTTAAATTACTAAGAAAATTTTAATATAAAATTCATTAATTAGATTTGTAAAACATGATCTGCTTGGCCTTTTTAAGGCACAGAATACATATTTCTTTTTGGTAATCATCCTGTAGTTCACCTTTAATGAAAAAATAACATATTCTTATGTTAAATTTCCCAATGCCAAAATAAACCACAAAGCACCAAGGATAAAAAGTAAAACCCCATTGTGTGAAAATTTAAATACATTAGTATTAATGATCTTATTATAATCCCTATTGTGAGAAATACTACCTGGTACCAAAACCAGTTCTGGGGACTTGGTATGACAAATAAATTGAGGAAACAAAGGTTTGAGACCTAAGCATTTTGATTTATTAAGCAGTGCATGCCAATTGCATAATAAATCAGGATCATGCCTTCTCAGCTTGGCACTGTATCCCTAACATGGGGGTACATATTTTTATGTATTAAAAGAATTAGTGGATATAAATAAGTATACATGATAAGGTAATCTGATTTCTAATTAAAGGAAAGATTAGAGGGGGATTCCAAGTTGGGAGGGGAGTAGTAAACAAGTACAATTTCCTGACATCATAAAAAGACCAGTCCTACCATAGTGTTTGTATTCAAATAAAGAAAAAAGGAAACAGTAACTGATTGATCAATATAAAGCTAGTTATAGGATGTTATATGTGAATTGCTTCAGAGATACACAAACACACACATATACACACCATGTAATTTTGAGAAAACTCTTTGTGTCTGACTGGGTTTCTGATCAAAATAACTTAACACTTTAGTTGAAGGTATGTAAGCAACAGAAGTGGTCCAGTTTTCCAGCCACTCAGGACTAGATTAAAATAAACAAAATTTTCTCAGAAGACAGAAATTGGAATAAACCCATAACTGAACAGAAAGGAAATTGACCTAGCTTCAGAATTGAATCACAAGATAAAGTCAATGGGGTTCACTCAATTCCTACACTGATACAATCACATAAAAATAAACATTGATTTATATGTCCTGAAATTAAAAGATATCTAAATGTAGCTAATAGAAACTTAGCATTGTGTCCAAAAAGAATAAATTCTACTTTCCTTGTGATTTGACTGTGACAAAAATATTTGTAGTTGATAATTGAAATGTCTGTTCTATGTATTGGAGGGTTGGGTTTTTGTGTTTGTTTTTTAGCCTAATGATAAGAATGTAAAAATTAAAATAACAGCATACATTTTGAGAATGGTTAGAATTTATAAAATGGGATTTATAAAAGATCCTAAGTGGAATTTTGAAGTTTATTAATTTTTGAAAATTTTTAAAGTTGAAGCATATTTAAACTTATCTAATCCCTATCCTTAATCACCTTTTACTTTACATCTTTAAGCTATAGTTCACTACAACATTGTTGTTGGTGATGAAAATATTTTACTGTAGTTAATCCTCAAGTACATCCATATAATCTTGTGCTACTAAGCTCTTTGTAAACTCCAAGTTTTACTCTGAGCAAATTTCATAAATCATAGATGTTATTAGCTCAGAATGGGTCAAATTTAAGATTGTAAGATTGATGGCTGCCATACAAGCACATAAATGTTGATGCAGTGTTTTTGCTCAAAAGATCTTTTTGTGATTGAATAGTAAGAGCATTTATGGGAAAGTAGAGAAGTATTATGATAGTTTTTTTTGTTTTTTTTTCAGGCTAACCCTAGGCAGAATTGGGATATATGTAAAGTAAACTTTAATAACCCCTCCCACATTCCCTACTTCTTTAGTGAGACTTTTCTTTTATCCAACAAAACTGTCTGATTATGGACTTCCTTTCTCTACTAAGTAAAAATTAGTTAAGCTAATTAAGTTAAATTTAAACTATGTTAATGTTATACTTCTTACACATAATCTATATTTTAATATGAATATTTGGAAACAATGCTTCAATCTGAGATAATTTCAGATACTTTAAAGGAAGAAAAAGAAGATATTTAAGTAGGCAGGAGCTTAATAAAGACCCTTAAGTCCCACAATGTAGGCAGTCAATACATAAAAATGCCTTAAAAGGATTGAGCATATTGACAAAAATGCAAGATTTTTCCAAAGATATATATATATATAGTATGTCTAGTGCATGCAAAATTGTTTTGAAACCAGTTTGCTTTAGAATGAACAACTTTAAAAAATGTTTAATTTTAGTCTCTACTCCTGAATGTTTGGCTCTCTAAAGAAAAGGATATTCTTGATAAGCCACAGTCTGTTTGCTGTCTTCACACTATGCTTTCTCTTCTGAGCAAGATGAAAGGTAAGTTACTTTAAAAATGCATATAGATTCATAATTCTCAAAGATTATTCCTTTTAGGAGTAGCTAGATAATGTATTAGCCCTGAAATCAGGAGGACCTGAGTTCAAATATGACCCTAAACACTTAATATTTCCTAGCTATATGACCCTGAGAAAGTCACTTAACCCCACTTGTCTCAGCCAAAACATACATACATACATATAATTCCTTTTTTAAAAAATGCAAGAAAAATGCTTTTACATATATGCTTCTTGTTATACTAGTTGCTCTTCTGTAATTTGTTATACTTGAACTATATAAGTAGCTGCAGAGCTTCTGAAATGTCCTAATCAGGGTCAGGTTAGTACTAACTTGTTTGGAAGACACTAAGAATATAGCTTTTTGTTTTGCTAATTATTTAGGATTCCTTAAAATATGATTTAATTTATAAAATTGAACTTAAAACATTTTTAGGAAACATCATAAAGTGTATGTGTGTGTGTATGTATATGTGTGTGTATATATATATATATATACACACATATACATACACACACACTGTTTTTGTATTTATCAAGAATAGTATGATTGAAATTTGAAAAAAAAGCTTTTAATATTTTTGGGAAAGAACATGGAGTTATACAGTGAGTTACCAAAAATGTTGATACTCATTGCATTCATTACTAAAATAGTTTTAATACTCAAAGAAAAATTTTAATAGGGAAAAAAAAGACCTAGCTAGAGAACTATTGCCATTATTTGGAATGACAGAATCCTAGGAACAAACTAGGTATCTGACAATTGAGAATGACTGAAAAAAATGATGATATGTTAATGCTATGTAATGTTATTCTGATCCAAGAAATTGTAAATATTAAAAAAAATTTTTAATATAAAAAGACTTATGAAATTAAGCAGATTGAAGAAAAAAAATCTTTAAATGAATAGTATACATCCTGACTGCAGTTTGATCTAATTAAAGAAAACCAAAAAAGTGCATTTATGTTAAATATACAGAAACTGTGTTGAAAAGAGCTCAGGGAAACACAGACATGTTTAGGTGGCTAATGCTTGATCAAAGATATATCTTTTGTTCTAAGCCTAATAATAAGAGTTTCTAGACTTTTAAATTCTTTTTTTCTGTATTCTTGTATATCAGATTATGTGTACTTATCAGTGGTAATTCAAATTTATTTTAAGAAGCATAAAACTGCAAAAGACATTTATATAAAATGAGTCAATGTCAAGAAAAGTTCAGCTCTGACTTCTCTTTTTACATGTGTACACACAGATGTGTCAGTATGAATTTTGTTTTCAGGGTTAGTGCTTAACACAATTTAATTACAGCAAACAAATGGACTTTTTCTCCTTTGCAGTTGCTATAGATGAATCATGGGATTCACAGTCTGTATCGCCTTGGTGGCAACAAATGCGCATGGCTTGTATACAGTCTGAGAACAATGCAGCTGCCTTGTTATCTGCACATGTTGGGCATTCTGTTGCAGCACAAATATCTGATAATATAGCTGAGAAAAAAGTAAGTCAGCAAAGATGCTTCATAAATCTTTGGCAATGTCTTTTTCCAGTAGAACATTTCTATTTCTTTGTGACTTGCCCCATGGGTAAAGCTTTAAAATTATTTGAAATGTATATCTGGTGGTATTGATTGAAAATCTGCAAATATTTGATTATGAAATAATGATCTCAGTTTTCTTAGTTAGATAATATTCACACATTATTTAAAAATGAGTAATAACTTTCACCTAGGAGTCAGAAAACCTGTTTCTAGTCCTAAAAATCGGTCCCCTTGGGTCAGTAACTTAACTTCATAGGGCTTCACTTTCCTGATTCTCACTGAAGATTCTCAAAAGTTCTTCCAGGGTCTGAAGTTCAGTGGTTTTTTCTTAAATATCAACAAATATTATTTTATCTTTAATTTTGAGTTACAAAAATGAGTTTCCATTGGCTTGTCACTGGGGGGGTCTATTTCTTGTCCATAAATAGAGAAGTTATGAAAGTTAGGGACTATCTTAGATTTTAGTGATTATAAATTCAGTTAAGAAATATCAAATTTTTAAAGTCATGGATTGTTGAAATCCAATCCTTCCATTTGTGTCAACAAAACAAGTGGTAAAAAGTAGCTAAAATAGATTTGAAGATGTTAATATTAAACCTTGTTAGTCCCATACTTTTATACAGAGTTTCATATTAATAAATAAAATATGTAACATTTTCCAAATATAATCAGTAAGTTGAAACTACTTGGAACTACCAAAAGTTCTTCAGAAATAAGCATAATCAGTCTGACTTGCACTGATTAAAAAGTTTTTTCATAAACTGAAAAACCTTTTCAAATATAGCTTAGTTGAATTGATAACATTAAAGTAAGTCTCATTTCAGATATCTGAACTTTATTCCACTCTTTTCCTAAGCTTCCAACTTGCCCTTTCAGTCCCACCTCTCCAGTTTAATAGTGCTTTTTTTAAAAAATGAAATTACAAAAGTAAAATAAACCTAGTAAAAACTATTCTTTTTCCTCTCACATGCCTAAGAAAAATGGGATTTTTAAAAAAGAGATTCTGTTATATTTATGATTCGAAAAGAAGGTAATTTTACCTGAATTTAATTTCTTAGGTAACCTAAATGTTGCACACAATTTTTGCAGCCTTAGCAGTTTTGAAAATTATATGCTTCTTAAGTTAAAAAGTAGCCATTTTCTGCTGCTGTACAATTACATAATCTTAAAAGGGAAGAAAGTGATCCAGTTAACATGAAATGGAAATAGGAATAGTTGATAAAAGTAAGGAGATTAAGGCTCTAATTGTATGCCTTTGGGAACAGTTCCCCAAAGATCATACTAAGGTGTGGAAAATTGGATTGTTTGCAAATGATTTGCATATCATTTCTTTGATGCTATAAGTTTTACATTATAATTATTATCAAGCAGTTTTTATATGAAATTTTTTTAGAGTGATGATTTAGAGTGATGAGAGATTGTAATCAGTCTATTTTCTATTAGTTTTCCCAAACAATTGCAGGTACTGACCCAGAAGGACTTACTGATTCCTGGGAGGCTCTCTCCCTTGATACTGAATACTGGAAACTTCTCTTAAAGCAATTGGAAGACTGCCTTATACTTCAGACTTTACTTCACAGTAAAATGAAAATTCCAAGCTCCAAACTATCTTCTTTGCAGACTGAACCACTTATCAGTCTTTCTGTTAAGAAATTACTAGAAGGAGGAAAAGGTAAATTAAATTGGAATTAATTTAAATTTCTCAATCTAATTTTTTACATCATATTTTAACTATACACAGAAACAAATGTACAAGGAGATATATATATATGTCTATAGAGATATTATATCCTTTTTATATATCTATTTATAGTTATCTTAATTTCTTTTTCTAGCATTTCATTAAAAATTTTGTTGAAATTTTTTCTTTACATCAACTTCATTTCCAATTATAGCTTTTCTTTTCCTCTAGTTAAAAAGAGGGAGGGAAAAGAGTTCAGAATAGTTAACCAGTAAATCAACAAAGTTTTGTAATATATACAATTTTTCATGTCCATAAGCTCCCACCCCTGAAAAGAAGAGAGGAAGGTACATTCCTGTATTTCTCTTTTGAAATTAAGCTTGATGTTAACATAATTATGCCACAGTTCAGTCTTTCCATTTATATCATTATTCACTGTGTATTTTGTTTTCTTGCTTCTTCTTACTTCATTCTGCATCAGTTCATTTAATTAAATTAATTCTCTGCTTCCTTTGGATTATTTATATTCATTGTTTATTATGATGCAATAATATCTTTGTTTAACAGTTTTCCATTAGATGGGCATAGCATCTGAGGTTTTTTTTCCCCCCAGCCTAGATACAAAATAGAAAAAGAAAACGAAAAACTTTGCCATGTACACAGCAGAACATAGGAGAGGATTCAAAATATAAAACAATAAATTTCCATTTCAAGAAAGCCTATATACAGTGGATAGAGAACCAGCCCTGAAGTCAGGAGGACCTGAGTTCAAATGTGATCTCAGATACTTAACCCTTTCTACCTGTGTGCCTTGGGCAAGTCATTTAACCTCAATTGCCTCAGGAAAAAGAAAAAAAA
The DNA here is from genome assembly GCF_016432865.1 of Antechinus flavipes. NCBI lineage: Eukaryota > Metazoa > Chordata > Mammalia > Dasyuromorphia > Dasyuridae > Antechinus > Antechinus flavipes. The sequence goes on from NC_067401.1 coordinate 365,368,553, forward strand.
AGTTTTTTATATAATAAATACTACACTTTGTGTTCAGAGCTGTCCATCTTTCTGATCTTGCTTGTTTTTCTTTATTTTTTGCTATGCATGGTTTACTTTTTTCTTCTTTCCTTTTTTCTCCTTCCCCTCCCCTGAAAAGGCTACAAATAAATGTAATTTTATTTATCCATGCCTATAGGCAAATATAGATGTGTGTGTGTGTGTATGTATATATATATATATATAATATATATATATATATATATATATAATATATATATATATACACACATACACATATGCATCTATGTAAGCCTGTACTATGCTTGTTTGTCCTCTGTTTCTCTGAAACTTTCTTCCTTCAAAAGTCTTAAGTCTTTCCATATTTTTCTAAATCCATCAACATCATTTCCTATACGACAATAATGTTCTAACCTTATACTGTCTTGTTATTTTAAATAGCCTAAAACAATATTGATTAATATGGCTGACATAGTTTAGTTTTCCTCCTAATCTTTTTTGATTAAATCTATTTAACTTTAGGATCAGTGATTATTACCTCTGCTTTTTTATAACCTAATAAATTCTACTCCTGATCTTTGTTATTATCTTTATATGTATCTCTTAATTTCCTATCTCTCCTCATTCTTCTGTTAACTTTTACCTGCTACCCATTATTTAACCTATCTTTCCTCCAAGGACTCCTTCATATTAATTGTTTTTCTTGTGGTTACACATATATATTAATTTTTTAAAATAGACATTTCTTTATGAATCAGGTTGGGAGAGAAAAATCAGAGCAGAAGAAAAAACCACAAGAGAAAAAACAAAACAAAAAAAGTGAACATATCATGTGTTAGTTTACACTCAGTTTCCATAGTTCTTTCTGGATGCAAATGGCATTTTCTATTCAAAGTTTACTTGGATTGCCTTGGATTACTGAGCCGCTGAGAAGAAGCAAGTCTTTCATAATTGATCATCACACATTTTTGCTGTTACTGTGTACAATGTATTCCTGGTTCTACTTGTTTTGCTCAGCGTCAGTTCATGTAAATCTTTCCAGACTTTTCTAAAATTCTATTATTTTCATATACTATAACTTATTTAGTCATTCCCCAACTGATAGGTATCTACTCATTTTCCAATTCTTTGCTATCACAAAGGGAGCTGATACAAACATTTTTGCACATGCGGGTCCTTTTCCTTCCTTTATGATTTCCTTGGGATACAGCACTACTGGGTCAAAGGGTATGTCCAATTTGTAGCCCTTTGGTCAGAGTTCCAAATTGCTCTTCAGAATGGTTGGATCAGTTCACAACTCTACCAACAATGCATTAGTGTCCCAGTTTTGCCACGTCCCCTCCAACATTTTATCATCTTTTCCCATCATCTTAGCCAATCTACAAGGTATGAGGTGATACTTAAGAGTTGCTTTAATTTTCATTTCTCTAATCAATAACAATTTAGAGCATTTTTTCATGTGACTATAAATGCTTTTAATTTCATTATCTGAAAATTTCTGTTCAAATCCTTTGACCATTTATCAATTGGGGGGATGGTATGTATTCTTATAAATTTGGCACAGTTCTTTATATATTTTAGAAATGAGGCCTTTATCAGAAGCACTGGCTATAAAATTTTTTTTCCAGCTTTATACTTCCAAGGATCCCTTTTTTATTTTTTCCTCCTACCTTTTCCTTCTCTTTTTGTCCCATTTTCATTAATCCATATACCTTATCCCATCTCTATACTCCCTTCTAAACCAATCATCTTCCTTATCCTATTCTCTCACTCTTTTATTCCTTTATAAATTCTGATGTATATGTTGTTCTCTACCCCAGATTTGATGTGAGTAGAATTTCTCCTAAAAATCCCTTCCTTGTTCTTTTTTTCCTCCCTATCCTCTTACCTCATTTCTTTTTGAATTTAGAAGACTTTTATGCCCTTCTAGAGGGGCTGTGTGTGCGTGTGCGCATGTTGTTTTGTTCCTTCTTTAATCTATTCCTAACAAGAGTAGGGTTCCAGAACTACCAACTCTCCTTCCCTATCTCATTCTTCTGTATCTATTCTTTTTTGCACTTCATTTGTATAATTATTCTTTTTTATATTTTCCTTCACAGCTTTGCTTTTTAGAATCACATCTTATTCAGTTATACTTCAGTCTTTCTTTCAAACCACTCAATTACTAATAACACAGTTAAAACATTTACTTTCCCATGTATAAAACATAAAGTTTACCCTTATTAAGTCCTTTGTAATTATCTTTGTTTACCTTAGATTTATTTCTCTTGGATTTTATGTCAAATTTTCAATCAAATTTAGGGATTTTTGGAACAAAATTCTGAAAGTCTGACAATTTGTAGACTGTCCATTTGTTTTTCATTCAGGATTATGCTTAACTTGCTAAGTATGATATTTTGGCCAGTGCCCTAGTTCATTTGCTCTTCATTTTATAGCATTTCAAGCCTTGCAGGCTTTTAATGTAGCCACGATTTTGTTTATTTCTAATTGTGATTCTTCTACATTAGAATTGTTGTTTTTCTTGTTGATAGTAATATTTTGTCCTTGACCTGTGGCTTTAGAATTTGGCTATGATTTTCCTGTAAGTTTTCCTTCAGGTGATAAATCTAAAATAAATCTAAGATAAATCTGGATTTTTTTCTATTTCTACTTACCCCTCTTGTTAACACTTCAGAACAATTTTCTTTATTTCTTGTATTATTATATCAAGATGCTTTTTTTGAGGATAACTTTCAGGTAGTCCAATTATTCTTATATTTTGTCTTTTTGATCTGTTTTCCAGATCAGTTCTTTTTTTTTTTTATGTGATGTCTTACATTCTCTTCTATTTTTTTCATTTTTTCTATTTTGTTTTATTACTTCTTGGTCTCTTACAACCGTTGGCTTTCTCTTGCTCAGTTCTAGTTTTAAAGGAGTTATTATCCTTTTTAAGATTCTGGATCTCCTCTTATAGTTGGTTGAATTTTTTTCATAGTCCTCTTTTTTTCTTGAATTGTTCTATTTTTTTTTTAAACAATTTTTTCCTCCATTTCTTTCATTTGATTTCAAAGTATTTTTTGAGTTCTTTTATGAATTCTTTTGGGGCAGATAACCATTTGACATTACCTTTTGGGGTAGGAGAGGCTTTTTTTTTTTTTTTTTTTTGCTTCAGTGTACTCTTCTGAAGACAAATTCCAATCTTTTCAGTTCCCAATCCATAGATCTTATCCCCTTTGCCTGCTCTTTTTTTTTTTTTTTTTTTTTTTTTAGCAATTTGTTAGTGTAATCACCTGTAATCCTGGGGCAAAGAGAAACTGTTTCTGGCTTCAGATCCTCTTTCAGCTCCCCCCTCTGCCCCGGAACTGAAACCAAGAACTCTACTGTCTTGTCAGTGCCCATAGCAAGAAGCATCCCTGCCCCACTGCTTCTGTCCTTGCTGGGCCAGTGCTGGCTCTTTGCTCAAGGCTGAGTCTTGGCAGTGCAGCAGAGCTTCCCTCAGTCTTCTCCTACTGTAATTCCCAACTCCCCATAGTGTCTAGAAAAGAAAATTCCTGTGACTGGGCCAGAGCCTATCTCCCAACCCTTCTAGGACCAGAATTGGCCATTCGCTTGTTTCAGTGAAACTAACTTGGAGGCATTTATTTTTCACATGGGCCAAACTTCCATTTTGGTATCTTTTTTTGTTGTCCCAGGAGGACCACTGCTCTACCCCAACTATTCTAAGTTCATCTTGAGGTGCTATTTTGTGGGGAGATCTGGAGAGCTTGGAATCTTCCCAGAATCTTCTCTGATAAAATCTATTTTTCTCCCTGTTCTTTAGTGCCATAAATAGTACTACTATTGAAGTTTGGTTTTATGGGACTCTTTTTCTGTCTTTAACCCCCTTGGGAACATATCCCTAGAAGTGGATTCTCTAGGTCAGAGAGTGGTTTTTTTTTTCACTTTCTTAACATAATCCTAAAATGCTTTCCAAAATTATTAGACTATTTCACAGTTCTACCAGCAGAGTATTGGTATGCCTGTCTCCTCTGATATTGATGGAACAAGTTAATCATCAAGCATTTATAAAGTACTCACTCAGTCCTAGTCATTTGCTAAGGAAAGAAAGAAAAAGAAAAACAACCCTGCCTTCAAGGAACTTTCCTGCTGATGAGAGAGATAACATGGAAGTAAATAGGTAATATTTAAGATTCATATACAAGAGAGAAAAGTTAACCTTAGAGAAGAATAGCTTATAGAAGGACCAGAAAGAAACTCAGTTTTCTAAATGCCAAGTGAAACCCAAGTATTTGCATTTTTCATTTTGTTAAGTGATTTGGAGCTGTTTTTCATGTGCTAATGAATTTGCTATTCATCCTTTTATGACTGTTTATTCATATCTTTTGAGCATTTATCCATTTTGGTGGGTTGGTTCTTGGTATTTTATATTTGTAGCATATGCTTGCATGTGAACACACATATACACACACACACACAAAGAGGTTATCAGATCTTTATAAGAGATGTTTGATGCAGATATTTTAACCATTCTGTTACTTCCTTTCCTCTCTTACTTGCATTAATTTTGTTTGTTTGTGACACCCACATTCACTGTGTGACCCTGAGTAGGTCCCAAGTCCATTAATGCTTCTTTAACCAACTTTCCAAAACTCACTGCACAGCAAGTGACAGTCAACATTGGTAAAAACAGGTTCCTCACTGGAAGTCCTTACAGAAATGAAGTCACGGGTCTAGTACCCAAAAAAGTCATTTGTGATTGCTCATCTCTCCTGTTTGGCAATGAGCTTCCTCCCCAACTGCATCTGTGAAAGGCACCTGATGCTGTTCTTCTCTAATTGTTTTATGGTCTGACTTTTTAAATATTGAGGCCTCAGTCATTTTGAGCTTGTTACATTATATAATATAAGATGTTGATCTAAATTTAATTTATGTCAAACTTCTTTCCATATTTTTTAAGCATCTCTTATCAAATAGGTAGTTTCCCAAGTAATTTATGTTCTTAAGTTTATTGAATTCTGGTAGTAAATTCCATTAATTCTCCATGTTAGTATTTTCCCCCAGTTTTAAATTGTAAACTAACTTGCTCTTGTGGGAATTGAGAGGATCGGAGTAGTAAATTGTGGTGGATATAGCGTGAACCACAACTGACCCCATCTTGTGACTCTGATCTGGACCTAGCTCATTTCCATTTCTGTTCAGTTATGAATCTAGTCCAATTTCTGCCTTGGGAGAATACTTTATTAAGTTGTGGAAATTCTGAGAAAACCTTATTGCATTGTTTGAACTTATCCTTGTATGTCTGGGAAGCTGATACTTGCTGTTTATCAAACTTTAACTAGGGATCTTAGGTTATCCTGACCAGAAACCTACTCAAATTCAAAGACTGATTAAAGGAATTTTCTTACAGTTGTGCCTCTCAAACAACTCACATAACTTGTCTGAAAATTGACCATATTCTGATCAGTTATTGTTTTCATGTTTCTTTGAAACATGTTCTGAGAGGGTGGGGGGGAAGAAAGGGAGTGAGGCACCTCTTTTTCAGAATTCAGGAAATTGTACCTGTTTACATGCCCTTTTCCAACTTGAAAAGTCCTTAAACTTTTCTCCAGTTAGAAACCAAATTCCCTAATGATATATTGTTTCCTTTTAATTAATTGGTCTTATTTGATTTATTGCTTTTAATGTATAAAAATGTGTCTCCCTCTGTGCTTAGGGTGCAGCCCCAATATGAGGAAGAGGATTAGTATTAATTCATTAAACATTTGGCATCCACTTCCTAATAAATTTATATACATGGAAGCTCCAGCCTTTGTTTCCTCGAGTCATTTCACCTGTCATACTCACACTTTTCATTTACTGTCATATGTGTGGCTAAAATATAATATTATCATGATCTTAGAATGTTGTTCTTTTAAGCAAAAACCACTATATAGATTTCATCTTTTAAAGATCATCTTGTATGTCTTAAGAGCAGAAATATTTTTATTTTGCACTTAATCAATCATCTGAATTGAATTATTGGGTTGTTGTAAGAAAATAAAAGGAAATGACTTCATTTGCCCTATATGTTTTTTAAAATTTTTAGACATATAAATAAGTTAATGCATATTTATTCACATTAAATAAAAATTTTAAAATATTTTCATAATATTCTATTTTGCAAATCACAACAAGAATTTGATAAGTGCTTAGTATGTCTCTATACTATGGTATTCTGTACAGGTACTATGCTAAGTACTGGGGATAGAAGCAAAAAAAGAAAAGAAAGTCCCTACTCCCTAGAGGATAGGAAAAATTAGGAGGACTATTAATAGGGGAGCATGGTGACAAAATTCTGAGAACTCCTAATGTTAGTGATACATTTAAACAATATTATCCCACTTGTCCTCAAAAGGTTAAGTAATATCAGTTCTGATGGACGTGGTCACCTTCAACAATGAGATGAACCAAATCAGCTCCAATAGAGCAGTAATGAATTGAACCAGCGACACCCAGCGAAAGAACTTTGGGAGATACTATGAACCATTACATAGAATTCTCAATCCCTATATTTTTGTTCACCTACATTTTTGATTTCCTTCATAGGCTAATAGTATACTATTTCAAATTCCAATTCTTTTTATACAGCAAAATAACTGTTAGGACATGTATGCATATATTATATTTAATATACTTTAACATATTTAACATGTATTGGTCAGTGCCATCAGGGGGAGAGGATGAGGGGAAGAAGGGGAAAAATTGGAACAAAAGGTTTGGTAATTGTCAATGCTGTAAAATTACCCACACATAAAGAAAGAATTTAAAAAAAATAAAATAAAATAAAATAAAGATTTTTTTAAAAGGTTAAGTTATAGCTATTTTTAGCTCATGTTTTATTTATTTATTTTTATGTTAAGCATGGTAATTTGTGTGTGTGTGTGTGTAAATCTAATATAAGCATACAATTACCTTGCTGTACAAGAAAAAACAGATCAAAAAGGGGGGAAAAATGAGAAAGAAAATTAAATTCAAGCAAACATCAACAAAAGAAGTGAAAATGCTATATTGTGATCCACATTCAGAGGAGAATCCAAAACAAAGATTGAGACATTGTTAGTACAGTGTCTGGCACATGGAAGGGGTTTGTCAACTTGACATGTTTAAGAATAAAGCCAAAAATAGAGCTAGAAAACTTGGTTCATAAGCTTGTTTTCTTCCTTATACAGAATTATCACAGGACATCTTGTTAATACTGATATGCCATTGTTTAAAATTTAATTTTTTTTGTCCTTTCCCCTCTTCCTCTCCTCCCAAACTTTAGGGGGAATTGCAGACAGCGTAGCAAAATGGATATTTAAACAAGACTTGAGTCCCCATATATTAAAATTGGCTCATCAAGAAAGAATTCTAGAAAATTCAGAGGAACCTAAAGAAGGTATTAGTAAAGGTTTTCTAAAGGAGCCCGAGGATTTACAACCCATCCTAGGTAAGTTAACTAATACATAAAAGCAGAAATCTTAGAATAGAATGATATTGCTGATTTTCATTACATGAGAAAATGAAAAATATGTCCCAATTTCTGATTTTCAGAATTGCTGAATTTAGCCTATCAACAATTTCCCTGTAGTCTTGACTTAGATGTATTACATGCTCATTGCTGTTGGGAATATGTTGTTCAGTGGAATAAAGATCCAGAGGTAAGGTTCTCTTTCACTCTTAAATATTAGGCATTTTTCTTTATAATAATACTCTTACAAATGTGAAACTTTATTAATAAGTAGCTTCTAATATACACCGTGGATTTTTCACATCATTTTTGTACTGTAATAAGAAGTATAAACCTCAATTACTTTTATTTCTTTTTCACCTTTTGTGAAATTAAAATCTCATAACTAAGAATGAAGTGGTTAATGTATTATTAGTCAGAATAAAAGTATCATTATTGAATCATGTCCAATTTTTGTTTTATAATTAATGTTTATAAAATTAATAAAATGATCTTGCTGTATTCTTAGAATCTTGTTATAGAGAAAGTCAGAGTGTTTGTGTAAAGTATATTAGGCAAACTCTAGATAAAATTTAAAGTTTTCCATCTGTGTCCTCATGTTTCCTCTCCAACTGTGGTATTTCATACTCTTTTCTAAGTTGTCGGTTCTTTTCATATTACCAAATGTAACACCCCAAATAGACTTGATATTTGGATGTTGTAGTCCTTTTCTCCAAATTATGTATGCTTCTTTCCAAATCAAAAATCTTGTTAGAGCAATACCTTGATTTTAGTTAGTTGTTAGAGAAAAAAAATCTTACAAATTCATTCATACAGTTTTTAGTAAGTGACATTACTTATTGAGATATTTATAGCTAAATAGAGAGATTTATTTATAATTCAGATTATAGTTGTTTCTCCTTGTGAATTATGTACGTATCTCTCATCTTCACATACACTCATGTATTGACCCCTCAAAAGCAGACACCTAAAGTTGCTTTTCAACATACTCTAATGTAGGTATATTTTAGGCAAAGGTTTAATTATATTTAGATTATGTCTACACTTCCAAAATTAAATAATTGATATTGTTGGATAATTTGATCATGCCGTCTTACTATTCATTTGAATGTTTTTTGCTGAAAAAAATAGTGGTTTGTTTATAGTTAAGTGGCTTTAAATCTAGATCCTCTGGTTTGTTCTCTTAGAAAGTGAAAATCTATTTTTAATCAAGTATTTTTAGTTATCAGTACATAATAATTCATGAGAAGATAGACAGAACTTTAGCAGTGTAGGAATACCATCAAAGTAGATTTTGCATCTAGACGCTATTGTCTCACCAGAGGAGAGAAAATCATTAGATTTACCAACTATTTAGTGATTTGTCTAAGAAAATTTATGAGTAAATAACTTGAGAAGAGACCATTGAAATAACCTTGTAAAAAATTAACATTTTACATTATTCTGATTTATAAGATTTTAATTTAACTTTAGTTATTGAAGCATGTTTTTATCTCTATTTGCATGTGAAACTTACATTAAATTATTCTTTTATCATTATTTTTCCATTCGTAAGGAAGCACGGTTTTTCATTAGGTCTATAGAACACTTGAAGAGTGTTCTTAATGCTCATGTACAACATGGTAAGTGGCCATTTTTTGGTGAGTTCTTGTTAAGTAAAGAAGCAAAAATGTTTCAAATTATGTGTGCTTATACATAGTTAATATTACTTCAAATTGTAATTCCAAGATACTGTTCTTGCTGCTGTCATCTTTACAAATTCTGAATTTATCTCTGTTACTAAAACTAAAGTAGGATGAAAGTCTAGCTACTGTGACAGATATACTCAAAGGGGTTATTTCTCTCTTATGTTCACTGGATACTTCCTATTCCTGAAATAGGTAATATAGAATGTCTCCATTGTATATAAACTCTTTTTGTAGATTCTGGAAAGACTTTGGTCTCTCCCCCCAGATTCTTGCCTTATTTTCTATATTTTTCAGCAGAACCTAGAATTGTATATATAGTTCACATCTCAAAAATCGGATTTTAAAACTCAAAAACTGATACCTCCACATCATATCTTGAGTATAGATTTTGTATGCTGCTTGACATGTAATGATAATTGATTTTTACAGGGAAAATCAAGATATCATAAGAACAGCTCTCATTATTAAGAGGTTTTCATTAGAGAAGTAGATTTACTTTATCATTAAAAATATAATTAATTCCTTAATAGCACTTAGTTGTACTACTAGGGATTTAAAGACATAAGCAAAATAGTACCTAATTTGATTTGACTTGCCTTCTCATCAAAGGACTTAACGGATGTGGGAGACAAAAAATGTACATAATTGTGCTCATACACTAGTGACTGTAGAATTCCCATCCTCTGCTGTGCTTTAATACAGTAATGTTTGATTTACTCTGAAGATAAGAGGTTTCATTAACTTATATAAGCAAATGAACCAATATTAAAATTATTAAATCATCCGTAATATTTCTTTTTTAAAAAAATGAAAATATAAAAATTTCTATTATATGTGATATAATGCACTCAATTATTAGTTCAGTAATATATGTATAAAATTATAAATAAATAAGTATACATATATCAGAATTATGTGCTCAAATTCTTGACATGCACTACATTATCAGAAAAATTTGGAGACATGCTCTAGTCTTATGTATACTGTATAACCCTCAGTAAATTATAACCTCTCTGCTTCCCCCAAATAGCTCAGTAACACTCTAAATTGCAGAATAAACCTTGGTTTGCATGTGTAGAGTGAGGTTTCTTATCAGGAATTCTCTTTAAAAATGAAATCACAGGAATGTTTTGTTTTGTTTTTTAATGTGTATTTATACATATATCTCCCAAATAAGAAATGTAAGCTTCCTGGAGGCAGGGATATCTATGCTTACTCATAATATTTCTAAGCTCTAAGAAGTTTCTAGCTCTTCAAAAATGGTAGCGCTATATAGATGTCTTGTCAACTCTTTTCACTATTACTGTCCTTAATTTTTAGGCATTGCCCTAATGATGTGGAATACATTCATAGTTAAAAGGTTTTCTTCTGCCACATACTTGATGGATAAGGTAAACTAGTTTTCATATCACATTTTTTTTTGTTCTTTTTATAATCACATATGTATTTAAAGAAACTGTAATTTTGTCAATGTAAGGAATTCTTGGTGTAGAAATGCTTGTTATTATTGTAGATCATAACTTACCTATGACTTAGTGTATAAGTCTCATGGAATTGCCTGAGGCATATAAATTGTAGTCACACTACAATTGTCAGTGGTAGAATTTGAATTCTGGACTTTATTCCAACTTTAGAACTGTGGACACTATATTATCTGCCTTTTATATTAATTATGCAACACCAAAATATAATACACATTCAACAAATATTTCTAGAGAAGATTCAAAGTTTAGGTAAAACATGGTTCCTGCCCTTGTGAAGCTCATAGTCTTGTAGGGCAATAAAATACAAGATGATGCTTGTGCAAAATGTTACATAATTACATTATAGCTTTATATCAAAGTGAAATATGAGGGTAAAGATCTTTATTATCTTGGCAGGGAATCTGAATTTTTTTTTTAAAGAAAATCTTGATAATTGTGTTTCTGTATAATTCTATAATTCTGTGTATTTTATTTTATATGCTTAAAAACATTATTCTGAGAAAAGGTCCTTATATTTCATCACACTTTCAAAAGTATCTATAACACAAAAAAAGGTTAAGAATTCCCATCCTAGGAGGGGGTGATGGCATTTGTACTAGGCTTTAAAGAAATGATTAGATATTCAAAAATTTCCAAGATGAAAGGAAATAGTGAATAGCCTGAGCAGAGTAAGAGAGAAGTTAGGATTCAAGGTATGTTATACTGGTCAAATTTTCTGGCATAGTTGGGAGTATAAATTTTATGAGGTGAATAATAATAAATTCATAAAATTATATACACACACACATTTCATAACCCTGTGGGAGATGGATACTATTACTTATTTTATAGATGAAGAAACTGTGGTTGAGAGAAGTTGTAACTTGCCCAGCTTCTAAGTGTTTAGAGTAAGACTTAAGACCTGAGTCTTTTTGAGTTCAGTGATCTAACTTTTATTCCATTTTGCATTTAGGTATTGCCAGGTTGTGTAGACTCTTAGTTCTAAAGGACTTTGGACTTTTTTTTTAGAAGACAATAGGGAGGCACTGAAGAGTTTTGATTAGAGGAGTGAAATGAGCAGATCTTCTCAAAAAGAAAATAATTCTGGCAGCAGTAAGATGGTTGGGCTGAAGGGAGAGTAGAAGAAAGCAGAGACTGGAAGACCTGAAAGGATTTATTAGTCTAAGCAGGTGTTAATAAGTCTCTAACCTACAGTGATAGCACCATTGATAGAGCAGAGGATAAGAATTATTAGGGGGATGTTTTCAGCAAGTCTGATTGTTGTTGGAATGAGAATTCTAGATCTCAAGCTTATGAGGGAGCTTAATGGCCACTGAGACCAACCCCACTCTCTATCCTACCATTTTATAAATGAGGAAACCAATTCTCAAGTTAATGGTAGTAACTGATCTGGTAAATGGAAAAAATAGAATTTAACTGAGGTCTTTCTGATTCTGAGTTCAGTATTCAATCTAGAAACTGGTTTTATCAGGGAGGAGAGGGCAAAGATAACTCTGTAGTTATGAACATGAAAGTAAAGGGAGCTACAATAGAATATAGGGAGTTAATTCAAAGGTAGATTAAATTTATAAGGAAAGATAATAAATTTGAGCAAATTACCTTTGAGTGCTAAGGAGATAGTCAGTTGGAAAAAGCCAAGGATATTGGAATAGTTTAGAGTACTAGACAAAAATAAGGATTTAGCAGCCATATGCTTATAAGTGGTGGTTAATAATAAGCGTAAATAGGGATTTCTGGGTCATGTGAGCAATGATATGGAGGCCTAAACATTTTCTCTGATGTCTTCAGAATAGAAACTATATGCCAAAGGTAAAAGCACTTTCATTTCTTTGTGGTCTAGGACATCCATAATTTAATGGTTAAATCCAAAAAATTCATTGATCATCCTGATCTCACTCAGGCTCCTTCTTTCACTTCCCATGACACCAGCAGTAAGATGTCACAAAGATCCAACACAGTCTTACAACAAAACAAATTCCCATAATCAAATCCTTTCTCTTTCCAGAATAATGGAGACCCCCAACTTTAAGCTGCAAAAGCTTAGGTAGGGTACAACAAACAACTGACTTATGGTCCCAGTGCTACAAAGATCTTAATTGCCATTACTAGGGTAGCACTAACATTGCAAATCGCTGAGTTGCTGGTGTTGCAATGGAAAACCTTGTGGCATCAGCATGGTTGCTCTCTGTACTGTGGATGCCAGGTGAGAGAACTGAGAAACAGAGGAAGTGGAATAGGACAACAGGATAGAATAGGAAGGAGGGGTGGGGTTCACAGAAGCCTGAGGGAAAGAGCATAGTTTCTAGCTGGGGCTATTCTTGACTGCTCAGAAGTTACTTGGGCAGAGACCTACACTGGTGAACTGTGAATTTCCCAGAATGGGAAAAGGCTGAGATGCTTTGAGATCCAATCCCCAAGGAAACCATCAGCAGAGAGAACACCAAAAGTAAATAAGTGGGAAAAAGACTGAAATTGCCCTAAATCTCAGAAAGAAGAACTCAGAGTAGATTAAAGCAGCATGGAAAAACATTAATAGCATAAGGAAGCATGATCTACATATCTGGTAAGCAAGTATAGGCATTGGCGAATTAATACTGCAAAATAAAGGAAAATGATTGTGGGATGGTGAGGAAGACATGGAACACCTAGTCCATTGTAGTTCAAAAGAGAAATGAAAAGCAGGAGAGCTGAATATATAGCTTGCATAGCAAAAATAATGGGCAGAATAAAAAAAAAAACTGGAATCTGCAATAGTAAACTTCACAAAAGAAATGAAAAAAAAACAACAGATTGGGAATGCAAATATGCAAAAATAAAAGACAATCTATAAAAAGAAAAACAAAAAAACAAAATATGCTTACTATACTAGCAAAATATACCCAACCTTGAAGACAAGATGTACCTTGGAATCGGGAATCAGAATAAAACCCTTAATACCATAATGGAGGAAATAATAATTACCTAGAATTTTTGAACAAAGAGAAGTAACAATATAAAAAATTCATAAATCACCTCCAAGAAAAAAGCCCAAGGTTGCAAACTCTAAGATACGTAATAGTTAAATTTAACAATTCAATTCAGACACAAGTTCTGCAAGTGGTCAGGAGAAGAACTCTCAAATGTAAAGGAAAGGAAATTTGAAAGACGATTTTATACCTACCAGAAAATGTAGGAGGAAATAAAATAAATATGTTCCAAAGAACGATGGAGCTCAGAATGTAGTCCTGATAGACCCACCCTGCAAATCTTGAGATTAACCATACATGAAAAAAGATAGATGTTCAATAATAAAGAAATTTTTGGAACTTTTTTTTGAAAGAAAACCAGATAGAAGAGATTATTTCTTTCTCAAAATAATGAGAAACAATAGAAATTCAAGAAGAGTGAAAAAATGCAGCAGTCAAAAACAACAATCGCAACTGAGTGACAATAGAAGGACCAATAATTTTTGCACACTGGGATAAGGGTATAGGTAGATAGAGATAATAGGGAGTAGATGAACTTGAGGGGTTGTGGACATCACTTGGCCACAATGTATATTTTTTAAAAGGTGGGGAGGGGAAAGGGTAGGAAAATGTTATTGTGAATCAATTTAATCCAAAAAAGGAGTTGGCATCGTGCTATCTGACAAAACAGAAACAAACATCCATAAAATAAAAGAAGGCTGAGCAAGGAAACTATATTCTGCTCAATGGACCACATGTTATATACTCCAAATGCCTTAGTAGCCAAATTCATAAAGGAAACATTATCTGGAATCAACAAGAAATAGGCACAAAAGTGACAAGAGACTTTAATATCCCTCTCTCAGTTTTATCAGAAAGATCAAAGATGGAAACTATGGAACTGAACAAATTCCTGGAGAAAGAGTTAAAAGACTTACGACATTTTATAAATGGGACAACAAAAGAATATATGTATTTTTGGATACCACATGGAACTTTTACAAAAATTAACTATGTATTAGGGCACAGAAATTTTATAAACAAACATAAAAAAGCAGAAAATACTTAATGCAGTCTTTATAGATTTTAATGCAGTAATATAGTAATTGGTTCAGAGACCACAAAACAAAAAGATACAGACTCAAATAAAAACTGTATACTTAAATCCTAAGCAAATATTTCAAAAAACAAATCATTGAAACAATAATTCTCTAAAAGAAAAATATAATGTTGAAACAATTTATGAAAACTCTGAGTTGCAGCTAAAGCAGTACCCAAGAAAAAAAAATGCTGATGTGAAGGCCAAGGCAGGCATGGGGAATGATCTGAGTTCTACTGAGATGTGCAAAACCTCCTCTTTCATCACCCCCATAGAGATCAAGGTGTTGATAGCTACCAGGTTTTGAAAGACTCCAGCACTGCCTCAGTGACCGAGTCCCCTTGAGAAACTCCAGAAGAATTGTGAGAGCCCACTGACCCACAAACCCAACAAGAAATCATCACTGAAGTAATCTCTATTCTTTATGTCTAGATCATGAACCCATTTCAACCTTATCTTAGTGTATGGTGTTATGTGTAGATCAATGCCTAGTTTCTGCCCTACTAGTTTCCAATTTTCCCAGCAGTTTTTAGCAAATAGCGAATTCTTATTCCAAAAGCTGGGGACTTTGGGTTTGTCAAACACTAGATTACTATAGTCATTTATTATTTTATCCTGTGAACCTTGACCACAGAACATTTGAACAAACCAAATTTTGAGGGATTCAGGTCAGATAGAATAAACTTAATTCCTAAAAAGGAAATAAAGTATTGCTTTTTTTTAAAAAAAAAAAGTAGGATTATTTAAATTCATGAAATGCGTCCTCCACATTGACATTTGGATCTCTTCATTTATGAAAAATGCTCATTTTATTTATATGTGTGTGTGTGTGGGGGGGGGTGTATTATATATATGAAATATACATGAATATTAAAATGTGTTCACATTTATATATATCTAATGCACATGCATATATATAAAACCAGTCACACATTTAGCATTTATATACTTTTAATAGTATAGACATAAAACACACAAGATATGTTCATATGTGCATAATTATGTCTTTATGGATATATATATATATACACACATATATATATGCATATATATGTATGTATAAACAAGAACTACAGTTAATAAGTGTATAGTGAACTGCCAGTGAAACAACTTTATATTCTTAGAAATGGTCCTGAGGCACTGAGCGCTAAGTGACTTGCCTAGAATCAATTGTTTTAATGTGTCATAGGAGATGTGTAAACTATAACACACATAAACACGTGTATGTATTTTATATTTACATACCTGGATACTTCAAAGCCTAAATTAGAAGGGTGATAGATTGACCCTGCAAATCTTGAGATTTTCTTGAATCACTAAGTATTATAACATTTTTTCTTTTCTTTAGGTTGGAAAGTCTCCAAAGGATAGATTATGTAGAAGGGTAGGTGAATCTTTTCCGCTATACTAAATACATTGAAGTGAAGGTAGTTTTTAAACCTTGCATTTTATATTAAAGCTACTTAATTGTGTTAAATGAACTAGACTTCTTTTAATTTTTGTGCTATAACAGATAATAAAAAGGTTGGAAACGAGTAGTATAATAAAGCTAGTGATGAATTTTTATCTTTTAAAATTTATATTTCAAAATGATCAGGTAACATTACTCAGAATAGGTTTTCAGAAAGCCCTTTAAAAAAACCCCAAAACTTTGAACTGTGAATGAGAATTACAAAGTGGCATTATAGTATACAACTTTTGATTCCTTTTCATTGAAAAATGCCTTCAAGTAGGCACTTATTCAGTTGGTTTTATAAATTAGGATAGTTATAATTTTATACATTGATTCTCCAGTCATTGCTATCATTCCTTTTTTTTTTTTTTTTTTTTTTTTTTTTGCTGAGGCATTTAGGATTAAGTGATGCCCAAGGTCACACAGCTAGGAAGTGTTAAGTGTTTGAGAACATTTTTGAGCTCAGGTCATTTTTTTCTTACATTCATATGAATCTAGTTTACTTTTTGTTTGTATCCATCATTATATATAGTTTCTCCCTGGGAGCTCACCATCCTAATGAAATCACAGTTCTAATAAAATATTCATTGTATATATAATATATATGAAATATACATAAAATATTGAAATATGTTCACATTTATATATATGTTATCATTAATACTAAAAACTGAATACAAGCTTCTTAGCACAACTCTACAAATATTTCAGTCCTAATAAGAGGACTTGAAATTTGTTAATGCCTTCTAACCTCACAATTCCAGCTTGTTTATTCAATGGAAAAAATCAATTTAAAGATCTTTTTTAAATGACAGAAGTTTTGTAGAATTTAATTTGTATGTTTTTCTTTTTTAATTAGGATGTGGGTATGAGTGACACAGCAATGACGTCTTTTCTTGACTCTTGCTTGGATCTTCTTCAGACTTTAATGGAGGTAAAATATACATATCATTTAAAATACAATAATTATGTTAGAATATTGGAGAATCATAATCTCAACTTTAAGTATAAGCAACTAGGAGAAAAATCTATTTCACTTAGAGATTGACTATTACTATAATATTCAAAGAGTCTTATGGTTGTTTTTTTTTGACTGGGAAAAAATTATCATTATGCTTTTCTCTTTTAAGGATAATGCAGTATGAGAATTTAAATTTGATGAGTTACTTTCAGTAAATTACTAGTATAATCCTTTCTGTTTTCAAAATCTTCCTAGGCTGATGTTAGCAGTGATGAAATGCAAGTGCCTGTCTTAGATACTGAAGATGCCTGGGTATCTGTTGAAGGACCGATATCAATAGTGGAATTGGCTCTTGAACAGAAACATATCCACTATCCACTTGTTGAACACCATTCTGTGCTGTGCTCTGTCTTATATGGAATCATGAGGTTTTCACTGAAGTCTGTGAAACCTCTTTCCCTCTTTGACAGTAAGGTAAATAGTATAATTTTTTTTTTTTAAGTTTACTTAAAACTAAATACAAAATAAGAAAAAACAAAATAGAAAGACAGAAAATGAAAATGAAACAACATGCCAAATCATTGTCATGTTTTTAGCAGAACATCAGGGCAGATTCAAAATATGTAACAATAGATTTCCATTTCAAGAAAACATATATAATAATAGAAGAGATTATATATTCATGGCTGTCCATCTTTTCTTTGTTTCCTTGTAAGTTATTCTTTTATTCTGTGCTGTGCTTTTTACTTTATTCTTTTTTCCTTTTTCCCTCTTTCCCTAACCCCCCCCCCATCACTTCCTTCAAGTAGGCTACAATTAAAATACAAGTGTATCGCATACACACAGACACACACACAGACATACTCCCACACATATATCTATATACACACATACATACACTTACATACAGGCATACAGACACATATACATACACATTTAACCTATGAAGACAAGCATCTAAAACAGTATTTCTATGGCTGACATATAATATAGATTTCTGTCTTGATTGAATAAGTTTGACTTTATCTGAGATGAGTGATTACTAGCCCTACTTATTTTTTTCCTAATGAATTCTATTCGTAATCCTTGTTATAGTGTTTGTATATAACTCTTATTTCTTCTTTGTTAACTCTTCTATTTTAGTAAAATTCCTTGATTTGCCTAGCTGTTAATCTCTCCCCATCTATGTATCCTTCCCTTATATTCTTCTCCTACCTTTTCCTTTCCTTTTTATCCCTTTTATATTAATCTATACACTTTGACCCAATGTCATAAATCTATATGCCTTTCTATACTCCACCTTATTCCATTCACTCCCTCTTTATCTATTTATAGATTTTAAAGGGTGCTGTTCATAATATGAACATATTATTTTCATAGTATATATATGTGTTTCATTCCCTATTTAACCTATTCTTGTGAATAGATTTTCAGAACTACCAGCCCTCCCCTCTCCTCTAATGCCTCTGTGTCTATTTTTCCTCCACACATCATTCATATAGCATAGAATTTAGCACTTAGAATCAGATCATATGCAGTTCTTCCTCACTCTTTCTTTTGAGCTAACCATTTACTGATATCAGTCTTAAATATAAATGATATACATTTTTACATTAAGAAATATAAACAATTTATCATTGTTGAGTCCTTTGAAATTAATCTTTGATGTTGGCTCTTGGCTCTTACATGTTAAATTTTCTGTTGAGTTCAGGTTCTATTGATACAAAGTCTTGAAAATCTGCATTTTTGTTGAATGTTCTCTCTCCCCCAAATTCAGAATTGTGGTTAGTTTTGCTGGATGTAATGTTTTTGACCACAGTTCTTTTGATTGTTAATATATTTATTCCAGGACCTGAGAATTTTTTATTGTAGCTGATGATAAATCCCGTTTATTTATTTATTTTTTAGCCATTCATCCATTTATTTATTTAATTGTTTGTTTGTTTTGCTGGGGCAGTCGGGGGTTAAGTGACTTGCCCAGGGTCACACAGACCAGATTTCAACTCAGGTCCTCCTAACTTCAGGGTTGGTGCTCTATTTACTGCATCACCTCGCTGCCCCTAAATCCTATATGATTTTAATTGTAACTCTAGCATATTTGAGGTAGAGTAAGATGAATTTTTTCCTCAGAGGAAATATAGAACAGCAGAAATAAATAGAAATTGGAGTTTCCTTCTAAGACAACTTGAGAATATCCCAGGAAGGACTGGACCTCCAGGGGTGAAAGTTTGGCCTACGTCAGCAAACGAGCCCTTGAGACAGCTGGATTGGGAGGCAGCCTCAGCCTTTAAAGCTGACAATAGTGGGGGTTTGATGGCTGAGTAGAAGATTAAAGAATTATCTATTTTTAGAAATGCTAACCACAACTCTGCTGACTATTTGTGGTTGTAGGCAGAAGTTAAAGTTAGCAGCATGCCTAGTGAGTGTGGTAGCAGAGAGGCAGTTCCACGGCAGAGAGGACTGTTGAAGTTTGCAGCATTAGAGCACAGAGAGTAGTTACAGGAGAGTGTGGGGGACTGGTCATGATTTAGGGTAGAGAGGAGTATCTAAGATTGGGTTCAGACAGAGCTCAGAAAATAACAAGAAGAAGGACCTGAGGCCTGGGGCATCATTCTCCAAACTTCAGGACTAGAATTTGATTATAATAGCTGCCATAAATAAAATAAAATAAAAGTAAGCAAAAGGAGAAAGAAAGATATTATGGAGATAGAGATGATCTGGATTCATATTCAGAGGAAGATATTGAGCTAGAAAAAGTCACTTTTCAATAAGAAACATCAAATGGCCTCAAGCCCAAAAAGAGTTTTTGGAAGTTCTTCTAAAAGATTTTAAAATCAGTCCTCGATTTAGGGGGGAGGCGGAAATTAGAGGAAAAAATCAGAGCAATCTGAGAAAATTATGAAAATAAATCAACAGGGGCAGCTAGATGGCGCAGTGGATAGAGCACCAGCCCTGAAGTCAGGAGGACCTGAGTTCAAATCTGCTCTCAGACACTGTCTAGCTGTGTGACCCTGGGCAAGTCACTTAACCCCAATTGCCTCAGCAAAAAAAAAAAAAAGAAAGAAAGAAAGAAAGAAAATAAATCAACAAAAGGCAGCTAGATGGCGCAGTGTATAAAGCACCAGCCCTGAAGTCAGGAGGCTCTGAGTTCAAATTTGGCCTCAGACTACTTAATACTTTCTAGCTATGTGATCCTGGGCAAGTCACTTAACCCCAATCATCTCAGCAGAAAATAAAAAAATCAATCAAAGAACTGAAAATAAAAAACCAAAACCTTAAGGAAGAAAATAAATTCCCTTGAAAATATTGGGTAAGGATAAACTAATGGCAGTGTTAAGACTAAGAATGAATGAAAAAATAAAAGAATGTGAAACACCTTATCAGAAAAACAGGTGTCTGGAGCATAGATCAAGGAGAGGCGATAGGAGAATTTTAGGACTACCTGAAAGCTATGATCAAAAAAAGGATCTTGATACAATATTACAAGAAATTTTTAAGGAAAATTTATTCCTCTCTGAGTTTAATTTTCACTAGTTTGTTTTTAGGGCTCTCTTGTGAAATTTAGATCAACTCTCTCTAAATTTTATGTCAGTATCCAAATATTAAAAATGCTCATAAGGTTAACTATTTACTTGAGGTTTTTTTTTTGTTTTGGTTTGGGTTTTTTTTGAGGCATTTGGGATTAAGTGACTTGCCCAGTGTTATACAATTAGGAAATGTTAAGTGTCTGAGGTCATATTTAAATTCAGGTCCTCTTGAGTCTAAGGCTGGTTACTCTATCCACTGTGCTATCTAGCTGTTTCATATATATTTGAGAACTTTTGGTTTTGGATTTTTATGATAACTTTACCACATTCTTATGATAAAAATTAAATAAACCAAATTTCTCCTGAAATTAAGATCAAGAGAAGGTTAAATTAAAAAGCTTTGAACTTTACAGAATTAGGGAAAGCTTCAGTAATTCCCCTAAAAAGTGATCACATAATTGTGTTTCTTTTTTTTAGGGCAAAAATGCATTTTTTAAAGACCTGACTTCAATTCAGTTACTACCCAGTGGTGAGATGGATCCAAATTTTATATCTCTCCGACAACAGGTAAGTTTTAGCTGTTCTTTTTTCTAGTTTAATAATAAATAAGATAAATTTAAAAAATTAAATAAATAAAATTAAGAACTAAATAAATAATGAATGGGTAGGGGTGAGTGAATAATAATAAATAAAAATTGGTAATAAATATGAACATAATAATAAATAAATGAAAAATAAATAATGATAAGTGATGACAATTTACAAATACCCAAATGTTAATTGAGTGTTCAGTCTTTCATGACCAGTGAATTGAAATAATTTTTCAATTATTGCAATTCAGAAGATTTGCATTTCTATTCTATTTATCTCGTCTCTCCTCTGACCTCCAGTCTTGAATCTCCAACAGCCTTTTGGATAGACTTTTTAAGCTCAAAATGTCCAAAATCGAATTCGTTTCTTTCCTCCAAGCCTTCTCTTCTTCCAATCTCTTCTATTAATTGTTTTTGGGGGGTTGTTTTTTTTTTCAATCTATTATATTTTTTCAATTTATATATTTTATTGGTTTTGAATTTTTTTTTTACATTTTTCTGTCATTTTGTTTACATAAAATCTTCTTTTTAAACAACCAGCTCCCAATAGTATTTTATTTTTCCAAATACATGTAAAGATAGTTTTCAATATTCATTTTTGTAAGATTTTGTATTCCAAATTTTTTTCTCCCTCCCTTACCACTCCCCTTCTCAAAATAGTCAGAAATGTAATATAGGTTATATATGCACAATCCTTTTAAACACATTTCTGTCTTTGTCATGGTATGCAAGAGAAATCGTACCAAAAGGGGGGAAAAAACCACAATGAAGAAAAAAAGCAAAAAAAGGGGAGGAGGGAAGGGTGCGCAATACTATGCTTCAATCCACATTCATTCTCCATAGTTTTCTCTCTGGATATGGCTGAAATTTTCTATCCCAGGTTTGTTAAAATTGTCTTGAATTACTGCATTGCTGAAAAGAATTGCATGTATCATAGTTGATCATCACATAATCTTGCTGTTACTGTGTACAATGTTCTGTTTGTACTCACTTCACTCAGCATCAGTTCATGTAAGTCTTTCCAGGCTTTTTTGAAATCAGCCTGCTCGTCATTTCTTATAGAACAATATTCCATTACATTCATATACCATAACTTATTCAGCCAACCTTCAGTTGATATATAGCCACTCAATTTCCAACTCCTTTTCTTATTAATTATTAAAGGTACCCATTATCTCATGGAGGTACATGACTGAAATCAGGAATCAAATGAGATCTGTTTAGGTAGAGATGATAAATCAAGTCACCAAGGACGTATAAGGAGAGAAGATAAAAAATCCAAGATAGAACCCTCTGGTATACTCATGTATAAACAGCAAGATGATGCTAATGATACTACAAAGCAGACTGACAAGGATCAACTATAATCCACCTGCAGAAGAATCTCCAATACTTGCTTTTAACAAATTATTATGTACTTTGAATAGGAGGGAGGACAAAAAGTTATAATAATCACAGAGTCAAAGTAACTTTTAAATAATTATGATATTAAATTCTAACTAAACAAAATTTAAAAGAAAGAGTTCCTCCTTAGAGTGATACATTCAGGATAGTCTGGTCACATCTTGTGTTGGGTTTTAAAAAAAAGTTATTATATATTTACTAATACCTATATACAAACTCTGTGCTAAGTGCTAGCATTATAAATAAAGGTAAAAAATAACTCATGCTCTCAAAGAGCTCACAGCCTAATAATAATAATTTATATTTCTTATAAACATCTGGAAAGAGGCATGGTCAGCAGTGTATACTGAAAGGAAGTCAAAAAGGATAAGAAAATTTAGTAATAAAGATTTCATTGCTTATCTTAGTATATGAAAATAGTTTCAGTTAAATAGTGGCAGTGGAAGTATGATTGCAAGAAATTGAGACATGAATAGTGGGTGAGAATATTGAGGTAGTGAATATGAATAGTGTGTTCTCATCATTTGATTGTTAAAGGAAGACAAGATGTTTGTCAAAGATGTATGAACAGTGATCTGGACTCAGAATTGAGGAGGAGAGAGAGCTTAGTCAAATTGCATTGGGGTACTTTTTCAGTACTTTCAGCAATCCCAAATTGCTCATTTGTTTTAGAAGCCCATATTGGCAAAAAGATATTCCCAGTGATAAAAATAATGACTAGGAATCATACTAACATGGCAGATAACTAAAAAAAGAAAAAGAAAAAAAGAGGGAAACAAATGATGTCTATAAATAGGATCATATTGTTACAAATAGAATGAACCAAAGAGATCATTTGGTCTAATTATCTTATTTTATAGATAAGGAAACCATAGACTGTTTCGCTAAATTGAAGTAACTTGTCCAAGGTCAAACAAATAGCAAGTGGGAGAGCCAGGATTTAAACCCAGATTCTCTTACTTTGACTTTCTTTATACTACATTGTGCTGAATGTCAGTAGTAAAAGCTTGCATTAGAAAAGTAGTTCTGTTTCATTAAATATTTTAATATAATATATTAAATTTTGCTGGGTAAGTAATTCTTGCTTATAATCCTAGCTCCTTTACCCTCTGGAATATCATATTTTAAGCTCTCTTCTCCCTTTAATGTGGAAGCTAGTAAATCTTGCATCTTCTATATTGTGGCCCTTTTTGACTCTAAATATTTTTCTTCTTGACCTGGCAACTCTGGAATTTGGATATAATATTACTGAATTTTTTCATTATGGGATCTCTTTCAGGAGGTAATTAGTGGATTCTTTTTTTTTTTTTTAAATAACTTTTTACTGATAGAACCCATGCCAGGGTAATTTTTTTTTACAGCATTATCCCTTGCATTCACTTCTGTTCCGATTTTTCCCCTCCCTCCCTCCACCCCCTCCCCTAGATGGCAAGCAGTCCTTTACATGTTGAATAGGTTACAGTATATCCTAGATACAATATATGTGTGCAGAACTGAACAGTTTTCTTGTTGCACAGGGAGAATTGAATTCAGAAGGTAGAAATAACCCAGGAAGAAAAACAAAAATGCAAGCAGTTTATATTTATTTCCCAGTGTTCTTTCTTTGGGTGTAGCTGCTTCTGTCCATCTTTGATCAATTAAAGCTCTCTTTATTGAAGAGATCCACTTCCATCAGAATACATCCTCATATAGTATCGTTGTTGAGGTATATAATGATCTCCTGGTTCTGCTCGTTTCACTTAGCATCAGTTCATGTAAGTCTCACCAGTCCTCTCTGTATTCCTCCTGCTGGTCATTTCTTACAGAACAATAATATTCTATAACGTTTATATACCACAATTTACCCAGCCATTCTCCAATTAATGGGCATCCATTCATTTTCCAGCTTCTGGCCACTACAAACAGGGCTGCCGCAAACATTTTGGCACATACAGGTCTCTTTCCTTTCTTTAGTATCTCTTTGGGGTATAAGCCCAGTAGAAACACTGCTGGATCAAAGGGTATGCACAGTTTGATAACTTTTTGAGCATAGTTCCAAATTGCTCTCCAGAATGGCTGGATGTGTTCACAATTCCACCAACAATGTATCCCCGTTTTCCCACATCCCCTCCAACATTTAGTGGATTCTTACAATTTTTATTTTGCCCTCTAGTTCTTGGATATCAGAGTCATCTAGGGCCATCTCCAGTTCTCCTGAACTATATCTGGTCACTGAAAGTGAGATTGGTGACTTTGCACAGCTTTCCCTTACTTAAATCCAGGTCAATTGCAGATCATGGCATAACCTCTCTGGTGTCATGGCTCTCTTCAAGAATGAAAGACAAACAACAACCACAAGGATATCAGAGTAATTTTTCTTTATAATTTCTTGAAAGATGATGATGGCTCTTTTTCTAATCATGACTATCTGGTAGTCTCCTCTTCTAGATGTTTTCCATGTCAGTTGTTTTTTCAGTGAAATAGTTCACATTTCTTTGATTTCTTTTTATTTTGTTTTATTGTTTCTTGATATCTCAGAATATTTGGTTTCCATTTGCCCAATTCTGATTTTTAATGAATTATTTTTTCAGCGTATTTTTATATCTCTTTCCCCATTTGTCTAATTCTGCTTTTTAAGGAGCTCTCTTCAGTGGATTTTTATAAAGTTTCTTTTACAATTTGGCCTCTTCTGTTTTTTGAGATGTTAATTTTCTTTAATTTTTTTTTGTATTTCCTTTAATCAAGTTATTGGCTCTTTTTAAAATTATTTTTGTATCACAGTCATTTCTTTTTCCACTTTTTCCTTTATCTTTCATTTTTTATTTTTCTTTAATTCTTTTTGGGATCCTCCAGAAATTGGGGATGAGAACAGGATGGAATCTGAGTCCAATTCACATTGTTATTTGAGGTTTTGAATGTATCAGTTTTGACTTTGTTGTCTTCCTTTGAAGATCTGATTTAATCTTTCCTGTCACTAAAGTAACTTTCTATGTTCCGGTTCTTTTTGTGGTTTGCTCATTTTTTCCCTCCTGTTTCTTGACTTTTAGGACTTCTCTGTTAAAAGGGATTCTGTTCCTGAGATAGAGAAGGCATTTTCCCAAGCTTCAGACTTCTTGCTGCAGTTCTCAGAGCTAGTTCTGGGGGTGTCTTAAGTTTTCAATTTTTCTGAGGTCATGTAGTCTAAAGAGAGATGTAGTCACTGTTCTCCTGGTCTATACTATGGTTTGTGAGTGACCCTAAGGATTTTTTCCTGCCGTGGAACTATGACCAGGGTTTCCACTCCCCTGTGGCTGCACACTTTAATGTATTCGTGCTCCTTCTTGCCCTGACAGTGTCACCTAGAACTGCTTATGTGCAATACACCAGAATCCTGTACTCATTGCCAACAAAGTTGAATTTATCCTGGAAATTTCCTTCTAACCATTTGGTTGACCCTCTTATCACCTGTGGGCAGAGAGCTCTGGAAGCAGCTAGTTCATTGTCCCCAAGGCCTACTGTTAATTTACCAGGGGCAGCCTATGCTATACTGCACGCCACTTTTACCTCAATAGATGAACATTTCCTGACAGCTTCTATGTTATTTTATACTGGAAAAACTGTTTTGTGGGTTATGCCACTCCAGAATTTGTATTAAGGCATTATTTAAAGTTGTTTGGAGCAGAATTTAGGAAAGTTCAGTTGAAACCCTGCTTTTATTTACCTCTCCCAATTCTTTTCTAATTTTTTTCTCTAGCTTTCTCATTTCATTAATAAAAACCACTTTTAAACTTTTGCTTTCTCTCTTCCAAGAATTATAGTTAAATTTGTCTAAGTTGGGTTTTTTTAATTATTATTTGAAGTTTTGCCTGTAGATATTTTGGAGTCATTCTCTTCTGGATTTGTATACTGAGCATCTTTGTCGCCATATTTATTATTGCTGTTATTATTATTATTAGTGTTTACTTATTTTCCCTACTTTCTGATTTTGGATTTGATGTTAAGGCCAGGTTCTGTGCATTTCTAAAGAGAAGATCTGAACCAGTTTTGTTGCTTTTTTCTTGAGGTATTGAATCTTAGATCCTCTTCAAACAATTTTTTATTGTTTTATTTTTTACAAAAATCCCCATCATCTCAAGGATGGACCATTCAAACTGGAGCCCTATAAGCTTTCAGTGCTTCCAAAAGTTGAT
Source organism: Antechinus flavipes (assembly GCF_016432865.1). Classification (NCBI taxonomy): domain Eukaryota; kingdom Metazoa; phylum Chordata; class Mammalia; order Dasyuromorphia; family Dasyuridae; genus Antechinus; species Antechinus flavipes. The sequence goes on from NC_067401.1 coordinate 365,395,320, forward strand.
TTATCCAGGGTAATCTGATTGTCTCAATGTGTTAGTCCAAGTTCTACAAGTTGCCATCTAGCAGTAGATTATTGCTAGATTTAGCAGGTCTGAATTAATGAAGCTGAGACCTCTCTTCTCTGGACATATAAACTCAGTGGTATTCCTGACAACACTCCATTCCCAGTGTCTGTCTCTCTCTTTAAGCCATGCCATGTAGCCTTTCTAATTTTTTAATCAATACTAAATAGTTTTGTACTTACTTTTATTGTACTTAAGTATTTTCCTTCCTTTCCAGTTTTTTTTTTTTTTTTTGAGATTCTTTACTTTTAGTTTTTCTAGTTAAATGTTCTTTTTTCTAGCCCTATGAAGTTTTCCTTTTGTAGTTTGGTATGACACTGAAGAAATAAACTAATTTAGGAAGTACAGCCCATGGTGCAATGCATAGAAAGCTTGTGCCTGGAAGACCCAAGTTAGGAAGACTTGAGTTCATATCTGGTCTCAGACATTTTGTGACTCTGGACAAATCACTTTGCCTCAGTTTCCTCAGCTAGAAAATGAGACAAACAACAGGATCTACCTTGTAGAGTGATCATGAGGTTCAACTGTGATATTTGTAAAAGCACTTAGCACAGGACCAGCCTGTAGGAGGTGCTACATCAATGCTCATTTCCCCTTCCTTACCCCTTAATACTGTCATTTTTACTATATTAGCTTGGTTTATCCATAAAACATTTAATATTTCTCTAATTATCTAAGTCTGTCTTGATTATCATACAAAAGTGTTTTGTAGTCATATTTGTGTAGCTATAATATATATCTTAGTAAAGTCCAAAGCACTTACATTTTCAGTAGCTATTTTAAATGGAATTTCATTATCTCTTCCTCTTGGGACTCTTAGTAATGTACAGATAGAGTGAGATTTATATGGATTCATTTTATATCCTTCAGGTTTGCTGAAGTTATTGTTTTAATTAATTTTGCTGATTGTTTTTGGGGTTATCTAAGTAAACCGTTACATTATCTACAAAGTAATCATTTTGTTTTTTCACCTATGCTTATTCCCTCAGTTTCTTTTTCTTTGCTGATTGCTATAGCTAATATTTCTAATGAGGTGTTATTTTAATAAAACTCATTAATTAGATTTCTTTCTTTGTTTTTCTCTCTCATACTTTGTTTTCAAGTTTTTATTGAAAATCATCAGTGCAGCTGTTCAGGTACAACATTCTGTCCCTAAAGACAAAGAAACTTCTGATGAAGCACCAATTATTCCGCTCGGCAAGGATAGAGACTGGCCAGTTCTGGCTGTATATTTAGCCCAACATCTTCAAGTTAATGAAGATGTCATTAGAAGACATTATGTATTGGAACTGTATAATTATGGAGTTGACCATCTTGGAGAAGAGGTAACTCTTGCTCTTTGCATATACAAATATGTCTGATTTTGTATGGTAAAGAAATCATATTTAATTGGAAAAATTAAAATTCAGTGCCTGACTTCATTTTATCACTCATTCTTTCTGTGTCAAAAGCTTAAGAGCATAGTCTCACTATATTGATATATGAAATGGAAAAGTTTGATCAGACAGAGAATCAAGACTAAAGGCTAACTTCTAAGTTGTTTGACATTTATAATAATGTACAGCCATAGTTCAGGAAGGTAACTGACATTTTCTTTAAATGGCCCAGCATATATTTTAAAAATTTTCTTTCCCTCCTCACTCTGCTTAGATGGAGAACCTCAAGTTATCTGACTGCATTTTTCTTGTTCTTACCTTTAGGCCATTCTGCAGGTGCAAGACCAAGAAGTGCTGGCATCTCAGCTCCTTGTGCTGACTGGGCAAAGGTTGGCCTATGCCTTACTCCACACTCAGACCAAAGAGGGCATGGAAGTGCTGGCTAGATTGCCACCAACACTCTGCACCTGGCTCAAAGCTATGGTAAGTGCAAAGAGGAGGAGATGAAATATAAGATCTTAGGAGACAAAAATCTAGAAAGTATTTGAATTTGAACCAGAAGTTTGTCCATACTGTGTTAACTAATCTTTATGTATTGATAAAAGATTTTAAAGATAGTCATCCTGGTTCATGTTATAGTCTAATCTATGGTAGTTTTTTGAGTTATTCTCTAAACTGCCCAAAAAAATTATTCAGGCCTGAATGAAATGCTTAATTCTCATCAAACAAATGCGATTAGTTGTCAGCTTCCTTTTCCCCCACCACATATATTGAGGCATGATTGAGTGGATAGAGTCCTTTCTTTGGAGTCAGAAGAAATTATTATGCTATGACCACTGGCAAGTCACTTAATCTCCATAATATATTTGCATCTTATAAATTTGAAAAGTCTGCATAAATGCATAAATAAGCAATTATTTTATTCTATCATATTAGTAGGATTGGCAAATTTCCCAAACCTACCTGTCACATAAAAATGCTTGAAATCAATCTAATGCTTCTAATTTTATTTAGGGAAGAAAGGGAAAAAAGACTTCTAAAAATACTGTCTTTAATATTTTATTATAAAGTTAATAACTAATATTACTAATTTTAAATTGCCTGATGGAACATTTTTCATGTCAATTTGCAGGACCCCCAAGATCTTCATAACACTGAAGTGCCAATTGCAACAACAGCTAAACTCGTAAATAAAGTAATAGAGCTTTTACCAGAAAACCATGGGCAGTACAGTCTGGCCTTACACCTCATTGAAGCTGTGGAAGCCATCTCTGTTCCATCTTCATGACACACCAGCTGGATTAATGAGTATTTTAAAACTGTCTTACTTCAACATGAATTAGTGCATGGCTATTTTACAAACAAAAACATCAGAATTTATGGCGAGAATACTTCCATATGGATTTTGTAAAATACGAGAAATAAACTTGAACATTTTAAAACATGGAGTCTTGGCTAAGTTCCACTTCTGTGGATAACAGGTTAAATATAGCCAGACATTAATTATCTAGTAGTTTCGTAGTTTATTTACAATTCCAGCACTTGTGGTGTAACTTTATTGTTAAAATTAACTGTTTTAAATCAATAATAATTTTACCTCTACTTTAAAGTCTATATTTCATATTCTGAAATGTTAACTGTTGTAATTGAAATATGTTATTGTACAGTCTCCATCATTGATGGTAAGGGTGGGGGTGGAAATCTCAAATTCCTTAAATAAAGATTAGGAAAATGCTTTTTGCTATCATGTTTTACCATGTGGGTTATTATGAAGGGGATCTTTAGATATGAGAAGGCTCCCTTTTAAGAGAAAATATACACACTGTTTTCATAAAAGGAAGATGGCCTTCCTTATGGAATAAGACAATTCAAGTTTGTAATTATATATTAACAACAGGAAGTATGGTAGAAAGGATCTGTGATCTATTAAAAATGCCAAAGAAATGAAGTCTGAGGTTCATGATCAACACTGTAAAATTAAAATAAATGACAATGACAGATTTAAAATGTGATTTTTTAAAATGGTATTAAGTTTTGTCCACATCAGATAAATGTAAAAAAAAATGTATTATCTTGTAAATCTTGTATTTTAAAAAAAGGAGGGTGGGTGACAGAGCTCTGAGGGAAAATAATGTTAATTTAAGATTTCTGAACACTTGAGAACTATCCAGTTTTAGCATTCAGTAATGCATTGTGCTCAGGAATAAGAAAATACATGTTGATGCTAGAACTTAGAATATCTACCTACCTCATAGTGGGGTTGAGAAGGCTTCAGTAGTTTTAAAACATCTTTTGTAACTACCCCATAGTACCTAGTAGCTAGCTAGGTTTATAATAAGTGCTCAATAAATTCCAGGTATTTATCACAGTAAGTTGCTGGAGTATAGCCATACATTGTAATTAATATATTTGTCATCAATTGCAATTGTTTATAATAACTCATGGTTACTTTTTCCTAATGTTAGAATCCAACCTTGACATCTGTAAAAGTAATAATAATAAAATTATAAAAATTCCTTTCAAGAGAAAAATGCAATTTCTCTGATAGAACTTGGGAGAACAAATAAATAGTAAAAATATTTTTATTCAGCACATATAAGTATGTTCTATTCCTGAAATCTCAAAATTAAAGCCTAGTGAACATTTAGGATTTCCCTTTCCAAGTGATGGTAATCAATGTTTTCAGTCTTGAAATAATACAATTGTCAATCACTTAAATTTTTCAGATTGCCATGTGTATTCAGTTGTTTTGCCTGAGCCTTTACAACCCACTGAAGCTTAAGTTTTTTGTTTTTCATTCGTTTCAGCTATGTCTGACTCTTCATGACCCCATTTGGCATTTTTTTATAGTGGTTTGCCATTTCCCTTTCCAGATCAATTAAAGAAGAGGAAACTGAGGCAAAATGTTAAATGTCTGACTTACTATCACACAGCTGGTTTGTGTCTGAGGCTGGATTTGTAGAGTTCCAGATTCCAGGCCCAGCACTCTAGCCATTTATATGGTTAAGTAATATGATGACTATGCAGCAAGTCTGTGGTATAAAATAGTATATGGGTCAACTTTTTTTTTTCTCATTTAAGCTTCTGCTTGCCCAGGCAAGTATAGGACTCTGGGCCTATGGTTTGTTTTGTTTTGTTTTGTTTTTTAAGGCAATTAGGGTTAAATACCTTGCTCTGGGTCCTCCTGATTCCAGGGCAGGTTCTCTATCCACTGGGCCACCTAGCTGCTCCTGGGCATATATTCTTTAACAAATAAAATCACTTTAATAAACACTAAGATTCTTTAAATTATCGTCAGTTGCACTTTAGGAAAATTAGCTAGCAATCATTTGGGAATTAAAGCTAAATTGCTCTGATTTAACAAACTATCAACAAGCATTGGAAACATAAAACTGTTCCCTGAAGTCTGGTGTGTGTTTGAAAACTTGATTGATTCTTCATGTATTTTTTGTAGTAATAGTTTTTGTAGTAATAGTAACTACAATGTGAAATTTCTGCTCTTTTTAACAATCTATAGTGCCTGAAGGACCAACTTAAAACAAAGCTATTCATTTAGAATTAAAATTAGACTGTTTGGCTATTGATTTCAGGAGCCAGATGCCTCATCCACAAAAACAGGCCTACTCTAAGTCTATAGAGCTAAATTAAAAAAAAAATTTTAAACCTACCTATTTATATCCACAGATCTGCACATTGTAAGTATATTCTGTTCTATTTTGGATGCCATTGGGCCTGTCAAAATATTTTGGATACCCTGTTTCCCAGAGCTAGGGCAAGCCTAGAAAGCAGTTTGTATCCTAGCATATGACCTCCCCTTTGGCAAAGTATATTGCTTGTTGTTCACTGAGGGATTAAGCTTTCCCCTATTTTTCAGAACCATCCATTACATGTTCACTATCCTTGTTCCTTGTAACTCTCAGGTACTGCACTCCAGTCTCCATCACAGAGCTCTGGTTCTATACTCCACAGAATAATCAAGACTCACAAGACCTGAGAAAATAACTTTCTCACAGGATCCAAGAACCACCTGTGTTGTCATAAAGAAATACCAACCATGACAAACATCTCAAGAATTAAGAATAATTGTATTGCAGCCCAACCCTTTTCATGTATATAAGTATTCCCAGCTTCAGCAGCATTAAACCCTCTTTTGTCCATTTGCAAATGTCATTTTTCTCACTGAAATTAATTCAGTTTTTCTTTGTGTTTTGCTTTTCCTGCTTCTGGCCTGCTCTGTCTTAGCTCTAGCACCCCACAGGTTAGAGGCCAGTTCCAGTCTGTCTGACAGATCACTTTTTAATGATGAAAAGGCATAAATTTATTGAATGTTGTCTTGTGGCATAGTGAATAGAGCCCTGAGCCCAGAGAGAGGGAAATGGGTTCAAATCTATCCTCAGAAGCTTATTGTGTGACAGCACAAAGTACAATGCCTACACATAGTAGGCCCTTAATACAATATCATTTAACTGCTGTTTGTTTTCCTGAATTTCCTTATCTATCAAATGGGGATAATAATAGCACCTACTTTCCAGGATGGTTGTGAGAATAAAATAATAAAAATGCTACACAATACCTGACACATGCTAAGCAATATATATAAATATTAGCTATCATCATCATTATTAAAAGTACAGGCCCTTTGATGATAAACCATATTTGAGTAACAATCTTGATAAAAATTCAGAGATAACACTAGTTCTTTTTTAAAATGTATTTTATGTTTTCCTCCAATTACATGTAAAAACAATTTTAAACATTTTTTAAAATTTTGAATTCCAAAGTCTTTCCCTTTCCCTCATTGAGAAGTAAGAAATTTGATAAATGTTATACATGTGCAGTCATGCAAAACATATCTATATTAGTTATGTTGTAAAATAAAACAGACCATTAAAATAAAGTAAGTTTTAAAGAAAAAAAAAAGGTATGCTTCAATCTGCATTCAGGCTCTATCAGTGCTTTTTCTGGAGATGGATAGCATTTTTCATCAAAGTCCAAAATTATCTTAGATTATTGTATTGCTGAGAATAACTAAGACATTATCATTATGCAATATTGCTGTTACAGTGTACAACCTCCTCCTGGTTCTACTTATTTGACTTTGTATCAGTTTCTGTAAAGCTTTCCATGTTTTTCTGAGAACATTATGCTCATTTCTTAAAACACAATTGTATTCCATCACAATCATATAATACCAATTTCTACAGCCATTCCCCAAATGATGAACATTCTTTCAATTTCCGATTTTTTGCCACCACAAAAAGCTGATAAAATATTTGTATACATAGCTAATTTTCTTTTTTTTGTTTTTTTATCTCTTTGGGACACAGATCTGGGAGTGGTACTGGTGCCTTTGCTGAATTAATAGTTCCAAATTGCCCTCCAGAATATTTGGATTAGTTCACAACTCTATCAATAATGCCTTAGCATCTCAGTTTTCCCACATCCCCTCCAATATTTGTAATTTTCCTTTTCTGTTATTTAGCCAACTTGATAGGTGTGGGGTGCTAGCTCAGAGTTGTTTTACTTTCCATTTCTTTAATCAATATTAATTTAGAGTTGGTTTTTTTTTTTTTTCATGTAGCTATAGAGAGCTTTAATTTGTCTGAAAACTCCCTGTTCACAATTGGGGAATAACTCTTATTTTTATAAATTTGACTCAACTTGTACATATTAGACATGAGGCCTTCATCAGAGAAATTTTCCATAAATTTTTTTTCATAGTTCAAATTACTATTTCCCTCCATCCTATTTTCCTTGTTTATCCTATTCTCTTCTTTCATCTCTATTCTCAAAAGTGTTTGGTTTCTAATTATAGCCACCCCAATTTGGCCTCCTTTCTCTAACATCCTCCTTTTTTTCCATCTCCTTACCCCTACTTTCCCTTAGGGTAATTAATGTGCATATATATATATATATATATATATATATATATATATCCTTACCCCTACTTTCCCTTAGGGTAATTAATGTGCATATATATATATATATATTTCTATACCTAACTGATTGTATGGCATTCCCTCTGTGAGCATATTCTGAAAAGAGTTTAGGTGCTCTCTTCTATTTCTCCCATCTTCCCCCTACTGTAAAAGCTTTCATACTTTTGAGATAATTTACCCCAATCTGCCTGTTTTCTCTTGTTCTAGTGCACTCCTCTTTCTTACTTTAAAAAAAAAAAACATCATCCCATCATATTCATCTCAAATGAATGGGTACTTTCTGTATAACTCCTAACCCAACAATGAAAAAGTTCTTACAAGTATCATCTTCAACAGTTTAACCTTAGTAAGTTTCTTTTGATTCCTCTTTCTTGCTCATATTTTTGTGCTTCTCTTGCATCTTTTATTTGAAAGCCATAATTTTTATTCAGATCTGGTCTTTTTAGGAAGGATTTTAGGAAGGGAAGAACCCATGCCAGGGTAATTTTTCACATTATCCCTTGCACTCACTTCTATTCCGATTTTTCTCCTCCCTCCCTCCACCCCTTCCCCCAGATGACAAGCAGTCCTATACATGTTAAATAGGTTACAGTATATCCTAGACACAATATATGTGTGCAGAACTGAACAGTTCTCTTGTTGCAAGGGAGAATTGGATTCAGAAGGCATAAATAACCCGGGAAGAAAAACAAAAATGCAAGCAGTTTATATTCATTTCCCAGTGTTCTTACTTTGGGTGTAGCTGCTTCTGTCCATCCTTGATCAATTGAAACTGAGTTAGATCTCTTTGTTGAAGAAATCTACTTCCATCAGAATACATCCTCATATACTATCGTTGTTGAGGTATATAATGATCTCCTGGTTCTGCTCATTTCACTTAGCATCAGTTCATTTAAGTCTCTCCAAGTCTCTCTGTATTCATCCTGCTGGTCATTCCTTACAGAACAATAATATTCCATAACGTTCATATACCACAATTTACCCAGCCATTCTCCAATTGATGGGCATCCATTCAATTTCCAGTTTCTAGCCACTACAAACAGGGCTGCCACAAACATTTTGGCACATACAGGTCCCTTTCCCTTCTTTAGTATCTCTTTGGGGTATAAGCCCAGTAGAAACGCTGCTGGATCAAAGGGTATGCACAGTTTGATAACTTTTTGAGCATAGTTCCAAATTGCTCTCCAGAATGGCTGAATGTGTTCACAATTCCACCAACAATGTATCAGTGTCCCTGTTTTCCCACATCCCCTCCAACATTCAGCATTGTCTTTCCCTGTCATTCTAGCCAATCTGACAGGTGTGTAGTGGTATCTCAGAGTGGTCTTAATTTGCATTTCTCTGATTAATAATGACTTGGAGCATATTTTAATATGAATAGAAATAGTTTTAATTTCTTCGTCTGAGAATTGTCTGTTCCCTTTGACCATTTATCAATTGGAGAATGGCTTGATTTCTTATAGAGTCAATTCTCTATATATTTTGGAAATGAGGCCTTTAGCAGAACCTTTGACTGTAAAAATGTTTTCCCAGTTTATTGTTTCCCTTCTAATCTTGTCTGTATTAGTTTTGTTTGTACAAAAACTTTTCAATTTGATATAATCAAAATTTTCTATTTTGTAGTCAGTAGTGATCTCTAGTTCTTCTTTGGTCATAAATTCCTTCCTCTTCCACAGATCTGAGAGGTAAACTATCTTATGCTGTTCCAATTTATTTATAATCTCATTCTTTATGTCATGAACCCATTTTGACCTTATCTTGGTGTATGGAGTTAAGTGTGGGTCAATGCCTAGTTTCTGCCATACTAATTTCCAATTTTCCCAGCAATTTTTGTCAAATAATGTGTTCTTATCCCAAAAACTGGGGTCTCTGGGTTTGTCAAATACTAGATTATTAAAGTTATTGGCTCTTTTGTCCTTTGAACCTAATCTATTCCATTGATCAACTGGTCTATTTCTTAGCCAATATCAGATGGTTTTAGTAACCGCTGTTTTATAATATAATTTTAGATCTGGTACAGCTAGGCCACCTTCATTTGATTTTTTTTTCAATAATTCCCTTGAAATTCTTGACCTTTTGTTTTTCCATATGAACTTTGTTGTTATTTTTTCTAGGTCATCAAAATAGTTTTTTGGGAGTCTGATTGGTATAGCACATTAGTTTAGCTAGTATTGTCATCTTTATTATATTTGCTCACCCAATCCAAAAGCATTTAATATTTTTCCAGTTGGTTAGATCAGACTTAATTTGTGTGGAAAGTGTTTTGTAGTTTTGCTCATAAAGTTTCCGATTTTTCCCTTGGCAGATAGATTCCTAAATATTTTATACAATCAGTAGTTACTTTAAATGGAATTTCTCTTTGTAACTCTAACTGTTGAGTTTAGTTAGTGATATATAAGAATGCTGATGAGTTATGTGGGTTTATTTTGTATCCTGCAACTTTGCTAAAGATGTGGATTGTTTCTAATAACTTTTTAGTAGAATCTTTGGGGTTCTCTAAGTATATCATCATATCATCAGCAAAGAGTAATAATTTGGTTTCCTCATTGCCTATTCTTATTCCTTTAATCTCTTTCTCAACTCTTATTGCCGAAGCTAGCATTTCTAATACAATAGTAAATAGTAACGGTGATAGTGGGCAACCTTGTTTCACTCCTGATCTTATTGAGAATGGTTGCAGTTTTTCCCCATTACATATGATGCTTACTGCTGGTTTTAAATAGATGCTACTGATTATTTTAAGGAAAAGTCCATTTATTCCTATAATCTCAAGTGTTTTTAATAGGAATGGATGTTGGATTTTATCAAATGCTTTTTCTGAGTCTATTGAGATGATCATATGGTTTTTGTTAATTTGATTATTAATGTGGTCAATTATACTGATAGTTTTTCTAATATTGAACCAGCCCTGCATTCCTGGTATAAATCCTACTTGATCATAGTGTGTTATCCTGGGCATGATTTTCTGTAGTCTTTTTGCTAATGTCTTATTTAAGATTTTAGCATCAATATTAATTAGGGAGATTGGTCTATAATTTTCTTTCTCTGTTTTCAACCTACCTGGTTTAGGTATCAGTACCATGTCTGGGTCATAAAAGGAATTTGCTAGGAATCCTTCATTACCTATTTTTTCAAATAGTTTATAAAGCATTGGGGCTAATTGTTCTTTGAATGTTTAGTAGAATTCACATATAAATCCATCTGGTCCTGGGGATTTTTTTTAAGGGAGTTAATTAATAGCTTGTTCTATTTCTTTATCTGAAATGGGGCTATTTACGCAATTTACTTCCTCCTCTGATAATCTAGGAAGCCTATTATTTCTTTAATTTCCTCTTCATTGGTGGAAAGTTCTCCCTTTTCATTTTTAAGACTACTAATTTGATTTTCCTCTCTCCTTTTTCTAATCAAATTTACTAAAGGTTTATCAATTTAATTGTTTTTTTTCATAAAACCAACTCTTAGTTTTATTTATTAGTTCAATAGTTTTTTTTTAATTTCTATATTATTAATTTCTCCTTTTAATTTTAGAATTTCAAGTTTAGTAATTGATTGGGGGTTTTTAATTTGGTCTTTTTCTAGTTTTTTAAGTTGCAAGCCCAATTCATTGATCTTCTCTTTATTTTATTTAAGTAAGCCTCTAAGGATATAAAATTTCCCCTTATTACCGCTTTGGCTGCATCCCACAAATTTTGGTATGATGTCTCATCGTTGTCATTATCTTGAGGGAAATTATTAATTGTGTCTATAATTTGCTGTTTCACCCAATCGTTCTTTAAGATGAGATTATTTAATTTCCAATTACTTTTTGGTCTAGTTACACCTAACTTTTTGTTGAATGTAATTTTCATTGCATTGTGGTCTGAAAAGGATGCATTTACTATTTCTGCCTTCCTGCATTTAATTTTGAGGTCTTTTTGTCCTAATATATGGTCAATTTTTGCATAGGTTCCATGAACTGCTGAGAAGAAAGTATACTCCTTTCTGTCACCATTCAGTTTTCTCCAGTGATCTAACATACCTAATTTTTCTAATATTCTATTTACCTCTTTAATTTCTTTCTTATTTGTTTTGTGATTTATCTAAATCTGAGAGTGCAAGATTGAGATCTCCCGCTATTATAGTTTGCTGTCTATTTCTTCTCGCAACTCTCTTAAATTCTCCTTTAGGAAGTTAGATGCTATACCACTTGGTGCATATATGTTTAATACTGATATTGCTTCATTGTTTATAGTACCCTTAAGCAAGATATAGTTTCCTTCCTTATCTCTTTTGATTAGATCAATTTTTGCTTTTGCTTGATCTGAGATAAGGATGGCTACCCCTGCTTTTTTGATTTCACCTGAAGCATAATAGATTCTGTTCCAGCCTTTTATCTTTACTCTGTATGTATCTCCCTGTTTTAAATGTGTTTCCTGTAAACAACATATTGTAGGGTTCTGACTTTTGATCCAGTCTGCTATCTGCCTCCTCTTTATGGGAGAGTTCATCCCATTCACATTTATGGTTAAAATTACTAATTCTGTATTTCCTGCCATCCTAATATCCCCAGATTGTGCTTTTCTTTTTCTTGCCCTCCTTCCCCACTTCCTTAGTGTTAAACTTTTTGGTCCCACTTGCGTCACACAGCTCTCCCTCTTTAGTATCCTTCCCTTCTCCCTTTAAATCCCTTCCCCTTTCTTGTACCCTTCCCTTATTACTTTTTCCTTTTCCCTTTTCTTCTCCCACTTTTTAATGAGGTGAGAGAAGATTCTCTGTAAAACAAATATGTCAATTTGAGCCAAATATTCCTCTTTGAGCCAACTCTGATGAGAGTAGGATTCACACAATGTTCCTCTCCCTAAGTTCCCTCAGATATGATAGGTTTCCTTTGCCTCATCGTCCCATGTAGTTTCCCTCTTTTTATCTCTTTTTCCCTTTTTCTGACACTATCCCCTTTCCATTTCTACTTCCTTTTTTATGTTATATCAGTAAAATCAAATTATACATGTGATTTTTATGTATATCCTCAACAGAAATACAGTTCTCAAGAGTTCCTTTTACCTTTTTTCTACTTCTCTTGAGTCCTGTTGTTGGAGATCAGATTTTTTGTTTAAGTCTGGTTTTTTCCTTAGAAACAAATGGAATCCCTCTGTTTCATTAAATGTCCATCTTCTTACATGGAAAAAAAATGCTCAGCCTAGCTGGGTAGTTTATTCTTGGCTGCAATCCAAGCTCTTTTGCCTTTCGGAATATCAGATTCCAGGCCCTTCAATCCTTTAATGTTGAAGCAGCCAGATCTTGCGTGACCCTTATTGTGGCACCTCGATATTTGAACTGTTTTTTCTTGGCTGCTTGTAAAATTTTTTCTTTAGTCTGAAAATTCTGAAGTTTGGCCACAATATTCCTTGGAGTCTTTATTTTAGGGTCTTTTTCAGAAGGTGTTCGATGAATTTTTTCAACGCCTGTTTTACCTTCCACTTCTATTACTTCTGGGCAGTTCTCTTTGATGATTTCCTGTAAAATAGTATCTAGGCTCTTTTTTTCATCATAATTTTTGGGTAGTCCAACGATCCTCAGGTTATCTCTCCTAGATCTATTTTCCAGGTCTGTTGTTTTTCCAAGCAAATATTTGACTTTTTTTTTCCAATCTTTCATTTTTTTGATTTTGCTTGACTGATTCTTGATATCTCATTGAATCAGTCATTTCTATTTGTTCTGTTCTGATTTTTAGTGAGTTATTTTCTTCATTAGCTTTTTTTTTTTTTTTTTTTTTTTTTTTTTTTTTACTTCTTTTTGTATATGTCCAATTGAGTTGTTTTGCTCTATGGAATTTTTTTCCATTTCACTATTTTTTTTTTTTTTAGTGAGTTGTTTTCTTTTTCCAATTCACAAATTCTGTTTCCCTATATTTCTTAGGAGTTTTTTTACATTTTCCAATTCACATTTCAGGAAGTTGTTTTCTTTTTCCACTTTATCAAATTTTTCTTTTAGTGAGTTATGTGGCTTTTCTGTACTCTCTTGCATAGCTTCTCTTTTCTTTCCCCATTTTTCTTCTAGTTCTCTTTTAAGGTTTTGAATAGTCTCTTCTAGGAGAGCCTTTTGTATTGGGGACCAACAATTGTCTGGAGACTGTCTGCTTTAGTTTCTTCAGGATTGAAAAGCTGTTCTCTTTCTGTATAGAAACTATCAATCGTCCTTTTGATTTTTTTTTTACTCATTTTATTGAAGCCTGTAGGGTCTGCCTTCAGGGCCAGGAGGTTACCAGCTTCTGCAAAGCAGTGAAAGGTATATGGACGGGCAGCTGTCCTGCCAGCCGGCTACAAAAAGCAGTGAGGTACTGGAGTGCTCTGGGAAAGAGTTCCCCACCCAGGAGTAACTCAGGCTTGCAGGGCGCAGCTGGGAAAGTGCCCTGCAAAGAACCCCCACTGTGTGGGATAATGACTGCCCTGGGACTAGATGCTGAGCAGTGAGAGTTTCACTACCCCAAGCCAAAGCCCATCTTGGGGCTGTGGGTATTAGCAGCTGATCAATGAATGGATTTGCAGGAACCGGAAGTGTCTCTGCCCTGGGAAGCACAGTCTGCTGGGGAAGTTCTATTGCCCCTCCCCCTCCCCAGGCGAGCCCCCCACTCCGCCGATTAGAGGCTGCCCCGGGCTGTGCCCCTCTGCCATGCAGATTTATAGCTGCCCCAACAAAAGCCCCGAACTGCAGGATGTGGCTGCAGGGCTGCGTGAAAGTGTGCGTGAGTCACTTCCAGGTTTGAGGGGTTACAGCCAGATCTCTTTAGGTTCTGGCATTTTTTAGAGTTCCCTCTGTTTTAGGCTTTAATTTCTCTGCCAGTTTACTGCTTTGTAGTCAAGGCAGAGCAGTTAGCCTATAGCAGAGTCGTCTCTGTAACTTCTCTAGCCACAGAGATCACCCCCACCCCTGGTCTGCTCAGGACGCTAGTCTCTCTCTGCCTGCACTAGTCTGTTCCTGGCCCCTCAGGGAAACCTTTCCTGGAGATCTTCCAGATTGACTTCGGCTGGTAAATTGTAGTGCTTCTAATCTTCATGAATTTAAGCAGTGAAGAGCTATTTTTGAGGCTGAATTAAATAGTTGGTTATGAGGGAAACAAGAGGAGCTTAGAAAGTCGTGTGTGCCTTCTCCACCATCCTGTAGGAAGGATTTCTTGAAAATCCTCTTTATTTCATTCAAAGTCCATTCCCCCAGGCCCCCAAAAGTTAATACTCAGTTTTGGATTCTTAGTTCTAATCCCACCTTCTTTGCCTTCTGGATTATTTTCTAAACCCTTTGATCCTTTATTGTAGAAAGTCCTAAATCTTGTGTTATCTTATTGTGTAGCATTTGAATTGTTTCTTTTTATCTGCTTGCAATATTTTCTCAACCTAAGAGCTCTGGAATTTGGTTATCATTTGGTTATAATTTGATAATAATATAATATAATATGGAACTTGGTTATAAAAATAAATATAACAATTTTGGGATCTCTTTCAAGAGGTGATAGGTGGATTCTTTCAATTTCTATTTTACCCTCTGGTTTTGGAATATCAGGAATATCAGGTAATGCCAGCAAAGACTCCTGTACCATCTGTGGACGAGAGCTCCAGAAACTGTTGCTGCCATTTTTGATTCAACAACCCAGGGCCTCCTGCAGTTTTACTGAGGCTTGGCCTACACTTGAATGTTCTCCACTCCTACCAAAGAGGAAAAATTTTTTGAAAAATTTTAAAAGTTGCACATTCACAAAAAAGAAAACAGCCCTTTGCTGCAGACCTTTTAAGTTGTCTTAGGCTAGAAAATTGTTTTATCCTGTCCTTTTGTAGATTCTGCCATTCCAGAATTTGTTTGGAGTGTTAAAGTTGGGTTTTTTTGGAGGAGAATTTGGGAGACTCAGGTTAATGTCTACCTTTTTACTACCATCTTGGCTATCCCTCTCCATCACATTGCTGAGGCAATTGAGATCAAGTGACTTGCGCAGGGTCACACAGCCAAAAAGTGTTAAGTATCTGAGACTAGATTTGAACTCAGGTCCTCCTGACTTCCAGGCTGGTGCTCTATCCACTGCGCCACCTAGTTGCTGCTCCATCGCCAGTTCTTAAAGGCAACCTTTTGTGTCATAAAGATATTACAATCTGAATTATTAGATTAGCTGTTTAAAAGAACTCAGAAGTGGCAGATAAAATGTAAAACCCCTTCAAAGGGCCTAGAAAAGCTATGTCCAACAAGTGTGTCACACATTTCTGCACATGGAATTTTACTCTTCTAAAATT
This sequence comes from Antechinus flavipes, assembly GCF_016432865.1. Taxonomy (NCBI): domain Eukaryota; kingdom Metazoa; phylum Chordata; class Mammalia; order Dasyuromorphia; family Dasyuridae; genus Antechinus; species Antechinus flavipes. The sequence goes on from NC_067401.1 coordinate 365,410,947, forward strand.
TAAATAGGTTCAGATACATGTATTTGGCACGCAATATCCATTGTTCTATTTAAAGCAAAACCTTTGCATTGATAAAATACATTTTAAATTTCCTAAGAATTATTAAACTCTTGAAACAATGGGAAGACCACCACATGAGTAACATTACGTTAGCTGGGTTCTTGAAAGATTTTTGCTAGGTATACTATAGAAATAAATATAATTCTAATGCTTAAGATATTTTTCTATTTTAATTGTATTTTAGAAAGCAAGAGATTTTATATATTTGTTTTCAGTGTCATTCCTTGTAGATTTATTCTTAGAGACATGAGGTTTTTTCTTTTCTTTTCTTAACTTTCATAAATGGAAATACTGAGGTAAATATTTAGCCTTCTTGGTGTGTCTCCATTTCATAAGCTAACTTATGCTCAGGAATTATTTTCAGTGTTCAACTAATGTATGAGAGACAGCATGCTATAGATAGTAAGTGTTAAGACTTGGTGTCAGAGAAAAACTTATTAAACTCAAATCCCATCTCAGACCAAGTATCTCTACATCCATGAGCAAGTCAATAACTTTCCTAAAACTGTTTATTCATCTGTAAAAATAGGGATGGATAATAACTAGCATTTGTCTCATGGGTCTGTCTAATAATAATGTGCATTGTCTATATAAATGTCAGATATTAATGGAGACAATTAAAGAAGGACCTTTTTTCTTTCTGGGTTTGTGGCATTCTCACAAGTTATACTAATAAAGCACACAGATTCTGCCAGATTCTACAAAGGAAGAGCACTGACTTCAAGCTTAATGGCAGATCATATGTGTCCCTCTTAAAAAAGAGACAAGTGAAGGACCAAGATGTTCATTATTGGAAAGGTGGTTATCAGGTGACGTTTTTGACAATAGCAAATTATTATGATGGTTTTCTAGGGCAGGAAAGGAACTATGATCTTCATTGACAGGAGTACTCATACTAATAAAATTAATCATCTTTCAAATAAATGTAACTGCACAGCAACAAACTCAATAAAGAGCTTTATTTTCAGAGATAACTCTGAATACATTTGTTAAAGAAAATATTTACAAAATATAAAGCATTTTCAACTGACCTATACATCTGAAGGCAGATTGGATTACAGAGTCAGGATCCATAACCTATATTAGGTTTTTTTGTCACATGAAAAATTTTAAAATACTGTGATTTTCACTTTCACCATCATCCATATCTTCCATTTCACTGGAAAAATAATCCAAAATCTAGACAACGACTAGCAGAGGTTCAAGCCTGAGCATAAAATCTTTCAAAATTTTATTCCTTACCCTTACCCTCACTGGCCAATCCAGATAAGCTACTAGAAATTTCAAAGCCAGAGACTTTTTGCTTTCATGTAAAAAGTGTTTTGCTTTGTTAATTTAGCTTTTCAAGCAAGAATTTCAGTGCAACGGGGACAAAGTTCATTTGGAGAATCAGATGTGTACTTCCAACAGCGGGGACATTTTTCTTTGGTAGATGGTGTGACAATGATTTTATATGAACTTTCTTCACAAATACCTATAAAAGGAAAATAGGTGGTAGAATTACTGATAGCACATTTTACTCAGAACATATCTCCCTAAGAATACTCTGATGTCAAGATATAACAGAAGATATTGAAAATGTATGCCTACTGAAGAGACTGATGCTGAGTGAAATGAGCAGGACCAGGAGATCATTATATACTTCAACAACAATACTATATAATGATCAATTCTGATGGACCTGGCTCTCTTCAGCAATGAGATGAATCAAATCAGTTCCCATGGAGTAGTAATGAACTGAACCAGCTACACCCAGCGAAAGAACTCTGGGAGATGACTATGAACCACTACACATAGAATTCCCAATCCCTCTATTTTTGTTCACTTGCATTTTTGATTTCCTTCACAGGTTAATTGTACACTATTTCAGAGTCCAATTCTTTTTGTACAGCAAAATAACTGTTTGGACATGTATACTTTTGTATTTAATTTATACTTTAACAAATTTAACATGTATTGGTCAACCTGCCATCTGGGGAGGGGGTGGGGGGAAGGAGGGGAAAAATTGGAACAAAAGGTTTGACAGTTGTCAGTGCTGTAAAATTACCCATGCATATAACTTGTAAATAAAAAGCTATTAAAAAAAAAAAAGAAGAAGAAAGAAAATGTATGCCTAGAAAAAGTAGATGGGCTAGGCAAATAGATAATGTGAGAAAAAGCTATTTGAGTTATGTGCCAAGATAACAAAAACAAATGAAAAAATTTCAGCAGGCAAGTTAAATAGCTATTCTTTGAAGAATTTAAGAGGACAATAATGGTATATAAGATGCCTATCAGTGGCAGAAATATCCTCAGAGACCTCTAAAGTACAGCAACAGATTTAAATTACATAAGCAGAAAAGGAGACACAAGAGTGCATTAAAGTCCAGCTTGGGCAGCTACCCATGTTTTGAGGAGAGGTCCCCTCATCACCATGAAACCTGAGATTGAAAGGCAAGAAGATTCTGGAATTTCAAGAGAAGAATGAGTTCAGCAGTCAAAGAAAAGACTTATAGAGGAGGAACAGCTTAAGGGAGTTTAAAAGGAAGATTTCCTAACTAGTCCTTTTCTCCCATTCTGCCTTAAAATTTTCAGACAGTCTTCTAAGAAGAGATTATTTTCGGCTACTTATAAACCTCACTCTTAAAAAACTAGTTCTCTCTAAGAGTGGATAGGGTTAGGTGTGTTACATCAGTCATTTCCATAGAACTTGAGGTAAATTAAGTTTTTCTTCCTAAAAGATGAAAATCCTCTATAAAATAAAGGGACTTTTGATTAAGGCTTTATCTTTTTGGTTCACCTAACTTTGCAGCCCATTGTCCTTGCCAATAGAGTCCTCTTTGTTGGCTTTCTTGCCTCACATCTCTCTTTCCTCCGATTGATTTTTCATTTCTCTACCAAACAGGTTTTCCAAAAGTCAAATCTGACCATGTTACTTCCTTAACTTCTCTGAGAATCAAATTGGAGGCAGCACACTTCAGGAAGTGGGGAGAGCTTGTGAGAAGGCATGGAAGTGGGAGACAGCACCAAGCTTGCTGCTTGGCAACCATGGCAGCTTGACCATAGTAACTAAACTCTAGGGCATGAAAGATAACTAAGTGGCACAGGAGATAGAGTGCCAGGCCTAAATGAGCAAGAGCTCAGTTCAAATCCAACCTCAGACACCAACTAGCTGTGTGACCCTGGGCAAGTCACTTCACTCTGTTTGTCTCAGTTTCCTCATCTGTAAAATGACCTGGAGAAAGAAATGGCAAATCATTTCATTGTCTTTGCCAAGAAAACCCCTTTTTAGGGGTTAGGATTTGGGATTTAGGACATTTAGGACTAAAGTGGCAATGTGATAATTAAACCTAGGGGAGCTAATGAGATCACTAAGTACATAAGTGCAGCAAGAAAAGAGAAAAAGGTCCAGGACAGACCTTGGGGCTCACCCACAGCTAAAAGCATGTTATGGATGATTAACAAACAACTAAGACTAAAAATCAGTGATCAAGTGTTGCTGCTGTTGTTCAGCTGTCTCAGTTCTATCTGACTCTCCGTGATCTCATTTGTGGTTTTCTTTTCTTGCTGAGGAAAATGGGGTTAAGTGACTTGCCTGGAGTCGTGTGCTAGTAATAAATGTTAAGTGCCTGAGACCAGATTTGAACTCAGGTACTCCTGAATGCAGGGACAGTGCTCTACCCACTGCTCCACCTAGCTGCCCCTATTTGGGGTTTTTATGGCAAAGATACTGGAGTGAGATGACCTTTCCTTCTCCAGCTCATTTTACAGATGAGGAAACTGAGGCAGAGTGAAGTGACTTGCCCAAAGTCACACAGTTATTAATAAGTATCTGAGGCCAGATATGAACTTAAGAAGACAAGTCTTGCTAACTCCAGGCCCAACTTTATAAACTGGGCCATCTAACTGCCCCTAGTGGCCAAATAGGTAGGAGAATAAAAGCAGTATCAGAAAAACCCTGAAAAGGAGAGCATGCAGGAGGAGAGAGTGGTTAATGACAAGTGGTGCAAAGAAGGCAAAATGGAATGAAAAAGAGACATCAGATCTGGCCACTGAGATATCACCAAGTTCAACTGGTGAATGGCTAAACAATTACAGGTATATACTACTGTGCTATGATAAATGATGAGCTGGTTGATTTTAGAAAAACATTAAAGCATTGCAAAAAATTATGAAGAGTAAAATGAGCAGAACTGAGAAAATATTGTATACAGTAACAGTAATACTGCTCAAAGAACAATGGTGAATACCTAATTGTTTTAACAAACAACTAATATTGAGTATTATAAAGACTCAAATCAACTACAAAGGGCCTATGAAAGAAGACACTATCTGTCTCAAAAGAAAGAGATGTTAAATAGAAAGATGTGTAACATATTTCATATATATAGACTTGACTGTGTTTAAGATAGAGGTAAAAAAATGCACAGCAGAGAACAAAAGAAAACTCAAAAGGAAACATAAAAAAAGTAGCTGTGTAGTATTTATTGCATAATTTAAAAGTAAAATGTGAAATGAAAATTCATGGTATCACACTGAATCCTTTTTTTGTTGTATTATATACATGGAAATTTTTTTTGATATTTTTGTATTTAAGGGCAAAATGAATTAAAAAACAAACCATAATAGATAACTTTGGAAAATGCAATTTCAATTGAATAATACAATCATACTACAAGTCTCACAAGCAAATAAGAATATCCTTTGTGGCCTTTTCTTCTATATCTTTTAAGAAGCCATTATTAATAATGTATTCCAATTACATTACAAGTCTTTTTGTAGTTTGATTTTAGAACTTGATCATTAAAATTTCTATGGGAAAATTATATGCTTCAAATTCTTTTATTTATTTATTTATTTATTTTTGACTGAGGCAACTAGAGTTAAATGACTTGCCCAGGGTCACACAGATAGGAAGTGTTAAGTATCTGAGGTCACATTTGAACTTAGCTCCTCCTGACTTCAGGGCTGGTACTCTATGCACTGCACCACCTAGCTGCTCCTATGCTTCAAATTCTTAAAAATATTTCAGATATGACTTAACATGACTTAATTCTTTTGGAATAAAACCTTTTATTAAATTTGGGGAGTATATATAATATTCTAATTGATACCCTAGATTTCAGTTATATCTCGTTAGCTGTATCTCATGATCTTACCTTCTAAGTTGATTTCATAACTCCCTTTAAGTTCAATTGCATCTGCAGGGATTGCTATTGGATCTTGAGCTAACAGAGATATTTGTGAAGTCATCATTAGTTCACTTAACTGAGACATACCAGAGGTTTTTTGCTCATGTAGCATCTGGAAAGAAAGATTTGACATAGTCACTAACCATTATAATTATTCAAAAATTCTTTATAACATTAGTTAAGTACAAAGGAAAACAATGAATTCTAGACATTGTTTAGGTTGTCTCTATGCATTTTAAAATAATAATATCCTGTCCTCATTCTAATGAATACTTCAATCATTACTAATACTAAAGGTTTTAATCAAATATAATTCTAGTATATTTTCTTGTATTAAGAAATCAGCATATCAATTAAATCCTAAGAACTCTCCCCTTCTCCCCCTCCTTTTTTTGGCCAATAATGATCACTGCTACCAATCTGAGATGATACAAGTCCTTCCTGGGATTTGGCAGTCGCTGTTTTTTAATTACAGAAAATGTAAAAATTACCAAATTCATAATTTTTCATTCTATTTGAGATATCTTAAGCTAGATCTTTAAATGAATATAATTTTTTAATTAAAGTATATTGTTTATGAATTGTTTATGACAGTAACATTCTTTTCTACCTATTTTTACCTATCACTTAGGTAATAATGAAAAAATCAAATGTCATTTTAATACTCATTTATAAAATGGAATTCAACTTTAAGAATGCAAAGAGGGTTACATTTCCTAATTATTGTCTAGATAGTAAAACTACAAAAATTTAATTTTACAGACAGGAAATCCTATGAAATGCAAGCAACTAAAGCAACTACCACATAGAGTAACATCTTCCAAAAAAAGCAAAGCCTGGAGCAGAACTGAAGTGTCTTAAATTTTAATCCATGAATAAAATTGTACTGGAATAGGAATTCCAAGAAGTTCTTCAAATGAAGTACAGCAACTGTTACCAGTAAAGATCTATGGAATAGTTGAAAACACTGATGTTATTTCAAAAGAAAGAATGGTAGTTCACAAACCTCAATAATTTCAAACAGTAGTCCAGGATCAATCACAACAGTAACATCATATTCCAAAGAATTCTTGCCAGGGATGCTTCCAAGAAATGCATCTCTCATTTTACATGCTGCGTCCACTGCTTCCTCTAACCCTGGTTTCTTCCAAAGAGTACTTGTAGTAATCCATCCAGAACGAAATACACTCTTGGGTTCTTAAAGCAAAACAAACAAGCCCTTTCATAAATTGCATTTATTCATAAACTTTATACTTATTACTACGATCTATGTAACAAGTATTTGATAAGTAAAATAAGCTATATACACAAATAAATATGATGCAAATCGAAATATGAGATTCCATGAGAAAAATATAGAGCAGACCAATTGAAAAGAAATCTCTTTCCTCAATTAGGAAAATGAGGAAATCATATTTCAATATGATTGATTTCCTTTGTAATTGTTTTATTTAATGCATTTAAAAATTTGACTCTGAGAAGAGGGTCCATAGGCTTCATTTGACTGCCAAAAAAGCTTATAGCACCTGAAAAATTAAGAACTTCTTTAGAGAGAATTTATGTTAGAGCACAGTGAAGAATGACATAGGATGAAGATAATAGCAGAAATTTATTCTGGCTTTAAGGACTACAATGTGCTTTAAACAAATTATAATTAGGTCCTCCTAACAATCCTCTAAAATGGTTATTCTGCATTTTGCAGATGTCAAATCTGAGGCAGATAGAAATTTAGTGACTGGCATTTAGTGACTTCATTCAAAAACCTCACTTTGTAGACCTAAGAAAATCACTTTTCTGGGTCTCCATTTCCTTATGAAAACCTTAGATTTAGAAGGCCTTCAAATCAAAAAGCCTATTAGATGAGATAATAAATAGGATAAAAATTCCCCATAAACTACAATGTACTATGTGAACTTAAAAGTACCATAATTATCACTAACACTTTTCTTTCGTTTAAAATGTAAAATTAAGGGGCAGCTAGATAGAGCACCAGCCCTGAAATCAGGAGGACCTAAGTTCAAGTCCAGCCTCAAGAGACTTAATACTCCCTAGCTGTGTGACCCTAGGCAAGTCACTTAATCCCAATTGCCACAGTGGGGAAAAAAAGGAATAAAAGTGTAAAATACAGAGAATTAAACAGTAAAGCACGCTACATTGCCTTAAGAAATCATCAAGTTCCTATTAAAGACTTCAAAAACTCCTTCCAGAAACCAATTAATCTTTTTTGGGGGGCTGGGAGGTGGAGGAGGAATCAATATTCTGCCAGTGAAGTGATATGCCTATTAAACATGTGAAAAAAATTTCCTAATAGTTGAAAATGGTTATCACCAGTAATCACTTGCCTAGTATGCTTGTAATGAGGTGCTTTGGGTGTCCCCTGTGGTAGTTTTGGGGAACATGCACAGAATAAACAGGCATAAATGGGCTGTGATCTCCAATGCTCCAATAAAAATCTAAAGCAATGAGATCTGAGTTTTATGATAGAGTTTTGAGTCTGAATGATTAAAAAGATGTTTTTATGAAAAAACATAACCTGTCAATCTTTTTTCTCTTGGAAGTTGCTGGTAACTTGTGACAATCCAAAGCCCTGAACATAGAGAGAAAATGAGCACACAGACTTGTGGTTCTAAATCCTCGCCTCCCTAGAAATGGGTACAGTACTGTCCCCTGACTTCTGCTTTTAGAGTTCTCATGGTACTTTCATTATACATGATCCCATTTGATTCTTACAATAACCCTGTGTGGCCATTAAAACTCAAGGCTCTACCACTAACTGATTACTTTCCATAAGCAGAACAATTCTCACCTTTTTCATAGGGGATGTGTTGGAACACCTCTTCAGCCAAATGCGGGAGAATGGGTGCAATCGCACGCACCATTACATCCAAAATCTCAGCTAATGCTGTCTGACAAGAACGCCGCTTGAGATCATTTTCTTTTTCACAATATAGCCTGCAAAAGAATAATATATTCTGAGCTTAGCAATTTTCACAAACTAGGATTATTAAGACAAGTGAGGTCCTCTTTATTAATCCTTATGCTTCCATTTACCCTTTAACAAATCAAAGATTATACTGATTATATTTACCAGTATTTAATTTCTAAAAGCAGCTATCTGCTGTATAAAACTGGTGACAACCTGTCGGCAGCCTATTCTAAGTATAACCAAACAAAACTTCTCATTGTCCTTCCCATTCAAACTTCCTAATTAACACACCTTTACTCTTTCCAGGTGCATGTCCTCTATCTCCAATTCATTCTCACTTTTAGCTAAAAGTCAGTTAATTCCCATTAAATGATAATACTTATGTGTTAGCCTTTCTCTGTGTTAAAGAGGTACAGTAACACATCCTTTGAGGCAAGGCTTCTTAAATTGTGGGTTGCAACCCCATATGTGATCATGAAATTATGATTTATTATCAGTAAGTGTTTGATTTGTATATCTTTATACCTGGAGTCATGTAAAAATTTCTTGGGCAAAAAAGGGTCTCAAGTGAGAGTTTTAAGAAGCTTTAAGAAGCTTTTAAGTAACTTTAGGATGATCCCTGAAACATCCCCAGATTTATAACTATCAGTAGGCTTGGCCAGACTACATTAATAATGAAGTATTAGAGGAAAAGAAAGCCCAATTTTTAGGTTACCTATACCCTAACTTATTAAAAAAGTGAATAAATGAAGCCCTGATACACAAATTCTGAAAGGCGATTATAATAAAATCAAATTGCCATTTTCTAATTTAAATAAGGAACCTTTGAGTTTTGAGATGATGTTTGTTTCTACGTTTTTTTTCAGTATTCTCCTTGAATTCCAGTTTAGTGATAAAATGAAGAATTTTTTTTCCTTTTTCAAGATATTCAATATCTTAAAATATTACAGGATAGATTCTTTTATGTAAAATTAATAATTTCAAATACAACTTCAATATCTAGGAATACATACCTATCTTTGATTATGCTGAAGTAAAAATTAGAAAGTTGGCTAGGATAAAATGCTTGTAAATGCCGAATAACTTTCCCATAATCATATTGCCTATAAGCGTCAGTAACCTGGGAGAAAGAATTGGAAAAAAGTGATAGCAATAGTGAATAGCTGAAGTGTAAGTAGTAATCATGAGCCAAACAATCTTGCTGTTACAAATTTTTCTTTGTCTGGAAAGGAAAACAAACTGAAAAATTCAGATAATAATGTTAAAGGGTTTCACTCAGCTCACATTTAATGGATATGTTCCTAATTTATATCTTAATAGGGACTAAAAGACTGTGTATATAAATACTAAGATATATATTGTTCTTTCATATCTGCAAAATAGTATGCATTTATTGATAAAACTATTTTTACCTAGAATGACAGCTGAAATTTATTGCATCATCATTTCCCCAAATGAATGGGAATAATGCAATGGAAGTTCAAAGCAAAATTACACCAGTACACTTTGTGTACAGGGTAAAAAACCTATCCCAGGCAGAGGCATATTAACAAAATCTCAGAAAAATACCAGATTTTAAAAATTTCAAAGAAAAAGCATACAACGTTCAACTCTGAATAAGTGTCTTAAAAACAAAACAAAACTGCTTTATTAAGAGACATTTGCTGAGAAATACAGTAAACTAACTACTTAGTTTATATACTAATGCTAGATAGAAAAAAATAGATGACCTATATAAGAATAAAACGTTGCTACTATTTCAGAAAGACATTTCTTTATCTGAAAGAAAAAGAAGAGTATTACCTAATTCCAACAGCTCTAAGCCTTCCCAGGGAGAAAGATACCAATCCTAGAGACACCAAACTAGAGACTAATCACTTAATGTGATTGCATTTTTATCCAACCTTATAATATTTATACTGCTACACATAGTTAACAACATACCTTTTTTCCAAAATCTTGAAGTAAATGTAACATGTACTGGTCTATAATATACATCTCTTCAAAGGGAACACTATCTGTTTTAGGATTAAAGTCAGCCACATTTCCCAAAAGAAAGCGAAGTGTATTCCTTAGCTATAAATGAAAATGTTAAACATAAAGTATGAGTTTATTTTGTAACTGTTATTATTTTCTCCCTTTTTCAGATTCTGAATTTTAAAGCACTCGAAAATGAGGATTATAAGATGGGGGAAATACACACTTAAAAATTCTAACTTTAAAAAAAAATTTTACACCACGTTTCTATAAAGGACTCAATTCTCAAAAATGTAGAGAAATTAAGTCATTTGATTATAAGAATACAAATCATTTCCTTAATTGATAAATGGTCAAACGATATGAATAGGCAGTTTTTAGAAGAAGTGATTTAAGCGATCTAGAGTCAAATGAAAAAAATGCTCTAAATCACTACTAACCTAAAAATGTTATGTACCTTCAAAGAACTGATATGTATATGAAAGCACACTTTAAAAAAATAACTTTTTTTCCTTGGGATTTTTTAGTTTGTGTTTTCTTTCATGACATAATGTGGAAATCTATTTAACAAGATTGCACATGTATAGCTTATATAAAACTGCTTGCTTTCTTATGGGTGGGAGAAGAGCATTTGAAACTCAAAATTTAAAAAAAACAAATGTTAAAAATTGTTTGTATATATAATTGGGAAAATGGAGGCAGTGATATGCTATATGGATATAATACTGCACATCAGATATAGTAAATGTGCTTATGGGCTTTGGTGATCTAACTTTTTTCTCTTTCTTATAAAAATCTGTTTACAAAGGGAAGGTAGGGAGGGGCACATTCAAAAATGTGCTATTAAAAAACTCAAAAATTTAAAAATAAATAGCAGAAAATGTTGCTTACATTAAATTAATATTTGTTGTTAACTACTTCAGAAATGTGTCATTGATATAAATGAGATAAAACATATAAATACATTAAGCACAAAGTTAAAGCAATATATGTTATTATGAAAAACTACTATTTATAGAAGCTAAACTAGCATGTGTGATAACATACTAAAGATATTCTCTATAAATGCATGATAATTAGAGGACAAACTAAAATAACTTTCTTAGCTTCTTTACATAAGACAAAATGTAGTTTTTAATTGCAATTGTTTAGCAACTTTTTACTTATAGAAATATACAGTTTAATTACTCTAACCTTATCAATATTATCTCTGGCTGCATTAAGTATACGTGACCCGACTTTCACTTCACTGAAGATATGTGATTCAGCTACCCACCACCGAAGGATATCTGCACCATAGGGAGGATCTTTGCTATGGTCCTTTTTGTGAGAAAAATACAAATCAGCAAAACAAACTACATATTTCAAAAAAAAAAGCAAATACAAACTATATATATATACATTGCAGTACATGAAATAGGAACATTTCAGCTTAACACTGAAGATTTAGAATAGCAACACAAGTATGTGAGATTCAACAATTTCAAGTCAAAGAAACAAAATGTCAAACTCTTCATTTTCATCAAGGGCATACTTTAATTACTACCTCATTTATCAGGCATTGCCACACACATTTAAGTAGAAGACAGCTCCAAATAGGCTTATCAGATGGAGCATAATAAGTCTCCTCTAAATAGACTTCCTCCTATCTGAAAACAGAATGAAAGGGAAGGGGTAGGCATCAAAGAAAGGTTTTCCAATATTCTCTAACAATTCCGGGAACAATGCATTCAATGGGCAGTGACAGATCACTGACATGCCAGGATAGGAATATATTATTGGTTTGGAAAATTTCATTTATTAAAAAAACAACTGGTTTATTATAAAGAGACAGAGGTTCCTGAGTTAAAAGACTTGAGTCAAAATCTCCCCTGACATTTACCGTCTGTGTACTTATGGACAAAGCACTGGATGTAGTTGGACTTAAGTTTCGTCATTTATAAAATAAGTTGTATCTATTTTATGTGTAAATAGAACCAGGCTATCAGTAATATCAGACTTGTGTCCACTAATCAATAATAATAATAGCAATAATAATAATCAATTCTCTAAAGAAAAATATTTTCTAAAAGTACAAAATTAAAGTGAATATTTAACAGTTTCCATTTTCTGAAGTCTTATCTTTTCCTGGTAACTTTACCTATGACTATATCTAAAAAAAGCTGAATAACATTTTAAAACTGACTATTGCTAATTGTTCATGATTAAACTTTTTTTTTTAAACCAGGGCAGCTAGGTGGTGTAGTGAATGGAATGCTAAGCCTGGAGTCAGACTCAATTTCCTAAGTTCAACTCTAGCTTCAGATGCTTACTAACTGTATGACCTTGGGCAAGTCACTTAACTCTGTTTGACTAAGTTTCCTCATTTGCAAAATGAGTTGGAGGAAAAAATGCAAACCACTCCAGTATCTTTGCCAAGAAAACCCCAAATAGAGTCATTGAAGAGGCAGACATAATTGAAAAAATGACAGAACAACAACAAAAACCTGGACTAATTGTTTACCAGAGAGACAAAAATTTTTAATGATTCACATGAAACTCAGACACCTATCTAGAAATAAGAATGACTTAGTCCTTAAAAACAAACCCAAATTGAAGCAATACACTGGGAAAACATTTTTTACGGTCAAAGATTCTGATAAAGGCCTCATTTCCAAAATATATAAAGAATTGACTCTAATTTATAAGAAATCAAGCCATTCTCCAATTGGTAAGTGGTCAAAGGATTTGAACAGACAATTTTCAGATGAAGAAATTGACACTTTCTAGCCATATGAAAAGATGTTCCAAATCATTATTGATCAGAGAAATGCAAATTAATTCAACTTGTAGATACCACTATATACATGTCAGATTGGCTAAGATGACAGGAAAATATAATGATGAATGTTGGAGGGGATGTGGGAAAACTGGGACACTGATACATTGTTAGTGAAATTGTGAAGTGATCCAACCATTCTGGAGAGCAATATGGAACTATGCTCAAAAAGTTGTCAAACTGTATATATCCTTTGATCCAGCAGTGTTACTATTGGGCTTATAGCCCAAAGACATATAAAGGAAAAGGGACTCATACGTGCAAAAATGTTTGTGGCAGCCCTGTTTGTAGTGGCAAGAAACTGGAAACTGAGTGGATGCCCATTAATTGGAAGATGGCTGAATAAATTGTGGTATATGAATGTTATGGAATATTATTGTTCGGTAAATAACGACCAGCAGGATGATTTCATAGAGACCTGGACAGACTTAAATGAATTGATGCTGAGTGAAATGAGCAGGACCAGGAGATCATTACATACTTTAATAACAATAGTATATGAGGATCAATCCTGACGGATGTGGCCCTCTTCAACAATGAGATGAACCAAATCAGTTCCAACAGAGCAGTAATGAATTGAAACAACTATACCCAGCGAAAGAACTCTGGGAAAAGAGTGTGGACCACAACACAGCATTTGCACTCTTTCTTTTGCTGTTTGCTTGCATGTTTGTTTTCCTTCTCAGGTTATTTTTATCTTATTTCTAAATTCGATTTTTCTTGTGCAGCAAGATAACTGTATAAATATGTATACACATATTGTATTAAATACATACTTTAACATATTTAACATGTATTGATCTACCTGCCATCTAGGGAAGGGGGTGGGGAGAAGGAGGGGAAAAGTTGGAACAAAAGGTTTTGCAAGAGTCAATGCTGAAAAATTACCCATGCATATGTCTTGTAAATAAAAAGCTAAAATTAAAAAAAAGAAAAAAGAAAAATTGAACTCAAAAAAGAAAAGAACTGCCCCCCCCAAAAAAACAAACCCAAATTTGATCTTTTACTGAATAATAGCATGATCTTTGACAGAAGATACAAATTCCATTTTTTTAGAATCATCATTTCTAAAATAAAAGCAGAAAACAAAATCCCATGTAAGTGAACCCATATGGAAGCACACATAAAATAATTAAAATTTTTAAGGAGCTAAGTGTTAGGACAATCTAAAATTTGAAAAATAAGAAAAATGTCAATCATTTCTTATGAATCACTTACTTGGCCTCCATTGATGATAACATCTGGGCTAATTACATTTCCAAGAGATTTAGACATCTTTTCTCCTTTATCACTAAGAGTAAAACCATGAACCAAAATAACCCTAAAAAAGAAAATAAACCATTTAAATACTAAGTGATAAAACAAAAATTGCCTTAAAATTGAATAAAATCTTTTTTTTATCATCACCAAAATGAATAGATGCCAAAAAAATTAATATACTTCATCAGTTGCTTAAAATAGGTTGCTTTAAAAAAAAGCAAATTCTTTAGTGAAAACATAAGTCTAAATGTGATTATTCAGTTCATGAGTAAAGGAAGGAAAAATGAGTAAGATAAATAAGTATTTTTTAAAATGTGGGAAAAAACATTACTGTTCTATTAAGTTCTGGACGCAGACACAATTGACAATAATAGTCAAAACTTTTTCTCCTTTTGGCCGTAAGATTCTAAGAAATTTGTTTCTGTTCTGAGCTATTATTATTATTATTATTATTCAACAAGAGGAAATGAAGAACACTGGAAAGCTTGAGGTCACATTAATTATGCCTAGGAAGAGAAGAGACATTAAACTATTTTGTTTTGGTTTCACATGGGGAGAAAGTCAAGATGGAATGGACAAAAGATAAGAGCTTCAATCCAATAATTCACTGTAATCCAGTAATCAATCCAGTAAAGCATTGTGACAATACATTTTTTCCCCTGGTTTGAACTTGTGATTTTATCAATGTAGATAATTTCTATAACGCACATAAACAAATGTTCTGCAACTTTTAGTTTTAAGAATTTATTCAAAGCACTGAAAAATTAAAAATGACCTCTTAAAAGTCATAAAAGCACTATCTGTCAGAGGGGGAAGTTGGTCCCAGATTTTCTTGACTTCTATTATACCTGCTATTATACCACATTGCATCTTAATCTCAACCTACTTTTATAAAACTCATAGTTTTATGGCATATTTTAGTTTCTAATCCAATGGAAGTACAAATTGGGGAGATTATAATACTGTAGTTTTAAGCCTAATGCTAACTTGCAGGATCTATATATCGTTTGCCAAGAAATATAATGACACATGGACCCACACTTAATACCATATACCAAGATAAGATCAAAATGGGTCCATGACCTAGGCATAAAGAACGAGATTATAAATAAATTAAAGGAACATAGAATAGTTTATCTCTCAGACTTGTGGAGGAGAAAGAAATTTGTGACCAAAGATGAACTAGAGACCATTACTGATCACAAAATAGAAAATTTTGATTACATCAAATTAAAAAGCCTTTGTACAAACAAAACTAATGCAAACAAGATTAGAAGGGAAGATGGGAAAACATCTTCACAGTTAAAGGTTCTGATAAAGGCCTCATTTCTAAAATATATAGAGAACTGACTCAAATTTATAAGAAATCAAGCCATTCTCCAATTGATAAATGGTAAAAGGATATGAACAGACAATTTTCAGAGGATGAAATTGAAACTATTAGCACTCATATGAAAGAGTGTTCCAAATCATTATTGATCAGAGAAATGCAAATTAAGACAACTCTGAGATACCACTACACACCTGTCAGATTGGTTAAAATGACAGGAAAAAATAATGATGAATGTTGGAGGGGATGCGGGAAAACGGGGACACTGATGCATTGTTGGTGGAGTTGTGAACGAATCCAACCATTCTGGAGAGCAATCTGGAATTATGCCCCAAAAATTATCAAATTGTGCATACCCTTTGATCCAGCAGTGTTTCTATTGGGCTTATACCCCAAAGAGATACTAAAAAAGGGAAAGGGACCTGTATGTGCCAAAATGTTTGTAGCAGCCCTATTTGTAGTGGCTAGAAACTGGAAAATGAATGGATGCCCATCAATTGGAGAATGGCTGGGTAAATTGTGGTATATGTTATGGAATATTATTGTTCTGTAAGAAATGACCAGCAGGATGAATACAGAGAGGACTGGCGAGACTTACATAAACTGATGCTAAGTGAAATGAGCAGAACCAGGAGATCATTATACACTTCGACAACGATATTGTATGAGGACATATTTTGATGGAAGTGGATTTCTTTGACAAAGAGACCTAACTAAGTTTCAATTGATAAATGACGGACAAAAGCAGCTACAAAAGCAGAAATGAGAAAGAACACTGGGAAACGAATGTGAACTATCTGCATTTTTGTTTTTCTTCCCGGGTTATTTATACCTTCTGAATCCAATTCTCCCTATGCAACAAGAGAACTGTTCGGTTCTGCAAACATATATTGTATCTAGGATATACTGCAACATATCCAACATATAAAGGACTGCTTGCCATCTAGGGGAGGGGGTGGAGGGAGGGAGGGGAAAAAAATCGGAAAAGAAACGAGTGCAAGGGATAATCTTGTCAATATAAAGTAATCATTAAATAAAAATTAAAAAAATAAAAATAAAAATAAAAAAATAAAAAATAAAAATAAAAAAAAAAAAAGAAATATAATGACATTTGAAGCTTAAAGATATCCTTTCCCCCTCTGAGTATGTCTCATTTTCTCTGCCTTTCCAAAGCTTACCCATTCCTCAATCAAAGTACCTCCCCTCAATTATACCAAGCCATAAGGATTCCCCAAGAGGATTATAATCTATGGCAAATTCAATATATTTTAGCCCTTTATTTCACTTTTAAGCTATACTTCAATGATACTATAAACTTTCAGAAAGCAGGAAGCAACTTAGAATTTTTTTGGCACTCTACTCCACTCCTAGTATTGTGCTTGGTCCATTTTGGTGCTCAATAAATTCATGTTAAAATTGAATGAAATTTATTGACTAGTTTACTTATACCTAGATACTTACCTAAAAGGAGCTTTTTTCCTTACTGCAACACTAGTTAATAAAGAAGACTGAAACCAGGCTCCAATCTGGTCCCTTCCTTCCAAATATAAATCTGCTCTTTGATCTGTACATTACAGAAACATGTGGAAAAAAATAAATTCAAAGTTAATTACAATAGAAAAAAAAGTAATTTTACATTCAAAATCTTCCAGTTATAAAAATTTGCTGTCTTCTTTTTAAAAAACATGTATAGCTGCTACAACTTTTAACAGTCTTGTTTATTCAAAATCTCGAATCAATCAATTAGCATTTACTAACTACTGCGTCAGTTATTGTGCCAAGTTCCAGGGAAACAAAGAGAAAGCAAAAACAATTACTTCCTTCAAAGAGTTTGTATTATAATGATGAAGAAAGAAATAAATAGAGGATACAGTAAATAGATGGTAACCATGGGAAAGGAAGAGATCAGGAGTCAGATTACAGAGGGTTTAGAGAGTTGAGAGAAGAGTTCAAGAAAGCACTGATTATAGGCAATTTTTCAAGGAGTTTAGTTGAGAAGAGGAAGAAAAATATAAGTTAATAGCTATTAAAATGTTGAACACTATCTTTGCATATATTTTGAAAATAAAAAGCTATTATTTTTAAAAATAGTTATTGAAAATGGTAAAATCTAGGAAGGATTTAAAATTTTTTTAAGACTTGGACATGTTTGTAGATATGTTTGAGAGTTTGAGAGGAAACTAATGAACAGCGAGAATTCAAGAAAGAGGGAGCAACAGCAAGGGCATTTTATTAAAGAAGACAAGAAAGGGACAGGATTAAGAGTAGAATACCCAAATTAAATAATCTTAACAGGTATTAAAATTTGTATTAAATTATTAAAGTTACAAATACAAATTATTCAACAATTTATTTTATTATTTAATAATAATTTGTATATTTGTACATTCAAAAATTTTAAATTCATAAATGATAAAAAGAAATGCTATTGCCTGTAGCATACAAATATTTCTGAAATATGAATTACATGTTGGGTATCAGACACGGGGAATCAACATGCATTAAATTAATCCTTGTTAATAAATTAAAGGGACATTTTTATTTTGCCAGTCTTGCTGTTTTATAGGTGCTACTAAAGTGCTGCTACAAAAACAAATAAATAAATGGAAGCAAGGTTGGAATAAGTGGGAAAGAGGAAGAGAAGAATAACACTAATTTACCCCTGAATATTTAAGAGGCAATAGCAAGAGTTTGGATGTTTATTTAGTATTTAGTAGAATAGTATATGACAATTCTTAGAAGCAAGAAGTGAATGGTTATTTCATCAGTGTCTATAAAAACTGTATTTTTAAAATCACTATTCAGAGAGAGAACTATGGAGTCTGAATGCAGACTGAAGTATACTATTTTTTGTAGCTTTTTCTTTCTTGTGGTTTTTCCTTTTTGTTTTGATTTTCTTTTCACGATATAACTAATTAGGAAATATGTTTTAAAAATGATTGTACATATATAAACCTGTATCAGATTGTTTGCTGTCTTGGGGAGGGAAGAGGTTAGGGAAAGAGGGGAAAAATTTGGAGCTCAAATTCTTACAAAAATGAATGCTGAAAATTAAATTGTAAAAAATATACTATTAAAAAAAGAATGTTTTGGGTGTGGATGAATTTGTATTCAAAGAATGATTTAAAAACAGAATTCTTTTAAATTTCTCAAGTATTGACTTTTTAAAAAAGATCCCATTGATCTCTTTCTTAAATGAAAAAGGTACTTGACCTAATCTAAGTTTGTAAAACAAATCTCTTTGTTGTAAATTCTGTCTCAGCAAAAGTGAAAACAGGTTTACAGATTATAAAATAATCAGATTAATATAATTAGTATCAGCAATCATTTAAAATACTATTTGTACTAAAAATAAAGATTTTTTTTTCAAACAGAACTTAATACTATAGATTCAAACTATTTGAAATTATGCATCATTTTAATTATACAAAAACATAGAAGAAATGGATAATATATTATCACTAAATTCAAAAACATTAATACTTCAAAACATTAATTCAAAACAAGAATTCAAAAACATTAATACTCATCATTGAATTTTCTTATACTAAAAATAACTACTAAAATACTCAAACACTTAAAAAAAAACACTGTAAGCATTAAATAAAATCCAACTTTCCTTTCACTGTTTTTTCTTTGGATATGATTTCTCTTTCATTTGCACTCATTTTATGCTTTTTTTTTTAATGAACTTAAATAATCAAATCAAAATATTATCTATATACATAATTTTTTTTTCTTACTACAAATTATTAGAGGCAGGGCCTGTTTCTTTTTATTTATCTCAGAGTCTATTATTACATTGTATTCTTTGATGGAATCAAATTGGGAGAATGCCCTCTATTTGTGTAGATCATAAAACAACCATTATCTCATTCTGTGGTATTCTTGCCTATTCCTTCCTGTAAATTCTCAACAAGAGATCAACACCCAGAAAGCTATCCTCTATATCTTTTATAAAATTGTTACGAATTGGGTAATCCATCACTTGCTCTAAATACCTAAACAATTTCTACTACTTCCTTTTTCAGTTATATACTGCTTTAATGTCTTTACAATTAGATATTTATTTTTTACACTAGAAGTCTTCATTGGTGATGTCCTCAGGAAAACACGTAATAAAAAGGATAAGACAGAATACTAAGCACTCAAAATACTACGCAATCAACACTAATCAAGTATCAATAAAATACTAAGCACTTCTTGTTGGCAAGCTTTATTAAAGTTCTTGTTCTCTACTCAAAAGAGAGATCTAAGGTTAGTAGGTAGATACTATGAATTAAGATTTTTGTGTATTATTTGTAAATTTCACTGACTATTGCTGATTGCTTCCATTTCATTATAGTGAAAAATCAAAGTTTACTGCACCAATTATGTACATTTACATGTTTCTCTTATAAATATGTAAATATGAAATTCAAAATACAACATTTTTGTTTGGAAATATAATCACAGAATTTCATTTAATGAATTCCTCTATTTCTTGAATTCTCTAAATGTTAGGTTAAGAGTGGGCATCATTTTTCTATAAGAAGATACTAATAGAAGCAGCAATGCCTGAACTTCATATGTTAAGAAAATCAGTGACACAACTTTCATTACATTTGAAGCCAATCAAGAGCCCTGAATTTAATTTATTTAATTTATACTCAGTAAAGACTTTTGTTTTGTATGACTGTTTTTTAAGAAATCACTCATTAATGATATTAACAATGGTTATTTAAATACTTTTCTTTTTCTTTTTTGATGAGGCAACTGGAGTTAAGTGACTTGCCCAGGGTCACACAGCTAGGAAATTTTAATTGTCCGAGACCAAATTTGAACTGAAGTCCTTCAGACTTCAGGGCTGGTGTTCTATCTACTGTTCCAACTAGCTGCCCTAATTTTTTAAAAAACATGTTAGCAAAGGCCTCTTGAAATAACATTTTTGGAAGCAAAGGTGATATGTGAAAATATTAGATATTAAATCCTGACACTGCTCATCAGTGATATTTCTGGAGGGAAAAAAACCTAAAAAGTCCAAATTTTCTAAAAAAAAAAAAAAATAATAATAATAATAAAACGCTTTAAATCTAATTACTCTAAATTCATTACTTATTTAGCTATTTTCAGTCACTTTCTCCTTTCCCTGTTTTTTCATGATTAGTTACCTTAGGAAAACATTTCCCTTCTTCATTTCACCTGTCTAATTTACTCTATTCACAACTAATTAAACATAATAGTAGTATTTGCTATGTATTTGTAATTTAAAAGAAAGGAGAAAAAAAAAGTTGTGAAGTATATAGAAAGCATGGCCTATTGCATTATATTGTATTATATACAATACAGTCCTATAGTGGACTAGTTCTCAAAACATATTACTTAATCTCCATCAGTCTAATATTGTCATTGTAAAAATCTTTGGCTATGTTACAACTCTAAGATATCTAATTTTTAAAAGGAGAAAATTTATTAGAGCTTTTGAGTTTGTTCACATTTTTTTAATCTTAAACCTTTCAATGATAACATAATATATAACATTCTCTTTACTAAATACCTGGAAGAACACAATTCCATGAAGTTCCACTTTCAAACCAGATATCCAAGATATCCTGACCTGGCACATATTCCAATGCATCAGGATCACCAAGCTAATGAGATATAAGTGAAAAGAACATTTTAACTATCCAAAACTATAGCTAAATTCAGAAAAGCTTAATACTTTACTTGTCATTGAATATTCTACTAGAATAATTATTAAAATACTCAAACACTTAAAAAAAATTCTAAGCGTGAAGTAAAATCAAACTTTCTCTTCCCTCTTTCCTTGTAACACACACATAACAAGATGGATATGATTTCTCTTTCACTTGATCTCATCATATTTCATGCTTTTTGTGTGGACTTGATCAAATTAGAACATTTTCTATGCACACTTTATTGTTTTCTACTATAAATTATTAGCAATAGGACCTGTTTCTTCTTATTCATTTCAGGATCTCTACATTACATTGTATTCTTTGATTGAATCAAGTTGTAAAGATGCACTCTATTTGTGTAGATCACAAGGCAACAATGTCTTCTCATCCTGTAATATCCTTGCCTATGACTTCTCAGAGTTCTCACTAGGAGAGCAACACAACACCCAGAAAACTATCTTCTAAATCTTTTTTTAAATCTTATTAGGAGTTGGGCTATCCATTACTTGCTCTCAATACCTAAACATTTTTTACCACTTCCTTTTCCAATTATATATTTCCTCAATGTCTTCACAATTAGGTCATTTCCTTCTTAAATAGAAGTCATAACTGGTAATGTGCTTCAGTCTACTTATAACCTATATATGTCTTTTTCATTGTCCTTTGGAGTACTTCCTTGACTAGTGGTATCTCTTTAAAAAACAAAAACATATGTCAAAGAGGGATTTATGATCAGAAGGCTTAAAGCCTGGAGGGATCTTGGATCCCAATCTTTCAAATTACAGCCAAAAATGAGTTTCTTTCAAAATTTTTTTTGAGCTCCAAGGGTTAAAAAATCAGCCATGTACTGACACATCAACACACATAGCTTATATTTTGCAGATAAACGATGAGCTGGACTCAAAATTGAAGAGGTGAAAAGTGACTTGCATTGCTCGTGAAAACTTATCTAGTACTTTCAATGATCTTGAGTGTTGTATATAAAGTGCTAAATAAATATTTAATTAAACGACTGTAATTTCCATAGTCATTAGATAACACAATTTCAGTTCATGTCTGGGCATTGTTATTAATTTTTTTGAAAATAAACACTTTCTGACATCATTATTTTAGAGCAGCTAAAACTATCAAATATATATTTCTGATTAATTTTTAATTGAATCGTGCAAAGTTCAAGTGTTATTCTCAACTCTTACAAACGAACTCTGAGCAACTTTCAATACAAATGCAAGGATTTGTAATACATTGCAGTTTAATAAAGAACTCCAAATCACCAATATTAGCAGAAATATACATACAATTTTCATTAATAAAGCACTTTTTTCCATCACAATCTTGAGAATAGTTCATGTGATATTGTTATTCCTATTTTGCAAATGAGGAAACTGAAGCTCAAAAATGAAACAATTTGCATAGTAGCAGAATGCCAGATATTGTAAGATTTGGGACTTGTATATGTGTCTTTTTGATTCCAAATCTAATGCTCTTCTTATATCACGCTGCTTCAATATTATCTATCACTAAATTAAATTCTATCCTGTCCAGCCATACATGCCCTATTTTAGATCTAGAATGTGTTTTTCTTATATTTTTATATTTTATCAATTATATTAAGCTCATTTTAAAATTACATCATAAAATAATTAATAAAGTAAAAAAAAAAAAAAAAAGAAAGAAAGAAAGAAAAAAATCACCCTTAAGGCTTATACTATTCAAAATTTGCAATTACAAATTTACCCGAGATAAGACTTTTTGAGGCAGAAGCTTTTCAGGAGGAAGAGTCCACCAGATATCACTTCCATGTTTTTCTACTAGTTGAACAAGATGATCAATAGTTTCACTATTGAAGGAAAAAAATAATCAGAGCCAGTGAGATAGTGGTTAAAGTAAAAAAAAAAAAAAATAGCATTAGTGCTTTTATTTCCAACCCCAAATTGAGCTCTACAGTTACACAGATATAACTGTAAACTACTAGACACCAGTTCACTTCAAACTATTTCAGAAACAAACCCACTATTCTACTTTCTCCACAAAACTAATATTTATTCTCCAAAATTTTCTTATTACATTTAAAAGAATCATTATTCTACCAATTAAAAGGCTCAAATGAACCAAACCATTTAAATATTTAATATGTGCCACATGGAAGGGATACAAATACAAAAGTTCCTATCTTTAGGAATTTGTACTCTTAAAAGTAGGAAGCTACACATATGTGAACTAGGGTATACTATATATGGGCACTTGGTTTTACTAAAGCATAAGGACAATAAATGGAACTAAAGGGAAATCTAATGACATTCCCTTTCAAAAAAGTAAAGGTACAAAGATCATTCTCCAATAAATGAGTATAAACAGTTTTCATAAGAATAACTACCATATAAATGTTGCGAATCACATGTAAGGAGAAACAAATGAAAACATCCCTAAGATTTTATCTTCTATAGTGTAAATCGACAAAAGGAACACAAGCTAGAATAATCAATAATGGAGGTTTAAGGGAAGGCAAGCATATTAGTGCAATGTTGATAAACCTGTGAATCAGCATCACCAACTGGGGAAAGCAATTTGAAAATTAGAGAAACAAAAGTGATTAAAATATCCAAATGCTTTGAGCCAGAGATGCTATTTCCTCATTTATACCCCAAGGAGGACAATGTACCAAAATATTTATAGCAGTCTTTTTTGTTGATAACAATGAATTGGAGGGCAGCGAGGTGGTGCAATGGATAGAACACCAGCCCTAAAGCCAGGAAGACCTGAGTTCAAATCTGGACGCAGACACTTAATACTTCCTAGCTGTGTGATCCTGGGCAAGTCACTCAATCACAATTGCCTCACCAAAAAACAAATAAACAAACAATGAATTGGAAATGGATGCCAACTGCAAAATGGCTAAACAAACGAAACACAGGAAAGGAATGGAATGTAACTGTGCTGTAAGAAAGGACATATCCATACTATAAGAAACAATGTAATGTGATGAATATGGTAAGATACATATGAACCAATTCTGAGTGAAGAATGAACCAAGATAAAACAGTATGTACTAGGACTACGACAACATAAATGAAAAAACCCACTGCACAGACACAGACACTCCCTCCTCCCAAAAGGGAAAGCTGCAAAATTATAAAACATTAATACTAGCTCAAAAGAAGAAATTGTGACAAAATACTCCCACCTCACAACCCTTTGCAGAGGTTAGGGATGCACAAGTTTTGTACCTTATACATATGTTCAGACTTTTAAAATTAGTTATGCTGCTTTTTCCCTTACCTTTTTCTTTTGGTCTTTAAAAAATATTGTTTGTGCATATCCTTTGATCCAGCAGTGTTTCTACTGGGCTTATACCCCAAAGAGATACTAAAGAAGGGAAAGGGACCTGAAGTGCCAAAATGTTTGTGGCAGCCCTGTTTGTAGTGGCTAGAAGCTGGAAAATGAATGGATGCCCATCAATTGGAGAATGGATGAGTAAATTGTGGTATATGAATGTTATGGAATATTATTGTTCTATAAGGAATGACCAGCAGGATGAAAACAGGACTGGCAAGACTTACATGAACTGATGCTAAGTGAAATGAGAAGAACCAGGAGATCATTATATACCTCAACAACAATACTGTTAGAGGATGTATTCTGATGGAAGTGGATCTCTTCGATAAAGAGAGCTAATTCAGTTTCAATTGATCAAAGATGGGCAGAAGCAGCTACACCCAAAGAAAGAACACTGGGAGATGAATAGAAACTGCTTGCATTTTTGTTTTTCTTCCCGGGTTATTTATACCTTCTGAATTTTCCCTGTGCAACAAGAAAACTGTTCGGTTCTGTACACATATATTGTATCCAGGATATACTGTAACCTATTCAACATGTAAAGGACTGCTTGCCATCTAGGGGAGGGGGTGGAGGGAGGGAGGGGAAAAATCGGAACAGAAGTGAATGCAAGGGATAATGCTGTAAAAAATTACTCTGGCATACTAACATTTCTCTGAAGGGCTACAGCAGTTATTATGAAGGGCCCCAGAAAAATCAAGTGACCAATTTCTACCATAACAATGCTAAAAGCTCAATTTCCTTTTAGAATTTTCTTTTAGAAGAGAGGAAAAGACTCATGAGTGACAAATGATAAGAAAATTAAAAAGAATTTACAAGAGTCTGCATACTCTGTAAGTGTGCAAAACATGACCAGAAGAGTTCTATCAATAAAAAGTTATTTAAAAAAAAAAAAAAGTTTATTGCCTGGAATATAATAGCCTCTAAATTATTTTCCTACCTACCTTCACTACATACTCTCATTATACAAAACACTAACAGATTTCTCTTCCTAAAACACTACTTTCATTGGGTTACTTTCCTGTTAAAAACCAACTAGAATTAGTAGCCAGGTATTCAAGACCTCCAATCTGGTACCTAACCTATTTTTCTATTCTTTTATTTTTGGCTGAGGCAATTGGGGTTAAGTGACTTGCCCAAGGTCACACAGCTAAGAAGTGTTAAGTGTCTGAGACCAGATTTGAACTTAGGTCATCCTGACTTCAGGGCTGATGCTCTATCCACTGTGCCACCTAGCTGCCCCTATTTTTCTATTCTTAACTTCCAATACTCTTTTATAGTGAATCTCTTAACACTGCCAAACAGAGTCATTCATTTTTTCTAAAATAAACTAACTAGACTCGTCCTTTCCAACAACTGTTCACCTAGTTCCTCTTGCTCCACTTTATCCAAGAAGATACCTCCTATTTCTCTGACTTAACTCCACACATTCAAGACTCACCTCAGTTTTTACCTCCTTCATGAGGTCTTCCTGGACACTCCAATTTTGTCACCTCTTCTATTAAATTATTTATGTAGACTACTTAATTCACATTTTAATTATTTGTGCCAAGGATTCTGTGCTAAGTCTGAAGTCAGGAAGACCTCAGTTCAAATCATGTTTCAAAATAAATGGTGCTCTTTGATCAATGCACAACTAAAATGAAGAATATTGTAAAAAACTAACGTCAATAAACCAGAAAATACTAACATTTCTCTGAAGGGCTACAGCAGTTATTATGAAGGGCCCCAGAAAAATCAAGTGACCAATTTCTACCACAACAATGCTAAAAGCTCAATTTCCTTTTAGAAGAGAGGAAAAGACTCATGAGTGACAAATGATAAGAAAATTAAAAAGAATTTACAAGAGTCTGCATACTCTGTAAGTGTGCAAAACATGACCAGAAGAGTTGCCCTAAGTTTGGGGATCAAGATGATATCCAGAATAAGTCACTTCCCCATCAATGTTACTATTCAAGAAAATGACTCATTTATTGAAATTAGAAACTTCTTGGATGATAGATTCAAAAAGTGCTGAGACTAGGTGCTGCTCATGCCATTTCTCAAGTCCAAAAAGGATGGGTTAACTTTTGAAAGAATTAAACTCATATCAAGCTTAGCTGCCCTGATGGAATAGGCTACAATAAAAACAAACAAACAAACAATACTCTACTATAAATAAAGGACAATTTCTGGATGGTATCTATGCTGCTAAGGCTCAGTGCTCCAGGCTGACTGCAGGTCTGAAAAGTGTCCCAGGTGCTGGTGGGAGCTTCCTGTGTTCCCAACACTGGCTGAGATGTTAAGATAAAATATATTTGGTCCTTAGGGGACTAGTGCCTTTTATTCTGATGAATGATAAAAATGTACTTAAGATTACACTGAACTAGTCCAGTGGTACAGAGTTAAGTACGTGATCTCAGGTTCCTAGAGACCTAGCCTAAATTTTGGAAGATCTTTTTATCAAAGGAATATAATTAAGTTCAGAAAGCCTTCTTGACAGAAGGTTTATCATCTTTTTTTTTTTCCCAATGTACCAAAAATTATGTTCTTGACATTATTATTGAATCATTTCAGTCATATCTGATTCTCCATGACCCCTTTTGGGATTTTCTTGATAGATATACTGAAGTGATTTTCCATTTTGTTCTCCAACTCAATCATCTATTGATGAGGAAACTGAGGCAAACAAGGTTAAGTGACTTGCCCAGGAACTGAAGTCCTCCTAATGCCAGCAAACAAATAAGCAAAAAGATAAAATAAATGAGAGGGTTGGACTTCATGTCCTTTAAGGCTCTGAAATCTCTAATCCCATAAGCTGTGTTTGTCTAGGTTAGGTGCCAAAATCAATTTCAAGCTTCTCAGAGTTAAACAATATGAAATAATTCTCTCTGATATCATTACAGCACAATGCTATGATTTAAAGTAAGGCTACAGTTCAGAACTGCAATACTTTATAGCTTTAAGAGAATATAAATACCCCTCACTTCTTTAAAATTTTAATTCTAATTTTGGTAAATTCTATAGTTGATCAAATCAGATGAACAATCTTTCATAATTCCAAGTCTCTTTCTTCATTTTATTATTCTGGAATATAATAGCCTCTAAATTATTCCTTACATTAAATATTTAATTGATAAACTTAAGATAATATACATTACCTTTAATAAAGGTAGCAGAAACTTCACCTATCACTATGCAATCTAGTTATTTATGTATTTCATTTCAAAAAGCAGTAAGTCCATCATAAAACTTCTGTACATGTAGACCTTATCTAAAACATTACATTATGAATTACTTGCAGGTTTCAAACAGTGAAAAGTAATAAGGACATTCAAGCTACCTTGTGACCAATCATTCTGAACTTTAAAAATGACTACACTGAATGCTTGACCTGTTACCAGAAATTAAGCAACATCATGACTACAAAAAAAAAAACTATTTCTGTTCCAAAGTTATCACTTTTTTTGTATTCATAAGTAGAAAAGCAAGCACCAAAAGATAAGTTTTCATTTACAAGACAATATTAAACAAATTCTTTAGGTAGCTTATTTGGAAAGAGGTAATGAGATGAATGCTAGTTCAGAATGAAGTTCCAAGAATAAAATCCTGTGTTCTAAATTTTTAACCTATATTTATAAGACAATTTAGTAAAGGGAATTTCATTTTAAATAGGAAAAATCAAAGAAATCAATAATTTCCAACTAGAGAACTCTTCAAAAACTAAGATAAATGAGATTATATGGTAACTGAAGAAACCTTACAAATTGTACTTTAAATTTTCAGAATAGTCTAGCTACTTTCAATGTTTCTCTAATTCTTCAGGAAATAAATGCTTTCCTTACCAACTATGGTCACTAATAATGATGTTAAACCTTAATATAAGAAATTACTTTCTACAAAATCATTAGTTGTTGATTTAGTAATAAGAAAAAACCCTGAAAATTGGAAAATATAGAAATATTTTAACAGTTTAACTTTAAATATCAAATCATTATTTACTCCTTTCAAATACAGTGTCCCACAAGACAGAATAGTCAACTATAGCAATCTAGTGTTTGACAAACCCAAAGATTCTAACTTTTGGGATAAGAATTCATTATTTGATAAAAACTGCTGGGATAACTGGAAATTAGTATGGCAGAAATTAGGCAAAGACCCATACTTAACACCATATACCAAGATAAGATCAAAATGGGTCTATGACCTAGGCATAAAGAACGAGATTATAAATAAATTAGAGGAACATAGGATAGTTTATCTCTCAGACTTGTGGAGGAGAAAGAAATTTGTGACCAAAGATGAACTAGAGACCATTACTGATCACAAAATAGAAATTTTTGATTATATCAAATTAAAAAGCCTTTGTACAAACAGAACGAATGCAAACAAGATTAGTAGGGAAGCAACAAACTAGGAAAACATCTTTACAGTTAAAGGTTCTGATAAAGGCCTCATTTCTAAAATATATAGAGAACTGACTCAAATTTATAAGAAATCAAGCCATTCTCCAATTGATAAATGGTCAAAGGATATGAACAGACAATTTTCAGATGATGAAATTGAAACTATTACCACTCACATGAAAGAGTGTTCCAAATCACTATTGATCAGAGAAATGCAAATTAAGACAACTCTGAGATACCACTACACACCTGTCAGATTGGCTAAGATGCCAGGAAAAAATAATGATGAATGTTGGAGGGGATGCGGGAAAACGGGGACACTGATGCATTGTTGGTGGAGTTGTGAATGAATCCAACCATTCTGGAGAGCAATCTGGAATTATGCCCAAAAAGTTATCAAAATGTGCATATCCTTTGATCCAGCAGTGTTTCTATTGGGCTTATACCCCAAAGAGATACTAAAAAAGGGAAAGGGACCTGTATGTGCCAAAATGTTTGTAGCAGCCCTGTTTGTAGTGGCTAGAAACTGGAAAATGAATGGATGCCCTTCAATTGGAGAATGGCTGGGTAAATTGTGATATATGAATGTTATAGAATATTATTGCTCTGTAAGGAATGACGAGCAGGATGAATACAGAGAGGCTTGGAGAGACCTACATGGACTGATGCTAAGTGAGATGAGCAGAACCAGGAGATCATTATACACTTCGACAACGATATTGTATGAGGATGTATTCTGATGGAAGTTGATTTCTATGACAAAGAGACCTAACTGAGTTTCAATGGATAAATGATGGACAGAAACAGCTATACCCAAAGAAGGAACACTGGGAAACGAATGTGAACTATTTGCATTTTTTATTTTCTTCCCGAGTTATTTTTACCTTCTGAATCCAATTCTCCCTGTGCAACAGGAGAACTGTTCGGTTCTGCAAATATGTATTGTATCTAGGATATACTGCAACATATTTAACATATATAGGACTGCTTGCCATCTTGGGGGGGGAGGGGGAGTGGAGGGAGGAAGGGGAAAAATCGAAACATAAGCGAGTGCAAGGGATAATGTTGTAAAAAATTACCCTGGCATGGATTCTGTCAATACAAAGTTATTATTAAATAAAATAAAATTTAAATAAAAACAAAAACAAAAACAAAACAAAAAAACAGTGTCCCTTTTTTTAATGTTACCTTGTTAAAATAACCTACAAAAAAGTTTCATACTATATCAAAATATATAATTATAATCTTAGAAAGATACTATACCTATGTAAAAAGAAAAACTAATGTGCTCAAGATATCATACCAAATATAAAATGCAAATGATCAGAAAATAGATTTCATGACCGAAATAATTTTTTTATTTTGTCTCTACTAATCATTAAATTTAGGACATGAATCTAAATCTAGTTTTTCTTCTATTTAAAGATTTGATATACATCCAGACAGGCAATTTCCTAGTTTTATGTTGTCCAAATATTAAAAAGAAAAATCAATCACATAGAGGAAATTGGGATTATCAAATATAACAATAATTCCAATAGAGTACTGTTATTCCTGATGGGCACTGGCATACTACTGTATAAAGAAGAAGAGAATCATTTGGCTTCACACAATTTAGGTACAAGAGGACAGGGGACAGGGAAAGGGGTTGGTGTTGGGGAACAAGAGACAAGAAAATTACTCAATTTGTTTTCTAAAATGTATTTCATGTAAATAAAAGATGAATACCAAGCAACATTTTTCCCTTTCTGAAGGCAAGTGTTATAGTAATGAAGAAGGAACTACTGCCATCAATAAGATATAGTGTACAGGAAAATGACCTATGAATTAACAGAAAGTATACTTTAAATTTGTCATTTCCATAGGCCAATGTGTATATCTGTGCTATTTCAAAACTACAAACCTATTAGTTATCATACGATTAAAAGGCAGCTACAGCATAAAAAATAAATAAAATTAATTCTTAACCATCAATAAAAGAATACTGGTAACCAAAGGAAATTCACTTGAATTTTTCAGACTTTAATAAAAGTTTTCATTTGTTTCACCTTTATGATGCTCATTTTAATGAGCCCACACTCCTAATCAGAAGGAATGGACTGAAAAATGTCTACTTGCTCATTTTATTTACACTTAAGCTTCTTTCACATGGAAACATTCAGAAAACATTTTCCTAATAATGATGATGAAAAAATAAACATGTCTACAAGCTATGCTTAAGTTTTCTGGTAAAGTACTTATATAAAAATATATCTGGATTCAAATTTCATATCTTACATTTACTACTTGTGATCCTAGGTAAGTCCCTTAAAACTCTTTGAGCTCTGATTTCCTCATTTTTAAAATGAGAGGATAGGGCCAGACAGTATCTGTGGTATTAGACCATAGACCATAGATTCAGTGATGATTATATTTGGGTGGGACAGTGACTTTTGCACCTTCTTTCTCTAGGTGGCGCAATTATACAAGGGAGTAACAATATAAAATATTTCAAAAAAGAAAACTAAAATAAAAAGAGCAGTACTTTCACAGAGAATACAAGAAATTCTTAAGAATGATGATAAATAAGTTTGGCATACTTGTTTTCATATAAATAAGCAAACACTAAGCTAAAAAAAAAATAAAGTTATTGATTTGTAAGTTTTTACAAGTAGTAATAGCAATATCAGGTCAAAGTAGTAATGGTGATACAATGGATAGAATACTTGGCATGGAGTCAGGAAGATTCACCTTCCTAAATTCAAATCTGGCTTCAGACACTTATTAGTTGTGTGTCCCTGGACAAGTCACTTAACCCTATTTGCCTCAATTTCCTCATCTGTAAAATGAACTGGAAAAAGAAATATCAAACTACTCTATTATCTTTGCCAACAAAAAAATCTCAACAAAGTTAAAATTACCATGTACCAAAATTAAACATTATGCCATATTATCATGATACATCTTTTCTACTATACTTTCTGTAAACTAAAAAATATTTTATAATCACTTAGGTTTATTCTTAGCAGTGAGAGGTAACATGATATAGTGGTAATAATACTGCTCCTGGAATTAGAAGAGACACAATACTAGATATATGACCAGAGGCAAATTATTTAACTTTTTGTTCCAGGCAAAATGTTGGCCCTTAATTAGCACCAACTGATTTAAACTGACTTTTTTAAGACTCTTCCAATAAAACAAGAAAAAAAGGCTGAGAGAATAATTATAAGCAAGGAGGAAATACAATTGCTTTTTGCTGCCATGATTTACTGAGAAAATCCCAAAGTCAACCAAAAAGTTAACTGAAACACTGAACTCATCAAAGTTGCAGGACATAAAAAAAATCCACCTATCATCAAATTCTTTTAT
This sequence comes from Antechinus flavipes, assembly GCF_016432865.1. Lineage (NCBI taxonomy): Eukaryota > Metazoa > Chordata > Mammalia > Dasyuromorphia > Dasyuridae > Antechinus > Antechinus flavipes. The sequence goes on from NC_067401.1 coordinate 365,443,239, forward strand.
AGCTCCAACTCCTTAAGTACACACAACTAGAAAGAAAAATTTTGTTCAAATTAATTAAATTTAACTTGCAATGAATTCACTAAGTCGGGAGAATGGAAGACTAAAGCAATCATTGAAAAAATAAGTCTAATAACTATAAAATGACAGCAACTGTATGGAAGATCTTACAACCAGCTCCATGGGCCAGATCTATAAAGTGATCACCAAACCAAACCACCTACTTCCACCAAACTCCTGATTTGCCAAAAAGGGGAATATAGGTACTCACTTTATTAGCTCCAGTGAGTTAATATTCTCCCCAATCCCACTGAGGTATTTTGTTGTCAATAATATATCATTAAAAATCTCAAGGATTCAGGTAAGTCAAGAGTGTCTCTTTTTCCCAAAATTATTGGAGACCTCAGAGCTAGTTTCCAAAATTCCTTCAGTTATTTATAATCTAAAATCAATTCCTCAATTCTCATTGGAAAATAACAAGTTACTTATTTCAAGCTATAATCAACAGAAAAAGTTACCTCATCTAATTATAAAATTTTAAAACCTCACCTTTTATACCAATTCCTCATCAACTGCAAGAAAGGGTTCCAGAAATTTAGGATCATGGATAGATAAACTAAGGTGAAAGGAAGAGAATAAAGGAAAAGGGAAAAAGCTAGAATAGTGTGGTGTTATTCCCTAAATAGAAATGGGTAGTTGCTATCTATAGATTTATTCCTACAGCAGAAGTATCTGGCTTTAGGAAAAAATAATTGTTTTACCAAATAATGAAAGAAGAAAATTTTGATAAAATTTTATCTAGAGAACAAAGTATACATTCTATAATTTATTCCAAAAAACATCTTACTAAAATTTTATAAAACATACAGGAAAAAGTTTCTACCTGTTAATCAAGACTTCATCTTTTGTCTTATGATGGAACACAGGAATTGGAACACCCCAAACCCTTTGCCTTGAGATACACCAATATGGTCTTCTCTCTGTCATATCCACCATATTGTTCATTGCTGATGCAGGAATAAATTTCACCTTTCTTAATGATTCCTGCAATAAGTTTACAAATGTATTTTTAAAAATTGGGTTACTGATGTTACGCTAAGAAAAAATTACATAAAATTAATAAAAGAAACTAAAAATCTTTTCGTGTGTTTACTGGAGGAACCCATTAAGTGATAATCCAGGGCAGATATAAAGTATTTATCAAAGATCATAACAACAGATTAGGATTAGAACTACCAAACTTCATTAATAATAATTGCATCCATGTTTCAATCATAAAAAACAAATTAGCATTATATGACTAAAGATTATGAACAGTTTTCAAAAGAACAATTGTCAACTATTAAAAATTATATGAAATAATAATTTAAATCACTATTACTAAGAAAAAAAAAGTTTCATCTCAGAAAATTTAAGGATATCACAAAGAGGAAGAATAGTCAACACTGAATAGGATTATAGAGATACATTAAAGAACTTTTGTGGGGCTGAGAATGGTACAACCACTCCAAAAAGTAATTTGGAATCATGCAAAGAGAAAGACTAACATGCGTCTATAGCTTCTTACATAGAAATTTCATTGGTAAGCATATATCCGAAGAAAGTCAAAAGACAAAAAGAAAAGTTCCATAAACATTTACAGCATCTATTTTTTTTCATAGTAGCAAACATATGGAAATAAATTAGAAGTCCACCAACTGGGGAAGAGCTATACAAATTATGATACATGAATATAATGAAATATAACTATGTAGTAAAATGACGAATATGACAGACACAAAAGCATGGAAACTTTTAAGAACTGATTACAATGAAGTAAGCAGAAGTAGGAAAACAAGATGCAGGATGACAACAATGTAAAGGGAAAAAACACCAATAGTATCAGTGAGTGCTTATAAAATTATAATGATAAAGTTTGAGGAAGATATATGAGAAGGCACCTCTCCATCTTTCTTTCTTTGAAGAAGCAGGAGAATATGGGTATGGAACATTACATAGACAATTTTATTTTATTTTATTTAATATGTTGGTTAGTTTTACTCAACTGTTTTCCCCTCTCTATTCTATTTTTAAAAATAGAGGCTAGCTATGTAGGAAGAAAAGGGATATAGTGAAAAATGTATATGACAAAAACAAAATATACCTATAAAAATTTATGAAAGCAAGCAGAAAACAAATTAGTATATCTTAAAGAAGTATTTCAGAACCCAAAACTATCAGCTCACTTGATATTTTAAAGAAAACATTTTTCACCCTTTATATGGATACTTCTGTCTAATGGGAACTATAGATCAAGTCTTAAAATTTTTTTTTTATTGAGAACTGGAATACATTTCAATTAGAGATTAGTAAAAATAAAGTTGTAATTTCCCCGCCAAGTTCAAAAAACACATGAAACTTCTCCATGGATCCCTAAGGGAATTGTGAAAGAACTAAGAACTCCTGTTATAAATATATATATATATATATATATGTATATACACACACATACACATATATATATAGATGCAAATAACTTTTTGTAAGAATTTCTCTTTTGGTATAAAACAGGGAAACTTTTATTTTATGCAACCCACAGGACAAATGTTGAGTTTAGCTGTTAAAAAACACTTGTGTTCAATTGTAATACCCCAAAATGGCAATGCTATCCAATGTAGTTCTGTGACCTTTTACTTTGATGTTTTCTCCTTTAGTTATAACACTAAACTATTATGCTTTTTATTATTTGTGGTACTTGCTATTTTTTGGTTTCCTCCAATAAATTTGAAAAATATGTGGAACATTTTATACTTGTCTCAAGAAAAATTTCAATGTCTTTTTAAAAAAAAGTATGTGGCTTTCATTTTCAAATAATTTTTTAAAACACGAGTTGATTGCCTCCAGTTAGGGAAAAAAATGTTCCCTGTCCCTACTTTAATTTTACATATCTGTGAAAGGATGAATGAGTAAGGACCCATATTATAATGATTGTTTAATATAACAATAGATTCAATTTACACTACATTCCTAATTTGAGACTAACCTTTTAACCAAATTCAGGTGGGATCATGCTAAGTCAAAGACGCTCAAGTCCCTAAAACCAAAAGGAGATCAAAACAATAATGGGGAATTGGCCAACAGTAGTAATAGGGTCTTTTTCTACACTACCCAAAACACAGAGTGTTTTAAACTAACCTTCAAATTAATCTACATGTTCAAAGTTGAATAATATATATGGGGTTAGAAATGCCAAGTCCAATTTCAATATAGCATCCCGATTCAAAACTTTTCAGAGTACAACTACTAAAATGCTCTATGAAAAGCTAAAAGACTTAAATGAAAGACTTAGATTTTCTAATCAATACAATGGTACAACACAATCTGAAAGGACTCATGATGAAAAATGCTATCCAACTTCAGAGATACAACTAGTGAACTCCAAGTGCAAAGTGAAACATATTTTTTTTCAGTTTTTCATGTGTATGTGTATATGTATGTGTGTGTGTGTGTGTGTGTATGCATGCACATGTTTTCTAACATAGCTAATATGGAAACATGCTTTACATGAGTTCATATGTATAATTACTATATCATTTGCCTTTTTAATAAGTGGAGGAAGGGTTGGAAGGAGGGAAAGTATTTGGGATTCAACATATTTTAAAATGAATGCTAAAACTATAATAAAGATTTTAGAAATGAAATGCTTCATAAAAATGTTTCTAACATGATTAAAAACTTTACTTCATGAATTCAAAAATATTATTTAATCACAATGAAAATTCATTTTTCCAAAGCATAGAATTCCAAGTTGAATGATTAAGATAATAATTATTAAATAAAGAAAATATTATAGTTTTAAACTCTATTTTTTAAAACAAAAACCAATTACTTTTGTAGAGATTCTTATCATTTAATGTAAGTGTATATATATTTAGTAGCATAATGTGAGTCAAAAGATTAAGATTATACATTTCACAATTCATTAGCTAGTAGTGCAGCCTTGCCCATATCACATAACCTCCATGGCCATGTTTTATTTATCATTCATAAAATAAAAGATTATAAATGATCTTTAAGGTCCTATTAAGCTTTAAAAGTCATAGATTTTATAATCCTATGAATATAAGCAAATATAAGGGAAATATGTTTCTCCAAAGATTGTAAATGTATGTAAGTCGGGGAGAGGAATTATCCTATATTTATAGGAAAAATAATTTACCTTGGCTGTAGCTGTCATATTTCCTATCTTTACAAACCACTGCTTGCTAGAGCGAATTATCACTGGTTTCTTTGTCCTCCAGTCATAGGGATAACTATGTGTAATATCCTCTTGTTTTAGCAAATTCTTTGTAGATTGAAGCATCTTTATCACTAATAAAAAAGGGGAGGAGGGGAATGGGGGTGGAGAAAGGAACTCTTAGAAGAAGGTACATAGCAGTTTAAAACCTTCTAAGTACAATCCCAAAAATCATTCAACAGAATAAAGTCTGGGCTAAAAGTTGCTATCAATGAAGACATCTACTACCATGGGAAAAAAATTAATCTGTAGAACTCCTGGTAGAAAATGGATCAGTCACTCTTTCAGAAGAAAAGAGTGAAAAGTCTGAGCAGGGAATAAGTTTAACAACTATTATTCCACATAATGGCAGATACCTCTTCAGTTGAAAGCAAAGTGTAAAAATCAAATGATTATATAGAACCATAAGAACCAGAGCCACATCACAATATCACTCTATAAAGTCTTTTGGAATCCTAGAAACACCCAAATTTATTCTTGATTTAAGGAGAGTAGTTTTATTATAAATTCACTCTTCCATGAATCTACAAGTCACACAGACTGGTGAATGAAACATTGCTACTAATTAGAATCAGTTAAAAACACAAAGTAGCATACCATCTGGCCAAATAAATTAAGCTAAGCTACTTAAAAGTTTTGCTTTCTTCATGAAAGAATCAGCTTGAGTTACAGAACTCTAAAGACTAGAAGAAAAGAGACAGAGAGATGCTACTTGCTCCTGCTATCCACAGAATGTGCCTGAATGACAAGAGGAGGAAATACTGACCAATATCAGTTCCTTCTGCAAGGGCGTTCTTGTTCTCAAGTTCGCTTCCTGCAGCTTCTGTGAAATTCCCATCTTCATCCACCAAACAATCCTAGGAAGTTCATTTTAATCAATTAAAACAAAATGTTAAGAGACATCATCTTGTTGAGACATTTAATAATGTAAACAAGGAATTGATAATAAGATCTGATAATAACTAATTCTTGCTCTAAGATGAAAACTTAGATACATTTTAGTTCTAATGTAACAGGAATACACCTTAAGTTTAATAGCAAAAGCTATCAAAATATTTCAGTTCAAATAATAAAATGTCAGAATCACAAATCATAAAGGAATACTTTTCTTTATGACTTAAGCAATAAACATTTATAACACTTAAAAACCATCTTCATTCTAAAAAGCACTAATTGGAAGTGCCCTTAAAGTATTAAAATAGCTGAGACAGGGTTTCTTAAGGCAATTTTGTTAACTTTTAGTTTGTTTATAGTACCTTGGGAAGTAACATAACTATATTCCTTTTCCAATACACATTCTATTTATCACCATCTTCAACTAATGAAACTCCTTTAAAGCCAGCTAGTATACCTGAAAGTATACTTGTTCTAGGACCAGAGAACCTCCGTTCAAACTGACACTGACTACATGCCCTGAATCAATTCACTTAACCCCTCCAGGCCTGTGTTTCCTTATCTGTCAAAGAAAGGGGTTAGATTAGATGGTTTGTGAAGTTGCTTCCAGATCCATGATCTTTAACTCTAGGACCTTTCACAATTAGTCCCCAAAAACAAGATACAATTTAAAATATAATATACAATTTCAAATTTAACAAATCCTAATTTTTACAGATTTCACTTAGAGCTAAAAAGAACTGTAGATCATTCAGTTCCACCCTCACATCTTCTGATTTAGAAAATGAGAATCAAAGAAGGGAAGTACAAGTAACAGGTAAAAAACAAGTGGGAATGGACAAAAAAGAATAGAATAAAACACAATATAAAATAATCCGAATGAATTACGTTAATTTGATAAAAGCAGTAACTAGTCTTCCTCGGCCCTCCTTCTTCTAAAGGAAAAAAAGAGAGAGAGAGAGAACAAGGAATGCTACCATGGGCAGCTCATGCCTGGAAGCCACAATGTAATCGTCCATCCCGTGAGCTGGGGCTATATGAACCATGCCTGTGCCTTTGGACAAATTTACATGATGGGCAGGTAAGAGTGGGGAAACTCTGCCAGCAATTGTAGGATGAACACAAGATCCACTTTCCAAATCAGCTCCTAAAAGGAAAAAAAAAACATTAAAAAATTATATTCAGATGTTTTGATTTCTCTTCCCAGTGGATCCAACCCTAAACTCTTTGAAAAAAAGAGTTTTATGTCAATACTTATATCCTCAATGCCTATCACAGTACATGGAAGGCATTTAATATTATGATTGTTACTTTGAATTGGATGCAAGACTAGGGGAACAGTATGAGTTAGAGGAACAGCATGTTACTGATAACAAGTTTCCTTGTATATGAATATTGTATAACCACCTAAGAAAAGTACACCAAATTAGTTCAATATGAATCCTGGTCCATACTCAAGGATCTGTGAGACAGTAGGGTACCTGTACTATAGGAAATTAACTCAAAATATTAGGTCTATAATCCAACATGAGCTTTCCTGATTTTAGTACCTGAATATATCTAAATATTTTAAAAAGTTATTTATATCTATTACTTGCACCACTTCCTGGGTTAATAAATTCTATATGCCTATTCTGTCATGTTTTAAACATTACTTTAAACTTTGTAAGTTTAACTTATATCAGATTACTTGCTGTCTTGGAGTGAGAGGGAAGGGGGAGAAAAATTTAGAACACAAAGTTTTGCAAAAGTGAATGTTGAAAACTCTACATGTCTTTGGAAAAATAAAATGTTATAAAAAACATTACTTTATAAAAATCAGGGGGTATGGTAGAGATAATGGGGAAAAAAAAAAGAATAAAGCCAAAAATTGATGTTTATTCTTTTCTTTTCACTCATCTTCATAATTCTTAATGATTTTTAGCTGTCTTTCTAGACACTGGTTGAAAGCTGTTTTTGGTATACTTTCTAGAATTCATACATTTTCTTCACCATCAAAATTCTGACTCTCAAAAATGTAATTTCTCCTTAAATGTATTAAACAAATTTTAGGAGTATATATGTGTGTCTATGAATGTGTATTCAGCAGTGTGTACACATATGTGAGTTATATATTATTATGTAGATATTTTTTAAAATTCCATCAGTTATGCAAAACAGGCATATAACTTTTGCTTATTTTATCAATATTCCTATATTTTACACACATCTAATGCATGTTCTTTTAAATTTCACCCCCCCACACCCTTAAAAGCCAAATTCCTAGAAGAGAAAGATAATGTCTACCATTTTTGAAAAAGTAGAAAGCAAAGCACTACATTCAAATCAATGCTTTACATAACTGACAAATATGATGTTTCAATTATTTATTAATCTTTACCTAAAAATGTTGAAATAACTTCAAATTCTGTTCCCAAAACAGTAGCCACAGATGATACTTTTTCAGCAGCCAGTATATAAAATTCTCCTGAATTCGTACATTTGACAATGGAATACCTAAAGTGAAATATTAGAAGCTTATTACTGATAAAACAAGAAATCATTGATATGTCTATGCTTATCATACTAAAACAACGGAAAGAGCAATTCTTAGAAAGACTCTAGACAAGATACTACTTTCTAATCTTTCCCTAACATACATAACAGTTGCACTGCTACTAGCTTGTCACAGGAGAGAATCCTAGCCTCAGAGCCAGGATACTTAGGGCCCAAGCCTGGATCTGACACAGTGGCTATGTGATCCCAGGAAGTCACATAACTTCTCAGAGTTCCAAGCCAGAAGTGTTGAATTCCCAGAAGCAGGGGTTACTATTTAGTACATAAAAATCCCTTTGGGCCACTTATTGACTTAGTTTTAAAATGTAAGGTTATCTATGTTTTCTTGCATTTTTATTTTGTTAAATATTTACCAATTCCATTGTAATCGACATGAAGTACCTTGTGCTCTAGGTTAATCCTTCAAGATTCAAAGTTTCTGTGGAAGTGAACTTATAGGAGTTTCCTATAACTAATCAAATCACAGGTCGAGGTCCTTTTTCTATCCCTTCCCAATAACATTTTCAAAAGATATAGCTAAGAAGAAACCTTACAACTTTATAAAAAAAAACTAAATAAACTCAATGAAGGTTGTACTGTCCCCAGGATAGTAGTATCCACTAGTTTTTAAGATTTTTGATATTAAATGTGTTACCATTAAATATGGATAAAACAAAGTGTCCCCACACATACTTAGATTCTGGCATATAACAAACAGCCTGATTGGCTGGAATAGTCCAAGGCTGTGTGGTCCAGATTATTGCGCTGACAGGCGAGGAACCTTCTGTAGTAGAGACAGAAATGTGTTATGAGTGGCCCAATAAATGGCATTCTATATTCCTACTATATATAGGCTACACATTGCTAGGTACTTGAAGTATTGAAAGAAAGAGAAGAGGATTAGGAAAGAGGATAACTTCTGCCCCAAAAGAGCTTATAATAAAAAACATATATGTATATACGTTTGTACAAATAAATCTAGAAAGTACGAACAGATGAATTACATATAAAATGTTTAAGACTTCAGTTCCAGATGACAGAAAAAAGGCATGAAAGATGGGTAAGATTCCTACTGTACAAGTGGCAGGGAACTGAGGGAAAGGAGGGGAATAACTGGGGTGGGGAGGAGGAGGAGAGAATGCAGAGATAGTCTAGGCATATGGAAAAAACATGAATTAAAGAAGGTAAAGGCAAGAAAAAAAATCACAGCTTGTAGTGAGGGAACAGCAATTAACCCGATGCCATCTGTAACAGAAGAACCCTATTATATCTTACCTAAGACAGAGGCCAGCAAGGGAGGAGCTTTCAAGAGCGGGAACTTGGCATATATAGAGTGACTGACATGCTTAGGATTATATTCAAGTTCAGCTTCAGCCAATGCAGTCCTAAATTTTTTTGCAACATTAACAAATGAATGCTTTTTAAAAATATGTATAGTTTCATTTATTGTTTAACTATTACTCAATTACATTAAACATTTTTAACACGTTAAAAAATGTTGAGTTCCAAATTCTCTTCCTTCTGCCCTTCCCTCCCCTATCCATGGAGAAGGCAAACAATACATTATTGATTATACATGTGAAGTCAATGCAAAACATTTCTGTAGAAGCCATATTAACAAATGAATGCTTTGAATTCACTCAAAACTGTCTCCTTTAATAGTCTACTGTTATTTGTTAAACTTACCTTGCTGAAGGAGACCAAAATACAGGTTTATAAGCTCTATATATCAAATCCTGTGGAAAATAAAATTATATTAAAATAGTATTTTTGTAACACACATTTTAAAATGTCTTAAAAGTATTCATAAAAATACCTTAGTATACATTTGATAGAACATTTTAAGTTGTTGGGCCTCATACTTTTTATCAAATGTATAGTAGCAATTATCCCAGTCTGCCATTATACCCCAACGAATAAATGCAGATTTCTGTTTTTCAATAGCTGCTTCTGCAAATGCTCTGGCTGAAAAAGATAACACATTCGTTAAAAAAAATTCAATCAAATTTAAAAAAAACTATGTTAAGTATATATTCTCCAAAGTGTCAAAGATTACATACTGTCAGCACAGTTACAAATCTGACTTGTAAAACAGAATTGTGACACTGAAATCAGAGGCCACAAAACATTTAGCACAGAAAAGCAGGGTAAAGAAGAAAATAAATAATTTCTACAGGTTGTTTCCCTTCCTTCTTACGGCTTCTTGCTAAGTTTTTACAAAATGACATTTCAATATACATAATGAAAGAATTATGATAAGTGTGTTAAACCCTTATCTTTGAAAAGGATTATTTTTTGCAAGAAAAGAAAAAAAATCACAATAATCACTAACAATATAATTTTATATGAGGTTGTTTTTTTATTTTTGCTTACTCCCCATATAAGCAAGAGATTTATTTTTTCAGAAGGTAGAAAGAAGAATGTAAAAGAGTTTAATTTTAAATTTTAAACTTGCTTTTCGTTTAAATCAGAAATACAACTACTGACTGAAGTAAGAAGTTCATGCAACTAGAAGACAGGGATAAATATGAACACAGTTATATACAGGTTTTTTAATTCCTTCTTTCAATACCCAAGAGTTAAAAGTTTCTCATTAGATCCAACAGCTCTGATTCAATAAGGCCATACTTTCTGGAAAACAACACATTTTACAAAAATCAGTTTTTTTTTGGGTAGGGAAAAACAAAATTTTGCCTGACAGATTTCACTGTATTACAGATGGGGGGAGGGGGAAGGGGCCCCAGAAGAGGGAAAAGAGGGAGGGGAAACTATAGCTTTAAAACTAAGGCCCAGAAAAATTTAGAAAATGCACTTTTAGCTTATTGCATATATAGTCAGTTTGTCACAACCTTTGTTTTGAAAGGTTACATTTATTCCAACATAGCTGATATACGAGGGAACTGGAATTATGAATTTGCTTTTGCTGAACTTCAGTGAGAATGCAGAAAAATGTATCACTTCAAAATAATTCACAAATTGCAAATCTTGCTATAACTATTTTCACAAACAAACTTTAGGACTTGTCCAAAGTAAAATAGCATATATTTTTTTAAAGTATCTTCTTAGTAGTAAAAAGCTATAGGCAAAGAAAGATTGGTCTGCAACTGCTTTCTCCATTCTTTCACAAGGGTCGTTCCATTATGCTTTTAATCTGCCTGAGGCAGATCTCTCAAAATTGTCAACTGTACTGGAGGTTACAGCACTAGCCCAAAGCCTAAGACACAGCTACAATTAAATTCAGCACTTATATATTTCTTAATCATTTAATAAATCTAAATCTGGTGCTGCTTTTTTAAATTTCTATATTTTTAAATGTATCACTAACAAAATTTTTTCATTTTTTCCCCAGTAGTCCTGTGATTTTTATTGTATAATTCTGCAGAGCATGCAGTAATTTATTAGAAATGTACGTGACATTTATAGAAGTGATTGTACCTAAAGACATGATCAATATGCAAGATTTGTTTCGCTGAACTTTTCCATCTTTTTTTAAGCTCTATTATATGGCATAGTTGGCTAGATGGGAGAATAGAATGAGGTAAATTTACATATTAAGGTGATATGAAAACAGAAAACATCTATAAAAATAGGGTAATTTTTTTAATTGGAAAGAAATTGGTGAGTTTGACCAAGAATCTCTGGCATTATTTAAAAGCTTAAGACAGATACTTTACCTGTCTTTCTAATTTCCATTGGTGAAAGATTCTGAGCTTTTTCTCCAAGTTCTGAAAGTGCTTTTAATTCAATGGGCAATCCATGACAATCCCAACCTGGCACAAAATGCACCTTTGCACCTCTCATCATCTGAAATCGATTAGTTATATCTTTCAAGATCTATTAAAAAAAAAAAAAAAAAAAAAGGAAAAAAATATGAGCTCCACATATATATAAATATACCTACTGTTTAAATCTTTATGTAATATACTTAAATTTATAATTATTACACCATATGAATATAATTTTATCATATAGATATGAAAATGTGTACACATTTTACAATTTAATCGAAGAAACATGAAAATAAGTTTGCATTTCAATACTTCAAATATCTATGATTTTATCCACATAGCAATGCTTTCTATAATGTAGATGTAAACCTACATCCAGAACTTGAATCATGTGTAACATTGTCTACACCACAGCTTGTGCTCTACTGATCCATCCTTCAAGACCTCAAGACCAGTTTTGTTCTATAATGTAATAAAGAAATGTTCATATGATATAGGCAAATGGAGAGAATACGTGATTTTATTGATAATCAGTTATGAAGAATTCTTGTCTGCAATGCCCATCAGCACCACTGTGTGGTGATATTTTGATACATTGCTAGGCCTATATTCAAAAGAAATCAAAGAAAATAGAAAAAGATCTTTATATATAAAAGTATTTATAACAGTTCTTTTGATGATAGTGAAAATGTGGAACCTTAGGGAACATTCATTAATAGAAGCGCAGTCAAATAAGTTATGGTATATGAAAATGATTAAGTATAAGAAACAAGGAAATAGATGATTTCAAAAAAGACATGGAAAGACTCAAATGAAATGATACCAAGAGTAAGTACAATCAGAACAATCATATTGTAAAAATGAACACTTTTGAGGACTTTTATAAAATGATAAAAAATGAAATGAACAGATTAGGAGACTAATTTATACTCTAACAACATCATAAAAGCAATTCTAAAAGTTGTAAGAACTATAATTGATACAATGACTATTCATGAATCGAGAACAGAGGTGCGAAACATTCCAGTGGTTGGTAGCATGCTGTTCCCTACACTCCACAGTGTGCTAGAATCAGATTAAAATGTAATTTCTATATGATTTTTATATGCTGATATACAAATAAAAATGAAATATATAAACATGTGTTTTTCTAAGTCAATATGAAATCCATAGAGATTCTTATTCTTTATGTGGTTTGAAAGCCTCTATTTTTATTTTAAGTTTGACGTCATGATTCTAGAGGACCAATGATGAAACATATTATTCATTACAAAGAATTAGGGGGCAGTTAGATGATATAGCAGATAGAACACAGGCCTAAAGGCCAGAGGACCTGAGTTCAAATTTGGCCTCAGACACTTGATGCTTATTAGCAGGTGACTCTAGACAAGTCACAATCCCAAAAGTCTCACCAAAAACAACAACATCACAAAGTGACAGATTTACAGTGCAGAAAGATACATATGTATTTTTATATAATTATATATGGAAATTTTTCTTTAGATGTGTATATTTATTTGGGGGATGGGAAAATAGTTGGGGTTAAATAATTTACCCTATATCATCCAGTTAGAAAGTATTTGAAGTCACATTTGAACTCAGGTCTTCCTGATTCCAGGACTGGTGCTTTATACAATGTGCCACCTAGTTGCCATCATTCATATTCATTTTTTTAAAATTTGGGTCCCCCCCCATGGGTAGAGTTAGGAGAAAAAATAGGGAGGCACAGATTTAGTCTCAGATAAAATACACACCACCTGTGTGATCCTGGGCAGATTATTCAATCACAATTGCCTTGCCAAAAAATAAAAATGTGTTAATTTTTTTCAAAAGAGAAGAGGGGAGGGTCCAATTTCACATATGTATGTGAAATGCATGAGCTCAGATGAGGTCACTGTTTTATTAAGTTTATTTGTTTCACTTTGTTATAAGAGACCTTTCATGAAGTAGGAAAAACCTATCATGTAAAAACTAATCATATCAATAATAACAAAAAAAATCTCCTATCCATAGCTTATGAAGTATCCAGTTCTAATTCTGGTAAGCTCACTTTAATTTGCTGGCATTTTTTCACTCAGGGTTGCTATTAGGATGCAATACTTGCTAATTTCTCTTTCAGATCTAGTGGATTTCTTATTATCCATGAGCAAGTACTCATTCCATGAATCAATAATGAGTGGATTTATCCTCACAAAAGTTTTTGTACAATTTTTTTGTGTTTTGACCAACAGGTTAGGATACCTGCCTGCTTTGATAAGCATATGAGGGTTGGGTTAGGTGAAATAGACAAATTTTTAGGCCACTTTTTTTAGTCCCTTCCTCCTGCCAAGATCAGTGCAAGTCCTTAAAAGAGTACACTTGGACAATCTACTGAATCCCTGCTTTTACCATTGATGCTTCGGTCCAGTGCATAAGTCACCTCTATGGCCTTGGCCACTCTGAGCAAGGCTGTGACTATAGGTCCTTGTGTACATATATCAGCCATGTCATCACTTGCCTACTGGCACAGATCTATTAAAATGATTAAACAGTAAATGGTAAAATTACCATGGTTGATGTCATCAGCCTCACTCTCTCTTCCACAGTCTTTGAAGTCCAATGGCAAGACAAAAATCAAAACAATTGGCAAAGGCTTAAGATGCAGAGGATGTCCTTGGAGCCTTTAATGTCTAACCAAGCTCTAAGAGTTCCACAAATACCTGCTTCCACTTCTTTTATGGCTCTTTGAAACAAGTTGTTCACATCTATCTATTTCACCAGAGAAATCTTCATCTGCTTGAAGTTGACTCTTCTAATTCACCAATGGGTTTGAGGTCTATTGTTTCTCCTCAAACTGGTTTAGCCTATCTTTTTGGATAATATTTCTGGAGTATGGCCTCTGCATGTTATAGCTCCTTGAAGCTGAGTGAGCTGGGTGACAGTTGGACACCAAAGACAGAAAGCTGGGCTTGGCAGCCATCCCACCAAAGGCACTAGTCTTCCCTGAACATACAATCCAGAACATGCTGTAAGGATTCGCCTAAACCTAATTTCTATCCAACTGTTTTCCAGTTTTCCTAGAAGCATTTTTTTTTTTAAATCAAATAGAGATTTCTTCTCCTAACTAATGCATGCTTTCTAGTTTGTTGAATATTGGGTTACTGAATTCCACTGTTTCTGATTTACCCTTATCTAAACTGCTTCATTGATTTACTTTTCTATTTTTTAACCAATACTAAATGCTTTTTAATGAGTGCTGCTTTATAGAATAATCTGAGGTATGAAAAGTGCTATTCCTTTTTAATTTCCTCTTGATAGTCTAGATTGTTTTGTTTCTCCAAATGAATTTTATAATTCTTGTATCAAAATCTAAAATGACTTCCTTTGATAGTTTGATTGGTATAAAGTGTACACTAATAATTTCTTCCAGATACCTTTCCCTACTATCAATTCCTTCCCATCTCATCAATAGAAGTGATATACACAAATGAACCCATTCTATCCCATCCTTGTAAGCAGCTCTGCTCACTCTATTATTATTAGAAAAAGGATTACTAGTTAAGAGCATTTATTACAAAATACTGTAAATTAGGCATTGTGATAAGTGCTGGGAATACAAATACAAGCAAAAGGAAAGTCAGTCCTTGCCCTCAAGAGGTCTACATTCTATTGGGGGGCGGGGAGGGAGAGAGGCAAATGACAATACGACAAAGGAGCTGAAGGCAGGGTAGGGAGGAATGGAGAAAGGTACCATGAGAAACTCTGACAGGTTAGGAACTAAGCTTAGTTAGAAATGAGTATGGTTATCAGAGATATTTCCTCAAATGAAGGATTCAGATAGGAAATCTCTAATGGGAAGAAATAACAGAGATGGCGGTGTCTCCAGTGTAGGAATATAGTTGGATAGTTGGGAGTCAAGGTGGAAAAGTCCTAAGAGTTAGAAATTCATTCATTTCACTTCTACCTTCTCATTAATCTTTAATCTCTCCCTGTCTACTGGCTGCTTTCCTCTTGCATACAAAAAAAATTCTCATTTTTTTATGTTCATCTTTGTTATACATCATCTTATATCTTCTGTTCATGTTGCAATTCCTTGAGGAAGTCATCTACAGCTTGTACTTTCCACGTCTCTTCTTAGATCTAGCTCAGACATCATCATTCCACATAAACTGCTTTCTCCAAAATTACCAATTATTTCTTCTGCACTGCAAATGCAAAAGCCTTGTCTCAGCACTTATTCTCTTTGATTTCTTTGCAGTCACTGTTGATCATTCTCTCCCACTTGATACTTTCTCTAACAGGGCATTCTCTTTCCTGGTTTTCCTCCTATCTTGCTCACCACTCTTTCTTGATATTTTTTTTTTCTTCCTGGATCCTCATCCACAGTATTCCCTACTATAACCCTAGGTGTTCTCCAAGGTTCTTTCCTGGGTCTTTTTCTCTTTTCCCTGTATATATATATCACTAGGTGATCTCATTAGTCCCCCAGGCATGTGTAGGGTGATTTCAACTCTACCTATTTTTCCCTACCTTCTCTGCTGACTTGTGGTTGGGAATTTCCAACTGCCCTTCAGATACTTTGAAATGGAAAATAAGTTCGGTACTTACATCTATCCTCTATTATCCTCATTATGAAATTTTAACAAAAAACTCTAACAAGAACATAGCAATGTAGGAGACTGACCATAATGACTTGAATATAAGGTGAAATTGTTAACAGTTGTGTCTTTTAAAAACACAGCTCACCTTATATTCTTAGAAGTGAAACACTGAGAATCATGGTGTCATGAGCCCCTGGCACAATCAAGTGCAGCATCCCTTTGTGATTGTTGCTGAAAAGGAAATCAGTTAGTATTGATTATTTTGATTTATTTTTAATCTGATTATAGGATTAAACTCTCTTCTTTAGAAAAAAACTAAGCCTAACTAACACAGTCTATTGAGTCTAGGTTACTTATAGATTTAGTGAATAGATCAACCAATAAGACTTTATCATATAAAAAGCAGATAATTTAGAGCCCAGGTTCTTAAACTGTGGTTTCATAATTAAATGTAGGGACCATGAATAAGTAAGTGTTTGAAATCTATACTTATTTTATTCCTATGTGCCCGGAGTAGAAAAAGCTAATGAAGCTCTGATTTAGAGAAATAAAATAATCATAGGCTTATAAGGCTTTTTTTAAAGGCTAAGTCCCCCATTTCTAGAAGCTACAGTAAATGGGGTTAACCAAAAGTTAAGTTAAAGTGAAGTTTCCCCTTCTGGCAACTGGTAGGATCGGATTGATTGCTGTCTTATCAACCATCAATCACATATGCCTCTTTTCCAGTCACAGTTCCCTTTTCTCCTGGATTCCCTCTTCCTCTTTTTGGAAAATATGTAGGATCCCTTTAAAGTAGCATTTGTGATTACACTTCTAAAACAAGGACTTCTGTGGTAGGATGAAGAAAGCCTGGGAGGAGCTTAGTCAGATGACCTGCCCTATCCAACTGAATATTCAAAACAAGTTTCTATAATTTTTTTTTTGTTCTGTTATAAAATAACACTCCTTGTCTCTGACATTTGAGGAGTCAGATAATCTGGCACTATATACAAATGCTAGCTTTACAAATTAAATCACAAAACACTCAGTCTATAATTTCTTTTTATTTCAGACAATTAACAGTGATATTGCCAGCAATTGTGAAAAAAGCACTGTTACTTCCTGTACAGGCAAAAAAGTACCTATACCAAACACATTATAAATAATAGAAGAGAAGAGCGAGAGCAAGTGAATGATACTGGAATATACTACCATAGTATAATGGAAGACATCACTGAGTCTGAAACTAAAGGATAGATATTCTGGTCATGGATTTTTTCCATATATAGCTATTTGAAAATGGAGAAGACACACTGTATCTTTAGGTCTCCATTTCTTTTGTCAAAGGAGGTCCTTTTAACTTTGACATCTTAAAATTTATCTTTACTTATGTTTTAAAATTTCCACCAAATGTCTTTGCTTCTAAAGAGCCCATATTCAAAGCTTTTCCAAACTGGTACAACCTATCTTAGCTTGTACTTTCCTAGAACAAGTTCTGAGAGCACCAGAATTTTTCCACAATATAATGAGGTATCAAAATACGACTTTAGGGTACATAACTATAACATATCTTTGTTGAGTTGAAAAATATTTTTCAGGAGAAAGAACATGAAAAATTTTTGTAGTACATAAGATTGATAAATAAATTGAAAATTATAAATACCTTATTTAAGGCATGACCAACATGGGCTTCACCATTAGCATATGGTGGTCCATCATGAAGACAAAAATTTTCTCTTACATTTCTTTTTTCTTGCCATGAATAAAGTTTTGAAAATTCACATTTCTGTAAAGACATAAGAAAATACATTATGTACACTTAATATATGAACAACTCACCTTACTTTAAATAAATTCTTTTTTTAATGTAATTTTTTATATATTTTTTTATTTTATTTTATAATAACTTTATACTGACAGAATCCATGCCAGGGTAATTTTTTTACAACATTATCCCTTGCACTTGCTTCTGTTCCGATTTTTCCCCTCCTTCCCTCCTCCCCTACTCTAGATGGCAAGCCTATGTTAGTCCTATATATGTTAGATATGTTGCAATATATCCTAGATACAATATGTTTGCAGAACCGAACAGTTCTCTTGTTGCACAAGGAGAATTGGCTTCGGAAGGTAAAAATAACCCGGGAAGAAAAACAAAAATGCAAATAGTTCACATTCATTTCCCAGTATTCTTTCTTTGGCTGTAGCTGCTTCTGTCCATTTATCAATTGAAATTGAATTAGGTCTCTTTGTCAAAGAAATCCACTTCCATCAGAATACATCCTCATACAATATCGTTGTTGAAGTGTATAATGATCTCCTGGTTCTGCTCATTTCACTTAGCATCAGTTCATGTAAGTCTCTCCAAGCCTCTCTGTATTCATCCTGCTGGTCATTTCTTACAGAACAATAATATTCCATAACATTCATATACCATAATTTACCCAGCCATTCTCCAATTGATGGGCAGCCATTCAATTTCCATAAATAAATCCTTAATAAAATAATAAACAATTCGGTGTCAGCTTAAAAATATATAACAGTGGTTATATTGACACTTTTGTAGTCATTATTTATATTATCATACTTTATTTTCAATCAGATTATATATATCTATGTTTCTCTATATTCATCATAATCGTTGTTTCTTATAATATGGGAAAATTCCAATATATTTATATCCTATGATTTGTTTAATCATTACCCAATTGTTGGGAACCTACTTTGTTTCCAGTTATTTTGCTACAACAAAAAGTGCTACTCTTATGTTTTTGTTTAAACTTTTCTTTTTGTCAATGACCTTTCTTAGGGCATACATCTAACATTAATAAGTTTGTAATGTTATTTACATAATTCCAAACTCAACTACTGAATTACTGACAAATTCGCAGGTCCATTAGCAATGCATTAGCATGCAGTCTTCCTATATACCCTACCCATACAACATTCATGGTTTTCATGTTTTGTCACTTTGCTGAGCTGATTTTCAAACTTATTCAATCAAAATTCTTTTATCTTTTACAATTATCTTTATTCCTTAACTGGTTAAGAATTTATTTCCTACCCATGGATACGAAAAGTGTATGATCTGCTTCTCTTTTCATTTTTTAATGGTATGATCTTTAATATTCATGTCATGTCTAATTTAAAATTTATTCTAGAATACAATTTAAGAAGGTAGTCTAAGCTTAATTTCTGCCAAACTTCTTTACAGTTTTCTTAGAAATATTTACAAACAGGGAATTCTTTGCAAGATAATTTATGTTTGAGGATTTATCACTTAGGTTTTTGGGTTCAGTAATTTCTGATTCTTCTTTATGAGAATTTTCAATCGAGCTACTTTTCTATGTTTTAATTAGAATCAAATAGTTCTAAGGATTCTGCATAATTTGAGGTCTAAAATTGCTATCCTTCCTTAAGTTCTTTTTTTTTATTCGTTATTTTGATATTCTAGAACTTTTGGTTCTTAAAATTAACTCTGTTATCATTTTGTCGAGCTATGTTGTTTTGGTGATCTGCTTAATATAGCAACACATCTGTAAATTAACTTTGATAGCATGGTCATTTTAGTTAAATTATCATAATCAGCTTATGAGTGCTTATTAGTCTTCTACCTATTTATGCTATACTCCAAAGAACTCAAAGAAAAAGGAAAAGGTTGTATAAAAAAAATTCTATATGATTATGTATGTATGTATAATTTATACAAAAAAATATTTACAGCTCTTTAATAGCAGCCAAAAATTTGGAAACTAAAGGATTGTTCTACTGGGGAATGGCTAAACAAACCTATGGTACATGAATGTTTCAAAAAAAAAAAATCACTGTTCCATTAGAAATAACAAAATTAAAAATTTCAGAAGAAAACTGAGAATACTCATACAAATCCAAAAGAATGAGGATGAAACAGGCTAATCACTTTCTAGAAGTGAGTCCATGCAAACACTTTTTAGACATGAGTAATGTGGCAATTTGTTTCCCTATACAACAACTAGATATTGAGAATATTCCTTTTCAGGGAAGGAAAAAGAGTAGTGGAAGGGACACTAATTTTTTTTAACGCTTAAATGAAAAACAATTTTAACAATCAAATGAAATCCTATGTCTTATCAACTGCTCAAAAAATACTGCTATTTAAAAGATAATTACTCTATGTTCCATAAAATAGTGTAACAAACACATCTCTTGTAACAGAAAAAAGATAAAATGGGTAACTGAAATCCATTCGTAATCATAGTAATAACAAAATAATTCATGAAAAAGAAATCCTAGTGTTTCCTTTCACTGTCTAGCTTTAGGAAGTTTTACTTCACCTTTATAGGTTATCAACTTTCTTCTGAAATTAGGGAACTGGACTAGATGACTTGTTAGGGCCTTCTTAGGTCCAAAACTATGACAGTCTTGGCTACTTTACTGGATGTTCTCCAATTAATTAATGTCAATATGAAAAGGGAGTGTCCAAATTAATGGAATTTTGTTGTATCCTTTCCCTTAAACTTAAAGTACTAGAAAAAGCTAAGTACATTTACTAACTCCATTTTATTTCCTCCCACTCAATATTCATAACCCTGCAATTTCATAGGCTTAACATGTTATTTTCTCCAAAGATATTAATGATCTCTAAACTGTCAAATCTGAAGGACTTTTGGAGCCCTCACCATGCTTAACCTCTCTGCTGCACCTATTGTACTTTCTCCTCTGGGTTTTAATGAGTCTCAGTCTTAAAGTGGTGTTATGTCCCAAGATTGTTCTGGACCCTCCTTTCTTGCTTCAAACTCTTGTATGTTCACCTAATAAAGATCAGTCTCAAATAATTGTTCTGGAACATCTCAGATTGGATATTCTGTAGGTATCTTAAATCAACTTTCCCCCAAACCCTCTTTTTTTAATCAAACATTCCTATTTCTGTGGAAGGCACTACAATCCACATTCACAGCCTCAGCAAAAACTTCATTAAAGTTTGGTTCCCTCACTCCATATATTCAACTGTCAAGTCCCGTATATCTTTGCTACCCAATTGCTTCTCTCTATTTACCTAGCCCTCTTGGCTGGACTATCATAATACTTTTCTAACTGATCTTTTTGCCTTAAGTTTCTTCCCAAAGGTAGCAAACAATCTATGTTACAAACTCTGTGTTTCAGCTTCTTCAATGGGTATAACATAATCTACCCTTCAAAGTTATTCAAAGAGGATAAAATGAGTTAGTGACTATTGCAAATCTTGAAGAACTTTGTAAATACTAGCTTTTATGTTATAACAATTTTATAAATTATTATACAGTTTTTTTATGTAATTAATTACTTTATGTATTTAAAAATATCATTTGCAGAAAGGGTCCATAGGTTTCACCAAATTTCTAAAGGGGTCTAACCATACTGGATGGCAAAGTCATATTCCAAATATCCCTAACTTCCCCCCTCACCATCCAGTTTCCTACAAATCACTATCAGACAATCCTAGGAGCTCAGGCAACAGTCCCTGAAATAATCCGAGTTCTGCTTCTAAAGGATCCCATAGGAGATTTTTATTGAAGAAATAATAGTATGATAATCACTAACTGCTGACCACTTTGAAAAATTACATATATTACCTAAGTGGTGTACCTAGGTGGTAGAGTAGGTAAAAGAAGCCCAGTAGAATGGCTGGAAGATCTGAGTTCAAATTCGACCTCTGACACTTAGGAGCCCAGCATGTCCCTGGCAAGTCAATTATATTCAGTTTATCTCAGTTTGAATAGCTGGGAGTTAGATTAGATAGAGTTTCTAGAGTTATAAAGACCCGATTTTAAATCTGATCTCAGACTTATGAACTGGGCAAATCAATTTACCTTCTTTGCCTCAGTTTCCTTATCTGTAAAATGGGCTGGAGAAGACAATGGTGAACCACTGCAGTATCTCTGCCAAGAAAAACCCAAATGGGGTCTTGGAGAGTGGTTGAACAGTGCACTACAGTTGCTTCAGTTACTCCATGCACACAGTGGAGATAATAATAGCAGCGACATCCCAGGGTAACAACGAGAACGACACGGGATCATTGTGGCAAAGGGCAAAGTCAAGTTAAACTAGCAGGAAAGCTCAGATTAGTTAGGTGACTTACCCGCGCACATACACCGCCGCGGAAGCCCCGCCCCCTCCCTGACCACGCCCCCGGGTGGGGCCGCCCACCTGCTGAATCTCCAGCTCCATGTCTGTCTGCTGACGGCCCACCAGCTTCATGGGCATGCTAGTCTTCGGCAGCAGCACCGTCTCGCGGTGAGGGCTGGCCGTCGAAGGTGTCTGTTGGTCATGGACCCCATTGACTGACTTGGCCCTCCGTAAGAAGCTCGTCGTCTTTGTCCCCCGCCATCCCGGAACCCACTGAGGTCGGCGCAGCGCGCCCAGGTTTCCCGTGCTCAACCTCCAAAGCATGGCGAGGATGTCCGCGCGCGAGAGGTGCAGTGCTCCCGCTGTTCAGAGGAGCTGTGCTGCCCCGCCCCTGACGCTCCCAAGGAAACCCACCCCTCACGCCGGCGCGGCGCATGCGTCAGTTCCCTCTGGGCGCATGCTCACTCTGTTCTAGGAGCAGGCCTAGGTTATGCACTCCCTACTGTGTCCTAGTGACAAAGGCTAAAGAAGGGAGAAAGTAAACCAGACAAAAGTAGCTAATCCACCTAAACATGAAGCATCCGTTACGTTTCTGAGTTTGCGCTCCGTAGGCTGAGGAGGCAAAAAGAGGGAAAAGACATCCCCTACTTTCATTTAGTAAGAGGTGACAACATAATAAGTAGTCTGTGGTTTTGAGTTACAATTTTCTGAATTTTTCTGAACCCTGATGCAGGTCAATAAAAAACTAATGTGTATATGTGTGTGTGTATATATATATATATATGTATATATATATATCTAATGTGTATGTGTGTGTGTATATATATATATATAGTATAGTCAATCAAGAATAATGTGTGTATATAAATAAAATCTTCAATGTGTAAATATGTCTGTACACACACACACACACACACACACACACACCCAAATCTGTAATGTAGACCTGTGTTCTTGATTATACTTAGAAACCGAAGGAGTCTGGAATTAGGAAGACCTTGAGTTCAAATCCATACTCAGGCACTCACTAGCAGTAGGACAGTGGACAAGTCATTTAACCTCCATCTGCTTCAGTTTCCTCATTGTAAAATGGGGATAATAATAGCATCGTGGTGTAGCTCCTAGGGAAAATGTAGCAATAATCCTAAGGCCCCCTGACCTTGGGAGGGCTCTATTCCACAAACAATGCTGGCTCTCAGATAACAATCTATTGGTCAGTAATAACAAAGTTTCAGAAACAATAATAAGGTGCATACCAGACTGCTCAACTCCACCTCTAAGCCATAGAGTGCAATACTAAGACCATAAAATTAGCATATTGTTGACATGAAGCTCCCGATCTTTTTCCTACAAATATCTCTTCTTGCTCCTGGTTCTTTGCTAAATTCTTTTGAAACTTAGCTCACTTTAATTGGCATTACAATTTTAATAAACTTTGCCCTTTGACTTGGAGATGGATCCGAGCCTGCAAATTCTTTTGACACCTCCAGGACACTAAGTCTGGAGTCTCAACCTTTTTAGAGTCTCCTCTAAATCCATGAAATAGCACCCAACTCCCAGGATTGTTGTGAGGATCCAGAATATCTATTACTCAGCACAGTACCTGACACATAGTAAATGCTACATAAATAAATGTTACAATTATTATCGATAGACTTCTACATGTTTAAGAAAAAACTCTGCCAAACATTAAAGGGCCAGTAATCAAGTCAATAAGTACTTATTAAGCACCTCTTATATACCAGGCATAGTTATAACATATTGAGACCACAAAGGTCAAAACCCCAAAACAGCCTCTTCCAGTCTAGCCTCTAGCCCACTCCAATCCATCCTAAAGTTGTCTCACTATTTCAAGCCCCTTCCCCCTCCAATTTCAATAAAAAGTATTGTCCCCTATCACCTCTAAAATCAGATATAAAACTCTCTTTGGAATTTTAATTTTGTTATTGTTGTCGTTGTCATATTTTCCTAGTCCTATCCTCTGTGATTCCCATTTGCAGTTTTCTTGGCAAAAATATTGGAATGGTTTGCCATTTCCTTTTCCAGCTCGTTTTACAGATGAGGGACTGAAGCAAAAATCCCTAACCTGGTCCAGAGCCTAGCCTTTTTGCCTTTGTCCCTTGAACCATTTTGAAAGGGCTTTTCCTTTTGCTCCATTTAACCATTTGGTCCCTGGCTTCTGGGCATCCACATGGAGTATCATTAATCCAATAGCAGAATGTTGTGCTGCAAATGCAGAACAATCTGAATTCGAAGGCTCCTGATTAATAGATTTGTTTTGATGAAGGTCAACCATTATGCCTTCCTACCAAGTTTGTGTTGAATACAAAGTCACATTTCGAACAGCTCAGATTTAGGAATACTGTTTCTTATTATATCTTATGGGATGGTGGGATCAAACAAAAGTTCTTAAGACTCCGAGGAACTATAGCAACTACCTATCTTGTAATCGTTTAACCTCCTCCCCTACCCCACAAAGAAGATTTAGACATTGTCTGCTTATTGAGGACTAAGGAGGGACTCGGGAAGGGATTGCTGATTTTGCTCGCGTCTCAGGAAACCGATGCTTACAAGGAGGTATTGCGGCAGACACTGATTTACTCTCAAAGCCGAGAGCATGAGTGTCTCCTGGCACCACAGCGGTAGAAGGCTCACTTCGGGCCTCTGATACCGGAAGGTGAGGATCCAAAGGGTTCCTGTGACTTTAAGCAGAAATCGTGGCCAGCCAAAGAGGGGAGAACAAGGTGGGGGAGTAATTTCTGTTGCTGGGCAGACGAGCAGCCTGTCTCACGCACGGTCAAGGAGGAAAAGTAACGTTTCAAGGTCACTTGAAAACGAATTGAGAAGTACTTCTTAAAGTGTTCAGGAAAGCGGAAAGACACATTTTGGGCATGCGCCTATGGATAAGGCTACCCCGTCCCCATTGGTTGGAGTGGTTTATGCCCGTACGTTTCTACACGTCACTCTCTAACGTAAAAAATGTACTTACGGGAACAAATGAGGGACTCACCTCTTTAAAATGCGTTGGCTTTTTTTTTTTTTTTTAAACCAGTGTGGCATCTAGGAGTGTTTTCAAGTTTGTCACAAGTAAGTTCCTTACCTCCTTCCCCTCTGATCAAATGAAACAGAGGATTAGAACAAGTTTGACTGGTTTCACCACCTCGATCCTCCTTTCATGTCTGAGGTTTTTCAGGTACTCTGTTAATTAAATCAATTTAAAAACTTGCCATCCCCTGGACTCACTCCCACTGCCAATACATTAGAAATAGTGTTAACACTTCGCTTAATGATTTTATTCTGATGTTATTGGTATGCCCTAGAATATTTTGATAGCTAACAGACCTGAGTGCTAGGTCTGATAGTTAAGATCTCAATTACTTCAGGAAACTAAAATAGTAAATCGTTTTCTATATCCTAGTAGTGTTATAAATTCAATAAATATATGTTAAGTGTATGGGTCCTGTGTTGCATGTTAACAGCATGACAGATTTTCATTTTTCTATTACTGGATCAAAGAACAATTGCTGTCCTCGTAGTATGGAAAGAAATTAACATGGTTTGTTTCAAGGTTTAATTTATGCACTAACTTAAAGGGGGGGGAGATCACAAAATATTAGTCATATAGGGGAGAAGATCCATTATTTCTTAGTAAACAGAAACAAAGTAAAGTATTCTGAAGCCAAACATTTTTTAATGTGGAACTCTCTAACTTTGAGTCTTGATTGTTTAAAAAAAAAAAAAAAGTGTACTCCTCCGACAGTTACCATAGGCTTTAGTTTTCTTTAGTTTGTGCTTTTGTTTGCCCATCTGTGAACTGATGATCAAAAGGGATGATGTAAGTACTTTGCAAACTTTAAGACACTATATAAATATTATTATCCTATTATCATTAGGATGGTGGGTGCCATGGGTGATCTACCAAACACATGTCCACTGTGTCTATGCTTTCAGGGAAAATCTTGAATTTCATGGAACATGGTTTGACAACCTATGGCTAAAAGTTTAATGGTTTTGTATTATGCCATTTTGTTACACCTTGAAGCTATAGTTCTGTTAAAAGTGCTTCTCATGGCTTCCTGGTATCTTACCTATCAATCAATAAAAGACTGGCATTAGATATGACATTTATTATGCTGTCCCTACAGCCCAAGATTAGATAATCATCCATTTTTTGATATCCAACTTGGTATTATCATTAGTGTTTCAATATATAAAGCCAAATTGCACCCTGCTTGTCTGTTGTTTCTTTGGAAGCTGGGTAAGAGAAAAGGCATTATGCTTTAAATTCCTCCACTATCCTGTCAACTAATTCTGTGTGCTATTAAAAAAGTTCTTCAGTCTCCCACTTTAAACTACACACCAGCTTTGGAGTCAGAAGACCTGAATTCAAATTTTACCATTGCCCATCACTGGCTGTTTGGGCCTGTCACAAATATCAAGAGAAAGGATTTCCCAAGTTCATTTAGTCCCACCCACTCATTTTTATTTATTTATTTTTTAAAAGAGGCAATTGGGGTTAAGTGACTTGCCAGAGTCACATAGCTAGGAAATAACAATTGTCTGAAGCCTCATCTGAACTCGGGTCCTCCTGACTCCAGGGCTAGTGCTCTCTCTACTGGCCACCTAGCTGCCCCTACTCATTTTTATAAGTGAAAAGACAAGTCCAAATGACTTGCCTAAGTTGGCATAATGGGGGGCTCTGAGAATATGGCACATCACAAGAGGAAGGGAAATATGTGATGTGATCATAAGACTAAGTGGAGAAAAACATGCTTAAATAAGGAACATTTTATATACGTAGCGTAAACATAAATGGAGAGAGCAGTGAGACCAGAAACAGCTACAAGAGGCTAACCAGTGTAGAAATAGAGGCAACAACCTGTTTGACCTATATCACATTGCTTGCTGTCTTGGAAGGGAAATGGTAAGGGTTGAGAGGGAGAAAAATTTGGAATACAAAGTCTTTTTGTTGAAAACAATCTTTACATGGATTTGGAAAAATAAAATACTGTAGATGGGGGGAAAATGGAGGCAGTACTGCAGAGAGCATCTAGGACACAGATTAAAATGTAATTGGGAGATGTTTGACAAAAGATATAATAAAACACAGATGATCTTTAAAAAAAAAAAAGAAAAGTTCTTTAAACCTACCACATATCTCAGCTTTTTTGACTTGACTCAATTCCACACCTCCCCACCCCACCCCCAACCGCCCCCTTAAGTATTGTGTTAACGTATAGCATCAATAATAACACAACACACAGTCCCAGGAACTTACAATGAATTTTAGAGTACAGCCCCTATTTGTCAGGATATTCAGCATCTACCGCGTGAAGTTTTGATTCTTCTCTGTGTTTTATGTCATGCAAGAAAATTTCGAAAGATCGGGCTCTAGGACCCAGAGGGTTTTATAGAAATCCAAGGGAGGAAATACTGATTGAATTGTAGTTTGGGCTGTTCTTAAGGACCTTGATTGTTTCCTGGTAGCTGGTTTCATGCTTCACGTGCCACTGCTACAAAAAGAGGTATTTCTCATTGGGAGATAATAATCGTTTATTTAGAATCTTTGGCAAGTATCAGGATGAGGGGGGAAATTAGGAGTCAAAAAGGAGCTATCAATTAAAGAATGTATTTGTTACCCAGATCAATCCCATTTTCTCTCAACAAGATTTGTTTGTTTTGGGAAAAGATGGGGAAAAGGGGTCAAATTTTTCATGATTACATTTAAGTTACTTATTTCAGTTAGAACTAAAAAATGTATAAGAGGCCAAAGTGGAGATTGTTGATTATTTGCAGTCTACCAATGAAGACCTACCAATGAAGGATTTAAGCATCCTTTCATGACAAATTGTATTTGCCTTTGTCCTTGTTTCTTCTAATTGTGTAAGTTAATATTATTTTGACAGGTTGCTCAATTGTATGATGGTAGGGAAAGAAAGGAAAATCATTAAAATTTTTTTTTTGGAATAGAGTTTTACAAACCTGTGGAAAGGTGCGTAAACCTCAGGTGAGGTCTGGTGTGGTTTAAAGGTTAATTGGTTTAAAGGTTAATGAGTTCAAAGGTAATGGATATTTGTTAAAGTTAACAATGCAGTGAAGCAAATTATCTTCCTTTAACAAATAGAAATGTTAAATAAAATAAGGACAAAATAATGGCATGCATTTAAAAATTCTGAGTGTTGCAAATTAGATAAGTTTTTTTATGAAAATCAGACTCATTGGTTTATATAAACAGAAACATGAAGGCAAGTAGTATTCATGCACTTTCTCCTGTTTCCAATATTTCTAAATTAGTAATAGTTATAACATCTCTTCTAAACATTATGCTTTATGTGCTGTAAAAGAAAAAGGAGAAGCTATTGATTATTTTTGAAATTTAAATAAAGTGAACAAGAACAGAGCTACACATTGTTAACATCTTTTTTTGTCCTTAAAAACGCTTTCAAGCACTTCATGTTTTATTGATTTCTCAATTCTATAGAGAATACAGAAAATGTTTTGTAAACACAGCAAGGTAGAGTGGTAGAAAATTTTGATTTGGAATAAGGAATATTTCCTATATATGGGTCACATTGAAGAGGGAACTCCAAAACTGAAAATCCTTAAAAGAGAAAACCTCCTTTGATTCTGCTTCAGTGTGGGGACTTCATCCCAAGCGCAAACAGTTTCATCTTTGTTATCTAAGTAAGGTCGGTGCATTCCAGAAACCAATTGAATTCAATTCAAATTCTAACCCTACTTGAAACCCAGTGAGGAGCCAACCTGGGACTCCACCCACTAGCCCCTTCAGCTTGTAGCCCAAACCCCCTATTATAAAAGAGCCAAACTAAAACTCTCTCTTTGCAGAGGTTCCAAACATACCAGCTATCATACTTAGCATCCCAAGGAGCCTCTGTCCACTGGAATAGGGTTTCTAGTGCTCTTTACTCTCACCTGTTTCCTTAACTAGACTAAACTTTAACCTTACTTCCAATCCCCATAATAAACCTCTTTTTATCAATCTAGGTTTTTGGGTCTATAAATTCCTTTATAGGGGATCCTTGTGCTGCCAGAAGGGAATCCAGAACTCCCTACCCTTGCGCTGCCACTAGACGTGATTTAGACCTTATTTAACTCCCTGACCACCAGAAACCCTAATTTTATTTGGGTACCCCAAATCTAAACCTCATCAACATTACCACTTCATTCTTTTCATCGTAGAATAAAAGGTATGAACCTGACTGAAGGTTCCTTCTGGCTCTAAGTTGTATGATCCTGTAACATTAAATTATTTAACTCTTTAAACATGAACTATCAAGAGCATGATTATTGATTTTTCTTATTTTATTGCTGAAAAAACTAAAGCACCAAGAAAATTAATTCTTTTGCTGGAGATCTCTCACCTTATGGAAAGACAAGAACTCAATTCTGCAGTCATTCTCAATTCTGATGTGTGTATGCTCCATTGTAATGATGATGAAGAGAGAATAATGAGACTACAATTAGAGGATTCAATTTAGTAAATATATTAATTTACTCTTTGTGTGTGTTTTTGTATAGAGAGATTTCTCTCTGCTTTGAAGCTAATCAAATTTCTTTCTAAAAGGCATATATACTTTCTTAGAAACTGTTTATTTCTTTTTTCTGGGCCATCACCTAATTGAACCTCTAGTGACTTCCTAATGGAAAAACCATATAATTTCCCCAAAGACTTTTAACTTCTCTTTAGTTTTCATATTGTTATTTTCCTTCACTGTGGAGGAGAGGAAGCAGCATAGTGCTATAGAAGGAGCCCTGGCTTTGAAGTCAGAAGACTAGTCTTAATCCTGTTCCTGTGTGTTTTCAAACTATGTGATTTTGGACAAATTAATTCATTTTTCTGGATTTCGTTTTCCTATTACAAAATGAGTAGGCTGGGCTGTATAACCTTTGAAGCACCTCTGAGCTGTGGAACTCTATTACTATTTGTGATCCATACCTACTCTTTAAAAGATAACAAACAAATAACTGTTTAATTTTGTATCTTAATGTTAGATTCCCAGTATTCTCAGTAAAGCATAAAGTAGGACAGCTAGGTAGCACAGTGGAGAGAGTGCTGGGCATGAAGTCAGGAAGCCTAGAACTAGAACTTTCCTACTAAATCACAAATGTGTTTATTGGTAGAAGGAGATAAAAGTCTGAGAGTTTACTGCACTTAAAAAATTACATGCTATTTATATCTGTAGGTATTATCTTAGTATTATTACCATGAATCCATATTGAAATAATTTTTCTCATAAAATCATGATTTCTTTTAAAAGCACAAATAGCGAATAAGTGAACCTTGAAAGATGTATTAGATTTCAAAGCAGCAATAACTTGACTTTGAGAAAAGCTTTATTAGTCATCTTCCACTAAAGTCTCCTTTGGGTGCCTCATTTTAGCATGGAGGTGGATCACGAAGGTGAAATCAACATAAAGCACAAACTCTGACACATCTAAATGCTTCAGTTCCAGGCTTTTAAATGGATTGAGTGTCTGTTATCTAAGAACCAGCCTTCCTAAATTAGAAAAAGTTCATTAAGGTCTAGCACTTACTACAAGGGGAACCTTGGGCAAATACTGCCTTAATTTAACCTTATTTAATATTGTTTCCTCATCTTTCAAAAGAGGGAATTGGATATATGGTCTCTAATAATCTTGCCCTAATATCCTTATAATTACCAGAAAGTTGAAAACCATGTAATAAACTTTCTTTGACCTTGGCTTCCTTCAAGGCTCAATTAAAATTTTGCTTTTCTATAGAAAACCTTTCCCAGTTATCTTTAATGCTAGTGCCTTCCTTCTAAAAGTGCCTCCAATTTATCCTGTGTGTATTCATTTAGACTGTGAGCAGATACAGTGAATTGCCTTTCTTTGAATCTCTCCTGGATTAGCACAGTGCCTGGTATATAGTAGGAACTTAATAAATAATTAATATTTGATGAATAAATTATTATATAATATGAATAAATTAATAATAAACAGTAAGCATCTATAGACTTGGTTAGGAACTGAGGACAATGAACTACTAAGGCACTGAAAAATTAACATGTACATGAAATTGGACTTGTCTAAGGTCATACAGCTAAGTGTGACAGAGGAGGAAGTGGAACCCCTCTTTCTGTTGCTGAATTTGTGTTCAAGTACAAGTAAGTTATAAGTACAAAAATACAAATGAGTTAAGTAAAAAACAAAATGGCTTGGATTCATTTCAGGGTACTAAAATTATATACATGTGCTAGTAGACAAGTAATATTTTTGTTTTAAAATACTAGGGATAGTAGATTTCTGGCAGCACTCATACTATATGAATTTAATTCAATTTGATACCTTTATGCAAACAGAGGAATAAATTAAGTTGGTAGTTTTTATTGCCTCGGTATATTTACAGAGGGTTTCTTTTGACTTCTTTCCAGTGTTAATCATGGCTTCCAGTCCAACTCTCCTGATTCGTTTGGTTGCTTCAGCATATTCTATTGCTCAGAAAGCTGGAGTGATAGTCAGAAATGTGATGGCCGGGGGTGATCTTGGAATCGTGGAGAAGGTATTAAGTCACATCCCATTTCATAGTAACTTTATGTGTACTTAGCTCCAGTTCAATTCTGACAATCTAATAGTTAAAAATAACATGTTTTTCATTGGGAAGGTGTAAAAGCTTTGTGCCATATGTATGAGGCAGTAATAGTAGCTAACATTCATAGAGTGCTTTCTTCCCCAAACACTTCACATGTACTCTATCATTTGATTTTTATAGAAGGAATAGCTAGAAGTTTTAAGCTGTATGTATGGCTTGCTTAAGTTTTGGTTGTGAACAGTATTTAGGAGAACATTACCTGTGTTCAAACCCTGCTTCTGACACTCACTACCTTTTCATTCTCAGACACTTAAGCTCCTTGGGTTTCAGGTTTTCATTTCTCTAAATGAGGAAGCTGGAATAGTTGGCCTGTGAATCCATTCCAACTCCAGATATATGATTCCATGATTCTTAGAGCCTAGCCTTTTAGTTAGACCAGCTATTCTTATGTTTGATAATTTACTAGCCCTCACATACTTTACTATGTTTCAAACTCTAGTTTATACTAATATATTTTTTATTTCTTATATAATCCTTGGTAAGTAAGTATGTATGGGGAGAAACCTGAAGTAGAGAAAGCAGTTAACAAGCTTCACGATACTGGGCATGAGGCTGTGAGATCTATACAAGGACAGTAGCTATGCAAGTAGAGAGAAAGGGACATGTTAGAGAGATGATGTTAAGTTAAAAAAAAACAACAACAACAAGATTTGGCAACAGAATGATTTTGATATGTGGCATGAGTATGAAAAGTATAATGAAAAAATCATAAGATGATCTGGGACAGAGTGGAGTTAGGAGAGGACACCCCCAGCAAAGGAAGATCAGAAAAGTGGCCAAGTGGGCATGAGAGAATCAGCAAGTCAGTCATAAAAATTTAGAGATAGGAGTATTCAAAAGGAGAGGGAAAGGTACCATTGCTGTTCTTTCTGATCCAAGATCTTGTCCCCTGCACCTGAACTGCCCAAACCTCTGAAAGGATTCTATCCTTAGGTCATATTATTATTGCCTTTGAAAAACTCTAAAATTTTTACTTAATGATGAACAATCAACAGCCTAGTGATTCTGAAGTCCTTTAAGTCATCATCCATGCTCTACTTTTTCCTCTACTGCCTGATCCCCTATTTCTTGTTCCCATCCCTTGCAAGCTGAGGATTTAGATAAGAAAAGGAAATACAATCTCTGTCTTCAAGAAGCTTAATATCTAACCAGAGAAGTCAGTTATAAAAAAGGGGGGAGGGGAGGAGAGGGACCAGAGAGGAGCCAAGATTTCCCTGGAGATAGTTTCCATCACTAGAAAGTTCAAGCCAACATTGGTTGATTGTCAGGAATATTGCAGAAGGGATTTCAGTATTGAGAATAGATGTTTGACTAGATGAAATGTAAGTTCCTTTGAAGACCTATAATTATTTGAATCTTATTATGAAATAAAATGGGGAAACTGGGAAAATCAGGGATAATTCAAGTAGAGAGAAATTTTGGGAATTTGTAGGGTGGTTTCAAAAATAGAAACTGTACTACTATAGGATGTAGACTAAAGACTGCTCACAGTAGAGATTTTTTCATAATAATTTTCATCTTTTGTTAATAGACATCCTCGATAGATCTACAAACCAAAGCTGATCGATTGGTGCAGATGAGTATATGTTCTTCACTGGCACAGAAATTCCCCAAACTAACAATAATAGGAGAAGAGGTAAAAGGTTTCTGGTGACAAAATTTGTCTTCTCTTTTGTTGATTTTAAATTTAATTCCTGTCATTTGAAAATTTAACTAGTTATAATACTTAATAAGTAGGTACCTTGAATGCTCATTATTTTAAGGCAATGATTTTCAGATTTCATATAGTAAATACTTGCCTTTCTTAAAAAACAAAATTATCTTTCATAAAATAACCTATGAATTATCTTTACCTTATATTTTATTCAAACAAAATTAAGAAAATATTACAATTTTATAGCAACAAACAAATCCTAACTACTACTAATAGACATTTTATTTAAATCATTTCAAATTATTATGCGTAATCATAATAATATTATTATTGTGTTGGGTACACTTTTTTATGGTACATTTTCTTAAAATACAGTGTCATGATATTGTTATTCATTGTTTTTTGGGTTCCAGCTAGGTGGCTGGAAGTCAGAGTTCAAATGCAGTCTCATACACTTACTAGCAATGGGACCCTAAGCAAGGCACTTAACTTCTGTTTTTTTTTTTTTTTTTTCGGTTTAGTCATCAGTAAAATGGAAATAATAATGGGGCATTAACCTCCCAGGGTTGTTGTGAGGATCAAATGATTTAATTATAAAGCATAGAACATGGTAGGCACTATTTGTTGATTATTCTTTTTCAAAGAATAATCAAGCCCAATTTTACACAGATGTTATTAACATCAACAAAATTTTTTCAGCTTTTTATTTTCAAAATATATGCATAGTTTTCAACATTCTTTTGCAAAACATTGTGTTCCAGTTTTTTTCTCCCTCTAGACAGCAAGTAATCCAACATGTTAAAATTCTTCTATACATATAGAAGTTCTAGTATATAGAAGTTTGCAGTTCTAGTATACATATTTCCACAATTATCAAATAGCATTATTTTACTTGATAAACCAGAGCTCTTTAATTACTTAGAGTCCAAAAAAGATTTTTTGGTCTGCTGGCGTGTTTTGATAACTTATCTTGGAGTTGGGGGGAGGAGGAGGGTTCCGGTCTCGCAGTCCGAAAAGATCGCGTGATTGGCGGCCGACTCTATTACGTGCACGGTACCTTCCGCCCGCTAGGGGGCTGCAAGCTGACCGCAGCTACCTCTCCCAGCTCAGGGAAAGCTGCTTCCCGGGCTTCCGGACGCTGCACGCGCCGGTTCCTCCTTCCCCTCTCCGCCCCTCTCGTCCCCTACTTCCCGCATTTTGGAGCTCCGTTCTTTCCACCGCAAGCTGCGGCGGCCATGTCAGCGGTAGGGGTGGCTGTGGGCCGCGGCCTGAAACCGGCGGCTCCCTACCTGCCCCCTGCTGGGGACGGGCACGGCAGCCGAGGGAATTTCCTGGGCCCCCGTCCCCCTGCAGCTGTGGAAGCCATGGCCCGGCAGTTATCAGGCCTGGACAAGGAGCTGTTCCGACAGCTGCTGAAAGTGGTGGTGAGCGCCCTGCAGGGCGAAGATTGTCGGGAGGAAACCCGGCGTCTCGTGGACTCGTCGCCTCTGTCAGAGGCGCAGTTCCGCGTTCTCGTAGCTGGCATGTACGCACTGCTGCGGGAGGCCCTGCGGCTGCCGGCCTCCGCCCTCAAACCCGACGAGTTCAGGGAAGATCTGCAGCAGCTCCAGGTACCCGACGAGTTTGTGGCGGATTTTGCCAGCGTGGTCTTTGGCAGCCGGCGCCCCGGCCTGGACGAACTGGCCCGCGAACAGGGCGCTCGACTGCCCACGATAGAGGACTTCAGGTGGAGGGTGGACGTGGCCATCTCCACCAGCTCGCTAGCCCGCTCCCTGCAACCGTCCATCCTGATGCAGCTGAAGCTCTCGGACGGGACGGCCCATCGCTTTGAAGTGCCGGTGGCTAAGTTTCAGGAATTGAGGTACAATGTTGCCTTGATCCTGAAAGAAATGAATGACCTGGAAAAGAGATGCAGTCTTAAAATCCAAGATTGACACTCGCCTGCCTGATGGCCGCCTCCAAAAAGCCTCCTTCGTGGCAACTGCAGCCAGAATCATGAAGCAAAATGTCTCTCAACTCTGTACCAGTTCTTTTATTGTACTGTAAATATTTTTCAATTAAAATATTGGTTGAGAAAAACCTTAAATTGGGGGGGTCCTAAAAAATTCTTATGAAGATAAATAGCATTTATGTTTGAATCAATTTTGTATGATTCATAAGGAAATATTTAAAAATCATTAATAAAGACTAATGAGTTTGTGAAGAAAAAGATGAGCCATCCCAAGACTGATGTATCAGCTGTTCTTATGAACCAAGGTGTCACTTTTGTTTTTTGTCAGGGTGTTCCTTGTCTAGGCATATTTAGAAATCTTATAAATATCTTTAAAATAATTGCTTTTGTAGACTAGTTAAGTGATTAATAAGTAGCTCCGTTTCTAATTCACTTTTAGGGCATAAATTATTATTATTATTATTTTTAAAATATTTTATTTTATTTTATAATAACTTTATATTAACTGAACCCATGCCAGGGTAATTTTTACAACATTATCCCTTGCACTCGCTTCTGTTCCGATTTTTCCCCTCCCTCCCTCCACCCCATCCCCTAGATGGCAAGCAGTCCTATATATTAGATATGTTGCTGTATATCCTAGATACAATATATGTTTGCAGAACCGAACAGTTCTCTTGTTGAACAGGGAGAATTGGATTCAGAAGATAAAAATAACCCAGGAAGAAAAACAAAAAGGGAATAAAGTATTTTAAAAATTGGGAAATGTAAAAATATTTTGTAAATTTTTTGAAAGAGTAGGGACTTCATCTTTTTCTTGATTGGTATATTAACGTAAGGACATTGTGTTGATTTATTCATTCCACCAAATATAAAAGCTTCCAGAGAAAAAATGTTTGTAAGATGAATTTGCTTCATTTGCATTTTGTCATGACAATGCCAGAGGGTTTCACAGTACTATAGAATAGAGGTCATCGAAATTTTGGGGGCCTGGGACAAATTGCATGTTGGCTGAACATTTTTTAAAAAATTTATTAGCAGATTTATTTTTTCTTAATACTTTTTATTTTTCCAAATATATGCAAAGATAGTTTTCAACATTCACCTTTGCAAAACCTTGTATTCCAAATTTTTCTCCCTCCCATAGACATGTGCATTTTCATGAAAAAAAAAAAAAAAACTTTTCCAAAACAAACAAAAAAAATTAAGTGAAAAAGATTACATATTTTTGCAAATTTCCTTAATGTCTATTTTAATGCAAGACATCTGGAGTCTTATCTACTTCAGCATTCAAGCTATTGTAATATGTTGTTTTAGGTGGAAGTATATGAAGAAAATCTGGCTTCACACAGATGTGTAGTTGAGAAAAGTGACTTAATAAGTAAAAATTTTCTATTATTACTGTGAAAATACTTTTAACCACATGGATCCCTGAACAGGTTTCAGGAACCCTCATAAATCAGTATATCCCACTGACAAGCACTGATATACAAACATCTTTTTCTTAACCCTTAAACTTTTGTATGATTTCCTAAAGAATCTTTTTTTTTCAAGACTTTTTACTCTTGTAATTTAAAAAGTGAGCTATTTCTCATATTTCTCAAGTGATTATAAAATATGCAATAAATTCTGACTGCATGAGAACATCTTTAACTTCTTTTTTTAGACTAGTACAATGGGAAGAGCCCATAATTTGTAATGGTAGGAATGGATTTAATTTGTCACCTTGCCACTTAATACTTGGCAGGAGGGTTGGATTAGATGACCTTAAAAGATCTTTTTGGCTGTGGCTCTTACATATGACCATCTCTATAGCCAGACATCATTAGAGTTCCATTGACAGTGTATAGTTTGTTATCTCATATTTTATCATTTTTGTTGAACAGTATCAGTTGGAAAATTGTTTTTTATGTGGCATTATCAATGATTTTGCAAAATAACATTTTCCCTAGCATTGGTTTTACCAATATATTAAACATAATCAAGTCAGCATCCTTAATTATGCGTAATTTCATCTCCTTAACATACAAAATTGAAAGATTTTAGTTTCTCAGTTGATTACTGAGCTTGAGAAATCTACTCACTATCATGTGCAATCAGTGGTCAAAGGACAAAATAATGTCTTTTGAAGGAGTTTAACAATCTAAGGGAGGTTGGGGTGGAGATGACCTAAGTACATGTGCCAGTACGGGTGTAATGAAACAAAGTACTTAACTATAAAGTAGTTTGGTATTGAAAGAACTAGTGTTCCTGAGAATCTGGAAGGGCATGTGTAAGTGGTGTAATGTTGCCCTGGGTTTGTAGTTAGGAACAATGGAGTTCAAATCTTGCCTCTGATACTATCTGAGTGCCTCAGGGCAAGGCAATAACCTTTATATGCCTCAGTTTCCTC
Organism: Antechinus flavipes; assembly: GCF_016432865.1. Taxonomy (NCBI): domain Eukaryota; kingdom Metazoa; phylum Chordata; class Mammalia; order Dasyuromorphia; family Dasyuridae; genus Antechinus; species Antechinus flavipes. Next base: position 365,480,940 of record NC_067401.1, read on the forward strand.
ATCTGTAAAATGGAGATAATAATAGAATCTATTTCATAGAGTTCTGGTTTTTCAAATGAGATAATATTTGTAAAGCACTTAATATCGTGTTTGGCATATAGTAGGTGTTTCATCTTGAAGGAAGAAGGAATTTTGTGGATACAGAAGTTTTAAAAGTATGTTCCAAGCATAAGGGAAAACAAATGGATTGTAAATGAAGTAAATTTGTTTTGGGCATAATTTATCAATTTCATTCATATCAATAGCATCAAGTCATACCAAATTTCTATTTAAAGTTTTTTTTTTACACTTAGCAATTTTGCTAGCATTGACATGCAATGTAAATAATTTTTTTGCTATTATAAACATTAATTTTTAAAAATGTTTTTCCTTATTAAGAATATGTTTTTCTCTGGAAAAATTTTCTTGATTTGTCAACATATTGTACATGCATACTTTCAAGCTATTTTAACTAATTAGATTCCATACTTGGAAGTTAAAACATTAGCAAATGATATTGTCTTTTCAGCAGTAACAGTTCCTTAGAATCTTTATAATCAATACATTGAATCATGTATTCTGGATTTGGGCTTCTTGCTTTCCCCCCTTCATTAATGTAAATTTACTTAAAGCTATCTCCATTGTCTTTAATAGATTTTCTGCTTTTTTTTTGGATTTTAGCTTCAAAACAATTGTTTTCTATCATGAATGGCTTTTTATTTATTTATATAAAAATTAGAGACAGCAAAAAATGTAAGACACTTAAATTTATTGCAAATTTCTTACCATTCTTAAGTTGTTTTCAGTTTTTTGAAATTGCAGGTTTTTAAATCAGTTTATATCATCATTAAACTGATGTTAAAAATATAATAGATATAAGTACTTTTAACTTACACAAAAGATAGTTTGATTTCAAACTTAAACGGGTATTCAGATATCACTAGCAGCTTGTTATGGTAACAGATTATGCTGCGATCACTCTCCAGTACCAACTTTGACATTGTGCATGGTATATTAAATAATTGCTACATTTCATTCATTGCCAATTGGATAATATTTTCTGTGATATTTCTTTTCTTGACTTTGATTTGAACTTTTTCAATTTTTAAGAGTTAATTACTCGTGTTCTAAGTAATCAAAATTAAATAATTTTGGTCAGTGCTTTATCCCCATACCCAGGTCTTGCACTGCAACAGGATGCAGTTTCAAAAACTTTATATTTAGCTGTAGTATATCAACATATATTTAGAATGGAATCAACCTCATTCCAACCTCCTTATTTTACAGATGAGGAAACTGAGATGGGGGGAGATATTTAGTGGTTTACTTAAGATTACATAGTTAGTAGGTATCAAGAAATGAGACTTGAACTCAAACCCTCTGGCTCCAAGTCTAGCAATCTTTATACCCACCATATTTCCTTCTAACTTAGAGGAAAAGTATGGTATTATGAAGCATTACATTTGTTTAAATTCTGCCATAGGACTATCCCTTGAGGTCACAGGGACTGGCAACTTTTCTTACTGCTTGTTCTTTATCCTACTACATGATTTTATAGAAAAACAAAAAGGGCATAAATTATTTTAAAAATTGGGAAATGTAAAAATATTTTGTAAATTTTTTGAAAGAGTAGGGACTTAGTCTTTTTCTTGATTGGTATATTAACATAAAGACATTGTGTTGATTTATTCATTCCACCAAATATAAAAGCTTCAAGAGAAAAAATGTTTGTAAGATGAATTTGCTTCATTTGCATTTTGTCATGACAATGCCAGAGGGTTTCACAGTACTATAGAAAAGAGGTCATCAAAATTTTGGGGGCCTGGGACAAATTGCATGTTGGCTAAACATTTTTCAGTGATAGAGGTGCTCTACTCTAAAGGCAATTGCACTCTAATTCTTTGATTTGTTAATAACTTGCCACAATCGATGTTCCTCTAACAAATTTACTTTTAAGTCTTGCCTAAGATTTCCCCAGAAAGTAGGGAGTTAGAGAGAAAGCGGGGGGGGGGGGGAGGTACTGTACTCTTTATTATTGGCACAAATTTTTCAGAAACAATTTTCATTAATTTGGGTATTTTAAATTCAGGTCATGTTATTGAGGGAGAAATGTCTAAGCTGCCAGAGTCCCTTATGCTCTCATACATCTCATTTTGAATTTTGAAGTAATAGGATTCTTGAACAGTGAGATTTTATATGATAAAACTGTCACATCGTTCAGGGTTAACATTTTGTTTCATTAAATAGAACAATGATTACCTTACTTTTGGCCCTTGTCTTAGAAGAACCAGCTTCCCCAGACATCTCAATTCTTCCATGCCTATTTCCTTCAAGTGTTCTTCTTTTCATTTACTTAGAATGAACTCAGTGTTTCACTTAAGGGCTCTTGTCCTGTAGCTCATGAACCACCTTATCTTAGAGGTCATGTGCTAATTGCTGAATTATGTAGCATGTTTTGTTCAGTCCTTTTCAGTCCTGTCTGATTCTTTGTGACTGCATTTGGGTTTTCCTTGACTGAGATAATGGAATGGTTTGCCATTTCTTCTTCAGTTCTCAAGAATTGAGGCAGACAGGGTTAAGTGACTTGCTTAGGGTGACCCAGCTAGTGTCTGAGGTCACACACAGCATGAGTCTTCCAGACAACAGGCCCAGCATTCCGTGCACTATGGCGCCCCCAAGCTGCCCTAGCTATTGTTATATCCTTCCCATAGAATGTAAGCTTCCAAAGAGCAGAAACTATTTAGCTTTTGTTTTTGTAATCACAGTACCTAGCACAGTGCTTTTGTTATAATAGGTATTTAATATTTGTTGACTTGAATTGGAATGGATACCATTGGATGGTGGAAATGGTAATGTATCCAGGCACAGATTTATGTATATTGGTTTTGAGAAAACATCTAATCTTTTTAAAATTTCTTTTTCTAAAGGTTTTACTTAACTTGGGGGATGATATATTAGAGCACTGGACTTGGCGTCAGGAAGACTCTCTGACACACTAGTTGTGTGACTCTGGGCCAATCACTTAATCTTGTCTGTCTTGGTTTCTTTTACCGTAAAATGAGAGCAATAGTACCACCTATCTCATAAGTTTGTTGTGAGGTTTAAATGAAATAACATTTGTAAAATCCTTTAATAGGCATTTAATTAATGCTTGTTTCCTTCCTTTAGTTTTTTCCCTTTTCTCTCACTCTTCTTCCCTCCTCCCATCTTTCCTCTCTTCCTCTCTCCCTTCTTTTCTTCCTCCCTGCTTCCCCCCTTTCTCTCTCCCTCCTTCTTCCTCCTGTTCTCTCAACCTTCCTCTTTTTTTTCTCTCCCTCTCTCTACCTCCTTCCCTTCCTTCTTCCCCTCTTTTTTTCCTTCCTCCCTTTTACCTTTTCTCCCTCTTCCTTCTTTTTTTCCTCCCTCTTTCTCTCTCCATCTCTCTCTTCGTTCCTCTCTCCCTCTTCCTTCTGCTCTTCTATCCTCCTTTTCCTCTCCCAGCTCTTCTCTTCCTCTTTTCCTCCATCCCCTCTTTTTTCATCCCTCCCTCCCTTTTTCCTTCCTCTCTCCTCTCTTCTTCCCTTCTTTCTTCCCTTCCTTCTTTTCTTTCTTCCAACTTTTCTTTCTTTCTTTCTTCTTCTATTTGAGAGTGAAATTGACATACTAAATGGCGATAATGAACCATATGTTCCTTATTTGTTATAATATCAGGTTTGTTTGAGGTTTCTTTTGAAGTATTCCCTGCCCCAAATGGTAGGCTGGATAGAAGTATTGAAATATATGAAACTATTCCCAATGCTGTTGATGTACAATTTCTGTAAAGTGATATTTTTTTCAGTGTTCTTTCTATTGCTTTAGGATCTGCCTGCTCAAGAGGTAGATCAAGAGCTGATTGAAGATGGTCAATGGGAGGAAATTCTGAAGAAACCATGTCCCACACAATACAGTGCTATCAAAGAGGAAGATGTAAGTTTAATCTTTATGATTAACTCAATTGTAGATCAGAGTTTGCCTTCTAAGAAAGACATTAAATTAAAGGAACACGGTAGGTATAATATATAACTATGACTGTTCATGTGGTGCTATTTAAAAAAATGTTTATTCAACATTTGTAAAAGATGACTGCAATGAAAATTAAATTTCTTAAGAGTTGAGAAAGTGTAATCAAAAGTGTCTGGAGGAGCGGGAAGAATTTTCTTTTTTAGATAGGATTTGGAACTTAATCATTGTTGGAGGAATTCCTTTTATTGATGTGAATTTATATAGACTGCCTAATCTACAATCTCTGAGAATTACTTGTCAGAAAGTTTTGAAGTGATTTGTCTGTGGTCACACAGCCACATATATCAGAGATAGGATATATATATTTTTTATAATTATACTTTTTATTGACAGAACCCATGCCAGGGTAATTTTTACATTATCCCTTGCACTCACTTCTGTTCCGATTTTTCCCCTCCCTCCCTTCACCCCCTTCCCCAGATGGCAAACAGTCTTATACATGTTAAATATGTCACAGTATATCCTAGATACAATATATGTCTGCAGAACCGAACAGTTCTCTTGTTGCACAGGAAGAATTGGCTTCAGAAAGTAAAAATAACCCAGGAAGAAAAACAAAAATGCAAACAGTTTACATTCATTTCCCAGTGTCCTTTCTTTGGGTCGTAGCTGCTTCTGACCATCCTTGATCATTTGAAACTGAGTTAGATCTCTTTGTTGAAGATGATAGGATGTTATTTTCCTGATTCCTTGTCTGTCTCTCTCTCTCTCTTCAAATGATATAACAAAATGTCCAGTCCTTGAACCAGGAGCGATTTTGCAGACAGATATAATGCCATTACTTGCCTTTTTATTTTTGATAAGATAATCTCTGAAGCCTGAAGCTATGTCTTTATTTAGAGAATTAAGATCACCAAAAACAATTTTAACTAATATTCAAAGAGAAGATGAAGTATTATGTTCTTTTATATCTTCTTGGGAGAAGTTAAAAGCTATTCTGGTGCCTTTGTGTATCCTCTTATTTAAACCTGTAACCATGAATATACTGCATTTCTTTCTTTCTTCAAATTAAACCTGTTTATTCATTTGTAAACACATACTCAGTATTACTACCTAGATAGTTTAGCTCAGTAATATCAAACTCAAATAGAAATGGATCCTTGCTGGCCACACAATGACTTGGAAAAACATCAATTACTTGTGCTTTTAATTTATTTTGTTAAACATTCCCCTGCATCTATTGAGATTATCATATAATTTCTGTTGGTTTTGTTATTGATATGATCAATTATGGTATTACTATGAAACAATTCCCAATTGCATTTAGTCCATTTAGTATTGCAGTCTAATATTGGGTACAAAGGGCTCTGAATTTGACATCTTTATTGTTGGATACACAATGGTAAACATGGTATGCCTCCTAGCCTCAGATATACAATATCCTTTTAAAAAAATCTCTCTACTTATATCACTACTGGTAATAATTTCCAGTTTTCAGTGTCCACAATTAGGTTTTTAAACTTTGGGGAGAAACAGTGATTTTGATTTATTGCCAGTTTTGTGAGTCCATTCATTTTTCTGTTGTATATAAAAGAAATGAAGTGGCATCATAATAAAGTACATAGTAACTTAAGAGTCAGAAAATCAATAAATAAACCAACAAGCATTTATTAAGTGCCTATTACAAATCACCAGGAATTAATCCTGGGTGCTGGGCATATGAGTACAAAGAATAAAACAATCTCTACTCTCATCAAACTTACATTGTAATGGAGGAGACAATAAGAACATATAAATGCATAATCTGTAAAAATGCCAGAAATCAGACCAGCTGTTTTGCCTCTCACAAAGATCATGAAAAGTGAGAGAAAAAAAAGACAAAAAAACACCGATGTTCTTCCAAAGTGAAGTCAAGTAACAAGGAGGTAATTTATTAGCATTAACTGACACTTAAATGCTTTCTAACCACAATGTTGCTAAAGAAACAAAAAGTAGATAAATCCAGTGAGTGTATGAAGGGACTATGTGAAAGTTGGATTCAAGGAGAAATTTTAACATTCTCAGACAAACTCTTCTTCTAATCTGGCAGGTGGCTTATCACTCCTTCAGATCCGTTCCCATAACATTTCTGCTCCCCAAACTTCCCAGCCTCTGCCAGCCAATGAGCAGACTGAAGTGGGGGTTTGTGTCAGGTCAGAATGACACAAATTACTGCAAACTGAGTGCAGATTGAACAGGCCAGAATTGTCTGGGAAAGTACAACTTGGAAATATAGCAAGCTGGTGTGATTACATCACTAAAGCAGGGAAGTCACATAAACACCATGTATAAAAAGTGATGAAATGTAAATTAGTAAAAAATATCTAAACTACCAAGATAGTTGATCTTTTTTTTCTTTCTTTCTTTTTTTGGGGGCGAGAGGGCAATTGGACTTTAGTGACTTGACCAAGGTCTTATAGCTAGTAAGTGTTAAGTGTATGAGGCAGGATTTGAATTCAGATTCTTCTGGCTTCAAAATGGTGCTCTATCGACTAACTCATCTAGTTGTCTTCAAGGTAATTGATCTTAAAGAAAAAAAGGAAGTCTGTGAGATGGCATTATTGAGGCAGTGCATAAGACATGTGATGTGTACAGTGAAGACACGGAAATTGGATAAAAAAAAAAGTATCATGTGTGAAAAACTGAGATAAGACCAGTTTGATTGGATCATAGTGTGATGGAAAGTGAAGAGGTACAGAGAAGGGAAGTAATATATAATGAATCTAGAAAGATAGACCTCATTTCAAGTCTTGCCTTTGATGCATATTTTCAGTGGATTAATTACAACTTCTTCCTGTTCTTGCAATCTTAGTAGATTGCAAATTGCTAATCTGACTGTGGAAGTTTCTATTCTAGCAATTCCATACACTGATGCAATCACAAGCCAGTACCAAAACATATACATATATGGTAACAACTGATTAAAAAGAAAAAGAAAAAAGAAATGTGTCCAGGGCAGCTAGGTGGCGCAGTAGATAGAGCACCAGCCCTGAAGTCAGGAAGACCTGTGGTCTGGGACACTTAACATGTCCTGGTTGTGTGACCCTGGGCAAGTCACTTAACCCCAGTTGCCTTAGGGTAGGGAAATGTATTCAAAGTTGTCTATTCATTCAGTGTTGCCCCCATTAAAAGTATTCATCATGGTCTGCTATGTACAATGAGGCAGTCATTGCTTGAAATATTTTTGGAGTTTCTGTTTTGAAGTTGCCTTTCAGAGATCTGGTATCTTCTAGAGAGAAATGTCTGCATTTTGAGGGAGGAAACTTTTTTGAAATACTCATAAATTATTTGGAACCAAGCTTCCTAAATAGGTTATCAAACTAGTAGCAGATTTTTGGTTTAAAGTTGGGGTTGAAATATAAAATAATGAAATTGATTTTCTTGTAAGTTAACTTAGGGTAGTTCCTAAAAAGAATCAAAAAAATGTTTTGAGTAATATGTTGGGGAATGATTATTGCATTAAGTATATTATCTTATTTTGAAGGATGGTACTCATTTGGCTATAAAAATAGTTCTGATTTTAAAAAAGAAAGCCTATTCATTATTTTGTAGTCATGGTTAATGCTCTTGAATTTGGTATATTGTTAGAGTCAGATTTGTGCCTCAATTGTAAGCTTTTTTATATCCCCATCTTTGCTTAGTGCCTTTTAGAATCTATTTCATATATGACATTTTTCTTAGTTCTTTAATGATTTTGTAGAATTATAGTAAAGCTTTGTTCATTTAGAATTATTTAAGTATTCTACAATGTATCATACCAATGCTTTCCAGCGATTCAGTTAGGCTTTCTCCCTGGTGCTTCTAAGCAAGGTAGTGAGGCTTAATAAACTGGTAAGTACCCTTAATTAAATTTTTTGCTATCATATTAGAAAAAGTATAATTTAATTTCAATGAGAAGAGAAATAATTTTAGTGATTTAATGTAGTTAGATTTGTACTTGTGATATTTCCTATTAAATATTTTTCTTGCTGTTTTTCAGCTTGTTGTATGGGTTGATCCTCTGGATGGCACCAAGGAATACACTGAAGGTTAGTCTCTTATTTGGAATTCTATATGGCAAAACTAATCTTAACGCTTTAATACAAATAAATAACAGAACCTATTTTCAGGTCCCTTATATGAAAAGCAAGTGTTCCTTCCTAAGAGAGACACTGCATCCATGCTATCGCCAACTAACTATCCTTTTCTGGTCACATATATATTACCCTGGTTATTTCCTTCCAGATTTTTATCCCTACCCTGCACCTTGCTTTCCACATTCTGAAGCAGCTAGATGACACAGTGGATAGAGTGCCGGACATGGAGACAGAAACTCCTGAATTAGAATCCAGTTGCAGACAATAGCTGTGTAATCCTGGACAAGCTCCTTAACTTTTGTTTGCCTTAGATTCCTCATCTGTAAAAAATCACACTAAAACTGGCATCCTCTTTATGGAGACTGAAAGCCAAAGATTTGACCTCCATAATATTCATATGTTTCCTTTATTTTCATGTATGAAGAAAAGGACACGCATTTTTAAAAAATCATTTGCATATTTCACTTCTAAAGCAGAACATATTTCAGGAGTCTTAAAAATTTCCGATAACTATGTCCTATTATGTATGATATATAAATGTCGTTATTGTTATTATTCAGACTTTTCTAATGGAAACATTAAGTGTATTTGGAGTAGCCATCAGATATGGAGAACTTATCTATATTAGTGAAAGGAATGGGTTGTTTGTCATTATTTATATACCACAGTATTCTCTGTAATACAAGGGGGAAAAACGAATAAGTTATGGTGGAAAAGGTATCAACTTTAATAATTCAGAACAAAATTATAATCCAGGGATAGAGTATGGTACAAAGCATAATGATAATTTATATCTAGTTCAGTAATTAGGGCAGAGATGTCAAACTCAGGGCAGCCCATAAAATGAATGCTAAACCAAGGGATTGAAATGTAATTAGGAAATAAATAAAATATAATATACATATAATCTAAGTAATGTTAATTTGTGGTTTTCTAAATTGATATGGGGCCCACAGTGATTTGTGTCTATTTGAAACACCACTGATTTAGAGTATGGTGATAATGAAGCTGAGTTTAATTCTCCTGTAGACCAGTAGAGAATTTTGTTTTCTTTAGCCAGATGTATGAAATTTCATACATTTGACCAACAAAGACTAAGCATAGTTTAGCTTGATCTATATCACCATTACAGTTGATGATAAATCATGATCTGCCTCTAATACTTACACAGCTGCAAGGGATTAATGTAAGCTTAAACTGGTGCCTTGCATTAAACTAAACTCACAGGTTTTTCAATGCTGAACTCCAAATTCTGTCACCTAATTGTAACAACTGCTTCCCTTGTAGTTGAATGTTTCCATTTTCATTTGCTGACTGCTTAGCTCTAGTTCTATGGCAGTACTAGACAGTTCTTTGCTGGAGGAATTTGTTTTATTAATTAGATAGACCTTTGAACACCTGGTTCAGATACCACCAGTGGCCATCGATTCTGAGGGCAAAAGAAATCTCAAGCTTATGATTTATTGCACAAGGTTAAGTTTAGGAGCCCTTAGAAGGAGACATTACCACCGATTCCTGGCCCCAGGCCATTCTAACATTCTAGAACTTCTAGTTAATTCTATCCTCACTTCTATTCCTGTCTTGAGAAGCATGTGTATTTTGGGTAAGAAACAGGTGGACATGAAGAAACCTTCCAATTTCCTTCATAATTTTGCTATTTTTAGATTTCAGTGGTATTGGAGATTCTGTCTCAATTCAATTTAAAGAGGCATTACTAAATGGCATTCTGTACTAGCCAATCTACTTTCTGGGAATTCAGAAATGAAAAGTTTTTCCTTGCCTTCAGGGAGCTTCCAGTATAATGGAAGACACAAAATCTGTACAAAAATAATATGCTAATGTGCTGAGTACAGAGGAGAGGTTCAGACAAAATGAAATGAGAAATTTTAGGACAGTGATATCAGTTTCATTGGAGAAGTAATCAAAAGAGGATTCTTTAAAGAGCTGAAACATATCGTAGATCTTTAAGGAAAAAAAAAATTCACCAAGTAAAGAAATGTAAAGGGAATATGATCCAGATACGAATATTGGCTTGTGAAAATGCACTATCCTTCTTTTCTTCTAGCCTGTCATTATTACTCATTGTCCTTTGAAGTTCATGATAGGCAATGGGTAATAAAATGCAGAGCTAACAATAACTAATCTTGCTTTTGTTTTCTCTATTAAGGAAAAGGGTTACATGATCTTTGTTTAGGTACTTGTAGTGAAAGAGAATCTAATACTTCCAAAAAAAGCTCATTCCACTTTTAAATAACATCAATTGATGGAAAATTTTTCCTTAAATTAAACCTAACTACTTTTACCTGTTGCATCTAGTTCTGCCAATCTTGGGATCTAAGAGGAAGGATAGAATAAAAATAATTACTAGATATTGAAAGCCACAGTAAAATAAGGAGGTAGTAAAAGTTACCTATCTGTAAAAATACTGAAAGAATTGGCAGGTATGATTGCTGAGTCACTATTAATGGTCTTATTTGTGGAAAAAAAAGGAAAAAAAAATTTTGAGCCAGTATGGTTTGATCAGGAATGGATCATGTTAGTCTAGCCTTATTAATTTTTTGACAGGGTTACTAATAATCTAATAAACCAAAGTAATGCCACAGAATAGCATACATTGGGGCAACTAGATAGGGTAGTGGATAGAATGCTGGATCTGGAGTTAGGAAGACTTATCTTTCTAAGATCAAATTCCCCTGTAGACACTAACTATGTGATTCTGGGCAAGTCACTTAACCTTGTTTCAGTTTCCTCAGCTATAAAATGAGCTGGATAAGAAAATAGCAAATTGCTCCAGTGTCTTTGGTAAGGAAAGCCCAGTTGGGTCACAGAGTCAGACAAAAAGGAAACAATTGGACATCAGATCACACGTATATGGAGTTCAGATATTAGGCATTTGATAAAGTCTTCTCTGATATGTCAGCAAAATGTAAATATGTTTACTGTGTGTTAATTCAGTGAAGTAGATTTAGAATTGGTTTAATGATTAGAATCAAAAAGTAGTAATTAATAGATGTCAAGCCAGGAAAGATGTTTCAGAATTGGTTTAATGATTAGAATCAAAAAGTAGTAATTAATAGATGTCAGCCAGGAAAAATGTTTCTAGTAGAGTCATTTAGAGATTGGTCCTTGACTCTTGTGCCATTTGATATTTTTATCATAGAATTTAGATTCTATAAAGAGGTAATCTATAGACTGGTCAGGCTATATCTCTAGCATTTAACATAATTCCTGACTCACTATAGTAAATGCTTAGTAAGTTAATATTTGTTGACTGACGACAATATATAGGGAGACTGACACCTCCTTTATCATCATGGTCTAGATCTTTATCCTCCAGGAGATGCTCAACAAAAATTCATGATAGAGGAATATTAAAGTATTATTAGAATGTTAAAGAAATATGGTGGCAACTCAGGTATCTCATGAATTGGGAAGACAGTGTGCCAGAGAGAACTATGAGAACTTTCATGATCTCAAACAGATAGGAACATTCTTCTTCTGGTTCCATACAAATCTTGACTCCATGCCCAAGGAGAGCTATCTGAAGGAAAGGTGGTCTATCAAGAGCAGATTAAGAAAGATACTGAAGGAGCAGCTAGGTGGCGCTGTAGATAGAACACCAGCCCTGAAGTCAGGAGGACCTGAGTTCAAAATGTGACCTCAGACACTTAATATACTTCCTAGCTGTGTGATTCTGGGCAAGTCACTTAATTCCAGTTGCCTCAGCAAAAAAAGAAAGAAAAGAAAAAAGAAAGAAAGATACTGAGAGGAGTGCCACCAGTATATAAGATTAGTCTCAGTCACATAGAGATCTAAACAAACATTTCTTGCTAGCTGACTACCAAATACTTTGATTTATACATATTTGACTCCAATTTAAGTAACATTCCCTATATAATCCCCTCATAGAATCACAGAAAAGGATTCCCTTTAATTCAGTTCATCCCTGTACTTGAGTTTCCTCTATAAAGTGCTAAAGAAAGGATCCTATTATCTTTGCTTAGATATCTTTAAGAAGCAGGCTACCTTCTACTTCCTAAGGAAGCCATTCCACTTTTAGATAACATCAATTGCAAGAAAGATTTTCCTTAAATTAAGCCTTAATTTCATGCCTGGTTTCCATCCACAGCATCTATTTGTCAGTCTTAATGTTCTGTTCCTTGATTTCCTTAGGAGTTTTTTTTCTGTCATTTCTTAAAGCATAAAAATATTCCATTACAATCATATAATTTTGTTCAGCCATTGATAAATTGATGCATATTCCCTCTATTTCCAGTTCCTTGCCAGCAAAAAATAGCTGCTGTAAATATTTTTGTATAAATGAGCCCTTTCCCTCTATTAAAAACATCTCTTTGCCATACAGATCTAGTAGTGTCATACTGAATCAAGGATATGCAATTTAGGGCATAATTCCAAACTGTTATCCATAATGGTTGGATGGATTCTCAATTCTACCAACAGTGCATTAATGTCAGATTTTCCCACATACCCTCCAATATTTATAATTATTTTCTTTTTCTGTCATAGTAGCCAATCTGATAGGTGTGAGGTGAGATCTCAGAATTATTTTACTTTGCAATTTTCTAATCAGCGATTTAAAAGATTTTTTCATAGCTTTGATGTCTTCGTTGGAAATCTTCTTGTTCATATCATTTGGCCATTTATGAATTGTAAAATCAGATAGTTTTTCTTGATTTTGAAAGGATCAGGAGGCCCGAGCCCTGCCTTAGATACATGCCCTGGGAGGACTATGTCTTGTGAACATCAGTTCAACAAATAGCAGGCTCAGGATTTACCAGCAGAATTACTACCCACTAATCACCAATACATAGCTCCTCATTCCTCTCATTCTTCTTGAATGACTTTTTTTCTCATGCCATTTTGGTCATATTTCCATGACTTAGAGCCATCTGTTCCATGGAGGGGTCTAGGATTCCTCATGGCAGGAACAAGCTTATGTGCTGTGTGTGTGGTTCAATGGAAAAACAATTGAAATTGGAGTCCGAGGCCCTAGGTTTGGATCCTGGATATTCTATTTACTGCTTATGTCACTTTAAGCAAATAAATAATACTCTTTGAACGTCATATAAAATCTTGGGCTTGAATTAAACTTGCCACGAACTGTTGGTGTTAAATTCACCTTAGATTCTACAAAGAAAGACTATAATCCTGCCGGCCTGCAGCCATCAGCAGCATTGCCTTTGTAGAATGTCTTTTTTTATGTGTTAATGAAAATATTGTTTTCAGATACATTTTAATGAATTCATACTAGAGAGATCATATAAAATAATTCAAGAAATTAATGGACACATAAATAAATGACTTTGTTTTGGATATACAGGTCTCCTGGATAATGTAACAGTCCTTATTGGAATTGCTTATGAAGGAAAAGCAATAGCAGGAGTTATTAACCAGCCTTATTACAACTATCAGGTACAATATATTAATATAGAAAAATTTCATTTATTTTGTAATAAATTTTGTAAATTTCAGTTATGGATATGGAAAGGGTCATCTGAGACTGTCTAGTCCAACTTTTGTCCTTGATACTTTTTTTTTTTAACACTTTCATTAAGGACTTGGATAAAAGAAAAATTTGATGGCTTATTATCTAATAGATGGCAGGAAGTTGGGAAAGATTTGCTAATGCATTGTTTGAAGATGTCTCTACTATTAAGAGTATATATGCTCTTGAAGAAAAAAAAATTTTGCCTTTTTTTGTGTCCCCCGTTCTTCGCACAATGTCTTCATTTTGGTCACCACATTTGAGGAGCAACATTGACCAAAAGAAGTTACTAGACAGTCTAAAAATAGTTTAAGCTATTGAAGCCTAAAACTGATAAAGCTTAAGAATGGACTAAAAATTTTGGGTTACATAGTATGTACAGAAGAGGGTTTTTAAGATGGTGATGGGATTCAGTCTTCCAAACTCATAGTCTTTCAAACTTTGTAGTAAAGGAAAGTTAGTTTTCTAACCTTTTGGTTGGGGCCATCCTCGGTTATTACTATTATCCCTGTTGTTCAGTTTGAAGTGTTTATTGCTGGTTCCTACCCCGTTCCCTATTTATATTGTAGTTGTTCTGTATATTGTTTTCCTGATTTTGCTTACTTTACTTTGCATTAATTCATGTGTTTTTTATTCTTTTCTATATTTATCATATTCATTGTTTCTTATAGCATAGTGATATCATAGTTTGTTAAGCTTTGCCTAGTCTATTAGTATCTAGTTTGTTTCTAGTTTTTTCTTAGTATAGAAAAAGTGCTACTATAAATGTTTTTATATATATGAGACTTTTCTGTCTTTGACCTCTTAGGAGAGTCATTTTCTTTTGAGTAATATCTAATAACCAATATTAGATTGCCATTTGCTCTATTTGTTGAGCTGGTATTATTCCTAATCAGTTTGGAAGAAAACAGCATGATACTGAGGAAAAAGTGCTGGATTTAGGTAAATCTGGCTTCAAATTCTATCTCTGACACTTACTAAATATATGATCAATTGCCTGATCTCTAGCCTCAATTTTTACATCTGTTAAATTATGATACTTGAAGTATCCCCTGACAAGTTTGTTGTGAGGATCAAATGAGATAAAGTATTTAAAGGACTGGGAAGAACTTTTAAGTGCTGTGTCAGCTATACTAATAGTAATGATCTTTTTTTCTTTCCCCAAAAACTGAAAGGAGAAATCTCAGTATTGTTTCCATTAGTCAGTAATTTCAGAGTTGAAGTATAGTATCCTAAAATTATATATTTTAAATGAAGGAACTGAGAGAAAAGAACCCTTTTAAGATTGGCAGGGAAAACAAGTAATCAGAAGCCCATCATATATATCATGCTTAACTTGGAATAGATATATCTTCCTTTCAAAAAACACATATTTTACTTTTTTTACCATGACATTTTAACACTTTTTTTTTTAATAACTTTTTATTGATAGAACGCATGCCAGGGTAATTTTTTACAGCATTATCCCTTGCATTCACTTCTGTTCCGATTTTTCCCCTCCCTCCCTCCACCCCTTCCCCCAGATGGCAAGCAGTCCTTTACATGTTGAATGGGTTGCAGTATATCCTAGATACAACATATGTGTGCAGAACCGAACAGTTTTCTTGTTGCACAGGGAGAATTGAATTCAGAAGGTATAAATAACCCGGGAAGAAAAACAAAAATGCAAGCAGTTTCATTTCCCAGTGTTCTTTCTCTGGGTGTAGCTGCTTCTGTCCATCTTTGATCAATTAAGGCTCTCTTTATCGAAGAGATCCACTTCCATCAGAATACATCCTCAAACAGTATCGTTGTTGAGGTATATAATGATCTCCTGGTTCTGCTCATTTCACTCAGCATCAGTTCATGTAAGTCTCGCCAGTCCTCTCTGTATTCATCCTGCTGGTCATTCCTTACAGAACAATAATATTCCATAACGTTCATATACCACAATTTACTCAACCATTCTCCAATTGATGGACATCCTTTCATTTTCCAGCTTCTAGCCACTACAAACAGGGCTGCCACAAACATTTTGACACATACAGGTCCCTTTCCTTTCTTTAGTATCTCTTTGGGGTATAAGCCCAGTAGAAATACTGCTGGATCAAAGGGCATTTTAACACTTTTTACAAAATTATAGGATATTTGCCCCTTAATACCTTTGGTGGTTGATTTTTATTTCTTATTAGTTGAAGCATATATTTCTTGGAATCACACCAAAGTGCCAAGTCATATTGTGATATAGTCAAGATCACATTGTAAAATCTAAAAAGAAATCAGACTGATAATTAAAAGGGATATTTTAATCAGAAATAAAACTACCATAGGACCATTTATTTGTAAGTGTATAAGTGATAAATTATACAAAGACACTTTAAGGTGTTTGAAATCAATCATTAAAGTAATCAGTGAATATTTATTAAGCATCTACTATATGTTAAGCACAGGAAATACAAAAAGAGGCAGATTATAGTCCTTGCTCTTTCTAGGAGTTCACAATCTAATTTGGATTTAGGTAGATTCAAGTCCAAAGTTATATTTATCTTTTTACCTCTTTCTTCCTGACAGCCTTTCATTGACACTATTCAGTCATAACTGTTGTCTTGTATAATGCCCATCATATTGAAAATCTGAGGGGCAGCTAGGTGGTGCAGTGGATAGAGCACCAACTCTGAAGTCAGGAAGGACCTGAGTTCAAATCTGGCCTCACTTAACACTTCCCAGCTGTGTGACCCTAGGCAAGTCACTTAACTCCAATTGCCCCAGCCTCCCCCCCCCCAAAAAAAAAAAAAAAAAAAAAAAAAGAAGAAGAAGAAAATCTGTTGATTGACCCTGATAGCACTAGAATTCCATGCATTTCAAACTATATTATTTCACAAAATAGTAAAAGAATTCATGTTATTTGGTAATAATTCTTTGTTAATCTTATATCTTTTCACATATAATAATAAAAATCACACCTTTACTGGCTTTTTGCTACAGAATTATTACATATTATTGTTTCATTGATTTTTTTTTTTTAGGCAGGTGCAGATGCTGTGCTCGGGAGGACAATTTGGGGAATTTTAGGTTTGGGTGCCTTTGGGTTTCAGCTGAATGAAGTGCCTGATGGGAAACATATAATCACCACCACTCGTTCACATTCTAGCAAGTTGGTAAATGATTGCGTTTCTGCTATGAATCCTGATAATGTTCTCAGAGTGGGAGGAGCAGGAAATAAGGTAATACATTTGATGTTTGTCAGAAATAAAACATTGAGGGGAGTTGGAAAATATTAAATTTATTATCATTTTCCCCCTTAAGCTTCTTGTTACACAGAGTTAGTGATATGATGATGTTTAGACTTGTTCATTTGGTATTAATTAGTATTAAATGTATAGAAAGGATGGAAGTAGTAAAATGATGCCACTAAAGTAACTATAAAATATAAAACCGGTTCTATTTCTGATTTTTAAATTCTAAATTCAAACCTATTAAAATTTTGACTTATTTTTTTTCTTACACTTTTTCTGAAGTAATCATTCATTTACATTAGAAATTAGAATTACAATAGAAATTCTAGCTTTCTAAGCTAGAAAGTAGTTAAAGTGACCTAAGCATCCCAATATTTGTCTTTTGAGAAAGCTAATAGCAAGTTTTTTAGGAGGCTGTGAGACTCTTTTTTGTTGTCTGATTTCAAATTAAAATTAACCTCTGAACATGAATGATGCTGAAAGGAGTAATTGTTAAGGAGGTCAATAAATTTTTCTCATATTTGTATATGCTTTTTTTTCATATGATTTTCTGAACATACAAAAACCAATTTTATTTTATTTTGTTTTTTAATTTGAGAGGCAGTTGGGTTTAAATGATTTGCCCAGAGTCACACAGCTAGTATGAGAAAAGTATCTGAAGTAGGATTTAAAGTCAAGTCCTCCTGACTCCAGGGCTGTGCTCTAATCCATCACACCATCTAGCTGCCCCTTAAACTTATTTTGTTTTTTAATAAAGTCATCAAACTATCTTGCTATCTTTATTGTAATCCTGTAGATTTAGATGTCTAAATCCACTAAAGGCATTATTTCATTTGAAAGTTATGCAATTGAACTGGCTATATTTATTGTTATAGGCAAAATGTTCCTAGAGGCTATAATATTTTTAAAAAATCCTTACAGATCATTCAGCTGATTGAAGGCAAGGCATCTGCTTATGTATTTGCTAGTCCTGGCTGTAAGAAGTGGGATACTTGTGCTCCAGAAGTTATTTTACATGCTGTGGGAGGTAAGTAAGTAGAGTCAGAGACTTTTTGGATAAAATAGAAATATTTTAGTATCTATTATTAGATCTATTAGTATCAATAACATCACATGCATTTTATTAATAACTTTTATTTTAAATTATCTTCACTTCTCATTGTATCCTGACATCTACCCTGTCCTAGAAATCCATTCCATAGAATAAGTGACTTTAGAAAAAGAAAAGAAAAAAAGTTCAGCAAAAATAATAACTAGCATATCAAAAAAGTCTGATGTTCTATGTAGTATTTCAAATTTGTTGGTTTCCCACATATTTAAAAAAACAGAAGGTATCTTTTCATTCTTGTCCTTAGAGCCAAACTTGGTAATTACAATTTCTTTTCAGTTTCAGTTGTTACATATATGCATTATTAATATCAAGACACAAGTACTACTTCATATAGGATATCTATTTTTATTTAAATGCTAATTAAAAATATTAATTACTGTACCTTGTGTTTTTGGCTTAAGTCCACCAAAACCAATTTTATTTAATTTTAACATTATTTTAATATCCAAACCATTTCTATCTTGGAGAGAGAATTGTTTATATTAGTATAATTTCCCCATGCCTTCCTTCAAGTCTTTCTTGACAATTCATCATCATTGTCATCAGTAATTAATCAACAAGCATTTGCTAAGCTCAAATGCTGTGGTAGGTTCTATGAAATCAAAGAAAAAAAAAAGACAAAGCTTATATTGTGAAATAATTAAAATTATAATGATTGAACCACATTTGGACTTTACACTCCACTATGCTATGTGCAACATGGCCTTAATTTAGAGGAAAGCTCTCCACCCCATCTAAAAGAATATGGTAAACACATAACATTAAGATGACTTTAAAAATTGTCCCTTGGACCATCTTTACTATTAGTAAAAACTTCCTCATAAAATTAAGTTATCAGCTAGAATAAACTCAAGGAAAATACTTGATTTTTTTATTCATCCTTTTTACTTAAGATAATGTCTTTTCTTCTTTTTAAAAAGTTAAATTTTGGAGCAGCTAGGGGCACAGTAGATAGAGCATCAGCTGTGAAGTCAATGTGGCCTCAGACACTTAACACTTCCTTGCTGGGTGATCCTGGGCAAGTCACTTAACCCCAATTGCCTCAGCAAAAATAAAGAAATAAACAAACAAAAAAGTTAAATTTTATTGACATCTTTTATTTTTATATCTTCTACATTTCCTATTGTATTCCCTACCTTACCCTCCCATAGAGCTGTTCTTCATAAAAAAGAATATAAACAATTCAAACGAAAGGAAGTAATACATAGAAAAATCCTGACATTACACAAACTTTTCCACACTTATTATATGACATCATATAAGTATAAAATATAGTACATTTATTGTATATAGTACATTATTTTATATTATATATATATATATATATATGTATGTATTCTGCCTTATCTTTGAAATGGGAAAGAAAAAGCATAAATCATTTCCAGTTTTGAATATTCAACTGATCATGTATTAGGGCTAAGATTTCTGTTCTTTTTAGGATTTGTTATCCTGGAATTTTTAAGCGCATATTTAAATTGTCCTGGTGACTACAGACTTACATGAATAAAGTGATTCTCAGAATTAGTATTAAGGGATTGGATTAGATGAAATTTTTAGGTCAATTCCAGCTTTTAAATTTTATGATTCCTATCTTTCATTCAATTGAAAACTGAGCTAGGGATATAGCTCTTAAGCAAATTAAATTTTCACTTTTCTAATCTAAATTTTTTCCTTTGTTTAACCTTCTCAACTTGAGTTAGTCCTTTAATTTTGTGTTTTTATATGATACTTAGAGGTAATTGAAAACCATTTGTGTGAGAGGGAAAAAAAACAACCACCACTCTTTTTCTATCCTGAAATGTAGTTTCTGATGAGGAATCAATATTGTATTTATATGTTCCAGGCAAATTGACTGACATTCATGGAAATGCCCTTCAGTACCATAAGGAGGTAAAACATATGAATTCTGCTGGTGTCCTTGCCACATTGAGGAATCATGACTATTATGCAAGCCGTGTTCCAGAGACTGTTAAGAAAGCACTTGTGCCATGAGGGACATAAATCTGCTTACCAGTGAAAAAAATTGTGATTTAATATTCAAGTTAATAAATTTTTTTAAATTATGAAAATAGATTTAGTTTTGTTTTCATCATTATTGATTAATTATATTGTTTAGACACTGAATATCATAAATAATAAATGAATTCTGATAAATTTATAGTTCCAATTTTGAAATATAGAGCATCAACTTTAAACTGGTAAACCAGATCCATGGAACAGCCAAATTTGGATCCTAGTGATCACTATTGATAACTAGTGAAGCATGACAAAAGTTTTGACCTACATTCTATTATTGTTTTCCCACTTAACAGTTGGAATAAAAATGAAAACGTCAGTTCTGAGCCTTCATAATATACTATCAGCATTCCTGTCAATTTTCCTTATTTGATTTAGTACACAAAACTTAGATGCTATATGGATCTTGTTTTGTTAAAGGATTTTATTCTTTAAATTATTGTAATTTTTTTTAATCATTACTACTCCAAAATGCTATTTTCTATGTTGGTGAAATAGTTTATGAGACATTCTTTATAATAAAATTATACATTATTTAATTTTTGTATTTCTTATCAAATTTCTCATACCTAAATATTATAACTAATTGTTTTGCTTTCTTTGTAAAGCTTTCTGGTATTTCAAGTCCTGAAATTTTAGTTTAGTAGACATTAAAAGCTTCAGGGTTTACAAAGATAAAAATGAAAACAGTGCTGGCCCTCCTGGAGATTACATTCTACTTTGTTACATAAGATACATACTATTTACTTAAGTAAATGCAAGTTACTTTAAGGAGGTCAAGAATGCTAAAACTTGAGAGAGAGGGAAGAAATCAAGAAACTTTGTAGGAGCTGACATCTCAGCCAAACCTTGAAAGAAGATAAGTATTCTAAGATAAGGTGAAGGAATGCCACCAGCTCCATCTAGGCAGAAAAACTGTATTTCAGAGACATGGTAGGATATTATATATCCTACCATATATCCTATATAAAAATAATAGCTAGTGTTTACATAGTACTTTAAGATTTACAGAAGACTTTGTATCATCTCATTTAATTCTCAACAGACTGATCAGAATTTTTACTTCCAGTTTTGGCATGAGGAAACAGGTTGAAAGATTAGCATTTAAGTTCCTATGTACTGTGCTAATACTGGGGATTCAAAGAAATGCAGAAAGATACAACCTGGGCTCCCAAGGAGCTTACAAACTAATGGGGAAAAACAACATGTACAAGTAAGCTATATGGGATAAATTGGAGATAACAGGGAAGGCACTATCAATAAATGTTAAGCACCTACTATGTGCCAGTGCTAAGTACTGGGGATATAAAAAGAATCAAAAGACAGTTCTCAAACTCGAGTTTACAATCCAATAGGGAAGGACATTCAAAAAAAAAAAGTACAAATGATGCTATGTCCAGATTAAATTGACCCACACCAGCATTAAAGAGGATTGAGAAAGCTTTCTTACAAAAGATGAGACTTCACTTGAAAGAAGCCAGGGAAGCTAAAGGCAGAGATGAGGAGGGAGAGAGTTTAGGCAAAGGAGAACAACCAATGAAAATGTTCCCATTTGGAAATGGAGTATCTTGTTTGAGGAACAGCTGGAAGGCCATTATACTGGATCACAGAGTAGGATGATAAACTATAAGACCATTATAAAGGTAGAAAAGTCCCAATGGAGGGTTCTATAAGCCCAGCAGGATTCTGTAGTTGATCCTGGAGACAATAGGGAGCAACTGGAACTAATTGAATAGGGGAGAAGGGACATAATCAAAGTTTAGAAATATCAGTTTAAAGGCTGATTGGAGAATGGACTAGAGTGGAGAGAGTGGAATCAGAGAGACCCACCTGCATAGGCATGAGGCAGAAAGGTCTGCACCAGGATGGTGGTATTATCAGGAGAGAAGGGGGAGTGTAGAAGAGCAGTTATAATGGTAGAAACAACAGTATTTGGCAATTGATTGGATAGAGGCAGGATTGGTGAAGAACATGCAGAAATTATCATGTAATTGGGTGATAGAAAATAGTGGTATTCTTAAGAGGGAAGGTAGGAAGAGGGGAGAAGAAAGCCTTTGGTCTTTAACAATTAAGAAGTTATTGATAATTTTGGAAGGTAGGGTTTCAGTGAAGTAATGGGTTGGATTGCTAGGGATTGAGAAGTGAGTGGGCTGTACAGGCAGTGGGAGCCCTTTTTCACCTAGTTTGACTATGAAAGACAACACAGAGAGATGTAGGAGCAAGAAGGGATAGAAAGGTCAAGAAAGAGGAAGACCAGTTCATATTCAACCTCTTAACTAGTTGTGTCAGATTTTTATTGGCTGGGTGACTGGACAAGTCACTGATCCTTTCTGATCCCAGCTCTTTCAAATGAGCATCATCATTATCAAAACAATAATAATATGCTTTTTTAAAGAGTCTTCTGGGTAGTTATTGTTTTACAGCAGAATGCCCAACATATATCATAATTGCCAAATAGCTGTGCAAAATAGTATATATAGTGCATAAGTACAAATGGGAGACATGATTTTTTAAAAATAAATACTTAAAACACAAATTTATGATCTTACAAAAGAGCATTTAAATTAGATGGTATAATTTGATCTGCCTCCTTGGATCTACAGTAACTGTTATTTTTTCCAAAACCAAAAGAATCAGAATCAGTTCCACGGTGTGAATGATGGATCACAATAAATGAATCTTTTTCTAAAAGCCCTTTCTTGCTCCTCTACAAACATGATCTGGCCTAATTAAAAAAACGAGAAATTTCTTGAAGATCAGTGGTCCAAAACGCTAAGTATGGTTAAGTATTTAAAAGATCTACATTCATTGGTTCCATTTTTAGTTAGGATGTATTTAGATACCTTTCTTCAATCCATCATACAGGACAAGCATGAAAACTCCACCCGTGCTCAGAACATTAGCTCAGGAACCTTTGAAGAAAGCCACGAATTCATAATAGACTTGTTTTAAGGATCAGAATAGCAAAATATGTCAATTATTTTGCAGAACCTTAAAGCTATTAAAATGCTCGATACTGTTAATACCACTTAAAGCTCTTCCAGTTTCCTGTATAATCATCATAAATGGAGCATTTATCTCCCCCGGTTCAGAGTCGTAGTGCAGTTGAAACGAGAGTATAAAGCATTTTACACAACTTAAAGCGCTATGCAAATGCTAGCTATAATTATTCTTAATCACGATCAGTGAGAATGAGAAGGCATGAGGTGAAAGGGACGGAGAAACTGTAGACTGCGAAGTGAAGGCGAGATGATCGAGGAGACTGGAAAGGACAAGATCTAGGGCATCAAACAAGGAACGTTTAGACGCGATCCCCGCCGTCCAAGGTGCTTCTTTGGAAAGCGGACCCTGCGACGCGACAGAGACTGTAAAAGGTTCCGGAGCTGCCCGAGGCCATTTGGCCGCTGCACCGGAAGTTCTGCGGACGGGGTGGAGAGTGGGGGCTGAAACTGGGTGTGTCCGACCGAGGTGGGAGGAGGAGCCTTGGCGGCCGCGGCGTGGACACGTCTCACCCTCCAGTCTCCCACGCGTCCTTCTCTAGAGGCCGGCGGGACTGACAGACTGACTGAAGCACTGACGGTGGAGATGGCGGCGCTGAGTCTGACAGTGAATCCTGTAGACCCTCCTCTCGGTAAGGCATCCATAGGCCTTGGCTAAGACCCTGGGGCCGGGCTAAGAGGGCGGGTATTCCCCCGCCCCGGGAACCTGAAACCAGCCGGAGATGCTGTTTCTTCTAACCCCCTGCCCTCCTCTCCACGCTAGGCCGGGGCGTCTCACTTTTCCTTTTCCTTTGGGGGACTTTTTCGTTGCAGCAAGGAGATCCCTGACCCAGTTCTCGAACCCTGGGAACATGTGGTTTGGCTCCTTTCTGTCCCTTCTGCGTTGAAAGTAGTTTCCTCGACTCTACTGCATTTTCTCCTCCATGCTATTTAAAATGGCTCTTGCAAGCCTGGGAGCGCCTGGACTGCCTCCGCTTGTGGAATGACACGTTGTGGGATGTGATAATTACTCCTGCTTTACTTCATGCATCTCCTTTTAAGCCCAGTCACAAGCATTAAGTGCCGGAGCTCATTGTCTAATGGTACAGTACAAACTAAGTGAAAACACGATATATACGAGATAATTTGGTGGTAATCAACAGAGGAAAGACTAACATTAAGAAGAAGAGGGAAAGGCATTTTATAGAAGTTGGATTTTAGTTGGAACCTTAAGATAGGAGGCAGAACTAAAAAGATGATAGTGTTTTAAAATAGTAATAGGAAAATTAATAGGAGTGTTTTTTTGGGAGTGGAGGTAAAAATGTTTAGTTTAAGATATCTATTGGATATGCAGTTTGAGATGTCCAATAAATATTTGAGAGATTTGAGACTGAAGGTCACAAGAGATTATGACTTGATAAATAAATATGAGAATCTTTGGCATAAAGATGATGAAGTTGATAAAAAGGGAAGACTTTACCAGGGAAAGACTGATTCTTTCAGTAGAGCAAAGACTCAGAGCAGAGGCCACGATTATCAGGGGACACCTAGATAAAGATCCAGTAAATGAGATTGAGTAATAAATAGTCAGATGGAAGAACCAGGAGAGTAGTATCCTGAAAACCTGCAGAGAAGAAAGTATCAAGAGAAAGGTGATGGATTGCTTAAAGCCTTTAGAGAGGTCAAGAAAAATGAGAAACAAGAAAAGGTAATTCGATTTGGTAATTAAAAAATCATCTAACTTTGGAGAAAGCAATTTTACTCGAAAAATCCAAAGCCAAAATGAAAAGTTAAGAGGGAAGAGAAAAAGAAGTGAAGTCATTGGTTGTAGACAGTCTTTTCAAAGAATTTAGTCATGAAAGGAAGTTTTATGATAGCTAATGATGATAGAGTGAGGATTTTTTGAGGAGTCATGGATGTGTTTGTTAGGCATGAGGGAAGCATCAATAGACAGGAAGAGATTGAAAAATGAGAGATGATAAAAAGGGACAGAATATTGGAGAAGATGCAATGGGATTCCCCCCCAAAAAGCAAAACAAAACAAACAACAAAACACTGTATTTTCTCACATTTCTGTTAATTATATTTTGGACTTTTTGCTGTATTGCCCTTGGAAAATGTAATCAAAGCAAATGATTATCATTGCCTATTCTGGTGACATAGTTATTGCAAATAATGGGTACATGAAACACCAGTCATATTGTAGGCAAGTGCATTTATTTTTTTATCCTGCAAAAGTAGTAAAGTTCTGACCTATCACCTCCCCGCTTTGTTTTCACTTTGTACCAAGTTCAGGGTTATATTTCAAACATGGAAATGAACTTTCAGAAATTAGCATGAGAGAGATGATTTTTACAAAAATTTACAGGATCATTGTGTTGTTGTTTTGAGTCTCCATCGACACCCTTTACCCCTCTTCTAAATTTTGGACTTAGCTGATGAGATATACATATTCAAATTAGTTTTGACATTGGTAGCTCTTTTGGGGCTTTAAATCTTTTAGAATAAAGATATTGTTAATAGATCTTATGTGGATATAATGTTTTTAATAGAAGTACTAATAAATACAGACTTAATTTAATTAAGATATTCTCTTGAAGAAATAGAAGCAAGGTAAGATCCTTACGCTTAAATCTTTCAGTCTTTGTGTTCTCTTTGGGCAGAACTTCTAAAAGATTTTTGTTGCCTGACATTTTAGATCCTTGATTTATTATTATTCATATTCTCACTTTTTTCCATTGCTTTAATTCATTACAGTCATTTAAAGCAAGACGATTTTACCTGTTTTGCTTATTTAATTCTTTTATAGAGTTATAACTTTGTTCCATAGTTGATTACGCAGAATACTTGGAAATTATTTTAACATGAAGTATTGCTGAGATAACATTTGAGAATACCTAAATGAGAATGGGACTATCTTAGATGTAATTTGAGAGGAAAAAATAGATGTTTCAAATCCCTCTGAAATTAGATATTTAGAGACCACAATTAGTACATAGCATTAAAAATTTGTTTTATGTAGTCAGACATCTGAATGATGTCTGTTTAATTGAGTTAATAATTATTCTTACAACTGTACTGTCTGATTAATAGTTCAAATTCTTAAAAATAACATGATGGTATATGTTTCATCATTTAATATACTCTGGCAAATTAAATGCTTTTGTCTCCCTCATAAGTACTTTTTACATGGAAACTCAGCAGATGATTGTTTAATTAACAGATTATTAATAATAAAATTAATAGAAAGATACATACAGTTATCAGCATAAGGAGATTTGATCAGAAGAGTCCTAGCATTAGAGATTTAGAAGTGAAAGAGGGTATCTAATGAACCCTGTTCATTTTACAGGTTAGGAAACTGAGGTTCAATGAAGCTAAGGGAGTTTTTCTAAGGTCGTATAAGTGGGAAACATTAGAGGTCAGAGTTGAACCCAAGTTCAGTAGCTTTCTATTTTTTTTTCCCATCAAAAGAGCTACACCCTAATCCAGGGCCTGCCACCTATAAACTTTGTGCCACCACTCTGATCATCTTGGTTGGACATATTTCCAGATAGATCATTTCAGAATTTTATGCTATTCTGGATTTCTTTGCATAGCCACAAGTTATTTTTTTTTGCCCACTAGTAACAGTTGTAAGGTAGAGTTCTAGTTATGTGATCACCAGCTCAAGATAAAATAAGTTTAATAGTTTTCATTGTATAATATCATTATGCCTTATGGAAAGATTGACTTTCATTGCTGTACCACTGGTAAGATGATGTTCCTTTCTCCACAATCTAGCCAGCATTGTATTTTATCATTTTAAATTTCTTTATTAGTCCTGTGGATCTTTTGAAATTAGCACAGTGGATAGAGTAGGCGGGAGTAGACTTAGAAAGACCTGAATTCAAATTTAACCTCTGATACTTAATGGCCTTGTGACCCTGTATAAGTTACTTAACCTTTGTGCCTCTTTCTTCAGCTGAAAAATGGGGATAGATAATGATGACACAGTATTTGTAAAGTGTCTGGCATATAGTAGGCATTATAGAAATGGTAGCCATTAATTATATTATTGACATTGAGAAGAACATTGTTCAAATTTTCTAAATTATCAAAAACTCTAATAATAACTACTGAACTTTGTGTCAGTGTTTCTTAAATTTGCATTTCTTTGATTATTAAAAATTTTAAATCTTTCTCATGTGATTTGATAATTTGTGCTGCTTTTGTGAATTGGTATCCTTTGAGTGTCAGAAATAAATAATCAATAGAGGGCCTACCCTAGAGTTAGAAAGATATGGGTTTAAGTTTCTCTTCTGATACTTGGTGTCTATATAATCCTAAAACATTCATTCCCTCAGTGACTCAAAATTCACTAAGATTATAAATTGCAGAACGTTTACATTTCTGCATTGGTGCTTGAGGGTTCTCTACACCTATGAATTCATGGGTCTGAAGATAACAAGTTATTTGACCACTTATCTCTTTCCAGAAACCCATCCTTAAGAAAATCCACTGATTTATGTCTCTTTGAATAAAAATTCTATTATGTCTTTTTATGAGTATTAGTTTTTACTTTGTTTTGTTTTACTTTTTTTCTGGTTATATGTGTACATTCATTTAAAAAAAAAAGCATTACTTTATGAATCATGTTGGGAGAGAAAAATCAAAATAAAAGGGAAAAACTAAAAGAGGAAAAACCTTAGAAGAAACAGGAAAAAAAAAGTGAACATAGCATGTGTTGATTTATATTCAGTCTCCATAATTTTCTTTCTGGATACAGATGACATTTTCTTTCTAAAGTTTGTTGGGATTGCCTTAGATCACAGAACTGCAGAGAAGAACCAACTCTTTCATAGTTGATCATTTTACATTGTTGCAGTTACTGTGCACAATATATTCCTGGTTCTGCTTATTTCACTCAACATCAATTCGTGTAAATCCGGCTTTCTAAAATCAGCTTGTTCATAATTTTTTATGGAACAATAATATTCCCTTACTTTCATATACTACAACTTGTTCAGCCATTCCCCATTTGATGGGCATGAACTCATTTTCCAATTCTTTTCTACCACAAAAAAGAGCTGCTACAAACACTTTTGCACATGTGGATCCTTTTCCCTCCTTTATGATTTCCTGGGATACAAATCCAGTAATGGCACTTCTGGGTCAAAGGGTATGCACAGTTTTATAGCCCTTTGGGCATAGTTCCAGATTGCTCTCCCAGAATGGGTGGATCACTTCACAACTTCACCAACAATTTATTAGTGTCCCAATTTTCCCATATCCTCTCCAACACTTATCATTATCTTTTCCTATCTTAGCCTATCTGAGAGGTGAGAGGTGATACCACAGAGTTGTTTTAATTTGCATTTCTCTGAGTATTAGTTTAGCTAGTGCAGATTCTATTGTCTTTTAAAATGATTTTTACTTATATATTTAGAGACCCAGATTTTAAAGATGAAAGGAACTTAAAGATCACATAGATTTAATCTCTCATTTAACATTTGGGGAAATGAAGGCCCTTGATTTTCCCAAAATCACTCAATTAGTGAATGATAAAGGCAGGTCAAAATTTGAGCTTAAATCCTCCAACCAGAATCTTTCTATTAAGACAAAAGACTGTTTTATAAATAAAAGTCCTTTTTAAAGAATTTCCCTTTTTCTGGGTATATTTGTTTAGAAAATCTTTCAATATGAAAGTTTGATGATTCAGGCTACAAATGTGACCCAATATGAAGAGACTTTAAATTTTCTTCCATTGTTTGCAGGAGCTTTGTTGACAATAGAACATGTTAAAGACAATGTCAAAATTTCAGTTGATGAAGGAAAAGAGAATAGCCTTCGAGTTTCTGAGTAAGTAATTTTTACATTTCTGCCCTCATTATTTAGATTAGCATTTTAAAAATGTTAATTGGGTGTGTGAATTAAAAGCAGTTATTTGTGCATGCTTGAATTCTGTTGCATGATTGTTGGAGATGATATTAAGGAATACAATTATAATGTAAACAACAAATAGAAATATGTTGAGATATCACTCCCAGATTTATCCTTTTGAATGTTCTTTTAAAATCATGTAATTCATTTTTCATAGTCCCATTTAATTGTAGAACATGATTATAATTACTCAAGTTCATATATTCAACATAATATGAGGTATTTTTTTCTCATATCTCTCCTATAAAGGTATTTTATTATTCATTATCAATTTAAATATGTTTTGGTGTCTTTAATTTGGAGATCACAGCGTTAAAAAGTTGTATATGTACATATATTGCTTTATTACATACAGATTCATTAAATAGGATTTCTGACTTCTCAGAGCATATCTCCTGTGTCAAGCCATGCAAATAAAGAGATTGAGGATATAAAGATAAATACAAAACAAGTCAACAGTATGCACTTTCTTGACCATTATAATTAGTCAGTACAGACTCTCCAAAAGGTTCATGATATAACATTCAGAATATAGAATAATGTAGAATATAGGAAAAAACATGACTTGTGATTTTCAGTTAATATTCTTGTTTGCATGTTTCCTAGTGAATAATTTAACTTTCAAAACATTTTGCATTGATCAGTTCTTTAAATCAGCTATTAATTTTTATTTTTGCTTTATAGAATTTTAAAATTATCTTAAATCTTTCAATGTTCTGAATGTTTGAATTGTATTTATATTTCTAAAAAGCTTATGGTTCAGTTGCCTTAAGGGTAATCTTATACATCCATACTTATAAAATTCAATCAAAGATTTTCATTTCCTAAATTCTGGTATCCTACTAATTCATATCTACAATTTCTTTAATTTTATAATTATCATATAAATCATTTTATTTGTTGTTATTAATAATGACACTATATTCCTTTAAGATTTGTGGTGTACCTTGTTTATTTAATTTGAGCCATGTGAGAGAGATTGCTGATAGTATTTTTTCCCTATAAAGATAAAAAATGGGTCCATAAGAGGTCTAGTAACATACTTTCATAATTAGTGAGTATGCTGGGGAATTTTAATCTAAGTCTCCTAGGCTCCTGATCTAACACTCTCTTTTCATGGTTTGACTTAACTTTTTGACCTTCAGCAAACTTTCCAATGGGAAAACTGGCTAAACCACATCATAAGGATAGAGATTGCTACTGATAATGAAGCAGTAATAGCTTTAAAATGGAAAGGAAGCACTTTATGTTGACATTCAATACCATCTCATTATGTAATGGCTAAATAAAATTGATTTCTTATAACAGTAGTACATTTTAAAATGGGAAATGAAATTTAAGAAACATTAGCTAAACTTATTTCCCAATTGGAGTAAATGAATTCCATAACACCAAAAAATAAACTGATTTATTTAGTAACAAGCTGAAAAATCATTTGAGGTATTTCAAATTTGATGATTCTTCAGTTATTAGTTAAATAGTTCTTAAATTCACTTTAAAGAGTAGGCTTTTGAATCTATTTTCTTTGGGATAATTTTATGTGTGAATTGCTTTTAAAGTTTGGCAAACCTTTTCAGAGTGTTCTGAGGTTGTAATCTTTAATCTAGTGTTTTGTTTGAAACCACAATACATATACCTTATATTTATGTGCTATTTTAAGATTTCAAGATCTTTAATTCAGGCCATTAACCTTCTAATAGGGATTTGTGCCGGGTAGACTCTTGGCAACATACTGCTTATTCATTTGTTATATAGTTGAATTATTAATTTGCCATAGTCTCTAAAAATAATCACTTAATTTAGGTATTAGAAGGTTAAAAATTATTTTGACACAGAAGATAAGTCCTATCAACCCCTGTACACAAAGGACATTTCTGGTAAAAATAAAAGCAAAGTAGTGATTATTTACAGAAAAAGGATTTTGTATTCTTAACCTTATAGTTTGATGCTAATGTTTGACTATTGTATTTGACTGGAATTTGTTGCCTTTCTATGTAGATTTTACTTACATTGTTGCAGTCATCCTACATATTGTTCATTTGTATGAACTTCACTTTACATCTCATTTTAAGTCTCCTCATATTTTTCTGAATTCTTCATATTCATTGTACATAACAGACCAGAAATAATTTATTTCATGCATATATCACAGCTTATTCAACTATTTCCTCAATTGTTGAGATACACTTTATTTCCAACTTTTTTTGTGATCCTGAATAATGCTGCCTTGAACCTTTTTTCATAAGAAAAAAATTTTTTTCCCTCCCAATAACATCTATAGGATTCAGTTCAGTAATGGCATTATTGGGTCAAAGAAAAAAAAAAGCCAGATCGTGTTTGATTTAAATTGTCAAGTTAGGTTGCTTGTAGTTTATTCTTGAGACACAAGAGAGTCACTGAAGATTTTTGAGCTGATGATTGACATAGTAAGACAGTGAACTTAGACTATTTGGAGGATGGATTGCAGAGGAAAAAGATTGTAAGTAGGAAGATATAGTAGAAGATTAGAGTAGTCATTTAGGTGAAATGAAATAAGGACCTGAACTAATTTGGTATGAACAGAGGAATAGGGGACAGGATATGTAAGAATTGACAAGATTTAGAAGCTGAATATGGGAATTGAGGGAAAGTGAAGAGGCAAGAATGTTTAAGCTAAGTGATTGAAAGGATGATGGCACCCTGAATAAAAATAAGTTTGCAGGAGGGAAGAATTTTGGGGTAGAATGCAGACTTCTGTTTAAGTCTACAACTAAGTTTAAGTATATAACACAACTTTAATATATCCACATGGAGATTTCTAACAGATTAGTTGTTGATAAGGGATTGAAGCTTAGAAGCAAAATGAGGCCTGCAATCATAAACTTGGGAGTCAGATGCATCAAATGATAATTAAACCCAGAGGACCTAAAGAGATCCCAGAGAGTATAATAAATAGGAAAGTGGTTCTGAGAATGAGCCTTCAGAAATGCCAAAGATGTATGTCATGGATGATGATCTGCCAAAGTGACTTTCCTAAAGCATAGGTCTAAAAATGTTAACTCCTATAAAAATAAGTCCCTATGACTTTCTTTTAAACTTCTGTGTTTGATAATAAAAAACTCTTTACAATTTGATTTTAACCTACTATTCACCCTTATATATTATTACCCTTGCACTGTCTGGCTGTGCCCTGTGATTGGAATATATTCCCTCTTTGTTTTTATACTTTAGAATTCCATGTCATCACCACCTTTGACATTGTCTTTCCTAATCATCCTTCTCACTGCCTTTCCCCACAAATTTATTTTGAATTTATTTTGTATATCCTTATATATACCTTGTTTTATATTATAAATGTATTTATATGGATTCTTGGTCTAGTGTCTCTGTTTTTAAAATGTGAGTTTTTATTATGCTTTTTAAAAACTCTGCCAAGCATAATCAATGTGAATATATGTTTGGAAAAATTACATATATTTAACCTATATTGAATTACTTGCTGTCTGTGGGGAGGAAGGGAGGGAGAAAAATTTGGAACACAAGGTTTTGCAAGGGTGAATGTTGAAAACTATCTTTGCATGTGTTCTGAAAATAAAAAGCTTTTATTAAGAAAACAAACAAACTCTGTCAAGTTTCTCTTGGGTTTAACATTCAATCATACTATTCTTTGAGTCTAGTCCTTCAGTCACATTCATTCCTACCATAAATTAGTATCCTCTAAGCCACAGCTCTTACTTATAATGAAGATTTTGCCACTGACTTGCAGAAATTCATTTATATTGTGTCTGTGGTACTCCAACTGCTATTCTCATAACCCTGTCAGAGAAGGAAACAAGGTTTTGGCATTGCTATTTTAATGTCTTTCTATTTCATCTCCTTTTCTGATCACCCTCCCCCCCTTTATTATAGTTCTTTGTACTTTATTTCTTTTTATAATTATTATTGCTTAAGAAGAAAAATTTCAATGGAAGAAGAAAAAAGAATTACATGTAAAATTGTGAACTCCAATAAGTTTGGAACTTATTAAAGTACATATTAAGTTTAACAAAACCTCCTGTATCTCCTGATATAGTTCTCTAATGTTTTTATTATGTTCTTTTACTCCTTTTAACCTATTTTTAAAATTCACGTTCACCTTCCAATAGGGGTAGGCAAACTATGACCTAAGGGCCAATTACAGCCCAGTAGTTTTCTTTTTTTTCTTTTTTTTTTTTTTAATAACTTTTTATTGACAGAACCCATGTCAGGGTAATTTTTTACAACATTATCCCTTGCACTCACTTCTGTTCCGATTTTTCCCCTCCCTCTCTCCACCCCCTCCCCCAGATAGCAAGCAGTCCTTTATATGTTAAATAGGTTACAGTATATCCTAGATACAATATATGTGTGCAGAACCGAACAGTTCTCTTGTTGCACAGGGAGAATTGGATGCAGAAGGTATAAATAACCCAGAAAGAAAAATAAAAATGCAAGCAGTTTACATTCATTTCCCAGTGTTTTTTCTTTGGGTGTAGCTGCTTCTATCCATCCTTGATCAATTGAAACTGAGTTAGATCTCTTTGTCGAAGAAATCCACTTCCATCAGAATACACCCTCATACAGTATCGTTGTTGAGGTATATGATGATCTCCTGGTTCTTCTCATTTCACTTAGCATCAGTTCATGTAAGTCTCGCCAATCCTCTCTGTATTCATCCTGCTGGTCATTCCTTACAGAACAATAATATTCCATAACATTCATATACCACAGTTTACTCAACCATTCTCCAATTGATGGGCATCCATTCATTTTCCAGCTTACTACAAGCAAGACTGCCCTAAACATTTTGGCACATACAGGTCCCTTTCCCTTCTTTAGTATCTCTTTGGGGTATAAGCCCAGTAGAAACACTGATGGATCAAAGGATATGCACAGTTTGATAACTTTTTGAGCATAGTTCCAAATTGCTCTCCAGAATGGCTGGATGTGTTCACAATTCCACCAACAATGTATCAGTGCCCTTATTTTCCCACATCCCCTCCAACATTCTGCATTGTCTTTCCCTCTCATTCTAGCCAATCTGACGGGTGTGTTGTAGTATCTCAGAGTTGTCTTAATTTGCATTTCTCTGATTAATAATGATTTGGAGCATATTTTATATGTCTAGAAATAGTTTCAATGTCTTCGTCTGAGAATTGTCTGTTCATATTCTTTGACCATTTATCAATTGAAGAATGGCTTGATTTCTTATAAATTAGAGTCAGTTCTCTATATATTTGGAAATGAGGCCTTTATCAGAACTTTTGACCGTAAAAATGCTTTCCCAGTTTATTGTTTCCCTTCTAATCTTGTCTGCATTAATTTTGTTTGTACAAAAACTTTTCAATTTGATATAATCAAAATTTTCTATTTTGTAGTCAGTAGTGATCTCTAGTTCTTCTTTGGTCATAAATTCCTTCTTCCACAGGTCTGAGAGGTAAACTATCCTATGCTCCTCCAATTTATTTATAATCTCATTCTTTATGCCTAGGTCATGAACTCATTTTGACTTTATCTTAGTGTATGGTGTTACGTATTGGTCAATGCCTAGTTTCTGCCATACTAATTTCCAGTTTTCCCAGCAATTTTTGTCAAATAATGCGTTCTTATCCCAAATATTGGTGTCTTTGGGTTTGTCAAACACTAGATTATTAAAGTTATTAGCTTTTTTGTCCTTTGAACCTAATCTATTCCATTGATCAACTAGTCAATTTCTTAACCAATACCAGATGGTTTTAGTAACCACTGCCTTTATAATATAATTTTAGATCTGGTATAGCTAGGCCACCTTCATTTGATTTTTTTTTTCATTAATTCCCTTGAAATTCTTGACCTTTTGTTTTTCCATATGAACTTTGTTGTTATTTTTTCTAGGTCATCAAAATAGTTTTTTGGGAGACTGATTGGTATAACGCTAAATAAATAGATTAATTTAGGTAGTATTGTCATCTTTATTATATGTCCTCGCCCAATCCAAGAGCATTTAATATTTTTCCAGTTGGTTAGATCAGACTTAATTTGTATGGAAAGTGTTTTGTAGTTTTGCTTATAAAGTTTCTGATTTTCCCTTGGCAGATAGATTCCTAAATATTTTATACAATCAGTAGTTACTTTAAATGGAATTTCTCTTTGTAACTCTGTTGGGTTTTGTTAGTGATAGATAAGAATGCTGATGCCTTTTGTGGGTTTATTTGGTACCTAGTAGTTTTCTAACCCCTGAAATTCTGTCAGAAATTATTCATCTGTATGAAATTGAAACTATTACCACTCACATGAAAGAGTGTTCCAAATCACTATTGATCAGAGAAATGCAAATTAAGACAACTCTGAGATATGACTACACACCTGTCAGATTGGCTAAGATGACAGGAAAAAATAATGATGAATGTTGGAGGGGATGCGGGAAAACGGGGACACTGATGCATTGTTGGTGGAGTTGTGAACGAACCCAACCATTCTGGAGAGCAATCTGGAATTATGCCCAAAAAGTTATCAAACTGTGCATACCCTTTGATCCAGCAGTGTTT
Organism: Antechinus flavipes; assembly: GCF_016432865.1. Taxonomy (NCBI): domain Eukaryota; kingdom Metazoa; phylum Chordata; class Mammalia; order Dasyuromorphia; family Dasyuridae; genus Antechinus; species Antechinus flavipes. The sequence continues at coordinate 365,516,287 of NC_067401.1, forward strand.
CTATTGGGCTTATATCCCAAAGAAATACTAAAAAAAGGAAAGGGACCTGTATGTGCCAAAATGTTTGTAGCAGCCCTGTTTGTAGTGGCTAGAAACTGGAAAATGAATGGATGCCCATCAATTGGAGAATGGCTGGGTAAATTGTGGTATATGAATATTATGGAATATTATTGTTCTATAAGAAATGACCAACAGGATGAATACAGAGAGGCTTGGAGAGACCTACATGGACTGATGCTAAGTGAGATGAGCAGAACCAGGAGATCATTATACACTTCGACAACGATATTGTATGAGGATGTATTCTGATGGAAGTGGATTTCTATGACAAAGAGACCTAACTGAGTTTCAATGGATAAATGATGGACAGAAACAGCTACACCCAAAGAAGGAACACTGGGAAACGAATGTGAACTATTTGCATTTTTGATTTTCTTCCCGAGTTATTTTTACCTTCTGAATCCAATTCTCCCTGTGCAACAGCAGAACTGTTCGGTTCTGCAAATATGTATTGTATCTAGGATATACTGCAACATATTTAACATATATAGGACTGCTTGCCATCTTGGGGGGGGGAGGGGTAGAGAGAGGGAGGGGAAAAAACGAAACATAAGCGAGTGCAAGAGATAATGTTGTAAAAAATTACCCTGGCATGGATTCTGTCAATGCAAAGTTATTATTAAATAAAATAAAGTTTAAAAAAAAAAAGAAATTATTCATCTGTGTTTGAAGATTCTTTATTCTTAGTATTTTTTTTTTAATCAGGACATATACCTGTCAGCAGGCTGAGGCATTTCATTTTTTTCCCCCATGATTTCCCAAATATAATAAATCTCTTATTTAAAATAAACAAACAGAAAAGGGATTGCTCTTGTACTTTCACTAATATTTCCTAGGTAAGAAAAGTATCCATATCAATTCAGTTCAGCTAGGTGGCAAGATGAATAGAGAGCTTTTCCTAGATTTGGGCAGACCTGACTTCAAATTCATCCTCCCACAATTATAAGTTGTGTGACCCTGGGCAAATCACATACCTTAAATTTTTTCAGTGTAAAATGGGAATAATAATAACACCTGCCAAAGTTGTTACAACAATAAAATGAGATATTATTTGTTAAAGCCATGTAAATTATAGTTATCATTATTGTTATTGTTATTATCATTAGGTTGACATTTTCCCTTCAGTCCCTAGTTTTGGAGGATTGTGTAGATTAGAAGCATTCAACTCACTGCAAGCTGCCAACAAAATTTGGGCTGTTGTGGTGATAAATGTTTCATAATTTTTCATTCACTTCTGACTCGTCCCTTCTCTTGGCAAAGATAGAGGAGTGGTTTGCCATTCCCTTCTTCATCTCATTTTTCAGATAATGTAACTGAGGCAAAAAGGGTTTAGTAACTTGACCAGAGTCACATAGCTGTTAAATTTCTGAGACTGGATTAGAATTCAGGAAGATGAGTCTTCCAGATTCTACACCTGTCACTTTATCCACTGCACTACCTAGCTACCCTGCTCTGGAGCTGAAACAGATTAAAATGTAATTGGGAAATATTTAACAAAATATAAAAATAGAATGCAATATAGATGATGCTAATTTGTTTTTCTAAGTCATTATACAACCTTTCTATTTGAGTTTGACACTCTTCTAGGGCACTGAGAGGTTAAGTAACTTGCTCTGTATCCCATAACCAATATATGTAAGAGGTGGGACTTGGAACTCAGATCTCCCTGGTTTTGAAGCTAGATCCCTATCCACTGTGATACACAGTCTCTCATAATTAATAAATAAACATCTATATTTTTCAACACATTTATATAAAAACCAGTTTCCTAGAGATTGTTTTGTTATTTTCATGATTTATAGACACAGAGAAATTGTTATGTAATAAATTCCATTAAATTGATCCTGGAATCAACAAATGGTTATGGCAACAGATTTTAGGGCCATAACTTTTTATTTGGCACACTGAGGCACATTACAGAAACTTTAAAAAATTTAATTGTGTTTCAAAACTAAGCCATTGCAGAACAGAGTGAAATGTAGAGGGTGAAGAAGATGATTCTATTAGTTGAATTTATTTTACTAATTGTTCACATAACAAGTCTTCAAGTTGGTGGTAGCCAAATGGCTAAAATAGCATTGTTTTCTTACTTGTAGCAATGTTACATTCACTGATGTGAATTCTATACTTCGCTACTTGGCTAGAGTTGCAACTTCAGCCGGGTTGTATGGCTGTAACCTGATGGAGCACACTGAAGTAAGTCATCAACAATCTTTGTGATTTTTTATTATCTTGCATTTGTTCTTATTTGAGCATTTCATTATTCTTACCTTTATTTGATGTAGCATTTTTATAGTTAGAATCATAACACCTAGAATACTGAATTTGTGACTTTTTCTTGTTTCCCTATCTCTTTCCTCCTACCCCAATTGTTCTATTTATATTTGGATTTTCTATTACTTCTTCTAAAAATGCTGATGCTTTTTGCTGGTTTTACTAATGCCTTACGTTTTTGCATTATAGTTGTTTTTTTATTTTCCCTCACAGATTTAGCCCTCTTTCACTATAAAGAAAAAAAATTACAAAAATCCAGTACAAAGACCAGGATTGAGAATATCTACAATATTCTGCTCTAATAATAGAAAGGTCAAAAAGAGAAGGTTTGGATGAGCTATGAGAAATAGGATAGAGAATCAATTAGGGAGGTATAATGGATTGTCTTACTTTAGTGAAGATCCAGTTAAGATTCTATAATAGATAACCTGTTCACATGGTTGTTTGATAAACACTTCCTTCAAAAAATTAGTTAAAAAAGTTAAGGGAATACTCTTGTAGCACAAAAAAGCATTTGATATAAATTAGCATAAAATACTTTTAGCACATTATCGCTATTCAGAAAGGCCTTGACTCATGCCAAAATTTCTGGCATTATTGATGGAGATTTTTATGATTTTTGGATTTAATGATTCCCTGCTATCCTCTCTACCTTCCTCTCCTCATTTTTGATTCTGTATTTCTTATTATGAAATTTAAGTTCAGATCATTTTAAAGTCCTTTACCTTTTTCCATATCTACAATAAGAATTCTGTTAAATTTGTGTGGATAGATCTGTTTTGCAGTGATAACTTCTTAGATATTTATGCTTTTTAGAAGCAAGGAGGAGTAATCTTTCCATGCTCCTTCTTATAGTAATAGTCTGATATTTAGTAAGCAACGCTAGTGTGATTTCCCTAGATAAAAAAAACAGAGCTCACAAAATCTTAACTGTTGAGTTGCCTTTTTAGATAGACTTTCTTTGTGATGGTTTAAACAAATAATTAGTGTTGGAATGTCATGTACTCTCATCTCTTCCTTTTTCTCTTTTGCCAGATTGACCATTGGTTGGAATTCAGTGTTACAAAATTATCTTCTTGTACGTTGTTTAATACAGCAGTAAGTGAACTTAATCACTGTCTGTCACTGAGAACATACTTAGTTGGAAACTCATTGAGCTTAGCAGACCTGTGTGTTTGGGCCACACTAAAAGGTATATCTGGTTTTCTTTTTTTTAAGCACTTTAAATTTTCAATTACTTCATGCCATTAACTAATCATTTCTTCTCAGCTTTTTAATTCCATTGTTAACAGGAAAATTTAAGGTGTAATAATTTGGGTTCTTTTACTTTGAAATGAAGATTACCTTGATGAACATCATAAAGAGTATTTTGCTATTTTCCACATTAACATTCAAATTTTTCTAGCCTAATTAATAATTTTCAAGCAATAATTTCACCATCAGATATATATATATATATATGTATGTATATCATGTGAGAGGCCCCAACAGGTGCCACACCAAGACACTCAATCAGAACAATAACAATCAGCTTATAATCATCTAATTGGGGGAAACAAAAAGAAGATACCTCTTGTTCTTAAAAACGTGAGAAGGGGTGTGTGTGTGTGTGTGTGTGTGTGTGTGTGTGTGTGTGTGTGTGTGATATGAATAGCTCCTCCAGTGGGATGTTCTCTTTTTCTGATGGCCTTATCTAGGTACTTCACTTGCTCCCCTCCCTCTGCTTTTCTTACCTCTGATAATTTCTCTCTATTCCCCTTTTTCAAATCAACAAAATGATGAATAGCAAAGTCCTGTTAAAGGAGGTGTTAATGCAACCTTCCAGATTTGGACTAGACTTTAAGATTTTTATATTCCTGACTATTCAGATGTAAAATGAAATCATTCCTTAGATACTTTTGCTCTATATGAAATAAATACATAATTAGAAGGGAATGAAAAAAAGTATGAGTAAAAGGAAAGTTGTTTGAAGGTGATCTAGATTATGCTAGTAGAACACTGACTTTTATGAAGTCTTACCAAGAAGAAAAGCCTTTGAACATGGGCTTAAGGACAAGTGTGGAGAAACTCACCAACAAGTTAGTCAAGTGGATTTCTTAACTAGGGCAACTCATGGACTATTGTCTTCTAAGATGTTGAAGACTGATAATCTATGTAGTGGCAACATCACAGACCCTTTAAGTCTTGTTTTGGAGGGGTTTTTTTTGTGAGGTAGTTGGGGTTAAGTGACTTGTCCAGGGTTACACAGCTAGAAAGTGTTAAGTATCTGAGTTCAGATTTGAACTCTGGTCCTCCTGACTCCAAGACTGGTATTATATCCATTGCACCATCTTGCTGCACCTCTCCCAGCTTCCCTTAAAGCCTTAAGGAACCATTGTGCCTGTGACTTTTACTAAATGTTCCTTAGAGTGGCTAGGAGTACATTCAGAATGACTAGAAGCATTACATAATAATAATTATTATTCTGTGTATGTCATAGAAGCATCTGATGAGTTATTCATATCTGAGAAAATGGTTTAAGATCATTAGTAAATTTTTAGAAAGAAATTAAAGGATACATATTTACTTAATACAGTGCTTTAGTATTTAACTTTGATGTTAATACTGATAAAATTTAATGGCCAAGGTTATTTATAATGAGTTGAGCTATCATTGGTAAGTATTCATTAAGTGCCTACTTTGTTTCAGGTGCATAAATACAAAGAATGGCATAATTCTGCTTGTTTAAAGTCTGATGGAAGAGATAAACAGAAGCTATCTTATTCTCAGAATTGTTCTCATTGGAGTGCTGGTTTGATGTGTATTGTGGGGACCTCAAAAAAGTTCAGTTAGGCAAAATACATATTGCTGGACTCATAACTTTCCTAAATCATTCATGTTTTATAAACCTAGCAAAAATGTCACAATGTCTTAAATAGTCTACAATTTACAATCCATTAGAGATGTACTGTTTTCATTGATTTAGCTGCCTTAAGTTGAGTCATTTTGAAATTGCAAGGTTAGTGAATTGTTTAAAATATGTATTTGTTGACAGGAAATAATAAATGGCAGGAGCAATTGAAAGAGAATATGGCTCCACTTCACGTAAAACGCTGGTTTGGCTTTCTTGAAGCTCAACGTGCATTTCAGTCAGTTGGTACCAAATGGAATGTTGCTGTACCAAAAATCAAAGTGGTAAGCAGAATTATAGTTATTTGGTACTGCTTAAAGAAAAAAAAATACTGTGAATAAGATTCGAGTGATGTTAAACAGAATTACTTTGTATTTATTGCATATTTTCTTTTCCTGGAGGATTTTGTACTTTGCAGACTTCAGTGATTTTATTGGTTGAATGGGCAAAACAGCTAACTCTGTAAGTTTTCATTTGTTTTAAGGCAACCGAAAAGAAACAGGATGTTGGAAAATTTGTTGAGCTTCCAGGTGCAGAGATGGGTAAGGTTGTGGTCAGATTCCCTCCTGAGGCCAGTGGGTAAGCTAATGTTATTAAGAATCATTTGCATGATTAAGATCAAATAAGTCAAATTCAACTTTTTAAAAAATTGTCCCTTATAAGTTAATATATATGGAACATCATATTTATTAAATTAAGATATGCCAGAGGCAGTTTTAGATGAGATAATTTCTAAATAGATGCTTTTCCCCCTGGTTTAAAAAAAGTGAGGGACATTATTTAGGCAGATTTTTAAAATATATTGGAAAACTCTGGAAATGAAAAATTGCATCTGTTTCCAATTTGAACTTTAGTTGCAAAACTATTCTAGTATAATAAAGATTTTGTCCCTTTAATCCTTTTTCTCATCTATGATTCATTCATTATTTGCTGCCTACTAAGATGTCTTTTATAGGATAATGCTAGTAGTGACAGTCATCTCTGTTCAGGTGTAGCTCTATTTTCAAGATGAATGAGAGATAATAATGACTAGAATCAAAGTGTCTGTTAATAACTAAAATTTCTAATAAGAAAAATCCTTCAGCCATTTGTGGTTCTTGTTTGTTCTACATTTCTTTGTAGTCAGTTTCCAAGAGGTGAAGAACATATCAAATAAGGCTTTTTCCTTCCTAATATAGGACAAGCAGCAGAATAGGCAGCCTATGTCAGTACCATCAAATTATGATTACATGCAATATTGGGTGGGAGTAAAGTTAGCAATGTGCCTCCAACTTTTTATAACTTACTTTTTTGCATTAATTCAAAAATTACATTAAGTGTATAATATTTATATACATATCTTTTAATAAAAATACATATATTTAATTTAATAATGTTGTAGTCTTTTAATCCTGTTAATATTATGTATATGTGTATACGTATATTTATATATACCCTTTTATTAGAATGATCACAATATAAGCAGACCAACTTTTATAAAGTTTTTTTAAGTTTGTTCTCATGCACTTCAAAGGGGTCTGCCAATTTAAAGTAATTTTAAAAAACATGTCAATGAAGTTTCTTTGAAATGTTTCTATTTTAGTTACTTACATATTGGACATGCAAAAGCTGCTCTTCTAAACCAGCACTACCAGGTTAACTTTAAAGGGAAACTAATCATGAGGTTTGATGACACAAATCCAGAAAAAGAGAAGGAAGATTTTGAAAAGGTAAATTAAGTGTAGTGTTGGATAAGTTCATTATAATTAGAGCTGACCTAGGGCTTTTCATGGCCCTTAACTTTAAATGATGGCAGTCCTTTTATCTTTTTATTTCCCACATTATATTTCTCAAATTCAGATGGAGAGATAATGAACTTCAGTACACATAACTTATTTTTCCATTTCTTCAAGTCTTTTATGTTTTATGCTAAATATGATAAGAAATAGAATTTTGCATTCCTTTTTATATACTTTTTTGCTTTCAATGGAAAATTGCCTTAAAGTAGAAATAAAACCCTCAATAAGTAGGTAAAAAAATGTAAAAGTTTCTCAGTATCTTTTTTGTCATCTTCATTCAGAAGCTCAGAAGCTTCATGTCTTCAGTGGAGAGAGGTAAACTCATCCTTGTCAAGTTGATATTCAGTAATTGCTCAGAGTAATTAATAATCCCTGTCATGAAGTCATGTCTTTATCAGAAAGGAATGAGTTGGGTAATATAATAAACATTTCTTACATTTTTTTCTGACATTCTTTTCTCTTTCTCTTCTTTCACTCATTGCACATTACTTAATTTTTTGCCAAATAATCTTGATTTTGGAGTCAGAGGACCTAAGTTGAGATTTTTGCTCTTCCTGTGTAACCCATGGGAAAACTACTTATCTACCTTTGGCCTCCATTTTCTCATCACCAAATAGATGATTGAATTAGATTAAATGACCTTGGTAGTCTCTCTAATTTATTCAGGCTGTATAACAGGGACTCAAATATATTGTATCCTTATGGCTTCTATTGGTTATACTAATAGAAGCACTTGTATCAGTGCTTGACTAGTCAAGGGAAATTCAATTAAAAGGGATAGTAACTTTGTATGTTTATTGGACTTATAAAACTGAAGTTTGTTTGGGTTTCATATTTCAGGTTATCTTGGAGGATGTGGCTATGTTGCATATCAAGCCAGATCAATTTACTTATACATCAGATCATTTTGAAATAATAATGAAATATGCAGAAAAACTTATTCAGGAAGGAAAAGCTTATGTAGATGATACCCCTGCAGAAGAAATGAAAGCAGAACGTGAACAGAGGATGGAATCTAAACATAGGAACAATTGTAAGATGCATTTGGTCCTTTATACATCTAACTTACTCTACGTTTGTGAAATGTACTAATCTTTTTGTTTTATTAAAAATAGTAGTGCTACCTTGAATGTATTTTTCAATTCAAATGCATTAATTTTCTCTCTATGTCAGAATAATTTAAAAATGCTTCCTGCCTGTATGACCTCAAGGAAGTTCCTTAACCTTGAGTCTCAGTTTTCTTTGGACCAAAATGACTTCTAAGGTCTCTTGTAGCTCTATCTATATGATCTTCTGATGCTAAAAAGAAAAAATATCTGCTTCAGTACCAGAGATTGAAGCAGTTTAGTTACCTATTGATGTGATATCAATCAGTTTTACGAACTCTCTTTTTTTCTTTTTCGTAAAAAACCTGAACTACTATGGAATATGTTGATAGTATTTGAAAAGAAATTTGAGCCAAATTAGTAATGCTTTGGTTGAACTATATATCTTTATTCACTAGCCATTGAGAAGAATCTACAAATGTGGGAAGAAATGAAAAAAGGAACTCCATTTGGTCAGACCTGCTGCTTAAGAGCAAAAATTGATATGAGTAGTAATAATGGGTGCATGCGGGACCCAACTCTTTACCGTTGCAAAATTCAACCACATCCACGAACTGGAAATAGATATAAGTAAGTTCATTTCTTTAATGCTCAGAGTATTTCCTTATGTTTTTTTCCCTTTCATATCAAGTAACACCTAAATACCTGTAGTGAGTTATTTGTATGTATCCTTTAGTTTGTATTTCCTAGTGAAGCACATCCAGATTTCTCTTAACTAACATTGAGGAGGACTAAAGAACCTTCACTAAAAACCTTGATTTGTTTCTGATTTTTAGAGTTTAAAAAAATCAAATTGAGGAATAAAATACGAACAGCACAAACTTGGTTAATTTTCTTTTTCCTTTATTTGCTTTAAATTTGGAAGGGAGCTACTAAGATGCTAATTATTGATTCCTTGGGTATGTAAATTGTAAAAAATTAAATTGAAATGAACATGGAATGAAATTGATTTTTCAGAAATTCAAAAGGAGTTAATTTTTCCCTTTCCCTCATTTCCTCTATTCAGTCATATGTGTCTTACCAAATTTACCTCTATCTTAGCATAGGTCCATATAATCTCATGCCTGGACTATAGCAATATATCTCTTGAATGTATTAGTTAATATTATAATTTATATTATGGAAGGATAGGGAGTAAATGTTTGGCTTTTTGGTAGAATTATTTGCTTTATTAATTTTAGTTTTGTAAGATTGCCTTTGGAAATCTTATAAATGTGTTCATACCCCATTTTGATTATTTTTGAAAATTTAAGAATTGTTACTTACACGGTTTCTCTAATATTCTGTGATTGGCTACTCTAATGTAGTAATAATGTTTTAAGTTTTAATAGAGTTCAAATTAAAACCATCTGGTAAACGTTTTTGTTTTAATAAAAGTTTTCAAAAGAAATATTTAAAATTTATTTACTTTACCCTATTTTTTAATCATTTAATATGTTGGCATAGAAACATTTTTCTCTGCCTGGTTGATGAAGTCATTTAGATCTTTAATCCTAACAAAGTTGAATTGCTTGGAATAGCAGTACTAGAGAACATCAATGACAGCTTTCTTAAATGATTATGACGTGGCACCTGCTAGTTATTGCTTGTTTCGATTCTATATAACACATCAAGGACCAAAAGTACTAGCCCATTATTATAGACTTTGCTAAGTGAGATATAAGTGAGAAGTAATCCCGAAGTTCATTTTACTGCTTTATATTGAGGATAAGTTGAATTTGTACACTCAAAAAGTGATCAGTTTTGAGCAAATGTGGCTTAGGTTCCTGGGAAATCAAGAAATTATGTTTGTTTTTATCCAATCCATTATTTAGGAAAAACGCTCATTTAATTAATATTATTCTTTCATCTAGAATAAAGGTTGTAAGGATGTTTTTTGTTGATTAAAAAAAATTCTTTCTTTTTTCCTAGCATTTATCCTACATATGATTTTGCCTGCCCCATAGTTGATAGCATTGAAGGTGTTACACATGCTCTGAGGACAACAGAATATCATGATAGAGATGAACAGTTTTATTGGATTATTGAAGCATTGGGCATAAGAAGACCATATATTTGGGAATATAGTCGTCTAAATTTAAACAACACCGTTTTATCTAAAAGAAAGCTCACGTGGTTTGTCAATGAAGGACTAGTTGACGGATGGTATGTTTTATGTTACCCGGAATTGATGGAAAACATACAAATGAATACAGTTTACTAACCATATATGTATGATTTCTATGGTAAAGAAATCTATGTGTGTATATATATTTAAAACAATTTTTATTGTTTAGTTTTTACACTACATATTTCCATTGCTTCCAAGAAAACTTTTTTTTAAATTAACAGTTAAAATAAAAAAGGGAAAAGAATTTTAACAGCAAAGTTTGGCATTTGTAAATAAATGAAAATGAAAATATTATAAAAAAGTAACCTTTCTGATCTTTTCTCATCTACAAAATGAGAAATGATATATGCATTTTGTTTCATGGTATTGTTGTGAGACTTTTTCCTGTGAATTGTTAAGGATGATAATAAATAGAACTATCCTAAATGCAATCTGTTTGATATGGACTGCTACATATATTATGTTAGGGTCATTCTAGGCATGCTGTTAATATAGGTTATATATCCTAAATTAAATAGGACAGGCCTAAGTACTCATATATATGTTGTATGAAATGCATATCCATGTATGTGGATGAAAGTGCTGGTACTGTCTAGTGGAACATATCTGAGTACAAACCTTCTAGGATACTACCTCAATCCAAGTTGGTTTAGGTTTTGAAATCCAAAAGGACTTCTTATTTTGAGGTCCATTTTGGAACAAGTCTTTAATGTTTTCTTATTATAGTAATGATTATTTCATATGAAGGTATAGTTTGTCTAATCAATGCTATTCATTCTACAAGTGATGACAATCCAGCTGGTTTGAGTGATTGAATCTATAGGGAGGCAATATAGCAGAAGGAATTTTAGACTGAGAGTTGGAAGGCCTGGATTCAGATTTTAGGTCTGCCAGGTAATAATTGAATGGCCTTTAGTAATTAACATTTCTTGACCTATTTCTTCATCTCTAATATGAAGGAGTTGAACTAAGTAATCTCAGTGGTATCAATTGATGATTCTGCTTCTTTGGCCTCATTAGTATCCCACTCTTAAAAGGTAATTGACTCAGAAGTCAAATTATATTTCAATATGATGTATATTTTTTAAAAGCTTTATTCTGTTCCTGTGTGTATTCTTAATCTTCATATAACAGAAGTTCTTGAATCACTAATGCTTTGCCATCTTTCAGGGATGACCCAAGGTTTCCCACAGTACGTGGTGTGCTGAGAAGAGGGATGACAGTTGAGGGACTCAAACAGTTTATTGCTGCCCAAGTGAGTTGTGGTCATTTCTTTTGCTCTGAAATAAGGTTATTAACCTGCAAATAAGTTTCACTGATAGGTGTTTACTTTTATATCTTCTCTTTATCCTATCTTATGCAAAATTAGGATTAAAACATGAAAAGTCATGGGCTAGCGTTTTAATAGCTCATTTTCCAGTTTGATATTTAAGAACATTTCCAAGCTGTTGTGTGTGTGTGTGTGTGTGTGTGTGTGTGTGTGTGTGTATCTACATAGGTACACATAAATATATCTTTTCTTAATAGCAGCTTGCTTAAGGGTGGGGGGATAAACAAGGGGAAAAATAAAGTAAATAAGATTTCTAGCAGAGAACAAAAGAACAGTTTAGAAGGAAATAAAGAAAAGGTGAACACTCAAGAATAAAATTTCTTCTACTAATATATATACTTTCTTAAATTGGTATTTGTTGTTATATATTTTGAATCCTCCCTGAATGTTCTATTGGGCACATGATAATGCTCTCTTTTCTTTTGTTTCATTTTATTTTGTATTGCTTTTCTGTTTTGTTTTTTTCCTATTCTGTTTCTTAAAATAAATTTTGGAAAAAAATGTTCTAATTTTTTTTCTAGGGCTCTTCACGGTCAGTTGTTAACATGGAATGGGATAAAATTTGGTCCTTTAACAAAAAGGTATGTGTTAGTTTCAATTCTTATTTTTACTTCTTTGTACTTATTCTTGAATGATTGTAATAAATCTAAAATTCATTGGAGTGCCTGTAAAGAGAAGAAATCACAAAAGTTGATTGCATCGTTTTGCCCACCTTCAGGAAAATGGAATGTTTCCCTTTTTGTAACATACTAGCACTAAACATATTAACTTGCCAAAACCAGTAGCACAGTGTTTTTTTAACAGTTTTATGGAAAGGTAATTGTTCTTGCTGTGATTCTTATGAACATTCTGCATTTCATTTTTCTGCTTTCAAGCTGCGAGCTATCTGTAAGAAGGTATTACTTAATGTTTTTGTTTGCCTTAGCACATAGCTTTCAGCACCATATACATGTAATCTGAGATGTCATTATGCTGCTTTGTAGCACAGTCACATTTATAGAAAGGAAAACAGTTGCATTGTCTATATCCAGTGAAAATGCATTATTCCTATTTTTGTTTTTAAGTTTTGTCCTCTGGTGGTCTTAGTTTCAAAGGGAAGCTATTATAATTACACTAATTACCTTTCCTTTCTCTGATGAGAGGACATAGGATTTTTAAATATGCACATTTCATTAAATTTCACTGATTTTTATGGTTCTTCAGTTTTATTTCCTTTGTCTTATGATATTCATTTCAATGTTTCTCAATTGAATGTCATACAAGGAATACTGCATCTTGACATGGTTCATTAATAATTGGCAGCAGATTGCTTGGACACTATAATAAGGCGAATCTTTTTAGAATGCCAACTTTTATGCTATGGTTTTTGTGATTGTGTATGTTCTGTGAACTTTTTTTTTTGGTGGGGGGGGAGATTGCTGCTTGATTTTGCTGATGCCTTGCCCCGTTTGAAAAGTAGTTGCTTGTCTGGCATGTGTTATATTTTTTCCTTTTGTATTTGGTCAGTAGAGCACATCATGGAATTATCAATTGGTTCTTTCTGTTGCTGCAGTTATGAATAGTAGAATAAAAATAGTAGAAAAAAGTGAATATTACCATACTTTTTATTTAAAAAATTACGTGTTATTTGGATCAGTAATCCACAAACACCATTCTTAAATCTGTATCTTGGTTTCAAGTTTAGAATGGTGGTGAAATCATAATCATTCTGAGCATCCTTGTGTGCAAGGCAACAGCTTTATACTACCCTCATTGGTGTCTTTCTTCCCTGCATCTTCTTATGATGAAACTCACTGAAATTTCCTTCTATAGTCTTTGTATTCATAGAATATATGAATATGTAGAATATAGAGCATATGTCATAGAACATATAATATAGTATTTAAAACAAACAAACTTTTGCTTCCTCTCAGACTAAAATATAATGAAGGAGCAGAAGGCTAAATTTAACCATGGGATTAAATCAAGCATTGTATATGGATCACAATTTACTTGACAGCTGTCTTAATGACTTTGGATAAAACTAAAACATTAAGTTACAGGCATGTTTGGAGAGAGACAATTAAAACCAGAGAGTATCAAAAAGAATGATAACAATATTATTGATTCTAAAATGAAAATGACATTTGTACCATAAATCTGAATTTTCATCTTCATTGAACTATTATAACAACAATATTAATAACCAATTAGTAATATTAATTAATATTTCACTGAATTTTATAAAGTACTTTATGTGTGTTCTCATCTCTGAACCCTTTTTGAAATACATATTAGGTGTAATAATAGTCCCAATTTACAGATGAAAAATCCTGAGTTTCATAGAAGTTTAATGATTTGCCCATGATCACACAATTTATAAATACTAGATTTCTTAACTCCAGATCTAGTAGTACTTTATTTTCTCTACTCTACTGGTATTCTGTATTATTTCCTATCATGCAGAGTAGTTCGAATTTCTTAAATATATTGTTCTTGACATTGTAGAAAATATTTCAGATATAGATATGTAATTTGTTTTGTTACTCTGAAAATGTTTTAAATAATTTAACACTAAGTTTTTAGTTCTTTCAAAACAAAAAGTGTCATAGCTTTGAAATCTGGAATATAACTCCAGCAAAGCTTTGTTTGCCATAAAGTCCTAAAATATATTATTCTATATACAGTTTCAAAATAAAAACTGTATTAAAATGTAATGACTTTATCCCTTATCACATATTAAGGGCTTAATAAATGGTTTTTCTTTAATTTCTAGCCCAAGAAGATGTATAAATTTTGTTACCTAGAGACAGATTATTTTTTTTGACATTATTATTGATATATTTTTTAAAGTTTAACTAGTTAATTAATTATTTTTTACCTTAGTACTCTTTTCTCCCCTCTCCTTTTTTTTTTTTTTTTTAAACATTGAGGGTATACTTTCTCTTCCCTAGAGAAGATAGAAATCATCAAATATAAAGAGAGGTGATGCTGTCCATTTCTGGCATAGAGTTGTGAGCAAGAATAAAGCTATATAGACTTTTTCCAGCTCCTGAACCATATCCTTCCATCATGGCCTGATTATTATTTTATAAATTCCTAAAATGCTAGAACTACCTGTATTTAAAAGGAAAATGTACCTGCAAAAAATGAAAACTGGATACTTTTTAAAAAAAATAACGAACTATTTTGGATACCTACATGCACTTTTCATATAGTTGAATTTATGTATATATAAATGCTAATATGTATAAATATATACTATCATAATGCCTATCCTAACATCATTACGTGTATATAACATTATTTCTAATTAACTGACCCCTGTGATGTTTCATCTAATGTGTTTTTGAGGAATCAGTTAACACTAAGTGGGATATATTTATATCCTCTAGTTGTTTTCCCTCCCATGTTTTTTGTATCCCTCAAATACTGTTGTGTTTTTCCTGGACAATTTTAAATTGAACTGTGTAGTAAAAAAACAAAACAAAGACAAAACCTCAAATGTAGAAAACCCTTGTTCTGTTTTAAAGATAGAGTAGATTTAGAACATAGCTAGTATGACTATTAAAAGTAATTACAATTTACTGGTTTTTTAGTGTTGTATTATGAAATTGCCTTATTATAGTGACCTAATGCTGTTCTGCTTTTAAAATATTTTTTAATGATTTGTTTAAAAGAAAAATAATCACAAAATATGCATATTTCTTTTAAAATGGGCTTTGCTATACCACTAACCTTTTACAACCACCCTCACCACTCTTAGTAGAAGTCTACTGGCAGATTTAGAATATTTATCCATATAATATAATTATTTTCTGGTGCCCAATAGGAACACTCATGCTTAGATATTTGAAGTATATTATTTCAGATTCTTTCTACTCCTTTTTTTTTCTTTTGCCTGCCAATAATTTTTTCTTTGAAAGTTAATTTAAACTTTTTGTAGTTGTGATTTAAATTTTCCTCATTTGTTTGGCATTTACTTGTCAGAAGAGAGTTAGCAGGTAAACAACAGCATATAAGTGCAGTAACAAAGAAAACCAGTTAATATTCCTTGTCATATCTTTTGATTGTGTGACATTTTGATTTTGATTAGAGGATTTTTAATATAAGATATTTATTCATTGTTCTTTTATTGACTTTTGAAGGTTATAGATCCAGTGGCTCCTCGATATGTTGCTTTACTACAGAAAGAAGTAATTACTGTGAACATACCTGAAGCTCAGGAAGAGATGAAAGAAGTGGCTAAACATCCAAAGGTCCCACTGTGATTTTGTTGATGTTTTTCTCTCTTAGGAAAATGGTTAGAGTTTAAAAAGAAGACGTGCTTTCATTCCAGTAATAACTGATGGGAAGTTATGGCTAGCATAATTTCTTACTGATAAACTAATCAGTAACTTTTTTGGTACATATTTCCCTGATTGCAATATATGGGGAATAAGTTCTGCTTGAAATGTTTATCAGACCAGTTCCTAAAATTAGGCCCATTAGAAATAGTTTATTTCTTCATCTGCAAATGTAACTAGTAAGTTAAACTTTGACTTGTAAGATTTCTTCCCACCCTTAAAATTTAATAATTCTCAGACATAAGGTTAATTGGTATCCCTTCCTTCTATTTCTAAATCTCAAATCCTATGACTATTGCCTTTCTTCCAGAGCTGTAGAACAGATGTTCTTAATCTGGGATCCATGAAATTTTTTTCCCTTCTAATTTCATTTCTATAAAATTTTCTTTGGAATCCTAAGTATTTTGTTTTGTGCATTTAAAAAGATTCTAATAAGGGATCTAAAGGTTTTACCCAACTGCTGAAGTTGAGTCCATGACACACGCAAAATTAAGACATCCTTATTCATATAATATCTTCATTTGCAAACAGGATGATAATCCTATCTACCTGTTTTGCCGTATGTCAATCTCATAGATCATGAAATCTAGAGCTAGAGTGATCTCAGCAATCATTTAGTCCAACTCTATCATTTTACACATAAGAAATGCCCAGAAATCAAACAGGTAGAAAGCTGCAGAGCCAGAAAATCATTCAGAGTCAAGTCTTCCATTTGTACTTTTTCCACTGTTCCTAGCTCAACTACCTTTAATCATAGAAATTGAAATGTACCTCTTTCTGAACTTTTGATCAACATTTGTATTAGATGATGTGAAAAATCCCATTCTGCCCTAAATTTATCCATGTGGCTTTTGCATTTTAGTTAATGCTCTGTAGAAAGAGATTTATAAATACACAAAATCACAAGGCATCTATATAAGACAGGGAGCTATGTAGAGCATCATATTATCATGATTTGATTACACTCAAGTAACTCTTAATTATCCGTTCTGCTTAAAGAGTGACACATTGGTGCTATAGCTGAAAATAGAATGAGCTTTGATTGTGGTTGTGGTGCTGTTCTCCTTAACTGTCTCCTTGCCACTCACTTAGGCCATAGACATATTTCTGGTTAACCAGCCATGGTTAAACCATAAGAGTTTAATCCAATGATGTCAAACTCAAAAAGAAATGGATTCCTATGGGGCACATATTGACTTCAAAATCTACAGATTATCATTATTCATGTTGTATTTAAACATTTCACAATTACATTTTAATCTGCTTTGGGCTGCATTTAGGAGTTTTGTCCTTTTATTTATAATGTCAATAGTTTTTAAAGTTTGAACTTTTAGGCAAAGCTTGATGAATTTTATTAATTCACTTTTTTATTATTGTTCCTTCTCCAAATGCTTCCTACTGAGTGTGTGGTGCCAGATATTGGTAATACTTGCCCATTTGTGGTAGCAGCAACCTGAAGTAGACTTTGTTCACATTCCTTAAGTTTCCAAGATAAATTGTGATGTCCTGTTTCATACTTTGAACTGAAGAGGCAGAATTTTCTTAAAGCCTCTACACTCACTGACCTTGAAAAATTGTGCTGCAAAGCATTCTATATACTTTCCAACTAAAATGGCCTTATCTATCAGAGTTGCTTCCATCATTGCACATTTGTGTTCTCATCTTTTTTTTTTTTTTTCCCATTCCTGTGACAACAGCAGGGAGCTAGTAGCATTTCACTGACATTGGTAGTGAGGGATTGACTGATTATAACAGACACTTAAACTATTTGAAAGCTAGAACAAGTTTCATTTAAAAGTGTATTAGAGGAGCATTAACTTTTATAAAAGTATATCATTATTAAGATAGCATTACAAAGAAACATAATTAGGGCACAGATTAATGATTTTTTTTGGTAGTAGCATAGATTCGAAATTGAAAGGAACCTTAAAGGTCGTGGGATCATAGATTTAGGACTGGAAGGAATCTTGGAGGCCTTGGTATCCAACCCCTTTTTTATAGTTGAGGAAATGAAGCCATTGTCTGAGAAGTATTTGTACCCAGATCTTCTGACTCCAAGTTTTATCCTTTTATCATTGTATCATACTATCAATTTGTAAATAGATATACACCTTTGTTCATAATATATAAAGTACTTGGATTCAGATTTTTATCAGTACAATTTGTTATATTTATGCTCCTATTTTTCTTATGATATAGAATGTTGACGTAGGCCTGAAGCCTGTGTGGTATGGTCCCAAAGTGCTCATTGAAGGTGCTGATGCAGAAACCTTATCAGAGGGTGAGATCGTAACATTTATAAATTGGGGCAACATTGTCATCACTAAAATACATAAGTAAGAATTAGTCTTTATTCTCAATTCTTAATTTTGAGATATTTTTGAACATTTACTTCTTGTGTGTCTGACCAGTACAGTTTTTCTTTTACTTCTTCCCATATATGTAAATTGATAGATGTAGGAGTTACTTTGTTCTTGATTCATTTGCCAGTTTTATACCACTAAGATAATATAGATGTTTTAAAATGGAATGGAACAAAATCAATAAAAATGTTCCATTGATTTAGTGCTCTTTTTTTGATCCAATGCTAATTCTAGAATGTACTTATAAATTGGATCTTCTCAGTATTTTGGACAGAGATAACATGTTTTATATCTTAAGCTAGTTTCCTTGATTTAAAATGGTTTATGTCCACATTACTTCCTGTAATAAATAGTGCCTATAAATTTGGTTCTAGATTTATTAAATATAAGGTAGAATTAAGGTAAGGTAGAACTGGGACTAGTGGAAGGCAGATCCCAGGTTAGTAGGAGGTAGAACTTCTAAATAGTTTGTGCTCAGGCTTCTGATAAAGGTAGAACTGAATTTGAGAGAGCTTTCTTTTCTGAGATTCCAGAATTCTATTATTTTATACATAAACTGAGTTTTATTTGCAATCTTAAATCCAAGTTTGTGTTAATAATTATAAGCAAATTCCAGATAATCATGAAGATATATTATGAGTACTTTTATCAGTAATTCATGTTAAATTTTGTAATGCCAAATGGCTGGAAGTTTTTAATTCACTGAGCTTAAGATAAACATTAGTTTCAATTCATTTTCTTCAAAATATTTTTCCAACTTATGTTTAGGGATTCAAATGGAAAAATTGTATCCCTTGATGGCAAATTGAACTTAGAGAACAAGGACTACAAGAAGACCACAAAGATCACCTGGCTTGCAGAGACTGCAAATTCTTCTCTTATTCCAGCAGTGTGTGTCACTTATGAGCACCTCATTACTAAGCCAGTTCTTGGAAAAGATGAAGACTTCAAACAATACATCAACAAGAATAGCAAGGTTGTTTAGAAAGCAATTTTCATTTAGTCCTTATGCTATTTACAATTTTTTCTGGAAGTGGAGAGGGTGGTAGCACAGATTCTGAACAATTGATTTTTTCAGGATATCCTGAAGTCATAGGAATTTTTTAAAGATACATAAGTTTCACAGATTCCATAGCCATTTATCATATTTAAATATGTTCTTAGAGCTTTTCACATGCTCAGATTTTGAGAAAATGTGTTTTCTTTTAAACTATTGTTTTTAGCAAGAAGAACTAATGTTAGGGGATCCCTGCCTTAAGGATTTAAAGAAAGGAGATATAATACAACTACAGAGAAGAGGATTTTTTATTTGTGATCAACCCTATGAACCTTTTAGGTAAGCAATTATCCTTGATTATCATAATTATGAGTATAAATTCTATCTTTTTTCCTAATAGTAATGTCTTAATCTCTTTCAAGCTAGGTAATTATCTAGTAAGTAATTAACAATTGTTCAGAAATTTAAATTGTCATATCTATACTTCTCTATTTAGTATTATCATTGGAATTATTTTATATAACAAAACTTTCATATTTTAGCTAGGCACATTTTTAATCTGAATAATGTTGTTTAAAATAGATTTTACATATTGAAATGGTTAGATTTTTAAAATGTCTTCTTTTGAACGAAAATTGCTTTTCTGTTCTGATTCCACCTCTTAGATTGTTATTAAACTGCTTGTAGAAAAATTTTAAAATAAGTGCTAAATGAAAATTTTAATAACTTTAAAGATGAATAGCAGTTGCATTGGATTGTATGAGTTTTATTAGGACTTATGATATGATTTAAGAAAAATTCTCTCTCAGCCATCTCTATTGGAAAATCAAAACTTGGTTCTTAAAGTACATTTAATCATTTTCATTGGCTAACAGAAAATGTTTTGAAGATATAATTTACCTTTGAGCAAAAAATAATATCATTTTTTATTTTAATATTATTTAGAATAGAACTCTTCTTTTTATGCATCGTTTATCTTAGTCCTGGCATTCATTTTGTCAATTGACAAAAGCATGAATAGTTTTAAATTAAATAATGGCATTTTGGATTACTTGCTATCTAGGGAAGGGGAAGAGAAGGAGAAAAATTTGAACACAAGATTTTGTAAGGGTAAATGTTGAAAGCTGTCTTTGCATGTATTTTGAAGAAAAAAAAAGTTATTATTAAAAAAAATGATGATGATCGAGAAAATAAGGAAGATACTATGCTCTTAATTTTTTTTTTTAACATTCCTTTTCCCCTTGACTTCCTTTTCTTTGTCTTTCACAATTCTTTTTTTTTTTTTTTTTTTTTTTTTCTTTTTCTTTTTCTTTTTTTGCTGAGGCAATTGGAGTACAGCTAGAATGTGTTAAGTGTCTGAGACCAGATTTTGGTTCTCTAGTCTTTCACAGTTCTTAAGTGGAGTACTCACTCTGTTACTTCATCACCTATCCCATGGACACGTGCCCTTTTTACACAGAGTCCCTGATCAAGTAAGTCTATCAAGTGAGAGGAAAAGTGAAGGGAAAATGGCAGTTGAAGCTTTGGGGATCAGCATATCTTTGTTGGGAAAATTAAAATTATGTGACAGAATTTCTGATAGAATATATTTTGACTGTAAGCATTTTTATTCTGTGTCAATGTACTGCTAATGTCACAGCAAATGTTAAATATGCCTTTTTAGCAATTTTGTAGGGCTCTAAAAGTTTTTTTTTCTGCATTAATAAAAAAATTGGATATAAATAAAAAGTTGATGTGTCATTATTGATTGGCCTTTTTGCTCCTTTAAAATTTTTTTTTCAAGGAGCAAGTATTTCTTTTTTATTACCTATCCCTCTGTTTCCCTCTCCTATTAAACAAAAAACTGAAAGAAACAAAATCTCGATGCATTTCTGCATCATCTAGCAAAATAGATTCCTGTGTCAGCTTTAGCTGAACATGCTCTCTTGTTGAATTTTAAGTTTTATTTCTATTGGGAGATGAATAGCATGTTTTACCTTCATTCTTTTAGACTCAGTACTTTCTCATTGTTCATGGATCAAGAGTTCTAAAGTCTTTCATAGTTTTTTTTGGTATAAATTAATCTCATTCTGCTTCACACTGCATCATTTCGTAACATCTTCCTTATTTCCTTTTCATCTGATCATTTTAGTATTTCTTGTGGCAAAAATAACATTGTTACATTATACTACAATTAGTTTAGCCATTCCCTAGTAGGAAAAGGTGTCCTTATTTTATAATTTGGGGCTATTACAAAAAGACCTGTTATAAATATTTTTATACATAGATCCATTTCCTCTTTGTTTGATTTTAGAGAGGGGAATGTAGACTCAATAGTGGTATAACTGGACCAAATGGGTAAAATCAAGCAGTTTAGTAACTTTTCATAAATCCTTTAAAGTTGAGAGATTCTTAGAAAATGAGTAAAGTCATAAATTAATTTGTATATAGATACTTTTGTGAAATTTTAAAAAAATCTCTAGGGAGTCATGTATGTAGACAATTTAAAAAGGTCAGTTTTTTGCATCTTTTAAAAATCTCTTATTTATTTAATTTAGATATTTCTTTTTAAATTTGTATTCAAGAAATTTCATGGTGTTCTTCCCCTCCCCAACACACACACACACACACACACACACACACACACACACACACACTTTTTTATTTTAGCCCATATAGTTGCAGAGAAGCTCCATGCATTTTGATATACATCCCTGATGGCCACACAAAGGAAATGCCAACATCTGGCTCAAAGGAAAAGACTAAAGCAGAAACAACAAAGAATGAGGTAAATGTGCTAATTTTTATAAATATGATTATAAATTAGCAAGAATTGTTTAATACTTTCAATTTTCATATAAGACAAATAGTGATGTCTCTGTCATATGAAAATGAGTGTGAACTTCAGATTTCTATCCTTAAATGTTTTAAATGTTAAAAGTTGCATGAGACAATATTTTTGTTAATTGAAATAATAAAATATTTAGAAAGTAGAAATAAGGTTTTTTTTTTTTTTTAAAGAATCAAATAAAACAAGTTGTTCTTGTTCTAATTATGCTACTATATGCCAAAATTTAGGGCAAAAAGCCCTGTAATTTCCATTCTAGGAGACATTTTTAAAAATGAAAATTGCTATTGATATTTATCTTCTTTAGGATAAGTTCGCTAATACACAATTTTTTGGAAAATTGATAAAGAATCTTTTCATGATAATTTTTTATTCCAGCAGTTCCCTGAATAAGCAATTTAAAACACTTTAATTAAAAATACCAAATTATTTGTACATTCTAACTTTCAGACTACCTTTCCAGCCTTTACTTCATTCATTCAGTCGTGCAGCTATATTTACCTTATTAATGATTCTCATGTAAGATAATCCATATTTAGTCTCTATGCTTTTGTATTGGTTTTTTGTCAGACCTGGAATTCATGTCATTCTCTTCTGCCTTTCAGAATCCCTAATTTTCTTCAAGGCTTAGCTCAGATGCCACTTGCTATCTTGATTCTCTACCTACTTTCCTCTTACCCCACAAAGTCTTTCCTACTGTCCTAGTACATGTTGTTTCACATAATAGAATATTAGCTCCTTGAAATTAGGGACTGTTTTTATCACTTAATACAGTACCTGATGTATAGTAGGTGCTTAATGAATGCTTGCTAATTGATTGATCATGATATATATGATCATATATATATATATATATATGATATTTTTTCTTCAGTACCATTTTACAGGAAAAGATTTCTTTTAGCTAAAGTTCAATTTTGCTTTAAAAAAAAAACCTTTAAAGCTATCTTTTGTCTGAAAAAGCTATATTTATGTGTTATGAGGATGTGTTTTGAAAAAATTTTATTATCTGCATTTCATATGAACTACATATTAATTTTTGTTTTCTGCCTTTAAAGATAACTACTTTGAAAGAAAAACCTACACCACCTGTTCATAAGGATCTTGAGACCCCAGAAAATGCTTTGGCCCTTTACAA
This sequence comes from Antechinus flavipes, assembly GCF_016432865.1. Lineage (NCBI taxonomy): Eukaryota > Metazoa > Chordata > Mammalia > Dasyuromorphia > Dasyuridae > Antechinus > Antechinus flavipes. The sequence goes on from NC_067401.1 coordinate 365,539,485, forward strand.
CAGAGTGTCTGCTCAGGGCAATGTAGTTCGAGAATTAAAAGCAAAGAAAGCAGCCAAAGAAGATGTGGATATGGCTGTAAAGCATCTTTTGGCTTTGAAAGCTGAATATAAAGAGCAAACTGGTCAGGAATATAAACCTGGAAATCCTCCAACTGTAGTACAAAAGAATTCCCCCATGTCAAACAGTTCCTTTACTACAGACAATAAGGCTCTTTATGATCAAGTTGCTGCACAAGGAGAAGTGGTTCGTCAACTTAAAGCAGAAAAGGCCTCAAAGGTAAGATAATGAAATGATTAAAACATTTTAAGTGCAAGAATTAAATCTGAACATAATATTTTTAGATCCCATAGCTTAACTTTCAAAAATTTCAATTCTTGCAATTTGTAACATGTTATAAAGAATTTATCTTTTTTCACATTTCCTTGTCTTTGGCTTTGAGTATGTAAGCCCTGAATGCCAGATTATTACATGTCTAACATTAGCCAGTAGATCTGTAGACATCAGTGCTTTAACTGTATTTTAAGGAATGATATTTCTTGGGAATCCCAGACTCTTAACATCATTCTAGCATTTTCCAGTATTCAGAGGACATTTATAACCTTTCCAAAGAAAGTTTAGGGAATTTTGCTCTCCTCTTTAGGAGAGGTTTATTGGGAGTTCATTTTGCTGGTAAAATCTAGATTTCCAAGTTTAGTGATTGTTGTGTTTTAATAAGATATCTATTTGATGATTTATATATCACAATATATAAATATATATATTTACAAAATATTCTCATTACTCTTATAAGGTGGTATGAGTATTACTAACCCTATTTAATAATAAATAAAGCAGTTACAAGTCAGTAAGTGAAAAGCCCAATCTTACTAATTCTATTCCCACTATACAATGACACTTTAAAAATAATGGTACTGAGTTGACATCTTAGGATAATTATCTCTGTTGGGTATAATAGAATTCTCCAGTCATTGTAAACCACTTAATTTGAAGTGATGAGTTCAAGGAAATAGCCCTGTATTGTAAGCACCAGATATCCATTTAATCATCAGGCTTGTTATATCATACGTAAGCCCTTAGATTTTTATTAATATGACTATATTTAGGTATTTTGTTTTCTGAAAATGTTGTGTTTTGTATGATTTCTTTAGGGATAAAATATTACCTTTGATGCACAGTTCAACTGGTCAAAGTTTGACATAAGAAAGTTGCTTCAGGATATAACTTATAAGTACTCTGTTTTTCTTTTTTTCCCTTTTTTTGCTTTTAGGATCAGATAGGTGATGCTGTGAAAGATCTTTTAACTGTAAAAGCAGAGTATAAACATAAGACAGGTCAGGAATCCTGGATATTTACCTTCAATTTCTTCTTGTAGTCAGCCTTCTTTTGTTCCAACTTTCTCCTTCTCTTGTTCCATAGATTGCAGAAACATTTACAATAAAGTAGTATAACAAGGTGAAGTAATAGGCAGATATTATAAAGATATAATAAGTGGCATTGAACACAAGATACTCCTTGAGCAAAAATTTTCAAATTTCACATGTTAAATTTCTGTGTTATAGTTTGAAGAGGAGGAAGAAAAAAATAAATTTCATTTTAAATAGGCATTTCAGTAAAGTCTAATTGATGTCATTATGAAAAAATAATAGTACTTTACATTTAAAGTGAAATTTTAAAAATAGGAGACTATTCACGTGCTGAAAATTAAACCCATTGACATTTCAAGGTGTTCAGGTGTTTTTAGGCCTTGTGAAATCAATAATTTTTATTTATTGTTGTATAGAAATTTAATTGTGCTGCTACTTAATGGATTAAAAATACAAATAATTCATGTTTTGTGTCAAGCCATTTTTGTTTTTTAATTAAAAATAAGCCTAATCTTTTGATCTTTTAAATTCATAGATCCTGCTTTTTTTATATTTATTATCCAAATGTTTCCTCCAAAATTTCATTTGAACAAAACATAAAAAACCAATCCAGCTAATACTATCCTTTTTAGAAAACTGTAGTGCTCTAATTGATTTAATATGGATGAAGCTTTTTTTTTTTGTCAGTGGTTAAAAATATTTTTGTTCTAAAGGGAGTTTGAAATGTGAAATCTTTTTTTATTTCTAATCCATGACTTCCCCCCTTCATCTTTTTTTTTTTTTTTTTTTAAGTTTTAGAAATTAGGTCCCCATTGTGTTCAGTTTTTGTCAAAGATAGTCTTTTGTCATGCAGTTTTGCCTTCTCTTGGTAGTTTGGAGTCTCTGTTATGAGCTTGGGTATTTTTTATGTTTATAATATTAAAATAGGAAATCTTTCAATTGGGTGTGTATTTCCTTCTATATTATGAACTGCTTAGTGTTTCTATAAATTCTTATTATTTGCATCAATTTTATTTATTCTATATTCCCATATTTATTAAGGGTAATTTCTGAAGTTCCTTGCAGGTTTAATATATGTATCTCATACTTTAGCATATATTTACATATATACACAGAGACATACTTACAAACATATATACATACATACATGGTTATATACACATATTTACATATATATTTGTACTTATTGGAAGCTTTGTATATAGATCAAAATGTATTATATAATGTTTAAACTTAAAGATCTTTCTTTAAAAATGTATTTGATCAGCAATTTATTTAACTAACACTTTTTATAAAAGATTTTTGTTATTGTATAATCATCACCCTAATTTTACACATGTAGACACTAAGATGAAAAGTTACAGCTTGCTTATACTTAGAAAGTGTCTAAATCAATATTTGACCTTATGTCTCCTGGCTTCAAGCACAGAGCTAGTTTGCGTATCATATTGCCCCTTATGTGTATTGTGCCCACAATGTCCAGAGCACTATCCTGGATGGTTCATAGAAGATTTACAAGAAATAAAGACTACATGATAAAGAAATTCTTGTTATCATCAATATTTATTGTCTTCTTGTGGTCTCCTGTTTACTTAGATTCCAAACTATTAAAAAGTTCAACTAATAGGATGAAATTCCCTCTTTCTTATTACCTTTCTTTGCCTTTTCCTTCTATCCTTGCTTCTCCACACCTCTTCCTTTTAAAAATTTTACTTTTAATAGCCATTGTATCTTATAAAAATCAGGAATTTTTTAAAAAAGTGAGTATGTAGATATATATATATTTCATTCATTCTATTATATCTGCTATAGTAGTGTTCAGTTATTATCATTTTATCAAAAAAAATCAGTAATTGGTATTGTGATATGATTGAAAGAATCACTGGATGAGCAGGCATGAATGAATTGTCTTTTGAAAATGAAATGTTATCTCCTGAGGGATTCACCAACATTGATGAAATTATAGAATCATTGAAATAGTTTTAAAAATTGTGTGTGTGTGTGTGTGTGTGTGTGTGTGTGTGTAATGAGAGGTTTCGCTTTATAATGGTATTTTTGTTATTCAGCTTATTTCTTTGAAAAATGATAATCTATTTAGGATACACATTCTGGTTAATCAGAATATTTAATTCCCCATTCACTATAAAATAAACTACTATATTATTTAAGTCATCACTTTGTCTTGAGTATTTATCTGTCTTCATTTTCAATGTAGTCAAAGTTCAGTTAGAGTACTGTAAACTTACATCTCTCCCCCACTCTCTCCTACCCCAGAGAATGTTTGAATAATATCTCATTTAGTTCTTTACTGTTTGCTTTTTAATGCAAAATAGAACCTATTTCAAATGTGCTTTTTTCTGCAGAAATGATTAAGAAAATTATTTGATCTTTCTTGACATTTCTCCATTTTCTTAAGCTAATTTTAAAATGTGTATGTTTCATTTTTTAAATGTATATATATAGATGTTTGATATTTCTATTTTTTTCCCTTCTCAGGATCAAGTAGATTCTGCTGTGAAAATGCTACTAACTTTAAAGGCAGAATACAAACAAAAGACGGGTCAGGAGTACAAACCAGGTGGTCTCCCTTCAGCTTCTTCTCTTTCTACTTCATCTCCTCTTACCTCTTCTATACCCCCAAATACATGCTCAAGTTCAGTAGACAGTAAAGCATTTTATAATAAAGTGGCTGAACAAGGAGAAATAGTCCGAAGACTGAAAACTGAAAAAGCTTCAAAGGTATGTTTATGGTTTGGCCTTTAGCATATAGGTCAGAAGCTACCTTTTAATTTTATTGCTCAGAGAGGTCTATAGGGACTGAATGTGGATTACAACATAGTATTTTCACCTTTTTTGTTGTTAATTGCTTGCTTTAAAAAAAATTTTTTTTATTTTTTCCCTCTTTTGATCTGGTTTTTCTTGATCAGCATGATAAATATGGAAATATATTTAGAAGAATCGCACATGTGTTTAACTTATATTTGATTACTTGTAAAGAAAGGGGAGGGAGATTTGGAGCACAAAGTTTTGCAAGTATAAATATTGAAAACTATCTTTGTATGTGTTTTGAAAAACAAAAAGCTATTATTATTATTATTACTATTATTTTTAAATTTTATTTATTTATTGTTGAAGCAGTTGGGATTAAGTGACTTGCCCAAGGTCACACAGCTAAGAAGTGTTAAGTATCTGAGGTCAGATTTGAACTCGGGTCCTGACATCAGGGCTGGTGCTCTATCTACTGCGACACCTAGCTGGCCCAAAAAGCTATTATTATTTAAAAATTGTTTTATTATTCAGAAGCAGTTTATTTCTTTAGACAGACATCTTGTATTGTGAAAGTAGCAGGCAAAATAATACACTCCCTGTCTTCTCCCATTGTTGTTATCTCTTACTAACATTAGGAATAATTAGACTGAATAAAAGGATCTTTAGATTGCCACTTGAAGAAAGTTCTAATATCAAAGGCTGTGACATATATATACAAGAACGCAACTAAAATCACTACAGTGATCATATCCTATAGTCCATACAATGCCTTACACATAAGCATTTTAAAAATGCATAATGATGTATGCAGTTCATTTCCACCTTTTGAAAGTAAAATTTCTCACTTTTTAAATTGTGATTGGGCTACAGCTTTATTTTTTTCTATCTATGCTGCAGTGACTATGCAGCTGCTTTAGGAAATAATGATATTTTTTGAAAATAGGCAATCTTTTTGTCTGTACCCTGTATTTTTTCCCCCTCTTTTTCTTTTTCTCTGGACTTGTGGGTCTGTATGTGTTACACCTCTAGTTTGGATTTCATTGTACACAAAACAAGATGTTAGATTTATAGATGTTCATTTTGTTTCTTGAATGAATTTTATCTTCCGAACTGAATATGTACCGTATATAACAATTTTATTCTTAACTTTGCTTTAGCTTTTTTCCCTATGCTTTTAGGCCAGATGGTTTAATTTTTCTTTGCTATGATAGCAAGGTACCATAGTTAACTTATTAGAGTTGGAATCAGGAAGACCTGAGTTTGAATTTAGCCTCACTTACTAAACTGTGTGATCCTGTCAAGTCACTTAAACCTCTTTCAGCCTCAGTTTCCTTATTCATCAGATGGGTATAATAAGAATATCTACCTCAGTGGATTATTTATAATGATTAAGAGAGATAAAATGTAAAGCACTTTCCAAATCTTAAAGTACTAGCTAGCTATTTAAAAAAGGGAAATAAAATTTACAGGAATAGTCTCCTGATTATTTCAAGATTGAAAAGGACACTCATGTTCTCTTGATTAAGTTTCTGTGATTTTTATTTCTTGTCCTCATAATTTCCCTTTTTGTGTGTATTTTTTGATTTTTCCTTTAATCCAGGATAAAATTGACGAAGCTGTAAAACTGTTACTTTCCCTAAAAGCTGAGTATAAAGAAAAAACTGGACAAGAATACAAACCTAATCATCCTCCATTTCAGAGTTTGGTTTCAAGTCCAGCTAAAATCATTGAAATTAGTGGTCCTAACACACCTGAAGCCAAAGCTTTGTTTGACCGAGTGGCTGCCCAAGGAGATGAAGTTCGGAAACTAAAAGCTGAAAAAGTCACCAAGGTCTGCATTTATATTCTTTTTTTTACAAACCACTCTTATGTTGTCATACATCTCCCTGAAAAGATAGTTTATTATTATGTTAATAGAACTAAGAGTGTGTCTCATTGATTAATATTTTTGAAATGAGATAGACTCTATGAATGATAATTTTTTAGAAAATATATCATACAATATGAGAGCAAAAGAAAACTGACCTGGGAATCAGAAAGACATAACTTTATGTTCTGCTCCAATCTTATATTGGCTCAGATAAGCCTTTCACTTAGCATCTTAGGCAATCTCAAATTGTAAGTTGTAGAGCAAATGTTTCACTGGAACTGCCTGGACTAAGGAAATCACAGATCTGGTCCAATAACGAGTGTGAATATGTTAGTGTGTGTGTGTGTGTGTGTGTGTGTGTAACTTAGACTATCATTGTAGATATTGGTTAATAGGAGAATATATAACCCTGTTTGTTAAACTGTACAGTTTTAATTACTTTTACTTTAGATTCCCATCAAACAAAACCATAATATTTTCTAGTTTCTTTTCTTTTTCTCAGCCACAGTATTAAGTAGATAGCATAAACTATTTAATTCCATCAAAAGTTAATATTTTATTTAGACTTCCTTTAAAAATATAAAAATATATTAAAAATGTATAAAATATAAATATATAAAAATGTATAAAAATCTGTTAGGTATGGCATTTTTTGTCATAATGGTTATTATTCAGTGTATAAAAATTAATTTGAGATTCTTATTGGCTTGTATTTTCTGTTGTTTTAAAGGATAAAGTAGATGCAGCTGTACAGGAACTTCTTCAGTTGAAGGCACAGTACAAGTCTCTGACAGGAGTGGATTACAAGCCACTTTCTGCTACTGGGACTGAAGACAAGGATAAAAAGAAAAAAGAAAAGGAAAATAAATCTGAAAAACAAAATAAGTCACAGAAACAAAATGACAGTCAAAAGAAAGAATCTTCTAAGGACCAAGGCAGTGGAATGTCTTCAAGTGGAGCAGGAGAAGGTCAGGGACCTAAGAAACAAACCAGGTAATATGTATGTGTGTGTAGATTTAAATATATATACTACTAGCAATTGAATCCCCTCAAAATCCAAGCAACAAATTTTGGTTGAATCAAACTAATTTAAAATGTATATAGTTTATTTTGGTCAGCATGAGTTCTTACATATAAAGATAATCTGAATGCTAACACATTAGCACAAGGAATTAAGATTTGGTATAAACAAAAGTTGGGGGGGATTAGAGAAAGGCTAGATTTTTTTCTTTTTTCTTTTTTTTTTTAATAAAGAAGTGGAGGAGGATTTGGAACTTTTGAGAATTTTATAATAAATGAGTTTAAATTTGAAATTAAAATTGTTTAAAGATGAGAGTAGTGAAGATGCACATTACCTTTTAAAGTTTTATATGTTTTACTTATAAATATAGCCCTTGTATATTATATTTGGTTAGAATGTACTTTGTGAAGAGATTTTCTACATTAGAAGTTTTGAAAGTTGGGAATATGGCTATTAGCAACATTTTATAGTTTTGTATTTAGGGACATAATGTGAAATAAACCGATTTAATCATTTTTATGTTATTGTCAAGAATTTATCTGAACTCTTGAAATAATAAGCAACTTTTTAATTACAGTTTTCCTGTTTGGAGAGGAGCTGTTTCTTAAGAAAAGTGAATTTTTTCTCTTTCAACTAGGATTCACAATAAATTATTACAATATTGCCATATTGTATTCTGAATAAAGAACTAAAAATGTAGAAATAGTTGAGATAAGTTAAAGAATAATCAAATGTGGGGCAGCTAGGTGGTGCAGTGGATAGAGTACCAGCCCTGAAGTCAGGAGGACCTGAGTTCAAATGTGGCCTCAAACACTTAACACTTTGTAGCTGTGTGACCCTGGGCAAATCACTTAACCCCAATTGCCTCAGCCAAAAAAAAAACAAATGTGATGTGTTTTGGTTATGCTATCAAAAAATAGAAAGTTGTCAGGTGGAAAGAATTATCCATTAAGTTTAAGAAAATCCATCAGGTTCATGCAAATTTAGAATAATGAGGTATATGTCCCAAGGTAAATTTGGAATGTTCAGTAAAATGTCCAGCTGAGGGACAGCGAGGTGGCGCAGTAATTGGAGCACCAGCCTGAAGTCAGGAGAATCTGAGTTCAAATTTGGTCTCAGACACTTAACACTAACTATCCATGTGACCCTGAGCAAGTCATCTAACCCCAATTGCCTGGAGGAGGGCAGGGAAGATGTCCAGCTGATATAAAAATCCAGTCAGATGTTCTAAAAGGGTTAAGTCTAACTTGTCTACTAATTTTAGGCCCAGTCTTTAGACCTCTGCTGGGTTTCTTTGTCATATACCTGCTTCAAGGATAATATATATATTCTCTCTGTACACTGAATTTATAGAGATGAGCAACAAAGAAGTACCCATATACAGTTTTATTGAGATTCTCATTGGAGTGACAACAGAAGAACCTGATAGGTTTCTTTTGCTGGTAGGGAGTAACAGCCAGAATTGGGATTGAATTCCATCACAAGTCAATTATGGCTATCCAAAAGAATCTACTCTACTCATCTGTAACTAGCTCTTGTGCTTTACAACCTAGTAATATAATATGCCTAGCTCTTGACTTTATGTACTTTAAATCTTTTTGAATGGTCCTCTAAAGGTTTTTGAAATGACTACTTTAACAAGGATAGAGAGTACTATCTCCTATCCTCTGATAAATTGTTAATTGTCCTTGGTATCAACTATAACTTGCTCTCTTCTGCTTAAAGTCATTTTTACAATTTTCTTTAAATATTAACAGTAGTAATTTCAGTTGGGGATTTACTTTTGTTTTCTCATTTCTATAGATTGGGATTAGAAGCAAAAAAAGAAGAAAATCTTGCAGACTGGTTTTCTCAAGTGAGTGTATTCCATTTGACTTTCATTTATAACTTGAATTGAACTTGTAATTATGTGCTAACTATTGTACATAATTATAGAAAAAGAAACTTGATTACATGTAATTTAATCTCACTTGTAACATTTTTTGGATTTTATTTTTCAGTCTATTGATCACATCTTTTGAATGAATTGTATGGTCTTATTTGTTTCTTTTAGATTATACTTAGGACAGGATAGACAGTATACATAGTTCTTAAATGTTTTTTGTGTGGTTTTACATTCTCTGTTAAAATTCTGTTCTGACATCCAGTGATGTGAGGGGTAACCTTGGGTTTTCAGAAGCTAAAATAGCAAAATGCAAATTCTGATTACAGAACCTATGAAATTGTAAAGGGTATGAGTTATAGGGTCTGGATTTGTGTTTGAAAAACTGGCATAGTTTACTTCTGAGAGATTTACCAGAAAATCTGCCACAACTACCAGCAAAAAGGATCTACTAAAGCATGGAGAGATTTTAATCTGCCTAAGTAGAATATATTCATCCTGATGAAAACACATATCTTTTGAAAATTTGAATTTGATTTAGAGCCTTTTGTGTAAATTTGAGATTAGAATTTGAAGTTCATGTTCATAACTTTTTTATATTTCATTAATCACTTAGTATTAGCTTTGTAAGTTCTTTTATAATAATATATATTTTATAAAGGTAATCACAAAATCAGAAATGATCGAGTACTATGATGTGAGTGGCTGTTATATCCTCCGTCCCTGGGCCTATTCCATTTGGGAAGCCATTAAAGACTTTTTTGATGCTGAGATCAAGAAACTGGGTGTGGAAAACTGCTACTTCCCTATGTTTGTGTCTCAAGGTGCTTTGGAGAAAGAAAAGACTCATGTTGCTGACTTTGCCCCTGAGGTAAGTTGGTTCTTCTTCTTCTTCTTTTTTTTTTTTTTTGGTAACATGGTTGTTATAATCAGAATTAAAAAAATTTTTTTCCACTTATGGATATTGAATTTAACTTTTAAAAAGCCTTTAGTAAGAAATTAGGAAAAATGTGCTTTTTAAATAAATTATGTAGGAATGGTTTTATATTAACGTCTTCATAGATAAATGGAAATTCTACTTTAGTCAGGTTTTTAATTTTAAAAACAATAGGCAATGAAAATTATTACTCTTTTTAAAAAAATATTTACAGTGGGGTAAGAATGGTTTTATAGATGTTTTAGCTATTAAGTTGAACTATCCTTATTTAAAAATACTATGATGGCAGTTTGTAATTTGTGCAGTTTTTACTGTCATTGCTGTAAGAACTATTAATCAGAAACATAAAGTTATATATTGCTGCTTCTCAATGCCTTTTGCCATTGCATCATTTAATAACATATCTTTTAACTTTAGGTTTGCCTTAAGGTTTTTATCCTGGGTTCTCTTCTCTTTGAATTGTCTTAGCTAAGTCTCATCAGCTCAAGGTTTCATTGTCATCTCTTTGCAGATGATTCTTAGATCTATATCAGAAAGTCAGCAAGTATTTTCATTATATGCCAGCACTATGCTGTGGAGTGGGGATACAAAGAAAGAAAAACACAATTCTTGTCCTCAAAAAACTCAGATCATGATTCCCTCTAACTTGTAGAAATAAATATAAATCTTCTCTTTGACATTGAGAGCTTTTCAAAACCTAACCCCTGATTTAACCATTGTGACCGATTACTCATTATTCCCCTTGAAATCCTTTATAATGAAGTCACATTAGCCTGCTGACATAGTCCTTCTCCTATGATCTTATCCTGCTTTTTTGCTGAGTGTCCACTAAATTTAAATGCACTCCCTATTTACTTTTGCTTCTTAGAATCTCTAGTTTCTTTCAAGACAGCTCAAGCACCACTCTCTGTGTGAATTTTTTTTTATTTAGTTTTATTTTTTCAATTAACAAATTCATCTGTTCTTTTCTTCTCCTTCATTGAAAAAAAAAGAAAAGAAAAACAAAACCCTTGTAACAAGTATGCATTGTCAAGCAAAACAAATTCCTGCATTAGCCATTTTCAGATGTCCCAAAAAAATACAATATCCCAAAAAGCTTTTGTATATAACCCAATTTACTCCCTGAGTCCATCACTTTTCTGTTAGAAAGTGGTTTAGTCATCACTCCATTCTCCCTCTAAAATATTATTTTCAAATTTATTTATTTATTTAACATTTTCCCCCCAGTTACATTCAAAACAATTTTTTTTCATTTATTTTTAAGATTTTTGAGTTCTAAGTTCTCCCTTTATCCTCATCTACAATCAAGAAACCACATGTGAAGTTATGTAAAACATTTCCATAAAAGTCAAGTTGTGAAAGAAAATATAGCTCTCCCATCCTAATAAAAATAAAAACCTTTAAGAAAAATTAAGTTAAAGAGAAAGAGAGAAGGAGAAATAGAGAATACTTCAATCTATATTCAGATCAAATTAGTTCTTACTCTGAAAATGGATAGGAATTTTCATTACAAGTCCTTTTAGAGTAGTTGTGGGTGATTGTACTACTGAGAATAACAAAGTCATTTATAGTTGGTCATCCCAGAATAATTTTCTCATATATTTTGAAGACTATAAGCTCCTTAAGAGCAGGGATTATTTGTTTCTTTTCTTTTCTTTCTTTTTTTTATATTTCTAGCACTCAATACATTACTTGACTGACCTCTTTACAGATGTTTCTTTACCCTGATTAAATGTAAGCTTCCTGAGGATAAGAGCTGCTTTGTATACTTGGTACCTAGAATATAGTAGTACTTGATAAATGTTAATTAATTGATTAATTGCTCAAAATTTTCAGAATACAAATTTTGTCTTTCTAGGTTGCTTGGGTTACAAGGTCTGGCAAAACAGAATTGGCAGAACCAATAGCTGTTCGCCCCACCAGTGAAACAGGTAAGAAAAGGCCTTGGATTAATGGAGAGCTCTACTTAAATTAACTTTGTCTCTTTACCAGAAATCTAAAGTTTTAGGAAGTTTAATAAAGATGGAAAAGATATGGTATGGAAAAGATAAATAGTCATATTCTCCTATCATGACTACAAAGGTCTTAGAAAAGCCTTTTCTTTCACTGTCCAATAAGAGAAATGATAGTTTGTAACACTTTCTAGTTAGGAAAATTAAATTAATTTTTTAGAAGTCTTTTTAAAGTTTTTTAAAATTCCTTTTTTTTCACTGAATGCTTAAATTCTATACCATTTCCAATTTTTATTAGTTATCTTGGTTATTTCAGTTCTGCAGATTTATTAATTCTCCTTAAATGATTATCTTTTTGCTTTATAGGAATGTAAAAGTTACCTTTATTTTCATACTTAAGGGATTTTGAACAAAACAAAATAATAAGTAATATAAAACACCTTGTCAGAATAATTGAGAGAATAGACTCTATAATCTGACTTTCAAGAGAAATCTTGCTTTTTTTATTGGGCATAGTAATTATAACCACAAATTTTAGAAATGTGTGCTTTTGTGCTTTACATCTTCAAGAGTCCTTATAAATCATCTTTTACAGGCTCTTTATCTGGCAGATGAGTAAACAGAAAGAATGACTTCTCTGAGAGGTTATGATCTGTTCATTTGGTAGATATGTTTACTTGGTAGATAATGGAGTGGAGAGTCACCCAACATCTTACTTCAAATCTGGTTCTCCTCACTGTACCATTTTTAAAAAACAATTTGTTTCATGGCTAATGGAAGGGAATGTTCCTTTTCATAATGGTAGGATAGTAATATACCATTTGTAATACAGTTTATATAACTTTGTATTTTAACATTAATTAAATTCATTTTTCATAAAATTGTTTTATTTTGTTTATTTGCTAAAATTCTATCTCACATGAGATCTTTTTAGAGCCTGCTTAAGCACTCAGACCTGATATTCTCTCTCTTCTGTATCTTATGACACTTTCTTTAGTATTTCATTTAATATTTTGTATGTTCACAGCACATGGGTTATACATAAAAGAAAATAGTACCAGTTTTGAGCAAAGCACCTAAAATAGCAATTTATATTAAAATTTCTAATTATTAGTAACAATAACTAAACATTTATATAACTAGATGACAAAAAGTTTAGGTGTGTTTGTATAAACTTTTGGGGGGTGGAAATAAGGTAGAAGTCCTCCTGACTCCAGAACTGGTGCACTATGCACTGTCACCTAGCTGCCTCTATATCCTTTTTATATTAAATTTGATGCTATGCTTTAGTAAATCTTTTGCCTGAACTATTACAATAGCCAGTTTTCTTCCTTCAATCCATTCTCCCTACAGCTGCCAAAGTGATATATTAAAGGACAAATTTGGCCATGTCACTCCCCTAATCTCTGCTGTTTCCCTATTACTTCTAAATAAAATAAACTCCTTTTTTGGGGATTTCAAGTTTTGCCAGCTTACCTTATTATGTTTTACTTTCCTTTATGCTATCTACAATCTTGTCTTACTTTCTGTTCAATATAAACCACATTCATTCTCCTGTCTCCTTGCCTTAGGTGGTCTTGTCTTCATGCTTGTAATGTACTTTTTAAAAAATCTATAATTCTATAGCACCCTTTCCTGATGTCCTCCAGTAGCTAGACCTACCCACTCTCTGGAAATGGCTTTGTATGTTTGTCACTAGTATATTGTTAGATTATTAAGTTTTCTTCTCTTCCCCTTCACTTTGTTTTTTAGTAATGTATCCTGCTTATGCAAAATGGGTCCAGTCTCATAGGGATCTGCCAATCAGACTTAATCAGTGGTGCAATGTAGTGGTAGGTACCTAACTCTTATTGATTTCATAAAAAGTACCTAGTTACTGTTTATTAAATTGAATAAATTTTTTTTGGATATGAGACTATTTTGGATCTTGAGAGTTGTGAAACAAATACCAAATAAAGTAGTGGTCAGTTTAAACTAAAAAAATTTCACTAGTTACCTGAATTGTAAACACATTAACTTCTTTTTCAGCGTTGGGAATTCAAGCATCCACAGCCTTTCCTACGTACCCGTGAGTTCCTTTGGCAGGAAGGACACAGCGCTTTTGCTACATATGAAGAAGCTGCAGCAGAGGTATAAGTTTTTTGTGATCTATTGATTTGCTCTGTGGGTATATTTCCTAGCACATTATATCCATGTAATAACCATTCTCTAAGTGTTTGGAAGTAAAAATTAAATCTATTTATAAAATAAAGTGGCACAAAAGAGATTTTTACAGGAATAGTCTTTGATTTATACATTATATATAATATTATGTAATACCCTTATTTTTAGCTTGATGACTATCCCGTTAGCAAAGGGCAAGTATCAGCATATACTATGATACTTGAAAAGCTAGTTAGAAATTGCCAATTTAACTAAGTTTGGAGATATTCCTCTCCATAAGAAAGGAACTTTTTCATTTTAAAAAGTAATGAAGATCATGTCCTAAAGAATAATCTGTTTAAGTGGAAGGAGTGGCCATCTTCATGAAATGAGAAATCTTATGAAGTGTCAAATGCATTAGAATTTAAGTAATTTCTCAATTGAAATTTTTCATTATTTGTTGTTTGTAGTTGAAAATTTTGACTTTAAAGTATAGGAATAAATGGAGTTCTCCTTAAAATGCATCTATTTAAAAGCATCAGTAAGAATCATATGTAATGGGAACAAACTAAAACCATTCCCAGTAAAATCAAGGGTGAAGCAAGCTTACCCACTATCACCATTATTGCTCAACATTATATTAGAAATATTAGCTTTGGCAATAAGAGAAGAAAAAGATTAAAGGAATAAGAGTAGGTAATGAGGAAACCAAATTATCATTCTTTGCAGGTGATATGATGATATACCTAGAGAACCCTAGAGAATCAACTGAAAATTTTTACTTTGGTATTGATAGAAAAAAGATAATCATTGTTGTTTAATTTTTAATTATTTTGATTTCTCTTTAGAAACTTCTTTTTACTTGCTTTTAGCAATATTACATATATATATGAGAAATATATATAATATATATGTACACACTCATACATGTCCATACTCATGTACATATCTACTTGACTTTTATCCCCTAAATTTGTAAAATAAAAATTGTAGCAATATGATTTTCATTTGTTTTATTCTCATTGTTAGTTCAGAAGCTTCCCTTTTTAAGTTTGTACTGTTCGCTTTTACAAACCTTTTCAGAAAAAAAATATTCTCTTACAATTTAAAAGGAATTTCTGTCCATTTTTTTAAAAATTGAGTCTTTCTAAATTGAAATGAGGAAATGTTATTAATGTGAAAACATAATTTGCAATATCTATAGGTCCTGCAGATACTTGATCTATATGCTCAAGTGTATGAAGAACTCTTGGCTATCCCTGTTGTAAAGGGAAGAAAAACTGAGAAGGAGAAGTTTGCAGGAGGAGACTATACTACTACAGTAGAAGCATTCATTTCTGCCAGTGGAAGAGCAATTCAGGTATCACCTTGGAATATAGACTTTATTTAATACATTTAGGTGTGACAATCAAAGAAGTAAAGACAAGAAAATTCCTGAAGGTGATTTTTAAAATCACCTTTAAATTTTTAAAATATTTAAAAATTATTTTTCTACGTTTGCCTTTATTTAGGACTGTATATTATTGGGTAAGATAGACATATTTAAAGAAGTTCAATATTAAATATACTTCCTCTTTTTTATTTAATGGTAATGTTATAATTTGGTCTTCAGAAATAACATTTCCTTTTTTTTAGCAGTGGAAAGAAATCATGTTCATTAGCATCCCTGAATAATGTATATTTTTAATTAAATGAAATTTTTTTTACTACCCTTAAACATATCTATTTTATATTATTATTTTTTTTTAAAAAGAAAGTTTCTAAAATAATGATGATTAGATAGAATAGTTAACCTTTTTTTTTTTTTTTTTGTATAGAAGAAAACTTTTTAGAATTCCAGCTCTTATTTGTCAAGACATAGTTAATTATTTTAACCTTACTAAATAAGCTGTCATGCTTTTTTATGCTTGCAACTGTTTAACTTTATTTTAGGGAGCAACATCACATCATCTTGGGCAGAATTTTTCTAAAATGTTTGAGATCATTTTTGAAGACCCGAAGACACCAGGAGAAAAGCAATTTGCCTATCAAAATTCTTGGGGACTTACAACTCGAACTATTGGTGTTATGACAATGGTTCATGGGGACAACATGGGTTTGGTCCTGCCACCTCGGGTAGCCTGTGTTCAGGTAAGGAAGAAGTCTCTTATGTAACTTATTTTCTACTTTGAAAAGTAGATTTTTAAAATGCATTGTAAACAAGATAATGTAGACTGTTAAACAAATTCTTATTCATTTTAACCATTTTGTATCTATTTGTTTTATTTTGCTTCTATAGTTAATTACTTTAAGTTCTTCAGGTACTTACTTTAAAATATGCAGAGTATTTTCTACTTCAGAGAAGAAGCTATTTATGGGATCTGATAAATAATTCCATAAAATTTCTAGCAATTTACACATTACATACATCAAATTGCAGAGTTTTGTAGATGGTTGCAAACTTTACATAATAAAATTACTTGAGTCAAATTTATTTCTGTATTCTAAGTTTGGGATATTTTACTGGCTTATAGGTTGTTATTATTCCTTGTGGAATTACAAATGCACTCTCTGAAGAAGACCGAGAGGCATTGTTTATGAAATGCAATGATTATCGAAAACGACTGCTCATGGTTAACATCCGTGTCCGGGTAGATTTACGAGACAATTATTCACCAGGTTGGAAGTTCAATCATTGGGAGCTCAAGGTAAATTCTTCTGAACTGTTTTTCCCTACCTGATTTTATTCCAAACTTTGTTATTTGTAGCTACTTTTTCCTCATACTTAAAGGCTGTATTATTATTCCTCTGTATTTTAAGTGATAATATTCTTTGGTCAATAAAAATTGAAAATCCAGATGGTGCTTTGCTATACATGTATATACGTAGACACGTACACAGATAGATAGATAAATGGATAGATGGATGGATGGATGTAGTATTTGTTTACTCTATAGATATGTGGTATCTATTTAATTTTTATATGCATACTAAATTTTTAATGGAAGAGTTGTGTTAGCTTTTTTTTTATTGAAATAAATGTGATTATTTCAATTTTAATATAGTTCCATCAGGAATTATGGTTTCACTAAGTAGTTGAACTATTTTCAAAGTATAATGTATTATTTGTTGACTTGTTTATTGAATATGTGTAGTTATTTTTTTATAATCATTGTGTATGTTATTTTCTTCTTCTCTACTTCTCTCTATCATTTCAAGTAAAACCTTTTGTGCTTCTCTGTACTTATAACATTCATTATTTCATGTTCATCATTTCTTACAGCATAATGTTCCATTACAATCAGGCACTAGAATTTGCTTAGCTATTTCTCAACTGATTGGTATTTGTTTCCAGTTGTTATCACTAAAAGTGCTATATTTTTGGTATATATCATGACCTTCTTTTTACTCATAGTCTTCTTGAGGTATAAGTCTTGTAATGGAATCTCCGAGTCAAAAAGTATGGATATTTTAGTCACTTTGTTTGAATGATTCCAAGTTACTTTTCAAAATGATTGGACTGATTGACAACTCCACAAACAATGAACTAGTGTGGCTGTGTTCCGTTAAGCCCTTCAGTATTGACCATTCCCATCTTTTGTCATCTTTGCCTATTTGCCAAGTGTTCAATGAAACCTCAGAGTTGTTTTGATTTGCATTTCTATTATTAATGATTTGGAATATTGGCATGTTTGTTAAGAGTTTGCAATTCTTTTTGAGAACTTTGCCAACAGCAAATGGGGGATGACTTTTGGTCTTTTTATGCACATATAGACACATAAGCACATGCATGCATGCACAAGTGTGTGTGTGTGTGTGTGTGTGTGTGTGTGTGTGTGTGTGTTTAAAAATATCATGGATACCAAATCCTTTTCAGAGAAATTTGATATAATGATTTTTTTCCCCCTCCATTCAACTACTTCCTTTATCCTAGGTTCATTCATTTTCTTTGTGCAGAACTTTTTAAGTTTCATCTTATTAAATAGATCTATTTTGTCTGTTGTAATTATCTCTGTTGCTCATTTGATTAAAAATACATTTCCCCATAGCTCTTTAAGGATCTTCTCTTTTAATTTTTTATGATATAATCTTCAGTATTGAGTTTATATATCTTTTTAGAACACATTGTGGAATTTAGCATAAGGCGTTGGTCTAACCTAATTTGTGTCAGACTGCTTTCCACTTTTCCCAATAGTTTTTATCAAATAGACATTTCTTTCACAAGTAATTTATCTTTTCCAGGTTATCAAACAATGGGTTATTGAGATCCATTGTTTCTGATTCTCCATTGTCTATAATCTGTTCCATTGATCTTACCTTTCCATTTTTTTTAAACCAATATCAAGTGGTTTTGATGATTGCTGCTTTGTAATTAAAGACCTCAAATAGAGAAAGAGGAACTAAAACTGTTTGTATTTGTTGATGGCATAAAGGTTTACATAGAAAATCCTAGGGAACCAGCAAAGATGCTACTTGAAACCATTAATAGCTTCATCAGAGTTACAAACTACAGAATAAACTGTCAGAAATCAGGAGCATTTCTATGAGGTAATAACAAAAACTTATAAGAGGCAGTAATAGAAATAGAAATCTCATTCCAAATAACTACAAATGCATAAAATATTTAGGGATAAATATGCCAAAGCATATATTGTATATATTCAGTGACAAAGTACTCCTTAAATAAAAAACTATTTAAATAGTTGGAGAAATATTCAGTGCTCATGCTAGGCCATAAAAATACAATAAAAAAGACAATATTGCCATAGTCAATTTGATTCTATACCAATCAAATTATCAAACAATTACTTTACAAAACGTGAGAAAATAATAGCAAATTTCATTTCCAAAAAGCTCTATAATATAAAACTAAATGATTAAAAGGGGTAGAATTGAAGAACTTCAAACTATATTATAAAGCAACAGTCAGGAACTTACATTCTAATAGAAGATGAAAGAGGAGTAATGTGATGAAAAGTACGTTAAGAGAGTTCTAATCCAAAGGCATAACTTCTGGATGATCAGAAATCTACACTAATACAATAAGGCTGAAACTGAGTTAAATAAGTTGAAAGTTTACCAATCAGTGAGCATAAGGTGCCCCTAGGAAGAACAGTAGAGTTTTAGTGGGAAAAAAAGACTAAAAAAGCAGGGGGGTCTGGCTTACAGATGGCCAGAAAATAGTCTGTTGGGAGACCTAGCTAGGTGAGGTGAAGACAGGTGATGAAACTTGAAAGGATAGCTTATGTGTTGGATAACAGATTTATACTCCAATCCTAGCAAACTGGAATGATAAGCTAAATCTTAACAGTGAAATATAGATGACTATAAAATCTTATACATTGGTTCAAGAAATCAGCTGCCTTGGGAGAGTTGACTACAGATTATAAAATAGTACTGTGCTGACTGGCAAAAATCCATTGTGAATTTAGATTACAGTTCAATTCAGTTCAACAAACATTAAGCACCAAGACAGTAGGCCTTGGGCTTACACAGATAAATAAGTTTTGTCCTTATTTCTGAAGAAACTTATAACTTAATAGATAAGGGAAGTAGCAAGAGCAGATGTTTTAAATTGAAAAAACTCAGGCAAGTTATGAGAATTACAGGGAATAAGAGATCACTTGTTATTAAAAGAATCAAGGAAGTTTTCATAAAAAAGACAACATCTGTATTGGATCTCCTAAAAGGTGAAGAATGGGCTGGAAGGTGTGTCCATTTGTAGCAGGATGTAAACTGAATATGTAAACAAACACAAGAGGGCAGTAAAAGTTAATGAGAACAGAGGGCAATGCCTATTTCAATTATGCTGGAATGGATAGGAGTCCATGTACATTTACAGGAGTCATGAGAAGTAATTCTGAAAAGGTAGTTTAAAGCCACATTTTAGAAGTCCTTGGATGCCATATACAGGTATTTGTATTTTACCTGGCATTGGAATTATGAGACATTGGAGGTTTTTGAGCAGGGATTTATGAATCAAAATAAGATATAAGGATTTTTTTTTTTAATATATTGCAAAGACCATGATGTAAAAGATGAATTGGAATTTGGTACCTGAGGTAATGAAGAGTCATAGTATTTTTTGTTTCTAAGGTAGTCAGATTATATCTGGACTTTTGTGTTTGATTCTGGGTCCAAATTTTAAGAAAACTAATGTTGACCTTTGGGAAACTTCTCTAAAATGTGAAGATTCTAGACTTTTATCACCCTTTTTATTTAACTAAAAACCTGGGATTATGTAGACTATTTTCAGATATTTATAAAGTGCTATTTCATATATATGTATAAAAGTTTGATGAGGAGTTAACTAAAAACCTGGAATTATGTAGATTATTTTTAGATATTTGTAAAGCACTATTTTATATATACATATATTTGGTGATGAGTTATTTATAAACAAACAAGAAGAATCATGGTGGTTTTTCAATCACTACCTCTAAATCCTCTTCAGAATCCTATTCATTCTTATTCAGTTTTCCTTCTAATAAGTGTCTATTCAATCTTTCTGGTTCTTTTACTTTGCATTATTTTTACATAGAACTTACCAGATATCCTGATATACATCAGCCTTTTTTGGCCCAATTTGCATTACAGTATTCCATTGCATTAATTTAAATAGTTTAATAAACCATCCTCCTTTTATTGAAAATTGTTTTTAATTTGAGTTTTTGTTTTGTTATTTTCAGTAACATTGATGCTATGGAATTTCTTCTACATATTATAGCTCTCCTCTCTTTTTTAAATAATATGTTCAGGATATTTTCCTAATAATTTCATTGTATATAATAAGTATATAATAACATCAGCTAAACTTGTCAACAAGTTGGGTATGGGGGATGAGAGAGAGAAGTCAAGGATAACATCTAGGTTTGAAGCTTAGATGAGTGGGAGGTTGGTGGTAACTTCTAGAATATAGGGAAATTCAGAAGAGAAGATGGTTTTGACAGAAAGAGTTCAGTTTTCAACATGTTTAAGATGTCTACAGGACATCTAATTTCAGGCGTGCATCTGGAGGTTTGGGCTAGATAACTAGGTCAAAGAATCATCAACATAGAGGTGACAATTGAAATTATAGAAGAAAAGAGAGCCTAATATGATCTAGACAATGATCTGGCAAGGGGAACTGAGAAGAAGTGATTGGAGAAGGACTGACTAAGAAGAAATTTAAAAAGACTGATTAAGAAGAGAGTGGTGTCATAAATACATAGAGACAAAGAATATCAAGCAGAAAAGGGTGATTAACCATGTCAAAGGCTTTAGAGAAGTTAAGGAGGAGGAAGATTGGAAAAAGACTTTTAGATTTGACAATTAAGAGAGCACTGATAACTTTATAGAGCATGATTTTGGTTGACTGATGAGATTGGAAACCAGATTATGGGAAATTTAAAAAGAGAGTAAGTAAAAAGAACATAGAGCTATAAAAAAAAAAAGAAAGAAAGAAAGAAAAATTGAGGCAGAACAGGGGTCCTCCTGGAAAAATAGAGAATATCTGAAGAAAAATGCCAGGATGTGGTTTGTTCCAGGCTGGTTCTGCTGGAACAGCAAGCTGCAAACCCTGGGGCTAGCTAGTTTGAGAGGTAGCCTTGGTCCCAGCAACAGGAATTTTCACCTTGGAGATAATGTGGAGTCAGGCATCTGAGTCAGGGAAGACCGAGGGAACTTTAACTGATAGAGGATGCCAAGTCTAGCTGTGTTGCCAAAATATGGTCTTTGGTGAGAAGGAATCAGCATTCGCCTGGTGAGTGCAGAAGCAGTGGGGTTAGGGCTGGCTGTCAGCACTTATAGAAGAGGAGAGTTCTTGATTTCAGTTCCAGGCCAGAGGGGAGAGCTGAAGGGGAGGACCAGAGGCCAAAGAAACTTATCCCCCACACCCTCGTATTAGAGGTGATCATGCTAACAAGAGGCTATACTTTTTTTTTAATAAACAGACAAATGGCTGAATAAATTATGGTATATGAAAGCAGCGGAATATCATTGTTCTATAAAAATTGATGAGTAAGCTGATTTTAGAAAGGCCTGGAAAGATGTACACAAACTGATGCTGAGTGGAACAAGCAGAACCAGGAATACATCGTACTCAGTAACAGCAAGATTGTGAGATGATCAGCTGTGAAGGGAGTTGGTTCTTCTCAGAGGTTCAATGATCCAAGGCAATTCCTATTTTTTGGATAGAGAATGCCATCTGTATCTAGGGAGAACTAAGGAGACTTGAATGTAAATCAGCACATGCTATGTTCTTTTTTTTTCTTTTTCTTCTGTTTTTTTTTTTTTTTCTCTTGTGGTTTTTCCCTTTTGTTCTGATTTTTCTTTCCCAACATGATCCATAGAGCAGTGCATATTTAAAAAACTTCATGTACATGTACAACCAGAAAAAAAAGAAAACAATAGAAAAGAGGGGAGAAAGGAAGGAAGAAGAAAGAAAAAAAGAACCCAACCATAGGAAATTGCTATAGGAATAGAGAAGATCAAGTTCATCTTCAGAGAAAAATACTGAAGCAAAAAAAGCCTCTCCTACCTCAAAGTGCAACATCAACTGGTCACCTGCCTAAAAAGAATTGATAGAACTCCTTTTAAAAAATCAAATAAGAGAGATAAAGGGGGAAAAAATAACAAGCCAAGAAAAATAAGCAGATTATGAAAAGTCAATCAACTTGAAAGGAGCTCCAGAATTTTTTTTTAAATAATAAATCAAAAATTTATTTTATAACAATTCTTTGGTATACACATAATTTTACCATTTATTAAAGATAAAAAGTAGATGTTTATATTGTTATGAATATGCTTGTTTATTGTAACATAGTGAATTAAATCTTGGTGGAATATTTGATCTTTTTTACTGGTGCCAAATTTTTATGACCCTCCACATTCAGTTACACATCCCTATATATATGGTTGTGAACCAGAATTTAAAAAGCTTTGGCGATCCAGAGTCTTTTTTTTTTTTTTAATTTATTTTTTTAATAACTTTTTATTGATAGAACGCATACCAGGGTAATTTTTTACAGCATTATCCCTTGCATTCACTTCTGTTCCGATTTTTCCCCTCCCTCCCTCCACCCCTTCCCCCAGATGGCAAGAGTCATTTACATGTTGAATGGGTTGCAGTATATCCTAGATACAATATATGTGTGCAGAACCGAACAGTTTTCTTGTTGCATAGGGAGAATTGAATTCAGAAGGTATAAATAACCCGGGAAGAAAAACAAAAATGCAAGCAGTTTATATTCATTTCCCAGTGTTCTTTCTCTGAGTGTAGCTGCTTCTGTCCATCTTTGATCAATTAAGGCTCTCTTTATCAAAGAGGTCCACTTCCATCAGAATACATCCTCAAACAGTATCGTTGTTGAGGTATATAATGATCTCCTGGTTCTGCTCATTTCACTCAGCAGGAGATCCAGAGTCTTAAGGGGAAAAAAAATGACTCTTTGAAAACTAGATTTAGGCAAGAAGAGGCCAACAGTGGTCTAAGAGACCAAGAATTAATAAAGCAAAAGATAAAAAATTAAAAAAAAAAGATCAGGAAACATAAGAAAAAAGTTTTATCTGGAGAAGAGATCAAAAAGAGAAAACAAAAATAATTGGACTGGCTGAAAGCTATGTTCAAAAAAAGAGTTTTTTCATCGTATCGTCAGTCTTGATCTTGATATAATAATATAAGACATAATCAAAGAAAATTGTGCTGAAGTGTTAGAACAAGAGGGGGAAAGTATAGATTTTAAAAATTCACCGATTTACCACCTGAAAGAGGTCCTACAGATAAAACCTACAGGAACATCAAAGCAAATTCTAAAACCCCCAGATCATAGAGGAAATATTACAAGCAACAAGAAGGAAAAAAATGCAAATGTGGCAGAGCCACAATTAGAATTCCATGAAACCTAGCAGTGGCTTCTTTAAAAGACCAAAGATCTTCAACACTATATATCAAAGAACAAAAGAACTGGGGTTGTGGCCAGAAATATCATACCTAGAAAAGCCGAGGACAATCATGAATGAAAAACTAAAAGGATATTCAATGAATTTTTTTTTTTTTGTCTGTGAACTTTTTTTTTTTTTTTTTAAATAACTTTTTATTGACAGAACCCATGCCAGGGTAATTTTTTATAGCATTATCTCTTGCACTCACTTCTGTTCCAATTTTTCCTCCTTCCCTTCACCCCCTCCCCCAGATGACAAGCAGTCCTTTACATGTTAAATAGGTTACAGTATATCCTAAATACAACCGAACAGTTCTCTTGTTGCACAGGGAGAATTGGATTCAGAAGGTATAAATAACCCGGGAAGAAAAACAAAAATGCAAGCAGTTTATATTCATTTCCCAGTGTTCTTTCTTTGGGTGTAGCTGCTTCTGTCCATCCTTGATCAATTGAAACTGAATTAGCTCTCTTTATCGAAGAGATCCACTTCCATCAGAATACATCCTCAAACAGTATCGTTGTTGAGGTATATAATCATCTCCTGGTTCTGCTCATTTCACTTACATCAGTTCATGTAAGTCTTGCCAATCCTCTCTGAGATATTCAATGAATTGATAGACTTTCAGGATTTTGTTTCAAAAAGACCTGAACTTAATAGAAAATTTGATATAAAAGATGCAAGAGAAATATAAACATCAAAGACTAATTACAAGGCACTCAATATGGACAAACTATTTCTATTTTATACATGTCTTTGTATAAACCATATATATAAGACATTAATAATTGGATAATTTGAAACAAAGATTGGGGTAGAACAATTATAAGGTATGAAAAAACTGACAGAGGAATTAGATGGGGAGGAGGGTTGCTAGTTCAGGCATCTTTCATTGGAAATGAGTTCAAGGGGGAAGAATACATACATATTTATTAAGGTATAAAAGTCTTCTAAATTCAGAAAGAAAGAAGCATAGGGGGATAGAGGATAAAGGAGTCTTATGTGGGTGGTTAGGATTTATCATATTAAAAAAAAGTAGGAGTAAGTTAAAACTAAAATAGATTTAATCAAAAAGGAAAAAATAAGGAAACTATACTATATGCCAATATTTTACATTGTTTTAGATTTTTAAATATAACTAGACAGTATATGTCTGGAATATTGCTATGGTATAGGTTATGATGAGTTGGCAGAGTTAGAAAAATATGGAAGGACTTGGACTTAAGAAGATGTTACTCACTTTCAGAGAAACAAAGGATAAATAAGCATAATTACCCAGATAGATATGAATGTATATAGCTATGTATGTATATGTATGCAGATGTTTGTATATGTAGGGGTGTGTGTACAGGGGAGGGGGAGAATAAAGTAAAAAGTACACAACAGAGAAAAAAACCTACAAGGAAGCAAAGAAAAAATGGATAGTTTTAAATATAATGACTAGTATTTATTGTATAACTTTCTTGAAATGGACAGTTATTGCTTTATATTTGAATCCTCTCTTATGTTCTTCTGTGCACATGGCAAAAAAAATTTTTTTATTATCTTTTTCTATGGTAGGGGTAGGGGGAAGCGAAGCAGTTGGGGTTAAGTGAGTTACACAGCTATTAAGTGTCAAGTACCTGAAAACAGATTTGAAGTCAGATCTTCCTGATTCCAGGGCTGGCATTCTATCCACTGCTCCATCTAGTTGCTTCTCTTTTCTTATTTTCTGTTTAAATAAATAAACTTATATCTTAAAAAAAATAAAATCTTCCAATTTTTAGACTTTAGTTCTAAGTTTCATTCCTTAATAATATTCTTGATTTTTTAATGTTTATTTGATTGTTATTTGTTGCTCCAAAAAAAATAAATAAAAATCAAAAACTTTGACCAACTAGAGAAGCAGAGAATTCAGTGAAACAGATCAGAAACATTTTATTTCTCTATATGTGAAGCTTATAGGATTTCTGTTAATGAACTGCCTGTTAATGGAAGAGTTGAGCATTGATATAATTATTTGCTAGGAAATTTTATAGGAGGTTTACAATGAATAAGGGATAAATGATTTTACTTTTGAGATTCCTTCTGTTCCCATTCACTGATTTTCTATTCTACCACACAACAATGTTTTCATTTTGAGCTAAATATTTAGAGGTTTTTTTCTTCTATATAACTTTGTTATTTTTTGCAGTCCCTTTTCTTAGAAAACAACCATATTTAATATAGTGCAGTAATATTATTTATGTGCTTTGTTGGAATTCTCCAGATTTTTTTGTATTTTTTGTATTTGTTTTGTTGATTATATATGTATTGTTACATAAGAGCTGATATGTACAGGGTTGTGCTCTCATGCAGGGTTCCTCAAAGTTGGAGAGATATTTTGGCCAAGATAATGGGGTGGTTTGACATTTCCTTCTCCAGCTTATTTTGCAGATAAGGAAACTGAGGCAAACAGGGATATTTGACTTGCCCAGGGTCATTCAGCCAATAAGTGTCTCAGGTCAGAGTTGAACGTGAATCTTTCTGAATCCAGGCCTGTGTGCTATGCGTGCACCACCCAGCTGCAGAGCTTATAGAGAGAAAACATGTTTTTATTGTATATATAGACTTGTCTTTCTTATGATTCCTGACATGCATGTAATTGCAGGTATTTGCATGTGCATGTGTATTTATGTTACAGTTATCTACATTTTCTAGGGAGTTCCAATCAGACTTGAAGTGGGACCACGAGATATGAAGAACTGTCAGTTTGTAGCAGTCAGACGAGACACTGGTGAAAAGCTGACGATTGCTGAAAAGGATGCTGAAATGAAGCTTCGTGATATTTTGGAGGATATCCATGTTAACCTTTTCAAAAGGTTGGATCCTTACAAACTATCTGAGATATAGGATAATAAGTTCTTTAAACATGATGCTTAGTTTTTAGAAAAGAAATTTTACAGGCCCTTCTAAGTAATTCCCATCCCAAGTAATATTTTTCATTATTTTCTTTCTTTTATTCTTCCATGACACTTCATAAATGTGTTTGGATTTTAGCAAATACTGAAAAAAGATAATTAGAACAGTGATATTTGAATAAAGGGGAAAAAATAACAAACATTTCTGTTTACATTAACACCCATGTTTTATAATATGGGATGAAACTAATTTTATGTTGCAATCATCAAATTTAATATGACTAGGATGCTGATTTGGAGTTTAAGCTTGGTTTAATCTGCCACAGCTATTCGATTAATTAATTTATATGGGTAAAATGTAGAGTTGCCATACAAAGACTTTCACTTTCAAGCATTTATGTGGTCCCAGAAATCTCCAGTATGCAAAAGGGAGAATATGTATTGAGGGGTGAGAGATATTTTATTACCATACATTATATGCCATTCATTTGTTTAAGGATGGGATATATAATTACAATTGTAATTGACATGTGAAAGTGGAAAAAAGAACATATAATAAAATTCTTAGGCTACCTATTGAATCAATTACATTTCTAAAATTTTAAAATTTTAAAATTCTTAAGAGAAGAGACTGCTGTGTTAAATCTACTAAGAATACTAAACAGAGAGCATTTTAAGCTTCATTTGGTTCTTAAAACAATCATGTCAGGTGGTATCTGCTTTACCATCCCAAGTAATATTTTTCATTATTTTCTTTCTTTTATTCTTCTGTGACACTTCATAAACTGTGTTTGGATTTTAGCAAATACTGACAAAAGATAGATTAGAACAGTGGTATTTAAATAAAGGGAAAAAAATAACAAACATTCCTGTTTACATTGACACCCATGTTTTGAGACGAAGAAATTGAGACTCATAGGGACTGTGACTTGTATATGGTCACGTATCTAATAAGTAACAGCACCTGGACAAGGACAGAGGTCTTCTGTATCCAAGCCTATTGATATACTCTAACTTGTTTACCACCTTGTGTTGTTATAAACTGGTTATAAATATTGGTGAATAAAAAGAAGTATTTGTTAATAATTTTCTCTGTAGAGCATCTGAAGACCTCAAAACTCATATGGTTGTAGCTGATACAATGGAAGAATTTCAGAAAATATTGGATTCTGGAAAGGTAAACGATTTTTGAAAAGTTTTTAAAACCACCATGTAGGTGAATTTAAAATATTTACTTGATCTTTTTAAATACTGTTGGAACTTAAGGAACAATATGATTATCGCTTTTTATAATTAGATGAGGTGGTTTTATTGCAATGTTCTCACCTGAGGATTGTTATGAAAAAAAGTTTTTCCATATGAGGCTACTCAAACTACATGACTATGTAATGAATAAATGATATTATAATGTCTTAACGTGTTTAGGGAGCTGATAATCCACATTGACTAATGTATGGACAGCTACAGAATTCTATTGTGAATGTGATTGTTGTTTTGAGTGAAGAAACTCAGGCTTAGTTAGATGACAAATTGCCCAGATTCACACTGACTATCTATAAGTACCAATGCTTGAGCTAAGTCCAGATGTTGATACCTGATTTAGTAGACTTTGTGGCATATCTATTTTCCCATAGGAATTGATAAATCTTAAACACTTAAAATATATAAGCACTGTTTTAGCACAAGAGATAAAACTAGACAAAATAACTAATGTGTATAGTTTTGAGTTCAGGCCAAAATTGAATTGATTGCCTTTTAAAAGAGTGAATTCCTCATAATTGAAAGTTATAAAGCAGATACTACATCATCTAATAAAAAAAAGTAGGGGAGATTCCTTCATTGGATGGGATATTGGACAAAATAACTTTGAAGGTCCCTACTATCACTAAGATTGTCCTCATTTATAAAATTAGATACTAAGATCCTTCACAGTTCTTAGTTTTTTTATCCCATTTTTTCAAAATCTGCTACCTTTCCTATATATGTAGTTTCCTTAGATAGTTTTATCCTCTTTCAAGTCCCATCATTTCGGTCATATACAGTGATGTGTACTAACCACATCATTGTAAAGGTGTTGAGGAACTAGTGTCCAGCTGGCCAGGGGAGATTTGGGTTTTTCTTTTTCTGTTTTGAGAATGTGCATTTTATTTGTTTTCTTTGTGTTTAATCTATTTCTTAAGACATTTTCATTTCCTTTATTGTGGAAACAATGTCTATCGGTTACTTTTTAAAAAGTAATTTTAAAAAATGTTGCATGAATTAATAAATTAGGCTATGGCACAACTTTATTTGTCATGATAATAATAACCATAAAGTTATGGTATGTAAAATGTATAAGATGGGCTAATAGAAGATAAACTTCTGTAAGCATTTCAACTTGTTTAAGCTAGACTATAACTGAATTTCAGGTACAGGTCCAACAAATGTATTTTAAATACTAAAAAATTTTGTATTTTCTCTTCTTTGAACTCCCTTACCTATCTCATCTCATGCCTAAATCTGGTATAAATGTAGCTATTGTAAAAAAGTATTGTACTTTTTTTGAAGGGGAAAAAAGAACTTTTACAGATAAAATGTAATTTGATAATTGTTAGGTATCTAGTTATTTTAACTATTGATTTAAAAATTTTTCCCCAAACTTCTTTATGTCTGATTTTCCTTGGTTTGCTTTGTAGAATTATTCCAATGTAGAATTTTTAATTGAATTATTATGCATTTTAACATGGATGTCATAAGTATACATATTTCCACTGAAAGCATTCAAACAGATTTCATTGTGCATTTAAATAAACATTAGCAAAATATGGATGTACTCTGATTCTCAATTTTAGGTAGAATGCACACCATTATTTTATATCATGTGTAATATTACTCAGTATGTACATATATGTATAAGCATGAATATCTTTGTTACAGTGATATTTGTTTTTTATGTATAGTTTTAAATGTCTCTTTTTGAAGAACTTAATATGGTGACATATCTTTGTAATTTTCCCATTAAAAAAATTTTAGTGAACTATAGCAATTTTTAATATTGAGGATTTTTCTAATTTAAAGTTAAATTAAGATTTAGTGTTAACCAGAAATCTTTCAGTGACTGGATTAAAATAACAAGGAACTCTTGTACAGCATTTTTTGCTTTATAAAATACTTTCTAGACAACTCTGTAAGTTGTAGAAAACGTTAATCATTATTCTCCATTTTATAGATAAGGAAACTGAGGTATACACCGATTGTCAGTTGGTATTTTTCATACAACTAATGACTATTGGAATTGAATTTAACCTAAAAATTCATATTAGTTTATTATAAAGAATTGAATGTGAGATATTCTGAATAAGCTATTATGTATTATATTTATTTTTTGTCATCTCAAAAATTATAACATGTTTATTTTAAAGTACACATTTTGAACAATTTAATAAAATTATTGGGTGAATTTTTGCTTGTTGTTTTTAAGATCAATCCAAACTTAGGGCATAGTGATCGTTTTCTTAAAATTAAGAAATGTAACTGCCAACTTGAAGTAAAACTATTGAAATAGTGCTAAAATAGTATCAAATAAGAAAATATTGACCTAGTTGCTGAATTAACATTTAAAAATAAAATACATAGGTATGTATTTCCTGTAGGAAGAGATTATAACTAAACCATGAATAGTTTCCCTGTCATTGTATAATTAAATATGATTGGCTCTCCTTCGATCTTCCCCCTTTTCTAATTCATTGTAAACAATACTTTTTGTAAATGTCAGAGTTTTTAATCCTTTTTGTTTGAGTTGGTGCTAATGATTTACCAAATATCAACACAAAGGGGACAAGTTTCACTGTTATCTTGGCCCAAATACTTTCATAGTTTTAACTTAAATTTTTCACTTCAAAAATCATTTCATAAGAGTATTCTATTTTTAAATTCAAGGGGGAAATTGCATCTTAAATTGCCTTTTGCCAGAAGCAAAATAAAATTATTACAATTAAATTACATTTATCATGAATAGTGAACTCAGATAATACATTATCCAGGTAGAGGTTGATAAAGCATTTCCATTTCAGATCCTGATAAATTGTGTTGATTGTAACTGTAGATTAGTATAGTAATATTTATTGAAATTCTTCTTGAGGTAGAACCTATATGAAGACTATTCCTACTAATTAATAATTTATTTCCCCTGTTGATAGTTCATAGTTTTACTTTTAAATTTCGGCAGAGGCAATTTATGTAGTTGTTAATATATTGTTCTTAGAATTATAAATGATTCAGCACTAAATGTAAATAAAATATTTTATGCAACACAGCAAATTATAATTTTTTTTCTTCTTCATTATATGTTACCTTAGATTGCTCAGATTCCTTTCTGTGGGGAAATTGACTGTGAAGACTGGATCAAAAAAACTACTGCCAGGTAAACTTATTCATAAATACAACTTAAATGTGCAAATGATTTAGAAATGACTTTAAATATTCTCTTTTAATATAATTCATACACATTTAACAATTGTTGAAGTTAGATATTTTTGTTTGCTTGGAATCTGGTTTTAAACTTTCTTATTCACTTTTAACAAAATAAGCAGAAGGCTCCTACTACTAGGCAGACACTGGAGCCTGGCTTCATGGAATTATATGTCATGAGTACCTTAAATGAAGAATACTATGCCCTGGTTTTATGTTTTTTTTAAACTTACTAATTTTTAGATATTACTATTACTTACTAATTTCTAGATATTGCTAATCACAGAGGATATAAAGACAAAAATGAAACAATCCCTGCCCTCAAGGTGATTGCATTTTGTCTGGGGAAACAAAATGAACAAATGTAAAAAAATGCAATGTGCAAGTCAATTCTAAGTGGTTTCAGTCAATTCTAAGTAGAGTTGGGAAGTGCTGGTAGCTTGAGGGAATTAGTAAAAACCTCATGTAGGAGCTGACATTTGAGCTTTGAAGAAAGGTAGGGATTTGGGCAGCAAAGATAAGAAGAGTAGTACAACCTAGGTTTATAGGGCAACCTATACAAAGATAGGAAGATGGAGTTAGAATATAATGTGGAAGGAATGGCAGAGAGGCCAGTTTGTAGTAGACTAGAATGACTGGAAAGATAGATGAGCCAGCTTATGAAATGTTCTGATGCTAGAGAACCAGTGCAACAATTGACACAAAATTTGCTTGGTCCTGCTATTAAGATACAAATAGTAGCGTTTGTATGTGATCCTAGAAGCAATAGCAAGCAATTGAATCTTCATGAACATGGAATATCATTCTTATGTCTAGCTCTGTGGATTGGCGAGGGAAGAAACTTCAGTCAGGGACACTAATTTAAAAGCTTTTGCAGTCCAAGCAATGATAAATCAATCTTCTTTTTAAAAGATTCAACATCATTGTTTATACAAAAACTGTTGAAGGCATGCCTATTTTTAATGGACAATTAAAGCATTCTCTGAATATTCTTGAGCAATTGTGACCTCCTTTATACTCATGGCACTTTATTTGCACCTCTTATTTCACATCTTACTTTGTATTGTACTTACATACAAATCATTCTGTGCCTCACAACTCTCAAAAGCTTATCACAGTGTTTTGCCTACTAAGCCGTATTTTTTTTTAATAAAATTGAGCTCTAATATGATCATTATTGCATTTATTATAAAGAACTTATTTAACTTAATGAAAAAAAATTTTACACTCATTCAAACTAATAGAGTTGTCCAAATATGTAAATGAAAACAAATGAAATTATTTTTATTTCAGAGATCAAGATCTTGAACCTGGTGCCCCATCAATGGGAGCAAAAAGCCTTTGTATACCCTTCAAACCTCTCCGTGAGCTGAAACCTGGAGCCAAGTGTGTCTGTGGCAAGAAGTTAGCCAAGTTCTACACCTTGTTTGGTCGCAGTTACTAGAGAAAATGGCTATTGCTGAGCTTTTTTTTTTTTTTTTTTAATAAGACTGACATCTCAAAAATAACCAGTTTTATGAATTTTTAAATAAATTTTCAAAAAGCAGAGCCATAAGAGACAATATTGAAGAGGAAAAAGTCATTATACTCTTAAAATAGCAGTAATAAAGACTTTTCTGTGAACATTCTAACAATAAATATGTATTGTGATCATACATTTCTTCATATTTGCATTTATATGGATTAAGTTCTTTTTTATGAAAAAAATTTAATCAAATTAAAAATTTAAACAAAGTAGTATATAAGTGGATATTTAATAGATCTTTCAAAAGTCTCTGGATTATTCAAGAATTTGACTTTTATAAGTGGCTCTGAGTCAGGAAACAGCAATATAGATGCTAGGATTACTGCTCCCATTATTTCAGGTTGGAATTGTTAGTGTTACTTTCTTAATTCCAAACAGAGTATGAATAAGTTCTATTTTCTCTACCACAAACACCAGTTCCCACCGTGATGTTTCAATTGACTCCATCAAAATTTGAATCCTCACAGGCCTTTGGAGATTGTTAAAAATAATGTCACTAGGAATTTAAAATAATGGCAACATTCAGACTAATGGTGACATCTCCGCCCTTATCCATCTTTCCTGAAATGTTAATATACATTTTAAGAAGAAATAAGTGAAGTGAAACATGAATGTGAGCCATTAACCTGAATGAAGCCTGATAATAATACATGAAACTTCATGTTAAGCAGGAAAGATGCTGAATCATGTGAAAATATTATAACATAATCAGATTTATTTATGGAGGGTTTTTTTGTGGGGGGGAAGTTGGGGAATGTGATTTTGTGTGTGTGTGTTTTAATTATAAAGAATGCTATAAGGAACAGAATATGTTAGTTTCTGAAATCATCAGATTGAAAATGCCATCTTCTTAAGAATCAGTAATATCTTTAGTACTTTTGCATTTATCCAAATAACCACAAGTATAATGAAGATTTATTGTGCAGAATTTTTATTCTTTGTACTTTTTGTGAGTTGTCAGAGCCAAAGAGTTTAACAAGTTGCTAGCCTATTGATGATAAGGCTTTGTATTCATACCAAGATTGAGCTTCAGAAAGTAATCTAATGCTTTACTGCACAGTCAACTCCTTTGCAAATGCTAAAATCTACTCACATATTCTTGGAGGTCCATTTTATGTGAGGTATTGGAGTATAAGACTATGGAGTTTAAAGATGGCCTACAATTGAGAAAATTCAATCCTGAACTATCTAAAGTAATAATGAAAATAAAATCATATACAACAGAAATAAAATTTTATCAATACTGCTTATTACTTTATACAGAAGTTTAACTAATACATATCAATTGTCATAACATGGAGATTTTTTTTAAAGCCTAAAATCATCTTGGTCAGCAAGAATGATGTATTTGCTCAGCACAAAGTTGGTGTCCCTAAGCAACACAGATTTAGACTCACTTGTAAGAGCTTATGAAGAAAGAGATGATGAATGATAATGAGCAGTATCTCCTCAAAAAATGAATCAGTGGGGAAAAAAATCTGCAAAAATATCCAGACATCTTTAAACAGTAAGATTCATCAAACCATTGAAATTGGACTCATTGAATTCTTGGATACTTATACAGAAGACAGAAATATCACTTAAGAATAAAAACAGTGAAAGCCACTAGTTTGGAAGAAGGATACACAGAGGAGATTTATGTTGGAAGCAGTGAAGAATTAATTCATAATGATATCTGAAAGAAGAGAAATTCCTAAAGATTGCAGGAAAAAATTCAGACCTCAGGAAAAAAACAAAAAAACCTAGAATCCAGAGTGTCAGGAAAGATCAAGTCAATGAAAGGCCTCTTCCAGCTTTAGACATGGTCCTTTTAAAATCTTTTGTTATCAGTGTAATGTAGGGTAGGAATAAGAAAAGAACTAATCACATAGCAAGTGCAAAGGATGACATGGTGACAATTTAACAATCCGTTAGTATTTTGGCAACATCAGGCTATCTTAATGGCACATAGTAAGTATTTAATAAACATCTTTTTTTTTTCGTTTATTCATTCACTCATTCATTTGTGAAAAAGAAAGAAAATGCCCTAGCCTTTTTGATGAACCCCTTGTGGCAAATTTATGAGAGAACATGAACATGAAGTACACATAATAGCTAGCCATGGATAAATGGTAATCTTGCATCATCCCAATTGAATACATTACAAATTCAATTGAGAATTTTAGTGTACTTAATGTACTTGATATAATTTTAATAAGAATTGATTCACTCCAAAATATTTCCCAAAGATACCTGTAAATCAATTTTTTTTGGAAATTGAATCAGTTTCCATGAATTATATGAGAAGTTTAGGAATAATCCAGCTTTATGAACCATCTTTAATTTCACCTGGTGCCTAATAATTTACCTTTAAGTTTCTCAGTTTCCCTATATAATGGGGGTATCTGTAAATTTTAAAAAAATGCTATTAGAACAAAATTCCCAAAATAGCTACCATCCCACCCTTCTCTATTTTGTCAATCTTTCAAATAGCAGATATGTCATCAATGGTGTCTTCCAAGAATATTGCTCCTTGGTAATTTTTAGGTTTCACATAATGAGTATATTTGCTGCTTCCCAAAAGCACTTGAGGATCTTCTTCAAGGTGAATTTACATAGACTTGGTTCTTTTCAATAATGAGATGATGCAGGGGCAGATAGATGGCTCAGTGGAGAGAGCATAAGTCCTGGAGTTAGGGGGACCTGAGTCTAAAATCTAACTTCAGATTTATTAGCCGTGTAACCTGGGGCAAGTCACTTAACCTGTTGGCTTGCAATAAAAAAACAAAAACAAACCATGAGGTGATTCAGGGCAACACATAATAGACTTGTGAAGGAGAAGACCATCTGCATCCAGAGAAAGGATTATGAGGACTGAATGGGGATCAAAACATAGTATTTTCACCTTTGTTGTTCATTTGCTTGTTTTTTTTTTTTTTCTTTCTCATTTTCTTTCCTTTTGATCTGATTTTTCCAGCGTAGCATGATAAATGTGGAGATATGTTTAGAAGAACTGCATATGCTTAACCTATACTGGACTGTTTGCTGTGTTGGGGAGGGAGGGAGAAAAATTTGGGACATAAGGTTTGCAAGGATGAATGTTGAAAACTATCTTTGCATGTATTTGGAAAAATAAAAAGCTATTTTTTTTAAAGATGCATTCATCACTTAAAGGATTCTGTAGTGAGTTATTGTGTTAGAGGTTGTATTCTTTTTTTTCTTTTTTTTTTTGCTTAGGCACTTGGGGTTAAGTGACTTGCTGAGGATCACATACCTAGGAAGTATTAGGTGTCTGAAGTTAGATTTGAACTCAGGTCCTCCTGATTCAGAGCTGGTACTCTATCCACTGCACTACCTAGCTGCCCTGATTGTATTCTTTAGTAATATTAATTTATTTGGTAAATTTGGTAATTGTCTTATGATAAAGACACTAATTATGTAGAGTGGTAGTATTTTTCAAAGCAAGGTATGACTTAGAAACAAATAACCCCTGAAAGGAATGAAATGATATTTTATTTGCAAGTTATGTCATATCAGCTATTCAAAAAAGTACCCTCCAAGTTCATGGGAAGTGTGAGATCAGGTGTTTTTTTTTTTTTTTAAATTTTCAAAACATATGCATGGATAGTTTTTTGACATTGACCTTTGCAAACTTTGTGTTCCAAATTTTTCACCCTATTCCTCCCATCCCCTCTTCTAAAAGGCAAGTAAGCCAATATATATTAAACATGTGCAGTTTTTCTATACATGTTTGCACAACTATCATGCTGCACAAGAAAAATCAGATCAAAAAGAAAAAAATGAGAAAGAAAACAATGCAAGCAAACAACAAAATGAGTGAAAATACTATGTTGTGATTTACATTCAATCCCCAGTTCTCTCTCTGGGTGCAGATGACTCTCTTCATCACAAGACCATTGGAACTGGCCTGAATCACCTCATTGTTGAAAAGAGCCACATCTGTCAGAAATGATCATCATGTACAATGATCTGGTTCTGCTCATTTTGCTTAGCATCAGTTCATGTAGGTCTCTCCAGGCCTCTCCGAAATCATCCTGCTGATCATTTCTTATAGAACAATAATATTCTATAACATTCATATGCCATAACTTATTGAGACATTCTCTACCTGATGGGCAGCCGCTCAGATTCCAGTTTCTTGCCACTACAAAAGCTGCCACAAACATTTTTGCATATGTGGGTCCTTTTCTCTTCTTTTGTGATCTCTCTGACTTACAGACCCAGGAGAGACATTGCTGAGTTAAAGGGTATGCACAGTTTGATAATCCTTTGAGCACAGTTTCAAATTGCTCTCTAGAATGGTTGGATCACTTCACAACTCCACCGACAATGTATTAGTGTCCCAGTTTTGCTCCATCCCTACCAACATTTGTCATTATCTTTTCCTGTCATAGTCAATCTGACACGTGTGTAGTGATATCTCAGAGTTGTCTTACTCTGCATTTCTCTGATCAGTAGGGATTTAGAGCACCTTTTCACATTTCTTCATCTGAAAATCGTTCATATCCTTTGACTGCTTATCAACTGGAGAATGGCTTCAATTCTTATAAATTTGAGTCAATTCTCTATATATTTTAGAAATGAGGTCTTTATCAAAACCTTTGAGGACTATTAGAATCATATGATATCAATTTCAAAACAGCTAGTGGAGTCAGTGTGAAACAAGATCCATTTCTGGAAAGTTAACATACAAAAGGACAAGCACAGTTCCACTTTACATCTTATTTAAGCTGAAATTACTTTTAGTTCAACTAAGACAATTTTTAAAAATATATTTTTTGATTCCAACAAACCAGAAAAATTGTTTACAAAAAAATTAAAGCCTGGGTAATTCTATTAAGTCATTTGACCTGCTTGTAGAGGAAGACACAAAGATGTCTTCATCCTGATATGTGAGAGTCATAATGAAAGCGGATGGCAAATAGATAAGGGATTGGTATTTTGGGTGTGGAAAGTCTAGGTAGATCCCACTGTTTATCTTTGACCCGAGCTGTTAATATTTCTCTTCTGCCATATAACTATATTGTTCGTACCTTGATGTTTTTATTTGTTACCAGCAACAAAAGTTTGATGCCAGCAGCTTCCTGTCTGGAGGAGGGAGCCAGTGGCACCTTAATTCCCAAATTGACCTTTGACCTGTACTCATCACTTCAGCCCTTCCAAGAAAGCCTTGGCTATTGGTTGAGCTGCTCTCTGCAGAAGAATCTGCCCAACCCAGTTCAGCTCAAGATCTGAGTCACGTGACAAGGGAATATCATGAACAGTATCTTGAGTGGGGGAGCACCGGCTCAACATTCTTACAAACTGAACTGGAGAAGAGTTCACTATCACTGAAGTTTCCCATCACAAAGAGCAGCCTGAAAGAAGGCATTGCAAAATGTGAATAAAATGATGGCTATCTGTCTGGAATGTTCCTTCTTACTCTCAGCTGAATAACCAAGGTGTAGCCATAAATATGGAGTTTGGATGTGTATATTCCACAATAGGCGGAGTCAAAGTATTAAATTTAATTGTTTCTCTTTGCCTAATGTAATAAAATCTAACTTTGATAGGTACTAAACTTATTCAAATTGTTTGTTTTTGCAGGAAAAAATTACTCTTAAGGGTCATTTTAATGTGACTTCTGCCCCACTTCCTCCCCTACCTCCCTTAAGCATGTTGTCAGTAATGTCAATAAATAGTGAGTCTATCAACCTTCGGGGAGAGGGCAACCAATACACTGGCTTATGTTTTGTGTGTAACTGTGCTTATGCAATGTTTTCCACATTGTGGCTGTTACAAGATCAATTTTAGAACTGGAAGGGAATTTGGAGGTTCTAGCTCATCTATCTCCCCATACTTTACAGATAAGGAAATTGGTTTTAATCTGTGAAGAGACTTTCCCAAGATTGCACAAATTGAAGTGTCAAAAATCAGTTTTGAACCCAGGTCTCTCAACTCTGTAGTTGGCAATTTTTTTTCTGCACCCTCTTAACCAAATGTGAAATGAAAATGTATGATGTGCTTAAATAAATAAATAAATAGATAAATAAATTAATAAATAAATAAATGAATGGATGAATGAATGGATGAATGAACGAATAAATAAATAAATAAATAGGCACATAAATAAATAAATAAATGAATGAATGAATGAATGAATGAATGAATAAATAAATAAATAAATGAGTAAATGGATTTTTAGGACCACTGTCCAACTTTTAGATTGTTAGTCAAAATCGTAAAAATACAAAATAAATACAAAATAAAATACAAAAGAAACATGTTAGATTAATTTCTGCATGAGCCTGTCAGGTTCTTTTGAAGATAGGCTTCTAATAGTTTATATTTTTAGAAAGTAACATTAGCTCAGAAGTTAAGATAAAAATCCCTTTCTGCCTTCTGCTAGGATAATTACATCAGATTAAGACTTGCATCTCCAATCATCCTGATCTATACCTGTCATTGGACCTAGGTGGCTCTGGAGGGGAAAATGAGGCAGGTGACCTTGCATAGCCCTCCCTCATTTTAATCCAATTCACTTGCGTGTCATGGCTCATCTCCCAAATATCATGGTCCTCTTTGAGAATGAAGGACAAACAACAACACTTAAGAGAATTCCTGGAGATGAATCAGTCCATTGTTTGAATCTCACAGGTGAGAAAACAGGCCCAGCACAGTAAAATGCCTTAAACTCATAGTCAACAGCAAAGCTAGGACTGGGCACTCAGGTCTTTGACTCCTAACTTTGCACTACCCTGCCGGCCTGCCATTTATCTTTCTCATTAATTTGTTCATTCAACAAATATTTACTCAGTACCTACTGCAAAAGCTGCAAGGTGCTACACTATGTGTTATGCTATAGACCAAGGAAGATAACAAAATAATCGCTGCTCTCTAGTAAATCTCTGTGTGGGTTCAATTGCAGCTGCACAAACCAGGAAGAATAAATGTCTACTCCTATAGAATCACAATAATATAATAAAAAGAAATTAAGCTTAGATAGAGAGCTATTATATAAATCTGATTCAGAAATAGCTTAGTTTTGTTTCAAACCCTTCTTTTCTGGGAGACAGAATAAGTTTAAAAGAAATGTCTCAACTTGAAATAGCAGATGAAAAATACTTAGTTTATAACAATGTGAAAAGGATTTTGAAAATTGTGCCATTGAATTCAAAACTCTTATTTTAAATTTGAAAATCCTTACTCATAGAATATATTAGAATAATTTAAAAAAGATTTTATGAATTTATAAAATGGGGGGGGGAACCACTCAAAATATTACTTAGTAAAGTTGCTATCACTCATTTTAAAAAGTGAATATATCCCAAAACACTGGAGAGTAATTCCCTGGCTGTATGAAGCCAGAGGAATTTAGATAATTGAACATTAGAAGAGCAAATTCTCTGCCCTCTTGTTCCCCAACAATAGAGAATATATCTTATCTTCCCAGGGACAATGTATAAGATAATATTTGTCTTTGAACTTAAGGAAAGTCTTTAAGAAAAGGAGCTGACAGGAAGCAAACCTTTTATTTTGAAGATTCACCTTTCAGCTGTCCCTCACTTCAGTGCTGATCTCCTCCTGAAATTCCTCATGCTGTACAGCAAGTAGCATTCCAAATAATCTACAAAGCAGATTAGAAAAGCTTTTTTGTATTAGATGAATCTTGCTTCGCTGAAATAATCTTACATTCTATGTCATGGCTTCAAAAGATAGGAAGTCAGCAAGTGGTGATGAACTACCCACTTGTTATGGCATGGGATTTTCACCAGTTCGATATATATTTTTCAATAACAGAACTACATCTGAAGCTAGGGGATCCCCATGTTGTCCATTTCCCCATTGGGCTCACGTGATGTCCCCTTGCTTAATTGCCCTTTAAACCATTTTATTGCTTTACTAGGGCCTATAAAAAGTGCTTTCCAAATATGACAAGCCCTGAAAGGCTGAAGGAGAGAGTTATCCTGGGGAGCTGTAATCAAGAAATCTGTAGCTGCTCCCAGTGGGGCCCAGACCTTCCTGGGAACTGGAGGAGCCAAGTGGGAGGGCCAAGACAACATGGGTCGTTACACAGGGAGAAGCTGTCGCTTGTCCCTCATGTGCGTGGTGAGCCTGCTTCTCTTTGTGATGGAGCTAACCATTGCATACATTGGCAACTCTCTCTCCTTGGCCTCCGATGCCTTTGCCGTCCTCTCTCACCTCATTTCCATGATCATAGGTCTGTTTGGGGTCGGGTCAGTACGATCAAACAGAATAGGAAGAACACTTATGGCTTGCCCCGTGCAGAAGTGTTGGGAGCATTTGGCAATACCATCTTTGCCGTGGCCCTCATGTTTAGCATCCTGGTTGAAGCCATCAAGAGGTATATCAATCCTCAGAAGACGGAAGAAGCCCTGTTGGTCCTCATTGCTGGGATTATTGGGCTCTTCTTCAATGTGCTCAACTACATTGTCTTTCTAGACTGCTGTTACTGCTCTGCCGACAGCGCTAAGGAAGATACTGAAACAGGTAAATAGCCGAAAGATAGTATTTCTTCATTTTGTTGCTGTGTCTAATCAAATTCCTACCCGGTTCTTACCATCATTCTCTTTGGAAAATTAATCCTGTAGATATTATGCTTTTTTAAAGTTTAATTTAAGAAAAAAGTCTTATCTGGGAATCAGAACTTTCATTCTCAACATCCTAGGAAATTAATAGGAGCAGGCTATTTCCATAGGGAAGGGACCTAGGAGACCATTTGGTCCAACTTCTTCATTTTATAGATTTTATAAGAACTTGGTCCCAGAGGGATTCTCTCTCTCTCTCTCTCTCTCTCTCTTTCTCTCTCTCTCTCTCTCTCTCTCTCTCTCTCTCTTCTCTCTCTCTCTCTTCTCTCTCTCTCTCTCTCTCTCTCTCTCTCTTACACACACACACACACACTCACTCATACAAGTTGAATCTGAGACAGGAGTCAAACTTAAGTCTCTAACTCCAAATCATGTATACTTTCCACTGTCCCTTGTAGTCAGTACCATGATAGTCTCCTTTTTTAATGCTTAAGATCATAGAATTTAGAGCTGGAAGGGAAGCCCCAGAAACAAAATAAAAGGAGCTTCTGAGAGGTATCTAGGAATGGAAGGATCCTCAAAAGCAGTGTCAGTCATTTGAAAAAAAGAAAAAGATCAAAATAGATCGAAGAACTTCCTGTGAAGAAAAAGTCATTGTTTAACTAGATGTGAAATGGCAATGGTGAAATTTTAGAGAGCAACAATCTCTGGAAGTTCAGTTAAGAACTATGAGACCAAAGGGAGAAAAAAATAAAGAAAAAAATAAATCGTTCCTTTGTCCTCCTCCAAATACTTGTAACTGTGAAAAAATTAAGATTAGCAGATACCTAAGAATATTTTGTACAAATGAAGAAAAAAATGAAGGAGCCTTTCATGTAGTAAGTTCTCTGTTTTTAACAGAAAACTTCACAATAATTTGAATGTATATTTATCATTTTGGATCTGTTCCATTTAATGAAGACAAAAATGTTATTTAGGCATGGATTTTATGAAAAGACTCAAGTAGGAAGAGTGTCCTACCCATTCTCATTCATTAGATCTTAAAATAAAAGATTGCACTAAACCTTAGAACAAAGTAACAGATCTAAAGAGGCTCTTCAATCTGAACAGTATGTCATATTTTTATTGCCATGGGAGGTTTTGTTTTGTTTTTTAATCAAAGCTGTTTGCAGAAGAGAAAATTTCATAAAAGAAATCTACCAATAGTAGCCTTTGAGTAATATGATGATCTAGCCAGGGGTTCTTTCTAAACTCTTCTGGATGTTGAGAATTATAAATTTGTTATTTTCTTGCTTCATACTATTCAATCTTCTCTCATTTGTTGGGATCTTATATTCTAAGATTCTACCACTCTCTGGTGTGGTAGAGATAGAATTTGATATAGATATAAGATATAGATATTTGATATAGTAGAATAGATATGGATATTACATGGATGGATGGATAAATATAGGGGACTAGTGCCTTAGCCAATCTCCATCTCAGTTTGTATACTGGTAAATTGTAATTTCTCACTGAAAAATCAGTCAGTAAGTATTTAGTAAATGCTTACTAGGTACCAGGTATTATGCTAGATGATATAAATAAGGCAAAAACAATCCCTGACCTCAAGGAGCTAAAATTCTAATAGGGGAAACAACTTGCAAACATACAAGATATATATAGGATAAATTGGAGTTAGTCTATTAAAGAATCTATTTTTGTTGTGTATCTTGTCATTAAGTTGTGGACTTTCTAAAGTCACAATAAGAGTATACTTCTTTTAGTGGTATTTGACATAGAATGTAGGTGCAAAATTAAGAGAAAAAAAAAGGAGTTAGAAGGATCAATTTGATTGGAATAAGGGAAGAGAATATATAGACAATGAACTAGGATTTCCTTGGAAGAACTTTGCAGTTATGTATGCTAGGTTAGAGTTATACTGAAGCACATTCTTTCCCCAAAAGGAAGGAATAATTAAACTGCATTGTAAACTATTTAAGAGAAAAATTTTCTCTTGCATATCTCTGTAACCCTCAAGAGTTTAACACAAATGCCTTTTACATATTATATGTTCAATAATTTTCAAGTGAGTAAATCAATACATTAATAAAGTAGAATGGTGGTTATGACTCTTTTGTGAAAGATGACAACTGAGTGAAAATTTTATATCTTGTTACATAAGCCATTATGTGAAAGTATAACATAACATTTGGTCTATGTTAGAATTAAAATAAGGCAAGAATAGTTGGCCAATACATAAAAACGGGGACAATGACAGAAGTGTCAATATGATCCTAACGAACACATTTTTAATTTATCTCAGCTGCTTTACATTGGTTCCAGTTTTATCTTTTTCTTATATTATAAAGATTTATATATCTCTAAATAACAAAAGAAAGTTACAAAATGCAAATGCTAGAAAAGATAAACAGACATAGACAAATATGGAAAATAACATGGCAATGCTTTAGACATCTGTGATCCATTTATTAGAAAATTATTTGACTTGTTTTATCAAAGTGCTCATTTTTGAAGAAGTGTTTTCCCATTTTTATTTCCGTGTTAAGATAACAATAAAAGACACAAGACCCATTTTTTATCCTAGCCTTTGACCAGTTCATGTGGAGCAGACCATATGGGTCCCTTTGGTCTTGGGTCTGGAGCAGCCTAGGGTATAAGACAAAAGAAAATATTATTCATCTTCCTTTGATACATTCCCTGGTAAGTTAGTCCTTTTGTCAAAAGATTTAAGTACTGTGGTGATAGGGACGATTGATCTAGAGATATAGTTTTCTATTTTTCATATTCTGAGCTCTATTGGCATTGGTTTTATTAAGCTAAATGATATGTATATAAATGATCCACTGTCTGATGTAAACTCTTCAGAACTATACCAATTTTTTTTTGAGAAGGGAATATTATTTTTATTAGAAATACTACATCTGGATTCTTGTTATTCTTCTCTC
Organism: Antechinus flavipes; assembly: GCF_016432865.1. Taxonomy (NCBI): domain Eukaryota; kingdom Metazoa; phylum Chordata; class Mammalia; order Dasyuromorphia; family Dasyuridae; genus Antechinus; species Antechinus flavipes. The sequence goes on from NC_067401.1 coordinate 365,583,649, forward strand.
TGTTTGCGATGTTTTTAGTTATCTGTTTTAATGTTCATCTCTTTCCCTCTCCTGTCTCTACAAAATAGGTTTCAAGTGAAGAGTAAATATCTAAGCTAGTTGAATCTTTTACACTTACAGATTGCCCCACTTCATTTTTCTCATAAAAATAACGGAATAAAATGCATCCTATTCTTATATTAGTATTGATTGGTACTCACTATTAGACACGATTTTTAAAATTAGAGATCTCACACTTTAGACTGTAGGGACTGAGGAAGAATTTTTACATTTCTAGACCCCTAATATAGTATTCTGGTTTTTAAAATGTTGTTTTATTGGTATTTTTTGTTTTGCCACAGCAGACTATGTCCCAACAAACACATAAGCATAACCACTTCTCCACTACAACCAAGATGAATATATTTCCCCCCCATTAAGCAAAACTGAAACAAAGAATGATTACAATTGATAGCATATGTTTCTTGCCACTTTTGCAGTTTATAGCTTATAAAGTCAGATTGTGTATTTTGATTTTAATATTTTGATACCAATTACCTTTTCCTCTGCATAATATTTTTTAAAAATTATCAATAGTATCTTTTGGTCTAACATTCCAGCCATGTGAAGTGCTCTGGGTTTTTTTTTTTTTAATATTAAAATAAAAAATTTGGTGTGCATCTTTCTAGTGATTCTTACTCTATACTTTCATTCTTTTTTTTTTTTTTCTATATGGCTCTTCACTCATTTTAATATATATATATATATATATATATATATATATATCTGGCAAAGGGAACTGGAGTTCATTAAATTTGGGTAGCTGTTATGAGAGACAAATCAAGAAATTATTAGGCTCACCAATTTTTTTTTAAAAGCTGGAAACAAAGATTGTACATTCTATTCAGACATTCCTGGGTAATTGATAGGGGGGAAAACTGAACAGCTTGAGCCAGCCAACATAAAAATGAATCAACGAGAGAAAGACTTAAGAAGTTTGGTTGATACCCAAGACCTTTAATTAGAGAAAAGATGGAAATGAATGAATTTTAAATATCTCAACTGGTTTTCATTGCAGTTTAGACAAAAGTGAAAGGTAGAATTAATAAAGAAAAGAGGAGCAGAATACATTACAAGTTCAAAGTCTAAAGCAGAGGCTGTGAACACTATCCTCTAGGAGAGGTCTTATAGCCTACAACTATCTCCTGATTTCTAAGACCACAATACAATTTAAAGACTCTGCTTAAGTTGTCTAGTTTTCATTACACTGGATTTATTTGTTTTTCAACATTTGCCTTTTCTTCTTTCCTTGTTTAACTTTTCAACTCTGGATTTGTTTTTCCTAAATTGACAGATGAGCTTCTTTAATTTGAGGATGTACAGACACCCTAATGCAAATTAGCTTTTCTTTTTAATTCGAGGTGATTTTCTACTATCTTTTGCTGCTAAACTTCCATTACAAGTGAGTCTTTTTTGCCTTGTGTAGCCATGGGACTGAGAACAGAGCAGGCTCACAGAGCTGACTTGCTCTATAAATGGACTTTGAAATGTACTTTCAATAGAAAAAGACCTTTCTTCTAAACTTTGTAAAGCTTTACTTTTTAAAAATTAATTTCTTTTTGTTCCCCAATTTTTTTCCCCAAATATTTACCCTCCCACCTAGGGTGAAAGTACTCCTACAGATTAAGCCAGGCTGTCGGATGTAGTAATAGACAATCTGCACTGAGAAGGATCTGCAATCTCAGCAAAGCATTTCTTTTTCAATACCGTTGACTTGTTGCTTTGGCAAACTCTATTTGTGACACTTATCATGGAAAATCAGAGAATTTCAGAACTAGAAGGCACCTCAGAGGTCATCTGGTCCAATCTAGATTTAGAACAAAAAAAATTATAATATTCTCAACAAGTGGTCATCTAGTCAACTTGAAAATCTCTACTGAGAGGGAACCTACTACTTTCAAATATAGCCCATTTTGCTTTTGGATAGCTCTAATTGTTAGAAAGGGCAATGAGGTAGTCTAGATATGAGTGTCAGGCTTGGAATCAAGAAGACCTGAGGTCAAATCCAGCTTCAGTTACTCACTTACTTTGTGAAACCAGGCAAGTCACTTAACCTCAGTTTCCCCTAATTCATTGCAGAAGGAAATAGTGAACCACTCAATTCTCTTTGCCAAGAAAACGCCATACAGGGACTTAAAGAGTTGGATTCCACTGAACAGCAATAATTGTTAAGAAAGCAAAAATGGCCTGCTGGAAACTTCCATATATTACTCTGCATTTTGCCCTCTGGAGTTAATAGGATCAAATACAATATGATGCCTATTTTTAAAAGATTACCTCCTGGGATATATAAAACTGTTTTGTTGTTATTAAGTCATTTCTCAATCCATTATCCCATTTGGGGTTTATGATTTTTTTTTTTTTTTTGGCAGAGAAACTGGAGCGATTTGCCAATTCCTTCTCCAGCTCATTTATAGATAAGGAAACTGAGGCATAACGAGTTGAGTGACTTGCCCAGGGTCACACAACTAATAAGTGTATAAGGCCAGATTTCAACTCAAGAAGATGAATCTTCTTTATTTCAGACCTGGCATTCTATCCACTGAACCACCTACCTGCTCTGTATAATACTGTAGACATTGAATAAAATATGCCACTTTCTTTTGGGGTTAATTTCCTACAGGAAATTTTATTGAAAAACAGTTAAGATAAGCAAGGTTCAGAAAACTGAAGATAAACTTTTTTGAATTAAAAGAAGATTGTAAATGGAAACTAGTTTACAGCTTCTGGCTATTGTTCAGCAATTCACTTTAACACATTTATTAAAGTGCTACTACTATATGTAAAGCACTCTGGTAAGCACTGGGTTAGATACAAAGTCACTGAAATTGCCTTTAAATTTTTGATTTTTCTTATTTTTGTTGATTTGTTTTAGATTTTATGTGTATGTGTATTTATATGTCTATATATAAATACACACACACACACACACACACACACACACACACACACACACATATATGTATATACATATATAAAATTTCTGAAAATATCTCTTACTCTTTCCCTGGTTACTTCTATTTGCTATTTGCTTGTTGAGGAAAAAAAAAGAAAGAAAAGCAGTTTAATAAAAGCACTGAGAGAGTGTGTGTGAAATAATGAGAGTTATTTTTGGAACTTTTGATTCCTATTACTCAAGCACTATCTCTGATAAATACTGACTGTAAGACCCCAGGCAATTCAGTGCTCTATGTGATTCCCTAACATTCTAAATTTCAGAGAGGATGCCAACCTGCATCAGTAGAGGAAATTTCATCATAATAGAGTTCTCAATATTAGAGAAATTTATGGATGCAATTCCTGTTCCTAGCCCTTGAGACAATCAACCAACATATCATAATCTAATATTTCATATTCATAAGTTCCCACCTCTGCAAAGAGGGGTGGGAACTGTGTGAAACTGCTCCCTGAGAATTATCACTGATCTTAGTAAATGAAGCTTTTGCTCAGTCATTTGTTGTTGTTCAATCTTTCTGGTTTGTCCCATTTTTTGTGATCCCATTTGAGTTTTTGTTTTTGGTTTTTGGTTTGTTTTGTTTGTTTGTTGGCAAAGATACTAGAGTGGTTTGCCATTTCCTTCTTCATTGGAGCCAGCAGGTCCATTTTGTCAGAGGTTTGATTACTTAGCCAGGGTCACAAAGCTAGGAAATTGAGTGAGGTTGGATTTGAATTTGGGTCTTCCTGAATTATGGGTTGCTTCTCTTCCCAGTCAAACAGAATCATATAATTTCATAGTTGGAATGAACTTCAGTGGCCATCTAGTCCAACACATACCTTTAAAATGATCCCCTCTATTTTCACCAACCCCTCTGTTATTTGATGGTCACCAATTCTACTTGACACACTCTATCTAAAAACTGTCTTCTTCCTCTAGACCTAATTGACTACTCTTATGTTGGAATCCCTACTGTTGCTCACCACTTACATCTAATCAATCCATGATTCCTTAATATACCCTCTTAGTCATGTCTGTTCCACTTAGTTTCCTTATGAGACAAATTTACACATACAAATACAAACATGTACAAAATGTTATTCATGCTCATTCATGCTCTTTGTATTTCTTATTCCTCTAACTAGAATGTAGATTAGTCTTACAATGATCTTACAATCTTTACAGAATGTCTCCACTTGCATATCCTATTACAGATATGGTATGTGGGAAATAATACTGAATGGGTTTAGGATCAAATTCTGTCTTTGCTGCTTACTACTAGTGTGATCTTGTGCAAATCACTTTGTGTAAATCCTCATTTTTAAAATTAGTCCTTGCCAGTTCTGAATCTATGTCTGTGAATTAGTTATCCTCTGTCTAATCTGTCTGTCTATCTCTGTCACTGTCTCAATGGCTTTCTTTTCCTCTCTATCTCTATGAACTCTTTAGTGTTTCTTTAGCACTGGTTCTTTTCCTCTATGCTTATATATAGAATTAGTTCTCTCTTATCTTCAAAAACTAACAAAAAACCCTTCATTCCTGCAACTTCCTTAAGCCAGTTTTCATCTATCAGCTTCCTTTTACCATCAAATTTCTCTGAACATAATCTATATGTGCTGCTTATGTCACCCTATCATCCATTTACTCCTCAACCTCTTGAATTTGGCTTTCATCCCCACCATAAGATAATTGCTATATTTATAATGAATGTTCTGTTCTTAGTTTTGAATCTTCAGCTGCTTAAGGGGTATCATTCAACTGTCATTAAATATGAACTTAGCTTTTCCTAAGATTCCGTTTCCTTTATTAGCAATTTTCTTATGTTTATCATTGAGACTATTATTTCCCCAATAACAAAGGTTTAATACCTCACAGTCATTCGCAACTAGTCTTCAACTTCTTTTTCACTCATATCTAATCCCTGAGATCTATCAACTGTAATATCTCCTGAATCCATCTCTTTCTATTTTCAAAGCTAATATACCCTATTCTAAGCCATTATGACTTCACTTCGGAAACACCAAACAATCTTGAAACATCCCTCTCCACTCTAATCCATCCTTCATGCCACAATCAATTTCCAGGATAAACTTCCTAAAACATTTCTTTACAGATGTTATCCCCCTGTTCAAAAATTCTCAGTGGTTTCCCAGTCACCTATGCAAAGAGTCAAAACTTAGCACTCATGGCATAGTGCTTAGAGTGCAAGCCTAGAATAAGGAAGACCCATCTTTCTGAGTTCAAATTTGGCTTCAGACACTTACTAGTTGTGTGATTGTGGTCAAATCACTTAATTCTGTTTGCTTCAGTTTCCCCATTTGTAAAATAAGCTGCAGAAGGAAATAGCAAACAAGAAGACTATACAATGATCAATTCTGATGGACATGGCTCTCTTCAACGATAAGATGATGCAAATCAGTTCCAATTGTTCAGTGATGAAGAGAGCCATCTACACCTAGAGAGAGGACTGTGGGAACCGAGTGTGGACCGCAACATAGCATTTTCACTCTTTCTGTTGTTGTTTGCTTGCATTTTGTTTTCTTTTTCAGTGTTTTTTTCCCCCTTCTTAATCTGATTTTTCTTGTGCAGCAAGATAACTGTATAGATATGTATACATATATTGGATTTAGCATATATTTTAACATATTTAACATGTTTTGGACTACCAGCTATCTAGGGGAGGGGGCAGGAGGAAGGAGGGGAAAATTTGGAACAAGTTTTGCAAGGGTCAGTGTTGGAAATTACCCATGTATATGTTTTGTAAATAAAAAGCTTTAATAAAATTTAAAAAAAGAAGAAAAGAGCAAGCCACTCCAGCATCTTGACCAAGAAAACCTCAAATAAGATCACAAAGAGTTGGAAGCCACTGAAATGACTGAACAACAACAAAAACCTCATTACACCACCCTTCTACTTCACTAAGACTGCATAGTAGTTCAATTCCCTCTTCCTATTTTGGGGGGATCCTTCTCCCCAAAAGCCATATCCAGTCTTGATATTAAATTAGAAGACATTTATTAATTCTTGGAAATTAATTACCCTATCTTCAAAAGACCTTCTAGATAACAGCTAAAGACAATTACTACTTATTTTAGTGCCAGGAATATGTCAGTTGTAGGTCAAAGGCAAGTAAGTGTCAGATAAGGCAGGAGGAAAGCCTGAGAAAACACTGGGAAATGTGTCCTATTTAACGATTCCCTCAGAAAGTACCCAACACAGCAAATGTCCTTGATCAATCAGTAAGAGTTATATAGAACTGAAGATATGATTCAGCCAACATGGAGGATACAACAAATATTTCAGTGATTTAACATGTTTTCACCAATCTCAAGTGATAACTACCTACCTGACAAGCGACAAAGATAAAAGGGCTGGAAGAACATTTACCAGGTTTTTAAGGGAAAATTAAATATTAAAATATGCAAGGAATACTTTAAAAAGAAGAGGCAGATGAGAATTGAGACTTCATATATAATCTGAATTTTGAAGAATGAAAGAAAAAGAAAATGAACCACCGATCCACTGGAGCTTAATCAGTTTCAGGGTCTCCCACAGAGTAGAATTATACTCTCTAAGGAGATAGGAGCTTCCTATGCCACATGGCATTGTGGTAAAGATCCCAAGTGGTACCAAGAGGGAGAGGACCATTTTTTTCCTCCTAGTTCAGGAAGAACAGTAAATTAAGGAGATTGGTAATTCCCTTTTGAGGGATACTGAGGTGACTTTATTAATCTGACATGAATAATTAGAAGCTATGTCATTTTTCTGAATGAGTATCTGTCATATCACAGAGTCACTTCTGGTGTGTCAAGTTTATTGTTCCACATTGGATCATTTGGAGCCTAAGGAATCAAATAGTCCATTTGATAATAATAATAATATATACATAGAGCATCTAAAACATACGTATATTACATAATGATACACATATGCATATGTAAATATGTTCATACACATATTCCAATATGTTTCAAAAGCAATTCTTTTTTGAAAGCTTTTTATTTTTTCAAATACATGCAAAGATAGTTTTCAACATACACTTTTGCAAAACCTTGTATTCCAGATCTTTGTCTCTCCCTACTCACCCTGCTCCCTCCCCTAAACAGCAAACAATCTGATGTACATTAAACAAACACATTCAATCTTGGATCATACTTGTTTGTTCACATAACATCGTTTCCTTGTCAAATTTTAAGCTCCTTGAAGTCAGGGACTATACTTTTCATTTTTGTTTCTTGAGCACCTATTCCTACTGCCTTATACAAATTGGTAATTAACATATGGTTATTGGCACTTGGTGGCTCAGAGGATGAGAGGGCTGGAGCTGGAGTCAGGGAGACCTTAGTTCAAATCTGTCCTGAGCTATGTGAAGTTTAGCAAATCATTTAACCTCTTTATTGCCTCAGTTTCCTCAACTATAAAATGAGAATAATAGCAATTACCTCCTTAACTTGTTTTGAGGATAAAATGAAGCAATATTCATCAAGCACTCTACAAACTTTAAAGCACTTTATAAATACTACTGTAAGAAACAAAATATTTTACCAAGAACTTCACTGACTCACTCATGAATGCAAGAAAGATTTGTTTTACATTCTTGTAAGAATGGGTGCCTAGGTGAGTAGACACACCTTTGAAACTCTAAAGTCATCATTTTATTTCCTATTCTGAAGCACAAGTTTCTTTTCAGATTCCCTATCTATTAGATGTTATAGAAGTTACAAACTATGAATCTCCACTCCTCATAACATAGCCAGTCCCTGCCCCAAAAGAGCTTACATTCTAGAGGGGGAAGATAACGGTGGAGGGCTAAGGAGAAAGAACAAAGATTCTACAAAAGCAATTCTCAATATGGTTAAAGAGCAGTTTGGGGAGAAAAAGGCAGGCAAAGCTGCTCACAAGTAGGCTAAAAGCAATCGACAAAGAGGTCCCTGTGGTTATTAGAAGTTTTTCAACCAAAGTCCTGCTTTTATACTCCTGCTCAAAAGTTCCACATTTGGGTTCTAGATCAATTCATCTATGGGCAAAGTCAGCTGAAAATACTCCTAGGTCCACAATCAGTTTTTTACAAGTGTCACTAATAATCACAATAATCTCAAAGTCAACATGTCTAAAGCAGAACTTCTTATCTTTCTCCAAAAACTCACCCCTCTTCCAAATTGTCTTATTTCTATTGAAGGTACCGTGATTCTTCCTTTTTCTGGGACTGGTACTGTTGATATCACCTTACTCAACATATTTGATCAATTGCCAAATCTTGCTTTTTCTATCTTCATGATATCTTTCACATTCTACCCTTTCTCTCTATTCACATAGCCAGTCCTAATTTTCCTGTCTTCTAGACTGTTGTAAGTAATGGCTACTTACTTGATCTCCCTGCGTCAAGTCTCTATCTGACTTCAGGCCAAAGGGACTTTCCTTAAGCACAGGTATTTTGCTACCCTACTCAATAAATTCCAGTGACTCCCTTTTGTCTCTGGAATCAAAAATAAAATCTTCTAAACCCTTTACAACCTGTCCCCAATCTATTTTTCTAGATCACTGGACATTACTCTCCTTTTTGCCGTCCAACCATACCGAGCTTTTTTTTTTTTTTTTTCTTCTGTTCCTCACACATGGCAATGATTCATACTTTTGCACAAGTTGTTCCCTAGCCCTGGAATTCAGTGCCTTCTCCCTTTTGCCTAATGTTACTAACCAACAGCCAGCCCTTGGCAGGTAAATTCAGGAATGCTGGTAATGGTAATGTTCTCCTAACCCCAGACAACTAGCCCTTGTTCTATCACAGCCCTGGCAGGCAGCCATTCTCCAGGGCAACAACCCTACCAGTAACTACTTCTGCTGATGTTGCAGCCTCCACCTTCTCAGCCTTCACAGCTAAAGACAACTCAGAAAAAATATTTCTTCTCACTGGTTCAATGTCAAAAATAGATATGATCTTATCAATGCAACTAACAAAAAGGAAGATAATTATCACCTGCTTTGCAGAGGACCACAGGAACTCACCCTCTGTCTTGCAGCTAAAAGCACCTATGATGTGCTATGTCTCCTATTAGAATCTGAACTTCTTAAAAACAGAGACATTTCTATGGTTTTTCTATAATTATTTTGTTATTTGTACATAATAAACATGTAATAACTTTTCAATCATTCATTCACTCATTCATTCATTTATAGAATTTTTTTTTTCAAAATTCAATTCAAGCATTTCATGATCTACTGAAGTGCCATCTTTCCCAGGCTTGTATTTGTTTGTATTCATTCTCTATTTTTCACTTGAATATCCTTATATATGCACTTCCTATCTCCACTGAAAGAATTATGTTAGCTGTGAGTAAAGATTGTTCAATCCTTTGAATTTGTATCCCCAGCATCTAGAATATATTCTGTGCTTAATAAATATTGATTGGTTGAGTATAAGAAGGCTCATAGATCTAATTTAAAAAAATTTTTTAAATTGAAAATACAATAGCAAAGGGAAAAAAAAATCCCAGACACAATTACTAAGATTTATTCCACAGAATATCATTTATGATATAGGCTGAAGCCTGTTAATTCAGAGAAAATGTCCAAGGGACAGTAAAAAGTGCTTATACGCTCATATATACAAATATATAGAATATGCATAATAAAGTACAAAGAGACAAATGACCTTCTGAAATATGATACCTAAGTGGAACAAAGCAATATCATAGATTGATTAAAAGGGGCAAAGAAGAAGCATTAAAAATAATTCAAAACCTATGGAACTTAAGTCCCTTCACCAATACACATCACAGCTCTTTCCATATCTAAAATAGATGGTTTCATCAATCAATCAATAAAGTTATTAAACACTATGTGTCAGGCACTGGGAATATAAAACAATCATCAGCAAGTATTTATTAGGGATTTGCTATGTCCTAGACACTATGCAAAACACTAGGGATACCAATACAAAAACTAGACAATACATAGACTCAAGGAACTTGCATCTCTGAATTGCAGTGACTCCAAAAATTCATTACTTGCTGACCAACTTTTCTCCTGAGGAATCTCTCAAACATAAGCAAGCTGGTCTGATATTGAACTGATGTTTGAAAATTTTCAAAAATACAGGATCTGCCAGAGCTTGGGTTTACTGGCATTACCTTTGAGACCTCAGGATCACTTCTGTACCATGATGAGGCATTATAGTTAGAATTTAGTTAAGGACTATTATCTGTTAAGAAGATCCATTGACCCATTGTTTGATGAATAAGTTGTAGAGCATTAATGCTATGAATTTCTGTGGCATAACAAATGATATGAAGAATTCAGAGAAGTATGGGAAGATGTATTTAATGTGTAGTAATCACAATCAGGAAGATGATATTTATGATTATGGAAAAAAAATTTTTAATTTTTAAAAATATGATTATAACAATGTAAATGGTCAAACAGTAAAACCAATATTAAACAACATGTAATTATTGTAGTCAAGTAAGGCTCCAAAGAAGTTAAGAAAATACACTTTCCCTCCCTTCTTTAGAAAGATGAAGATTATAGAAATGGATTTTTGGGGGGATATTGGCCTAGTAGTGAGTCAAAGTAGCCAGGTTTAGTTTAGTCATTAGAGCTGAATGGGGCTGATTGAATGCAGTTTTCTCAGTTTGAGACTAAATCACATGATCCCTATTCCCAGAGCAGAACATCAGGACTCAAACCGTGGGTTGCAGGGAGTCACTTGGTCTCTAAAGGTCAAACCCTCAGGAAATTGCAGGAAGTGAAGTGACCTGTGGGAAGCAGACAACATTGGTGACCATTGGTCAAGAATGGTTATGTCCTTTTAGTCTGTCTAGTGAAATGACTTGGGCCTTTTCCAATTTAACCAGGTGTTCTACTTCTGGTTGGTCAGGTTCCACGACCACATGGAGAGAGTTGGGATGGCTCCCAGGTGTGTGTCTGGGACTCTCCCTGCAGGGACTAAATAAATGCTTTCTCTTTGTACCTGAAGATGTCTCTGATTAGTTAATTTGGGAAAGGGGGTCTAGCACCCATCCCACACAGTTATAGAAGTTTCAAATTTTTTTCCAAAATGACTGTCAATTCATATAGCTCTACCAAGAATGCGTCAATGTGCCTGTTTCCCACAGCCCTTTCATTTGTTGTTTTTCTCTGATCAATATTGACAATCTTATATCTATGAGGAGGAACTTCAGTATTGCCTAAATTTGCATTGAATTATTAGTAATTTGTCTATAGACCTTCTTACAACACTGTTTTTAAATGTATAAAACAAAACATAAAAGATTACAAAAGAACCCCAAAATTAGTGAAAATAAAGACATTTTTTTTCCTAACTGAGTTCTTGGGTCCCATGTTAAGAAATCTCGTCACGGGATTTTTCAAGGATTCAAGAATCCCTAGTTGGGGATCTCTTTCAGTTCTAGGATTTTTGTCATTCTTTTAAAGATTGTACAGAATTTCCCATCAGAATTTCTCCTGGGAATATTCTCAATTGATTCAAACTCCAATTTCTGAATACCATCTGAGCACTCATTTGGGGGAATAGAATTGGGGGGGGGGGTGCAACAGGAACAATGAATAGTAAATAGTATAGTTTGGCTGCCTTGTAGACTGCATGGGGTAAAGGGTGGGGCAGTAAAAAATGTTTATAAAGATCAATTGGGATCAAATAAGGAAGACCATGAATGCCTGCTTAAAGTGTGTGTACTTCTTTTAGTTGGACAATAGGTTGTTAATAGGAGTCTTTGAACAAGACAGTTTTTAGTGATCTGAATGATGAATTAGGGAAATTTCATAGTCATAGGATTCCTTTGAGAGGATTGGGGGAAGGCCATTTAATTAGTGATTTCAACAGCAGCCCAAATGAGAAGTGATAAAAACTTCAATTAAAGAAGCAGCTGTGTGAAGAGAAATAAGGAAATGGGTATAAGAGATGTTGTTGATCTGTGTCATTCCTGCTGCTGAGAATGTTTTTCCCTAACTCCTCTTTCAGTTTATCTAAATCCTACCCAGGATTTACCCTATTCAGAAAGAGAAATCGATCTTTTCTCACTTCTCACTTAATTTACCGTTAATCCTTAGTAATCTGTTTCTTCTCTGAATTCTAATAATATTCTAAGATTCATTTTGGCTCTGAAATCCTATGATTAATAATATTAGTGTAACTTTTAGAATACTGAAAAAATTAAATTGATTATATATCTTTTAAATAATCCTATTTACAATTAATTGATTTTTCCCCATGAATAATTGTCTAAGTCATGGTTCTTTGTTCAATTGGTCTATAATGAGTTAAGTTTAGAAATCGAATTCTTCTATTAACCACTGCCTTATTTTTGCCTCAAGGAAATCTGCTAGCCCTGAAAGATGCAGGTGGACACCAGGGAGTCTATCTAATCCACTATCTCTAACCTTGCAAGTAGATTCAAATAATGAACATTTCTTAGTCACTGGAGTTTAGCTTCCCTATGAGTTAACTTAAAGTTATAATTTATGAGAAAACTGTTATTTATCATACCTTCAGCTTCGAGGAAAATACTAAGACATTTGGTGATATCTTTGAGTGTTGAAGCTAATGCAATACATAAGATATATGTATCTTAGAGCCAGGGAATCTCCTATTCCTGATTCCCTATCAGGAATATCAATTCCCTATCAGGAGCTATCAATAGCTCCAGAACGCATTGGGTCCTATAAGTCAAGCAAATATTCCTCTAAGATCAAGATTGGTAATTGCTAACCTCATGTGAATGTCAAATCTCTTTTTCTAATGTAAGTAATCTTGTTTTCCCCAACACCACAATGCTCTCTATCCTATTTTCATTGTATTGTCTCCCCATCCTGAATTCTAAAATCATCAAAATTGTATTAAAGTTGATAAGTCCTACCTTAGGACCTTGTCATTAGGAAAGACCAATCACCCAATTTATTGGTTACAGATAGCCTAATTAATATTTTGATCATACTCAGATATTTGTTTTTCAGTTTACTTTAATTATCAAATGTAACAGTACAAAATACTATATTTGTAACCTGTCGCTCATATCTTAGTAGAGAAATAGATCTGGACTCACACAAACTAAGTTCAATCTTGAAATCTTTAAAAAGAATCCCCCTTATACCTTCAAAATTTTTCCTGAGAATATCACAAATTGGCTCATATCTAAAAGAGTTCTCATAAAAATATTAAGATTAACAAAACACTCAATACAGAACAGGTTTTATTGAATCAGATAGAAAATACAAAGAATTGTTATCTGAGCCAATAGTCAGGAAAATTCCCTTCTCTGATGAGCATCCACTTTCCCCAGGGACCTTTATAATACTCCAGACGAATCTACATTAAGTAGGATACCCTATAGGAAGAAAGGGGTTGGATTTACTGAACTATCCAGCAAACCCTCCCTCCTTCCAAGTCTATATACTTCAATATAGTCTGCCATTTTTTAATTGTAGTTGTAAAGGAAATTTTATAGTCAAAGTCTTACCAAATATTGTATTTATTTCACATAGATGGTACCTTGACTTTATATAAATCCAATTTCAAAAATGGATCAATTACTTCCTTTTTTTGGCTTTTTAAAAGCAGTTTTGAGTCAGAGATTTATTATTCTTGCTATCTGCCATGTTCTCCCTCAGAAGGCAAAAACATTTACCACTACTTTTCAATGAGTCCTACTTAATGTGGGCTGGAGTAATCAGGGTGGATTTCATGGAGTATAAAAAGGTACATTATGAAGAATGAATAGAGTTTGGATAGACTTGAAGAAGTACAGGAGGATATTGTAGGGACAAATATGGCAAATACAGAAATAGAAATAAACATGGTATGTTTAGAAGACAATGATTGAACATCATCTTTTTTTTCCCTTTATAGTTAGACTCAGATTTTCTGGGACTCTCACCTTGGGCTTCATCTTGAACTCCTTTATACTTTGGAACATATTATTCCAGTCCCTACTGTGTTTTTTTTTGGTGAATACAGAATAATCTTATGTTATTTGAATTTCCTTTCCTTAATATTTGAAGGTGTTTTTCCCCTGGTCACTTGTTTGTCAACGGAATTGTTCAGTTTTATCACTACATGTCTTGTGATTTGCAACATATGGTTTCTTTCTGGAGGCAATCTGTAAATTTTTTAAATTGGCTCTTTCTTTTCTGTGTTCAGAAATGGATAGATTTTTAAATATATATATACATTATTTTTGGGACAGCTAGGTGGCACAGTAGATAGAGTACCAGCCCCAAAGTCAGAACAATCTGAGTTCAAATTTGTCCTCAGACACTTAACACTTCCTACCTGTGTGACCCTGGGCAAGTCACTTAACCCCAATTGCCTCAGTAAAAAAATACACACACACACACACACACACACACACACACACACACACACATTATTATTATTATTGTTGAAATATTGTTTTCAAGTTATTTTGACTTGGCATTATTTTTGGGTGTCTTATAATTTTTAATTTGCCTCTGCATATCCTTTCTTCAGATCAATATGTTTTGTTTATATAGATATCATGTTTTTTTTTAATGTTTTTTTTTTTGGCTGCTTTTCTTCCAAATTGTTCTTCACTTCCATGTATTTGTCTTTCCATTTTTGTTTCTCTTCTTTCAGATTGCTCTTCAGTTCCATGTATTTGCATTCCAAAATCAATTTTCTTTTTTTGTTTCTTTAGTGAGATTTGCTACTCTGTATTCATTTTTTCTATTCTGCTATTTATTTCTATCATACGGGCTATACATTTATGTTTTCATGGTTTTTACTTCTCCTTTAAACCATTCAAGGAAAATCTTTTATGGCTCCATGTTTTTTTTTTTGGTTTGATTTTTTTCTTAGGCAATCAGGATTAAGTACCTTACCCAGGGTCACACAGCCAGTGTCAAATGTCTGAGGCTGGATTTAAACTCAGTTCCTCCTTATTCCAGAGCTAGTGCTCTATCCACTATACCAGCTAGTTGCCCGTGTTCCATCTTCTTTTGAAAGAATTTGTAGGAACCTTTGTCTCATTGGGTATTAATTTTCCTTCATCTTGTAATACTTATCATACATGTAAGGAGGCTCTTACTTGATCTGGAGGCTCAGAAAATAGAAATTACAGAGGGTGGATTTCAACTGAATAGAAAAAAGAACTTAAAAAATGCAACAGATTGCCTTGGAAAGTAGTGAATTTCCCAGAAGCCCAAGTGGAAGCTAAATGAGTACCATTAGGTTTGTTGGAGAAAGGATTTCAGCAAGTCTTGGATCAGATAACCTCAGAGGTCCCAGAACTATGAAACAGCTGGGTAACACAATGAATAGTGCTGTGGACTTGGAGTCAAGAAGACCAGATTTCAAATCTGGTCTCAGATACTTAATAACTGTTTGACTATGTGTGATCCTGGGCAAGCCATTTAGCCTTGTTTGCTTCAGTTTTCTTACTATAAAATCAGCTGGAGAAGGGAATGGCAAAAACACTTCATAATCTTTGCCAAGAAAACCCCAAATAGGGTTATGAAGAATTGGACACTATTGAAAATGGCTAAACAATGATCTTGGCTATGATGGTGATAATGATGATAATAATTTCGACGGGACAGATGGATACAGATAAAAGAATATCTAATAACTTGTATGTCCTACCCAAATTTCTCACTGTAATTAAAGCCTATACATTATGCTTTCAATTAAAGCCCACATTTTATGCATTTTCTCCTTTCTTCCATTTATTATATTTTTCCTTCCCTTTTCTCCTCTTCTCCTCTGTTCCCTCTCAAGTTACATTTCTTCCTTTTCTCTCATAGTGATACATTTCCTTTCTTTGCCTTTCTTCCTCATTCCCTCTCCTTCCTCTCACCTCTCTTCATGTTTCCTGTCCTTTTTCTCTTCCTTACCATATCCATATATTTTCTCAGTTAAAGCAATAAAGAATAATTGAAAGCTACTCTCCGTATCATGGTAGCCTTTCCAGGAGAGGCTTCCTGGCCTTTATCCATTTTAGATATCATTAGAATACCAGGAGCCTCTCCAGTACCTCCCATTATGTCATCCTAGTGCCTCCCTCCATTATGTCATCCTAGGTGCCTTCCCCTACTAGGTCATCCCCATCCAGATACCTCCTCCATTATGTCATCGTTTTTGTTATCTCTATAAAAGAATCTTGTACTCCATATTCGCTGCTGGATTCTTGGAGATAGTCTCATTCAGCCCTAGGACCAAACCATGGATCCATTTGGTCCCAGTAAATCTCTCCCTCTCAAATAAAATATTAAATTGTTCTAGGGGCACAACTTTATCATATTCCTGTATCCAGGAAAGGATACTAAGGAGGCTTGATCAGACAGGTAGGAGACTAAGGAGAGAGTAATGTCACAAACAACTAGGCACTTAACATTCTTGACCCATAGTTCCTTCATATATAAAAAGGAGATAAAAATTCATTCCTTAATCTCACAGAGTTGTTGCAAGGATCAAATGAATTAATAGCTGTGAAGTATATTGTAAATATATAAGGGGCTTATAGAAATATCAGCTGTAATCCAAATTGGGGTCAACTTCCATTGGTACAAAGACAAAACATACTTCCAATATATTGGGTGCCAAAGTAGAGAGAATGTTTTTTCCCAAGGCTGTATGACTGATTTCTAGTTATTGAAATATTATTTTATTAGCATTAAGGCAAATGTTCCCAACATGATTCATATGGAAATATGTTAAAATTAATGTACATGTATAACCTGCATCAGATTCTTGCTAGAGTGTGGAGGGAGGAGATGATGGAGGGAGGAAAAAAGTTTGGAATTCAGAATCTTACAAAAACAAATGTTGAAAACAATCTTTACATGTGACTGGGAAAATAATATAGTCTTAAGATAAAAATTTAAAGACAAATGAGTCCTTCATTTATACTGATGGGAAAGGCACATTACAAATGATTTTAAAAGAAAGATAATATACTCTTCTTTGCTTTCTGGTAGTAAGAAACTCTACACAGCACAGATGCTCAGAAGTTAACTAACATTATGGAGGTTAGGGAAAGTATAAACTAAGTTAAATCCCATTCCTCCCCCTTCTCCTTCCTCTTTATTGGCTATAGGCCAATGCTCTCAATGCTTTAAACAGCTTTCTAAGACTTAAGTTGTAGAAAAGGTTCCAATTTGCAATAGTAGAAAGTTCTTTCATCTGAAAAAATCTCTATACCAGTGGAATCACAACCCCATTCCCTGTCCCTATCCCTAGAAATCTTCATTCCCTCATTTCTTGGACTAGTATTTCCTTTTTTATGTTTTACTGGTTTGCTGTGAAGAGAGAAAACAAAGGAAGGTAAAGACTTTTGATCTCCCCGGGAAGATTCTGTGTAAATGAGGGTTATTTCTGTTGGAATCAGGGTTATTGTTTTTGGGAACCACACTGTCAATGAGGGAGATTGTTTGTGTGTGTGTGTGTGTGTGTGTGTGTGTGTGTGTGTGTGTGCAGCTTCTATGTGAACTGGAAATATTTCAATGACTTTGGTAAGATGAACTTTTTTCTTAAGTTCCTTGGGGGAACCAATCCCTAAATTATAATGGTAATCATCTCTTACAGATTGAAATCTATGAGCCTGTGATACTGTTTATAACTTCCATTAAATGGCATTTTAAAGATTACATAATCCATTATGTATATTAACTCATTTCAGCACGAGAAGATGGAGACTGTTGTAGGGCACTACTTTGGTCTCTATCCTTCTTCTCTAACACCCCTTTCTTCTCAAACATTTTATTAACCCCTCTTTGTCCTTTCTCTGTCTAAGAAGCTTGGATAGTAAACTAGAATCAGAAATCTTGGGTTTGAGACCCCACTTTACCACTTATTTCATGTCTAGATTTGGGAAAGTTATTTAAAATATACATATTTAGGTAAATGTGTGTTTCTTTTTCTCTGTGTATATGTGTGTGCATATATACACACATATAAATACCACACACATACATGCACGCACACACACATATACACACACATATCTGATCCTCTACTTTTTCATCTCTAAAATGGAAATAATAATATTAGCTCTATTTTCCTCATAGAGTTTTGAGGGAAAATGTTTTGTAAACTGAAGGTCTCTACAAATGAATGCTAATGATTATAAATGCCTTCTTTCCACTATGCACATTATCAAGAAATAACCCTGATTTTTTTTTTTTTTTGGTAATAGGACAAGGTAGAATTGCAGCCATAATAACCAAGTGCTCTCGAATAAAGGTTCTTTCTTATATCTAAATATCAAACATTCCATTCCCTTCATCCTCTCAGGAAAAATCCATGACATTTTCTATTTAGTTGCTTGAGAATTCCAGATATATTTGATTCTGTTCTTTCTGGATCATGCATTACATAGGGGTTTAGAATCATAGGTTTAGAGAGGCAAACATCCTTCTTAGAAGTCATCAATTCCAATTTCCTTATTTTACAGATGAGTAAACTAAGACCCAGAGAAGTTAAGTGACTTGTGCAGAAAAGCTTAGCCAATCTCTCCATGTCTAATACTCCATTTATTATACCAGGATAACTCTCATTTGCAGCAGTTAACATTTTCTTTTCATGGTACTTGAGTTTGGTCATTATTTGCTAAAGCCAACTTGAATCTAAGCTCATTTATCTAGAAAATGGGAGATACTGCTCCCCACCCCATGTTTGGAATGTATTCACTCCTCATCTCTAAGAATGCCTCATTTTTTTAAAGGTTCAGGTAATTCATGGGGTGTTCAAGGATGACTAGCACATCTCTGGTGTGATAACTTGCCAAACCCTTTTTTTTCAGGGCTGCTCATCCAGCTTTGCTGTATGTCTGGCTCTCAGCTCTCACATAGGGCTCTAAGAAGTTGTAGCACACAGAGCAGTTATAGTCTGGTAAATTGTCTCAGCAAACAGATTAAATCAGGTTGAGGGTAACCAATGGACTTCAAACCTTTGGTGAATTGGAGGGATGTACTCCAAGCATGTGAAGACTTCCCAGCAGAAAGTGTGGATGAGAACAATTTGTTCCAATGACCATGAAAGAAGCTGAAGCAGATATTGTGGAACGCTTAGAATGTGGTCAGACATCAAAGATGCCATTCTGGGACAGTTAGTTGTCTAGACTTCTCTCTTTCCACTGAACTCTAATGACTTTGGAAAAAACATTGAGATTGGTGACTTTGTGCAAATCTGCCTCACTTAAATTTAATTTATACAAGAATCAAGCCTTCACCCTGTCATTAGTTTTCTTCGCAAATAAAGGACAGATATCTCTACATCTTTCACGAAACTTCTCTCAATCCCCTCTAGCTTTGAATGTTCTCCCAAATTACCTTGTATGCACTTTCTTTTTTTTTTTTAAGAGTCATCTCCCCTCCAAGTGGTCATATGAACTTTTTGGTTATGATCTGTGGCAGAGCCTTTCAAACTTGTATTGGTCTGATAAGTTAAAGTTGGACACACTGTACCTTGATGCCAACATAGGGAAGTCTTTTGGTCCTTACTGAGAACAAAGACAATCAGTCATCTATTTTATATGAACTTAAATGTGCAAGTGTTCTATCTTCCCCTGTAGAATGTAAATTCTTTGAGGATTAGGGTCTACAATATTTTATCTTTGTAATCCCAGTGCTTCACTCAGTGCCTACCACATAGTAGGCATCTAATAATTCTTGTTAAAGGATTGATTCAGCATTTCAATTATTTTCTTAATATGAGTACTCCCCTCCACAGAGGCAAAATGTAAAACATGAGTGTTCTCTTCTTATATATGATTCTCATTCATATCTTCCTTTCATGTAAGACCTATCCAAAAGTATTCGAAGCCTTCTATTTATTTTTAAATTTTGTAATACTATTGCAAACCCTCAACTCTCCATGTTATCCCTCATTCTTATTCCTAAAATGACTCACCTTTTCTAATTATTTGAGTGATTGTGATATCTGTTAAGCTTGTTCTCCCATGAGTCCTGATTATAGCCACCATGCATCTTTTTCCCAAAATACTATCCTTGTGCAGCTTTCTTATAATTGTCCAGGGCACCTTCATCTTTCCTGTCACCGAGACTTATATGACCTCAGGGTCATCTTCAACTCTTTACATTCACTCATGTGAAATATTCAGTCTCTTCACAACTTTCATGTCTTCTTTCAACTCACACAATCACTACCCTCATACATGCACTAATCATTTTTTGCTTTTACTATTGTAGTAGCCTTTTAACTAGTCTTCATATTTTAAGTCTATCCTAATTCCAATCCATTGGGATGGCAAAATGATTTTTCTAAAGTATAGATTGGATGGTGTTACTCTTCTACTTACTTAGCTTTGGTGTTTCCCCATTACCTCTAATATCAACTGTAGGGCTGGAAATATAAACTATTTTGGTTTTCAAAACCTGATTCCTTTCTTTCCAAGTTTCTTATCACTTTACTCTCCTCTATACTTTCTATTTCGGCAACATTGGTCTTGTATTTCTTTGAATATGACATTCAATCTTCTTTTCCTCTCCCTTTATACAAACTATCTCCCATCCCTAGGATATTCTGCCCTCTTACCTTTGTCTCTTAATTTTCCTAACTTCCTTCCAGATCCACTTTAAGTTTTCCAGAAAGTTTTTCCTAGTCCCCTTACTTGCTAATGACTTCCCTTCTGAGAGTGTCTTTCAAGTACTATATGCATATATACGTATATGTATATACGTATATATATATAGTAAGCTTTAGAAGGCAAGCTCCTTTATAACAGGGATTATTTTCTCCCCCTTTCTTTGTATCTCCAGCACTGAGCACAGAATTTCATATTGAGTAAGCACTTAATAAATGATTGTTGACTTGTAAAATCTGTGTTAAGTACTGAGAATAAAAAGATTGACTACAATGGTCACTTCTTTCAAAGAACCTAGTTTTATTAGAGGATATGGCATGTATACCAATAAGTATGATGAAAGCTAGTGAAGGAAGAAGAGAGAAAAAGAGAGAACCAGATAAATACTCCAGAAGAATTAGAGGAAGGAGAAGCAATTTTCAGTTGTTAAAATAAAGATAGACTATAGAGGACCTGTTACCTGCGTTGAAGAAGAGAAGAATTTTAAAAAGCAGAAATCAGGAAAGAATATATATTCTAGTAATGTCAAGTGTGACAAACAACTTGTCATTTAGTTTGGCTGGAATATAGAATTTGTGAAGAGAAATAATATTAAATACAGCTGGAATTGTAACAAGAAGATATATGTGTATCTAATAATCAATTTATCTATGAAGATATATATTTGAGAAAATATGGAACATCTTATTAAGCTCTATTTATTATTGATTGTTGAAAAATTAAATAAGTACCAAAGATACAAAAGTCTGATTAGTCTTCTGGAGTTGGATTATGGGGAGCCTTATATATTAAGCAATTGATTTTTGTTTTTTTTCCTAGAGGAAATATGGAGCCATGAAAGGTTTTTGAGCAGGGAATGATATTTGAAGGGAAAAAGACTTATACCTGTTCTTTAAGAAGATTATTTTGATAGCTATTCAAAAATGGATTAAAAAGGACAGAGACTTGAAGCATGGGGAGCCATTAAAAAACTATTATAATAATCTGTGTTAGAGATGAACAAGTCTTGAACAAGGCTTGAACAATATAGCATCATTATGAGAATTGTCATATTAAAAAGATAATTTTTCACTATTTCTTTGTTAAAGTGAAAAATTATCTACCATCTTAATTTACCTATTTCAAAAATCTAGTCTTTTAAAATCAATTTTTCTCAAAATAGAGGAAAATTTTCAACTCAGTTCAAATATACAAGCACTGATACTTTCTAAACCAGACACTAGTAGTCTTTGTACTCATAGAAATTATAGCTTTTTAGGGGACTATGACACATATTAATCCAATGCTAGGGTGGTAGCAGTTGAAATAGATAGTGAGAGACTGCTGAGGTAGGATTGATAGGACATGATAGCTGATTATATCTGAGAAATGATGGAAAAGGAAAAGTCAAAAGATAATCCCAAAGTTTTAAATGGGAGAGAGCTTGAATGGTTGTGCTACTCCTAGAAATAGTCAGATACCATGGATATTAAGAGGAAAAGATAATAAATTCAGGACTGGGCAGATGTCTTATTCATAATTGTATCACAAATCTAAACTTCTATTTTATAAACCTTTTCTTCAGCCATACTTATACAAATGAATGATAACTAATCTTATTGATAAGATTTAATTTAAAAATCAATGAAACCACATTAAAACATCTGTAGTATCTTTTTGAATTACAAGTGGAATTACACTCCAGCATTCCCCTCTAAGGCTGCATATTCAGGCTTCTAAGAAGAAATTGGACAACTTGTTAAGTTCTATGTATTATTAAGTGTTGAAAAAAATAATTGAATGTCAAAGAGGAAGTCTGATCTGACTTCTTCGAGGAAGGTATGTATCTATACAATCCTAGCTTAATGATACCTGAGAAACTTAGAGACCCCCTTTTCCTTGGGAAATGGTTTTCTTGTGATTCCACCTCCTAGACTATGACACAATTTTTGCTATTTGTAATTAGAGTGAGTGACTAAGCACTATTCCCATGATCTAGGTCTGCTGATCTTGTTATTTCTTCTAATGGTCAGTGGCACAAAAGTCCAATTAGTAATGATGAATACTAATCAGTAGCAAGTAAGCATTGCAAACATTATCCTATCTCTTGCTGCTACTGACTTGATTAATTTATTAATCACATACTAAACATTTGTAAGTTGGTGGGGCAGTTGAACAAATACAAGGTGGGAGATGGAAGATACAGTTTTCTGATATAATCCATTACATTTGGGAGTCATCTGTTGCTGGTTGATGAATGGCAGTTTTGTATACATAGTCTCATGTTCTTTCCAAGCTTATTAGTAGTCTCTAAGATATTTTCCCTTCATAGAATCATAGACTTTCATAGCTGGATTCAGAAATCATTTAATCTAATCTTACCTGGGCAATAAATCCCTTACCAAGTCTCCATTTAATGACTTTAGTGCTAGGGAAATTCACTACCTAAGGAGGATTCAATAGCTCTTATGTGCGTGGGGGGTGGAGGTAGGGGGCAAAATCTGATATTCTCAGAAGATACTTTATTTGAGATAAATTTTGATATAAAGTGTAGTTGATGTGTCATTGCGTTAGGGACAGAACTTCAAAAATTTTTAATTCTAAACTTAACTATCAATTAAAATGACCATTTTCATGTACAAAGTAGAATATGAGAGGATTGTACACGAATCTATTAAAACAGCTTTTCTGCTTGCTTTTCATTTTTAAGTATATTATCAATTCAAAATATAACTTTCAGATCTGACCTGTTTGTCTTTCTTCTGGCCTTCCTTATGTTTTTTTTTTTTTTTTTTTCATTTTGGATGCATCAAAAATCTCTCTGTTTCTGTCTCCTCTTTCCTCCCCCCTCCCTTCCTTTTCCTTCTCTTTCTTTTTTTCTTTCTGTCATGGTTTAAGAGGCAGAACGACGCAGTAGAAATAGTAAGCTATTGGAGTTGGAGATCGGGGTTCACATCCTGTCTCTAAACTATTTGGATCATGGGCCAGATATAATTAGGCATAATCACTGAACTTCAGTTTCCTCATCATTATCACGCTATAAAGGGCTAAAGGGTAGAGGGAGGCGGTGTTCTAATGACAGCAGCCGCTGGGCCACTCCTTTCAGCTGAACGTTTGGAGGCTAGGGGCGCTCTTCTCTGTCTCATTAAAAAAGCCAAAGGGCGGCGTTGGCTGCTGAAAGCCTGACGGCCGGGTACTCGGGGCTCTTTCAGAGTCAGGCAGGGTCTGCGGCCGCACTTGTTGCCGAGGCCTGCGTAGCCCGCAGCCACCCCGGGACGCACACACTCCGTGCGCCCCTCTCCAAAAGGCGGCGCAGCGCGGTGCGCTGCAGGGAATCCCCAGCTGCGGTGGGCCGGCATGGTGAATTTAATTGAGCTCAGCCGCAGTTAGAAGGTCAGCGATCCCTTCCCGCCGCTGGGCTTCGGAGGAGATGGGGCGCTACTCGGGCAAGACTTGCAGGTTGATCTTCATGCTGGTGCTCACCATCGGCTTCTTCGTGGCTGAGCTGGTGTCGGGCTACCTGGGCAATTCCATCGCTCTTATCTCGGACTCTTTCAACATGCTGTCCGATCTGATCTCGCTCTGCGTGGGACTCACCGCCGGGTTCATCGCTCGCCGCCACACCCGAGGGGCCCGAGCCACTTACGGCTACAGGCGAGCGGAGGTAGTGGGGGCATTGAGCAACGCGGTCTTCCTCACAGCCTTGTGTTTCACCATTTTCGTGGAGGCCATCCTGCGCCTGGCGCGGCCAGAGCGTATTGATAATCCAGAACTAGTGCTCATCGTAGGGGCCCTGGGACTGGCGGTCAACCTGGTGGGCTTGCTGATCTTCCAGGACTGTTCCTCCTGGTTCACCTGTGGCCGCCGCCGGCGACGTCTGGATGGCAGCAAAAAAAGTCCCTCGGCACCTCCGGAGGCAATAAGCGCGCAGCAGCAGCCGCTGTCTGTGCCAACTGCTGGGGTACCGGGTTCGGATTCGGCCCTAACTCTCCGGATGGCCTCCGACCCCCAGAAGGCGGAGAAAGCGGCGACTCTGCAGCCGCGTGAAGCAGGTGCTTTTCAGTTGCATCCTCTGGATATCTCATCCTTCTTTTCATCTTCCCACTCAGCCCTTTTTCCTTTCCTTTTTTCCCCCTTCTATTGGTCCCCCATTCATTTCTTATCTTATTTTACTGCACTCAACTCAATTCGTAGGGCTTAATTTTCCTTTTTTGTCATTGCCTTTATTCATCTCTATCACACATACTCAAAATTTGAAACAATAGCATTTTTTAAAATTTAATTTATAAGGATGATCATTTCTTCCCTCATTTCTCAATTTTTAGGGGCAGGGGAGGAGGGTTTTTTTGGTTTCCTTTGAATTGGTTTTAACTTGAATGGAAGAGTGAACAAAGTCCAAAGCTGATCACACGGCTTATTTCAAGGCCAACCAGCACTGTTCTATTTGTAATGGAGGGAGGCTTTTTGTGCATACGTGGGTGCGTCTGTGTATGGAGGATAAAGGGGACCCTACTAATCTGATAAGGCTTTAAAAATTGTTTTTGAGTCCCTTGGTTCTTTTTGTTTGTAGAATTATACACAACACAAGGTTTCTTCTTTGAATGCAGGTGATTCTTTTAACACCCAGAATGAACCTCAAGAGGAGACTATGAAAAAAGAGAAAAAGTCGGAAGCCCTGAATATCAGAGGTATGTTATTCTAAGATCTTTATGAAAAAAAAAAAGACAATCTTTTCTTTTCGATAATGCATACTTCCATGATTGTTCTTTATTTCCATTTGGTTTTCAGGAGAGGAGAGATTTGTCTGAAAATATTCAAATTGCACTTACAAGTGTAATTGGTTCCCCTAGTTTCTTATTTTCTCATTGCTTCCAGAGGGATATTGCAGCTCAATTTTAGAGTGATACTGATTATACCCCGTAGTTGAACACATTTACTAATTATTACTCTTCTTTTTTGCTCCTCCTAATTTTCCCTAATTCTATAGTATAGTCTCTTTTTGGTAGAATCATAGAAGCATTGTTGTTTAATGGAAGGACTTTGGATGAGCTGGATTCTAATCTTTCCTTTTTTCCGCTTACTATCTGTATTAATCACATTGTGCAAGTTATTTGACTATTCTGTGCCTCTAACTCATCTAGGTTTTTATGTGTGTGTGTTGGAATTGGACTACACCTTTAATCTATGATATATTGGAGACTAGTATTTTCATCAATTGGTCAGTTTCAGCTTCATCTTCAGGAATGAAAGACCCTGGGAATTGCCAAGGCAGGTTTTTCTAGAGTGTCATACCCCTGAGGCACTGGAATCCAAATTTTCCTCCCATGAAATTTCTTTCAAGTACAACCCTGAAGGTCCCAGTAAAGATTGAGAGTTGATCGCTTAATGTTTCTACCACTATATTTTTATTTGTCCTGCCATCTGAGCTCATGATCATAGAATCAGCATTGGTTTAGGCAGGGTTTTTCAACTTAGGGTCCATGAACTTAATATTTTGAAAGAAAAAAAATTGATCATTTCAATATAATTTCTTTCCTTTTGTAATTTTGTTTTGCATTAAAAAATCTTTCTGCCAAAAAATAATGCTACCCCCTCCCATCCCAAAGTTAAAAATTTCTGCTCTAGGGTACTTTTTAATCTAGGTAGAATTTTGTCCGAACCTTCCCTTAGCAGCATTAGAGCCAACATTTAGGGACTGGGTCCCCAAAAGACACAAAAGTCCTATTCTTGACTTTGGGAAACATAGTAATGATTAGACTAAACTTTAGACTGGACATGGTGGTGCATCCATGTAGTCCATTCTGGAGTGGCTGATTCTTGTGGATCATTTGAATTGCAATAGGAATCAAACTGATCAGGTGACCATTCTATGTATAGCACCCATATGGCAAGCTACTAGAATTTTATTTTTGAGGGGAAGGAATATAAGGCTGCCAAGGAAAGGGTGAAGCAGCTCAAGTTAACTGTGAATCAGGTCAAAATTTCTTTAATACAGGAATAACTGCTGCATTTCCAGCCCAGATATGATTAAGAGACCCACTCTCAAAAAACAAAAGGCAAATTTCAGATGGTTTGGAAAACACTGGATAAAATCTTAATGAACTGCTATGAAGGAAAACTTTTCCCCAACTCTTCCTATAATGCATAGTCTGTAGCACTGATAATTTCCTCAATTATTAACCTCTATCCAACAATTATTTATTAAGTGCCTACTGTGCAAGGTTCTAGGTCTTGGGTATGCAAAGACAAAAGATAATCCTTATCTTGATGGAGCTTGTATTCTACTGGGAGGGGAAAGGGGAGGGGAAAGGGAAGGAATTAGCGTTAAATGGCTACCATGTGTTCTATGCTAAATAGTACCATGTGTACTATGCTAAGTACTTTACAAATATTATCTCATTTGATCTAGAAACCAGAGGCATCCAACATGAACAAAACCATATATAAGATGAAAAAAAAAAAGTCACATATTTGGTGTGGCTAGGAAATTCATCGGTATATTGGATAGGGAGCTGGCCTCGGAGTCAAATCCCACCACTGACACTGTGTCTCTGAACTAAGTCATTTAATGTCCCAATACCCCAAACATTAAGATTTTAGGATGCAAAACAGTTGCAGATCTACACTGGCTGAGGGAGTTTTCTCAGTGGGAGTTCCCTGCATTAATGAAATCTTGGGTCCAGATGCCCCACTTACAGTCAATCTAATACTGGCCTTCTTTCTTTCTATTCCTCCATCTCTGACTCCAGGCATTTTCACTTACTCTCCCTTTTAACCTATATCTACTGGCTCTCGGTTCTAAGACTCATCCCAAAGACTATTATGTGTAGGTCGTCTTTCCAGCTCTCCTCACCTCTGAAATCACCTTCAAGTTGTCCTGCATGTTTCTTTTATATATATAGTTGCTTTCATGTTATCCCCCTCATTAGAATGTGAACTTCTTGAGGGCAGGGATCATGTCTTGCAATTCCCAGCACTTAGCACAATGCCTGACACATAATAAGCTCTTCATAAATGTATATTGACTGCCAATCAATTAACACAGTCTTTGAACATAATAACTAGCATTTATATAATGTTTTAAAACTTATAAAACACTTTATTCACTTTGTATCATGTGTGTATCATTACAAAAATCCTGGAAAGTAGGTGCTAATATTATCCCCATTATACAGCTGAGAAAATTGAAGCAGAGATTAAGTGATTTGCCCAGGATCTTACAGCCAGTAAGAGTCTGAGGCAGAATTCAAAGTGGCATCTTCTTGAGGTGAAATCCAAAATTCTACTCATTATGCCACTGGTACTTTCAAGCTTCAGAAACTCTTTATTCATCGCCTATTGAATTGACTAGAGGCAATAAAACAAAAGAACAGAAAAAAAGAGGGGAAGGAAACAAGAGATCTTGATACTCAAAAATTCAATTAAGTGATTACTTGAACATAAGGATGGGGAAGTACCTGTGCTGATTTTTCAGTAAATCTGAACAATGCAAGTCTTTTTCCTGTCTTGTCAGTGTCCTGCATACTGCACACATTGAATTAAAGACTACAGCTACTGTTGTTGAATCTTGCCAATACTATCGCTGTGAACATCCATCTCTTCAGCCTTTCTTAAGGCTATGCTAAAGGATGAACCTAGAATCACATGGAATTAGATTTGAAAGGAGTCTTAGAGATGATCTAGTGTAACCCCCCTCATTTTCCAGAAGAGGGAAGTGAGGCCCGAAGTGGTTGAGTCACTTCTCAAAGGTCACACAACTAGGTAAATGGCAGAGCTAGAACCAGAAAGAGTTTACTGTAGGCTGTAGGATCATGCTCTAAGGTACCCACTCTCTCTTTTCCTCCCCCACCTTTTCCTACACTACACACAGTCTGTAGCATTGTTAAGCTTTCATCATGTAAGCAGCTATTTTAAAAGACAACATTGTGACCCCAGAACTGGGGAAGTGTCTCACAGAGCATCCTGTTTATAAAAAGCTGTTTCTTCTCCATTTTCACTCCTGTCTCCACAGCCCTAATTCTAATTGAAATCAGAGATCGTGTTGGATGAAATCCCATATCTCTCAGACGCCATCATTTTTGACCTGAATCTATAGGGAAATTGAAACCCCAAGATTTGTGACAGAACTTTATGTCATGATTCATAGGATCAGAGTTTTAGAGCTGAGGAGATCTTATAAATTGAAATCCTTTAAATCTTTCCAACTGAGAAAATAGAGCGAGAGAAGTTAAACAACATCCTTAATATCACACAGGCAGCAAGTAACAGAGCTGGAATTTGGATCAGGTCCTTGACTCACACTTCTGTACTGCACTGTTCTGTTACTTAACTTGTAGGTTCAGGCAGGATAAGAGGTAGGAAGTTTGAGTCTGAAAAAGAAGATAATGAACATTTTTATCTGAAATAAATATTTGCCATTTTCTAAGCTGTAACTAGTTGGAACTTCATATATCAAATCTTCTGGAAAATCACTGCCTCTTTATCTTAATATGTCCCTTCCTCCTTGTTTTATTCTAATCGCAAAGTATTTTTAATTTCATCAAAATACACAAAGTAGTAGGTTTGCCATACTGATGTAAAAGACTTTTCTAGTTTATCAACAAATTCAACAAAATGCACGATTTTCCCAAGAGCGGAGATGATGTCAAAGACAAGGAGTATTATTTGATACCATTCATGATTTTGATTGTTCAGTTTGTTTCTTTTCTTTTTTACCTTGCTAGCAACTAGGGTAATAGAAAAGAATTCCATCTTTGGAATACTTAACATCATTGTGACTAGCCATGTGATTTAAGTCATTTTCCAAATGATGAACTTTTATTAAACTCTACCAAACAATCTCACTCTATAAAACAAGTTGTCATTGATTTTGTTGCTATAGCTATTAAGATCCCCCAACTGTATGGGGGCCAAGCATAGCACAGTATTTCAGATAAAGGAAGTGCTTGGTGAGTTTAGTTTAAAAAATTAAATGGTTGGGAAAAAAGCAATGGGTGAAGGAAGTTGCAGAGAGTAAAATTTAGGTTTTACGTCAATAATAGATATTTATAACTGGCTTTAGGAAGTAGTAGATTTCCCCCTATAGGAAATCTTAAAAAAGAGAATAGGTGACCACTTGTTGGGGTATCTTTTCAGGTACGGATTGGATTAGGTGGCCATGAAAGTCCCTAAGAAATCTAAAATTCTGTGACTCTTTGAAAATCATTCTCTCCCTCATCCTCGATTTCCTTATTTGTAAAAATAAGGGTTTGAGATAGCTAATTTACTGTCAGGTATATTGGGTTTCATGACCTCTGAGGTCCCTTCCATCTCTGAAATTCTATGATTCCAAGAGCCCTTAAGCTCTGAATCATTCTTAGGGGAAATGGAAGGATATCTCCAACATTTTATACAAAACCTGAATATAGGACTTTTATCAAGAGATACAAAGGGCTCTTAAGATCATATCATTCAACCATTTCATTTTACTGATAAAAAAAATTGAGGCCCAGAAAGATTAGATAACTTACCAATGGTCACACAAGTAGTAATTGTCAGAATTTGGGTTTAAACATTAATTTTTGGATTTCATATCTGATATCTATATACATGACATATTGACAAGAGTGGTCCATATCAGAAAGATTTTGACGGAAATCAGGCAAAAATATTTATTGGGCATCTTCTCCATGTTTAACATTGTGATGGGCACAATGATTAAAAAAATAAAATAATTATAAGATATTGCCCTTACCTTTAAGGAGCCTGCAATCTAATTGAAAGAACAATGACAACACTTAGGAAACAATTAGGAAAAAAAAATGGCTAAGGTAGTTTGAAAGGTATCAAACGGATACAAAGAGATTGTGAACCCACACAAAGTATGCATTTTTTCCTTTTTAGAAGTTTTATTGATCTGCTTTTTTAATATTAAAATCCTTTACAGATTATTCCCACATTAATATAGTTCTCTTGTAACAAAATTTTATAGTGACCTCAGGCAACATTTTACCCCCACCCTCACATTCCATTCATACACACCTCTCTATTTTGAAAAACAAAACAAAGAGAAATTCACTTTTCTCCTGCCTGACTATATGTATATTATACATGAAATTTATGGAATTGCTTTGGCCTGTTTTGTGTACTGAGCATTAAAGATTAGGTCTACGGTTTCTTTTGGATATTGTGAAATATTCTGGATGATTCTTGAATTGAGAGAGAGATAGATAGACAGAGGGAGGGGGGGAGAGAGAGAGAGAGAGAGAACAGAGAGAAGGGAGATAAGAGATAGAAGAGGGAAGGGAGGGAAAAAGACAAAGACAAAACATTTTTTTTTTCTATATGATCAGTGTAAACATATTTTGTTCATACTTTCTGAAGTTTCTTTTCCTAAGACCTAGGATACATGTCTATGTCTAGTATTTCCTTCCATAAAGGGCATTTAAAGACATTTCTGTTAACTTTAGTACCTCTTCATGTATTGAAGAACAAATAGTTTGTCTTTTGTTAAACACAAAGCTATGATAGAATACTTATTTTGTTTTAATGTAATGTTTTAGAATATAAAAATTGAATAAGTTGTAGGCAAGTCTTTACATGGAAAAGTATAAAGTTTGTTTAGAAAGAAGGGAGATGAAAAAGAACTTCCCTTTTTGTATCACCTTTTTAACTGTTATTCAGTCATTTTCAGTTGTGTCCAATTCTTTTGAACTCCATTTGGTGTTTTCTTGGCAAAGATACTAGAGTGGTTTGTCATTTTCTTCTCCAGTTCATCTTGCCGATGAGGAAACTGAGATACATAGTTAAATGACTTGCCCAGACTCATATAGTTAGTATGACTTCACTATCCTTCTAAAATAGTTTAAGACCAATCTAAAATAGACATCTTTATGATAATAATCATAAAGCTTCCATTTATAGACTCACTTGTCCACTTTGGTTACTTATAATGGATCATAATCAAGGTGGTTTGAGAAGACAGGATGGCAGGATGAAATAGAGGGTTCATGCCTTCTTTAGGTTTATCAGCTAGTGAGTGTTTTTCCTGACCGTTCTTCCCTTCTCCAAGCTCCTGGAGTTACTTATTTCTTTACTTCCTTTAACACTGGCTTCCTTGCTGTTGTTTTTTATTTATTTTTTCTTTCTTCTTCTTCTTCTTCTTCTTCTTTTTTTTTTTTTTGATGATACCTTTCTTCCCCAATAGTATTTTATTTTTCTAATTACATGTAAAAATAAGTTTCCTTCTTGTAAGATTTTTGAATTCCAAATTTTTTTTCCTTCCTTCCCCAAGATAGCAAGCAATCTGATATAGGTCAGCATGTACAATCATTTTAAACATATTTCCGTATTAGTCATATTCTTAAAAAATAGAACAAAAGGGAAAAAAAAACACAAGAAAAAGCAAACAAACCAAAAAGGTGGAAATAGTATGCTTCATATAAATAGTATTCCTTCCATCTAAATGATTCTTCCTCTGGCTGCAGATGGCATTTTACTTCCCAAGTCTAAAACTCCAGACATTTTCATTAGTTGACCTCCATGCATGGACTTTTTCTCTTCTTCCTGCCTTCTAGCTTCTCTGGCTTCCTTCTTGTCCCAGGTGAAATGATACAAGAAGTCTTTCCTATTTCTCCCCTAATTCTAGTGCCTTCAATTGTTCATAGTACAAAAGTTCAATTGTTGTTGATTGTTTTCATTTTATTTTTATATAACTTGTTTGTACATGGTTATTTGCATTTGTCTTCCTGATTGGACTGTATGCTCTGTGAAGGCAGTGTCATTTTTGCTTTTCTTGGTATTTTAGTATATAATAAATGCTTGTTTACTTGACTCTCTGAAGAATGACTTTATTTGTATGTCTTTCTGAGCCATCATACTTCTCTCATAAAGTAATATGTGCAAAAATCTTGATAGATTTATGTTGAATTCTTGATAGGCTTGAGATGATGTTTGTGATTTTCACATGTTTTGTTTTTGTTTTTTCTGGTAGGTGTTCTGTTGCATGTAATGGGAGATGCACTGGGATCTGTGGTTGTAGTAATTACTGCTATCATATTCTATGTGCTTCCTCTGGAGGGAGATAAACCATGTAACTGGCAGTGCTACATTGATCCAAGCCTTACTATTATCATGGTCATCATCATTTTGTCATCTGCTTTTCCACTCATCAAGGAGACGGCATCCATCTTACTACAAATGGTTCCTAAAGGTATCAATTTGGAAGAATTGGGTAAGCTGAATTTACTTTTAATTTGTGGTGCCTTTATCAATGTAATTTATTGAACAGATAGACATATAAACTGAAATTACAATTTTATTGAAATCTCAGATGAGGACATTCCATTACTGTGCAGGTTGGCATCTAGACCGTGTTAATGTTAAATGACTTGCTCAGGATCACATAGCAGGTGTGAAGTAGCACATAAACCCAGGTCTTCCTGGCTTCAAGGCCAGCTCTCTATCCATTATGCCATACTTTTTCTTAATTTTAATGACAAAAATAATGTATGTGGTATTTCTGGGGAAAATTTTTATTTATGTATTCTGAATTCCTCAGTTCTCTGAGGTTGTAGAAACTCAATCATGTGTTTGCATTCTAGTTATGTGACCCTTATGTCAGACTTTACATTTTTGTTCTGTATTTCTATGAATTTTGAAAATGTGGAACTCGAGTCAACACTTGTACTTTTCACCCTTATGAGATAGACCAAAATGATTTCTTTTAATTTGCCATACCCTTTTTGTCAAGAACCTTTGCTGTCTTGCTGCTCTCAGTGATCTGAAAAGCATTTTTGCTTCAGATACTGCAGAGTTGCTAGTTGAATTTTTAAGTATGGCAAAGGTTCTCAGTTTATTATAGCACATGAAAACAGATGGATTAAAATTCAGATCATTCTTGACCTCTTTTGGATTGATCTGTATTTTTTTTGCTTAGCCTCGGGTTAAAAACTTAACCCATAAGTATTAGTTTTGACTTTGGTATAAATCTGAGTTCAAGATATGAATGTGTGTATGTGTGTATGTGTGTTGTGTATATGTCCATGTACATATAGTATATATGTTTGTATAGTGCATTGTATATTAATATATATATTGTTAATAAAATAATTTAATGGGAATAATCCAAATATTGACAGGGGAAAATAATTATGCCATTTTTCAAACTGTTAACTGTCCTAAGAAAATGGAATATATTTCATACAATACAGGTTTTTAATTTAGTAAAATTTTAAATTGTATCTTTTTTCAATTTGGCAAACATTTTAATTCACAAAATATCTCTTCACTCTAATTTTGGTATTGAAAATATTGATAAGACAGTCAGTGTTTTGTGATATAGTTCACAAAATGAATATATACTTGGTATATCTGATTTTTTTTTTAAACAGACCTCAGATGATCCCAATTCCACTTTTTCTATCTCCACATCCTATTGCTACTGTTCATTTGCTTATGTTATGTCCAACTCTTCATGAATCCATTAGGAGGTTTTTGTGGCAACTCATTTTATAGATAAGGAACTAAGGCTAACAGGGTTAAGTGTGCCTTTTTATTTTTTTCTATAACCAAAAATTTCCCCAGTATCCTTCCCCTTCTCCCAGAAAGTCATTTCATATATATATATATATAATTAAAGAAAAAAGAAAGGGAAAAAATAAGCAAAATTAATTAATACATTAAAAAAAAAATCTGAAAATCACTGCAGTGTACCCTAGTCATGGTTGTTGTACCTCTACAAGTGGGTAGAATGGGAATGTCTTTTCATATCTTCTTTGGAACCAGATTTGTTTGTGATTTTTTCAGCATTCACTATTGTTTTGTGGTTATTCTTTTCCTTTACATTGTGTATTGTTGGGCCCTGAAACCTTCCACCCCACCCTTTTTCCATGACCCCTATAACACAATGCTTTGGTTAATAGTACAAACTAGAATTGGTTTGAGGCACCCGGGCATGTATTCTGTTGACAGGTGTGCAGTAGGTGTTCCAGCAAGAGAAATAAGTCACAGTCATGCACTGAGTACGTGCTGAGAACGGGGCAAGCACTCCCCTCCATTGGAAGGACTGTTGCTGAGGCATGTGACCTGGGGGAAACAGAGGACGGTTGGGGGGAAGATATAAGGGACAAGGGATGAGGGAGAAGTAGAGACATCATGGGAGACATCATGAGCTGTACCAAATAAAATGTGCTTGCTGCAACCTTCGTTGGGTGTGTAACTATCTCCTCTCGAGACTGGGTAAGGAAAGGTACCTAAAGGACTGGGTAAGGAAAGGTACCTCCCGTTTAGGAATAGCCTAACAGTATATGTCGTTTTCTTGGCTTGTGCAGATTTATTTTTGTTGTATTCATCAATGTGGTATAAAATATGGAGCTGGTCTCCTAACCAACATTTCTTAAGCCCAAGATGGCACAATGGATAGAGTGTGTTAGGTCTTCTAGCTGTGTGACACTGGTCAAGTCATTGGATCTTTATTTAGCTCAATTTCGTCAACTATAAAATAGGCATAATAATAGTATCTACCTGTGAGGTTGTTAATAAGGTATTTGTAAAAATATCGTCCAGAATCATTACTACCTCCTCTTGTGATGATACTGATTAGTTTTCTCCCTTAACTCTTGTCCTTTAGGTAAAAGATTTTATTATGAGCTAAAACTGCAGAGATCTAAAAGTCCTGTCTTATTTTATTTCACAGACTAGCAGTCAATCAAATACAGCATAGCAATGTCATTAATCTTATTCATGGGCCCAATCTTGCCCTGACGTGTGACAGTGATCCACAATACCTTTGCATAGTCCTATACTACCTCTACCACAGTGAATCTCTGGTTTCCTGTAAGGCTTACCTAGGCTTACCTTAAGTACTACCTTCCACAGGAAATCTATGTTTACTCTCTAGTTGCTGAGATCCTCCTAGAAATTATTTTGTATCTATACTATATATACTTTGTATTGGATTTTCTGTGTACTTGCTATTTCCCCTCAAAAGAATGTAAACTGCTTTGAGGACAAGGACTATTTCATTTTTTTGCAGCTGCATTTCTATCAACCAGCAGAGTGTCTGACACATAGTAGGCATTTAACCAATGCTTTTTGAATGAATGAATGAGGCCTTTTAGGAACTTACAATCTAGTTAGACAAAAGAATGCACATAAGAAATGGCTAAATAACAGCATAAGGCAAGCTAGTATGACATGCAAAAATTGGTATTGGCATTGTTATGTTCTGTGAGAGTTCAGAGAAAAAGAGAATTCACTTTGAACATTGCAACCCTTCAAACCATTTTGTATTTATTCTTTGTATTTATTCCACATATTTTATATATGTACTTGTCTTCCCACTGGAATGTAAGTTTCTTGTGAATAGAAATAATTTTATTATGTCTGTATCTGTAATGCCTAATGCAAATGGCTAGAATATAGTAGGCACTTAATACTTGTTAGTTTTTTTTTTTTTTTTCAATACAGCAAGCTCCAGTGAAAGGAATATTAAACTTTGAGGCAACTGAGACCTGGCTTTGGATTAAATTTCAGTTGCAATGCCTAATGGTTGTTTCATTATGTATATAATGAATGGGACAATAATACTTGTATAATATATTTCTTGGATTATTATAAACAAAGTGCTTTGAAAATTTTAAAATATTATGGAAATAAGGAGAGATGTTTGTTTAGAGCACAAGTAATTTTCTTAGGATGAAGTCCTTTTAAAAATGCTTGGCATTTTGAAGATTCACAAACCATTCCCTCCCCACCATACCTATCCTGTGCAGGTGAATATTGTTGACTTCTTGATGTGTGTACCTGAGCATCTCCTCTTTAGTCATTTTAGTTTAAACATTTATTTCCTGAGGTAAGTGTTTTCTTACTTGGTGAGGGCTGATTTAAATCAAGACAAGTTATTTGAGATAGGAACATTTAAATGGGCTCCATATATATTGTAGTTCTGTAGGACAGAACTATTGGTTAATAATTTTTCTTTGATATCTTTATAAAATACTCTTAATTCTGGTACTCATTTGTATACTATCTGTTCTTCTCTCTTCTAGTGGGCAAGCTATCCAATGTACCTGGTGTTAGCAGCATACATGAAATGCACATCTGGGAACTTGTAAGTGGGAGGAACATTGCCACTCTCCACATCAAGTGCCAAAAGAGCAAAGATTACCAAGATGCCAATTTTAAAATGCGAGAAATTTTCCACAGTGCAGGGATCCATAATGTAACCATCCAGCCAGAATATGTGGACCAGAAGGAATCCTTGGAGCAGGACTGGATGCTCCTCTGTAACTCACCGTGCATCTCCAAAGCATGTGTGAATCATCTCTGTTGCCCTCCAGAGATGCAGTCCCTTACTCACATCAATGGTTGTGCAGAACCCAATGGTTGTCCTCCAACTGCAACATATAGAAGTGATGGCTTAAGTCGAAATGACACAGCTGCAGTTATCATCGAAGCGGAATGTCATTGTGACAGTGGGCCAGCCGCTAAAGAGAAACAAGGAGATCTGATCTTTGTCAATAGTACCCATTTTTAATTTGATCTCAGCTTTGAAAGTCAACTGATTGAAAAAAGCAGCTTAACCACCAGTCAGCTCATGCTTATCCTTGTGGGACAGATTTCCTGAATGATGACCAATAACCAAAATTAGCAATGTAATAATGTGTTAAAATAAGGGATGAAGTCCTTTTAAAAATTTTTGGCAATTTTAAGATTCATAAGCTCTTCCTACCCTACCCTACTTAAACTATACAGATGAATATTGTTAACCTGTTGACCTATTCATGTGTTTATCTGAGCATCTTCCCTTTAGTCAAGAACATTAGTTTGAACATTTATTTCCTGAAGTCAATTGAAAAAGTGTAGAGACAGTGTGAACTAGAGATTAATTCAATATTTTTGGAGGACTGGGATTTGAATATTCTCTCCTTACCTTGACCCTTTTTTAGGAATCATTTTTGACTGAGTTCTTTTAGTTTACTCTGAGGTGAACTGATAGATAATATAAGCTTTTCTGTTGTGCTTTCCTGAATCGTCAATAATGAATTTCACAGTTGTGTTATATTCTGTCCTTCCATCTCTTTTACATCTTCTCTTTGATAGAGAATAAAATGGGGACTTAATAAGCTGGAAAAGATTCTCAGGAACAGTAGAAGGGATCGTTGAGTTCAACAAAAGAAATTTTTTTTTCTTTATAATATATTTGCTTCAGAGGTGGAGGGAAAAAAAAGTGATTCTCTTTCTTTCTTTCTTTTCTTTTTTTTTTTTTTATGAAGACAACCACAGCTATAGGGTCAGGAAATATTGAGTAAAGTTTTTTTCACTTAACATTGCAGGAAAATAAAGTCATATTTGAGGCAGCATGCATTTCTTGTTTTCAACAGTCAATCCATTTGGAGCTGCTCTCATTTATTTCTTTGGCCAAGTCCTACTTGTTCATCTGAAGTGATTCCACAGTGCAGGGATCCATGCATATGGGTCACATTACACATGTCTTGACTAGGAGAAGATAGATATTATCCAGATTTTAAGATATAAAACATTTTAGTTTTCATTCCTACTGAATAAATAAGCTACCTTGTAGTTTCATGCCCAGTTTAGATGATTGTTTTTCCTTTAATTACACGTTTTCACATATTTATTTTAACTTCACATTTTAGCAATTAGATAGAAAAAGATGTTAGCAGGGAAAAATCAGATATATTAATTTCAATTTTGAATATATTCTGAGGGGTTTGAAATTTTCTTTTGTTTCTGAACCTCTAATCAAATTGAAATAGATACAATTAAAATAGGATTCCAATTTTATTATTGTTGAAAGCCACTCCAAGGTGGTAATTATTATTCAAAATATCAGTATTTTTATGGGGTATAAAGATAAGGACAGTGTCTCACTAAAGTTTTAGGAATTAGATAAGCTTACAGCTTCCCAGGACATGACAGGTTAGATGAAAGATGAAACTTTTTTTGGCAATTTAAATGAGTCCTCTTAACTATGCACAAAAAAATCTCCTGTAATGCAAAGTTGGTAAAGGTTATAGCTTTTCCAATTTAATATAGCATATTTCCTATTAGTGAGTTTTAGAGGCAGGAACAATTACACTAGTGCATATAAAATAATGGAATTGCCCATTTGTTACTTCTTGAAAAATATATCTTATTTTTTCACGTCTTCTGTCATGAGAGAGATAAATTGAAAACTGTCTGCATGGGTTTTTATCCTCCAAAGAGTATTTCTACCCTTTTGGTAGAGATGGCAGTATGCACTTTATAGCTTTCAAAAAGTTTGTTTAGCAAAATTGAACTTTTAAAAAAATGTAAGAGCATGATACAAATGGACACAAATTAGAGAAACCATATGAAGTTGATAGTGCTAATATTTTGGACACATTCTGCTACTTTAAATATTATTCACAAGAGTGGCAAGCCTGCAACCAAAGAAACAACTGGGCTTATTAATTTCAATAAGAATTTAACATTTCCAACATTCTGTCAACACTGGTGTGATACAGTTTTATGTGAAAATTGTATTAATATATTGTATTTTGGCTTGCATCCAAATAGTTTTTAAAATTATATGTGTGTATATACATATACATGTGTTTATGTGTGTACATATATATGTATATAGATATAAATTCTGTGGGAAACCTATTTTGAAATGTAAGGGAAAACCCTTTCTCCAAGATAGTTAAGTACATCTTAAGAAAATATCTCCCATTCCTACTACTAAAATTAAACAATTTATTAACAAATATTAATGCACTGCTTCTATTCAGTTTGATACATATTGACTGATTGATACTATCAAGAATGCTAAATAGTTGGACAATAGGACAATAATGAAATACATTCTTTTACATTTCTGATTAAATAAGATTTTTTTTTCTGATGTAGTAAAACATTGCACTTAATATTTCTCTATTTGTCTGACTTTCCCCTTCTCCACTTTGTACCTCTACCTTTATATGTAGGAGAATTTTCCTCTAATCTTGATAGAGATTCCCCATCCTACTTCCATCTGCTGAACTATCCCTGTCAACAGCAACAAAACACTTCCTTAAAGCCAGGCAAATATCTCTCAGTTTGATTTTTTTTCTTGTCTAGGGCAATACCTGAAAATGATTTTGTTTTTCAAAGGAAGATAATTTTCATAAAGTCTCTTAAGAATCTTTGATGTGGGTTAGAGGTAAGCTGCTATTATCACCAATAAGAGTGTAGCATTATTTCATACCTTACAGCTATCTGGTGGGTTACATTTAGCCCTTAGCATAGTGCCTGTCACATAGTAGGTGCTTATTAAAATGCTCATGACTTGACTTAGTCAAGTATAGTCAATATAAATCAGGAAATACAAGAAGCAAGAAAATCTGTGACATTAGGACCAGTAATGAGGGACTATATGAGGCAGATTTTGTTTTAATATGACAAAAGGAGACATTTACAAGTAGAATGGACTGCCTGTGAGTGTATTCAAGCAGAAAATTAATAATCATGCATCAGACTTAACATGAGAAAAAATATCCTTTACATTATTTTGGCACCGGCTCAAAAAAATATTGTCTGCTTTTATCTTCAAATTTTATTTTTAGAATAAGAGATTTAGCACTGCAAAAGTTTTTATGAAACCATCTAGTCCAATCCCCATCATCTAATAGTTGAGGAAACAGGAAGTTCTATGACTTCCTATGATCAAGATCACACAAGTTGTAGTTAATTATAGGCAGGATTTGAATGTCAGTAATCTGATTTAAGGGCTTTGGGAGTATTCTTGTATCTTGTGCTGCCTATAGACAAAAGACAAGATCCCTAATGATAGATGGCTCTTTATTAAATAAATGTTAGATACAGAATTAGTACCACTATGCTTCACTACTATCAAAGCAGTTTTATTACATCATACTCTTTCCCATGTTATTAATAAAAATGTCTATCCAAAAAGGAGAAAAATTATGTAAGCAAATACATTAGAAAAGAGATGGCTGGTATTGCATCCAGTTCTATAAAATGATCAATTCAAAATTAGGTAACTAGGTAAAAGCAACCTGACATAGTGGAAAGAGAGCTAGGTTTGGAACTTGGTATTGATCTTGGGCAAATTGCATATGGGATCTATTTTTCTTATCTACAAAATGGGAGGAAAATGAAAAGTATTTTACTGAATGATCCTGATATCTTCTGTCACAAACTTTATGTCTATATATTTACTATCATGTTTTCTTCACTGATGAAAAAACTATTTCTTAATAAACCAAGAGACATAGGAATTAGGAAAATTTGTGGGGCTAAGACCAGTAAGGAGTAAATACATGAGGCAGATTTTGACCTAATATAAAAAAAATTATGACAATTGGAGATGTTTACATATAATGGCCTTTCATAATAGTGCCTCTGTTACTAGGAGTGTTCAAGTAGAAACTTGGTAGTGTGTTGGAAATATCTGCACCAAATCATTGGAATTAAATGACAGAAAGCCCCTTCAATTCTGAGAATCTGATTTTATGAAATGAACAGATTCTTTTTTAAAAAATAGTCATTGTTCTGGAAAATTTCATTTTCAAAATTTTTTTTATTGTGAAGTAACCTTTTGATTTTGACCATGCTCTTGATCTATTTTATTTAAGCACTGAAACAAATAAAAAGCTAGCAGTTGACAAAATACACAGATCTATTTCATAGACATTAAGTGAAATAGAGATTGAAGAATTCAGCTAATTACCTCAGTGCTTCATGATCAATAGCTTAAATTCAATATTATCTGTCTGGTCAATTTAGCCCAACTAAAGACAGAAAAAGAATTAATCTAACTGTAAGATATTTTTGTAAGATATTGAAGAAACATCCAATTTTGCTATCTGATAAAATAAAACAAAAAAACTTCCCAATCATTTATGTTTAACTTTATCCTTTTCCCCATTCTTATATTTTCAAATATTCAGTATCTATATTCTGTAAAATCAAAATTTCAACATTAATGTTTTACTTTTTACCACCTTCATAATGTTTTTAAAGTAGGGAAAAATTTCTTGCTTAGATTTTTTTTCTCTCAGGCATGTGATCAATGGATCCCTGCATATGTTGTTCTGCAGATTCATAGTGCTGCTGTGCCTTCTATCTGAGCTATTCAAAGTATTCGTGGCTTTTAAGTAGGATAGGATGGGGGAACTACTGACAAACAAAACCATGGTCAAACTGTAAACATTCCTGTAGCATTTAAAAATCTGGATTATGCTAAAGTCTCATTAATGCAGGATATGTATTTTATTCTGGTCCAAAAGATTTTATCCTCCTAGGAGAGGAATCAGAAATGATTCCCAGAAATTGTTCTGGGCTGTGATTTGTGGTAGAAGCCCATCTGAACAGTATAATATTTTTCCAAGGCAGGGTGGGAAAAAGGAAATCTTAGTGAAATTGTGAGCTTTTGTTACAGTATTGTGGAGTTTTGTTGCCTAAAAGTTTTCCTTGGTTCTCATGGATAGTTTTTTTCTTCCAAAATGTAACTGACATTAGGGAGAAGTCTTCTATAAATCTCTCTAATGCTAAGGTTTAATAACTTGTTATTAGCCTGCATGTGAAATTTCCCAATAATTTATGTGCATTAATGTGTATTTTTTTTTAAAGTGGAGGATGTTTAATGGTGCTACAATAAAAATGTATTTTTTAAAATAAAAACAGAACTAAGATGTGTTTGTGGATGCACGCTTTTTGAGATGACTGAGTTGGTGCTATCCATGATAGTTACCATAGTAATCCGATTGCTCAGCCCCTCCTTAAGATTATCAATATTTTAGCATTGTTTTATATTAGAGCAGTTCATATATATCCACACAAGCTCACATGCACTTAGACACATGAGGACATATCTATACACTACAGGGCATCTAGTCAAATACAAGAATTGAAAAGCTCTTTATTTTTAATTTTGTTTTGCTCATCATCAATCCCTCATGTTTTATAATGCTTCATAGCAATTTCAAAGCTCCTTTGCAATGTGTTGAGAAATTGTTTAGAAAGACCTGGCTATTGATAAGCCTGAGTGTTTGAATATTCTTAGTTCTTTAATACTACCCTGTGAATTTTATAGTTGACTGGTTGAGAAAGTACTATATGTAGGGATCACCAAGAGGCAGTTTTCATCAAGAAATAAGAAATGCTGATTCAACTTCATTTTCCTTTTTGACAACCTGGTATATTGTAAAAAGGCCACCATTGAAGTTAGGAAGACTTGACATGGATAAGTCTGAATGGGGAAGACTCAACTTTCTCAGTTACCTAGGCAACTCTTTGAATCGGTAAGCTACATACAGATGAGTTGTTTGTGTTCTAAATGAAAAGAACTTCCAAATTGATGAAAAAGAGACAAGAGTTAGCTAAAGATTTAGAGTTAGGATCTTAATCACTATCTATTCTAACCTTTTTTTTTTTTTTTTTTTTTTATGAATGAGAAAGCAGACCCAGAATGGCTTGGTCAAAAACTTAGTCAAAATCACAAGAAAATAGAAGAGCCAGAATTCAAACCGAGGTCCAGTAGCATCATTTCCATTAAATATTTAGACCAAAATCAAACCAAATTAAATTTAAAAAACAAAACCAGATTGATATATCATAGGTTGCTATATTTCAGCAAAGGCTTTCATGCTATGCTTGTGAACAGGATGGAGAGATGGCAGTTAAATGGAGGAAGTGTGGACAATGAGGACACTCATTCTCTAGGTGTCATTTTTTATTCCTTTCCTCTTAAATTCAGTGAATTCAATTTTAAGATAGTGGAAATCTGAAGCTGAAGGACAACTTCCTTGCCCCTCCCCAGACAATGAGCGCATATGGATTATAGAATAACCAGAAAGAATTTGATTTTCTCTGTTACCATGTAGAAAGAGATCAGCTGAAAATTTGTATCTCTATAAATCTGGTAGATAAGTTCTTTTCCCTTTTAGTAA
Source organism: Antechinus flavipes (assembly GCF_016432865.1). Classification (NCBI taxonomy): domain Eukaryota; kingdom Metazoa; phylum Chordata; class Mammalia; order Dasyuromorphia; family Dasyuridae; genus Antechinus; species Antechinus flavipes. The sequence goes on from NC_067401.1 coordinate 365,627,097, forward strand.
GGGCTAATCTTGGAAAACTGATCTACTATAGTAAATGACAAGGAAATTGCCAAATTCTTCTAGTCCTGATGAACATATTTGGCTGAAATAGGGAGGATAACAAGAAGGAGACTTAAGTTTGCCCTTAGGGGGCTAACAGGGAGGGGATAGCAGGAAGAGACTTTAAGTATGTCCTTAAGATAGCAGGGAGGAGACACTTTAAGTATGCCCTTGACTTAAAGTCCTTCAGGCCTACTCAAACTTTGAAATAGATGAAGCCTTACTCGATTTTCACAACTGTCTTGAAAGATCTCATTTTATCTCGTTCAGTCCCCCCTCTTATTTATACACTGAGATCTCTTCAACATCTTTATACAACAAAATATACAAATTTAGTTCACACAAACTTCCCCTTCCTCAGCTAACAAATATCCAGCATAAGGCTGTTGTAAAACAATATTTTGTTTGAGTAGCTTGGTCAGCCAAAAGATCTAGTGCCTCAGCAGTCTGATTGGTGATAATCTCTACAACTGCTTGAAGCTTAATTATCCTGTTCAACATATACATTGGGGTTCTATATCCCCAACTTCCATCTTGAGCCCAAGTGGCTGGCTCATACTCTATTCTTTCTGGAGGTCAGGAATCACCCCAACCATTTGCATCTCCAGTCTGGAGGTATACCTCTCCAATGGAGGTGTCTAAACCCCATTTCTCTCTTCCCAAATCATTGTTTGCCTATTCAGGAAGAAAGAAAAATTTTGGCCTTATTAGTCCAAGTGGGCGAGTATAAGCAGTTAAACCACAGATCTAATAATGACCCATTAGAATAGGTTGTTCCCTCAAAAATATGTCTGAACTATTTCTTGTAAAATGGCAATATTGCTGGTCTCTCGTCTCTAGGGGACCTTCCCCTACAAAGGTGACATACTGACATTTCCATAAACCCTGATCCTTCCTCCTACAACTGGCAATTGGCCATTGACCTCCCTTTGCTCCCTAGTCCTTTCAATGTTATAATTTTAGCTTTCTTCTTTTCTTTCGCAGGCAATCAGGGTTAAGTGACTTGTCCATGATTACAAGCTAGTAAGTGTCTGAGGTTATATTGGACCACATGGTTTCCTGATTTTGAGGCTTGTGCTCTCTAATCAGTAAGTCACCTATTTCCCCCTTCCTCTCCCCCCCCCCCCCCCCTCCATTTTCAACAAGTTAACAAGGAATTGACTAAATCCTAGAATAGTTTTCAAGGATAAAGATGCTAGGAGAAGTTTGGATCTTCATAAATGGATTGGAGACACATTTCCCTCTTCAGCCACATTAAGGTTTGAGAAGAGGAAGAGCAGACATATTCTTCAAATGCAATGGAGGGAAGATGGTGGAGAAGGCACTCACGACTCTCTAAGCCTCTCATTCCCCTCATAACCAACTATTTAATTCAGCCTCAAAAACAGCTCTTCACTGCTTAAATTCATGAAGATTAGAAACACTACAACTTACCAGCCGAAGTCCATCTGGAACTCACCTGGAAAGGTTTGTCCTGAGGGGCCAGGAACAGACTAGTGCAGGCAGAGAGAGACTAGCGTCCTGAGCAGACCAGGGGTGGGGGTGATCTCTGTGGCTAGAGAAGTTATAGAGATGACTCTGCTATAGGCTAACTGCTCTGCCTTGACTACAAAGCAGTAAACTGGCAGAGAGATTAAAGCCTGAAACAGAGGGAACTCTAAAAAACGCCAGAACCTAACAAGATCTGGCGGTTACCCCTCAAACCCGGAAGTGACTCAGGCAGACTGTAACGCAGCCCTGCAGGCACATCCTGCAGTTCGGGGCTTTTGCAGGGCAGTTACAAATCTGCTTGGCAAGGAGGCACAGCCTGGGCAGCCTCTAATCGGCACAGTGTGGTGGCTCGGCCTGGGGCAATAGAACTTCCCCAGCAGACTGTGCTTCCTGGGCAGATACTTCCTGTCCCTACAAATCCATTCACTGCTCAACTGCTAATACCCACAGCCCCAGGGTGGGATTTGGCTTGGGAAGTGAAACTCTCACTGTTCAGCGTCTAGCCCCAGGGCAGTCGTTATCTGGGGGTGGGGTGGGGGAGGGAGGGTTCTTTGCAGGGCACTTTCCCAGCTGCGCCCTGCAGGTCTGAGTTACTTCCGGTTGGGGGACTCTTTCCCAGAGCACTCCAGTACCTCACTGCTTTTTGTAGTGGGCTGGCAGGACAGCTACCGGTCCATACACCTTTCACTGCTCTGCAGAGGAAGCTGGTAACCTCCTGGCTCTGAAGACAGACCCTACAGGCTCTAACAAAATGAGTAAAAAAATCAAAAGAACGATTGATAGTTTCTATACAGAAAAAGAACAGCTTTTCAACCTTAAAGAAACTAATAGCAGACAGTCTCCAGACAATTATTGGTCCCCAATACAAAAGGCTCTCCTAGAGAAGACTATTAAAAACCTTAAAAGAGAGCTAGAAGAGAAATGGGGAAAGAAAAGAGAAGCTATGCAAGAGAGTACAGAAAAGACACATAACTCACTAAAAGAAAAATTTGATAAAGTGGAAAAAGAAAACAACTTCCTGAAATGTGAATTGGAAAAGGTAAAAAACTCCCAAGAAGTGCAGGGAAACAGAATTTATGAACTGAAAAAAGAAAATAACTCACTTAAAAAAAAATTAGTGAAATGGAAAAAAATTCCATAGAGCAAAACAACTCAATTGGACATAAACAAAAAAAAGTAAAAAAAGCTAATGAAGAAAATAACTCACTAAAAATTGGAACTGAAGAAATAGAAATGACTGATTCATTGAGACATCAAGAATCAGTCAAGCAAAACCAAAAAAATGAAAGATTGGAAAAAAATGTCAAATATTTACTTGTAAAAATAACAGACCTGGAAAATAGATCTAGGAGAGATAACCTGAGGATCATTGGACTACCCGAAAATTACGATGAAAAAAAGAGCCTAGATACTATTTTACAGGAAATCATCAAAGAGAACTGCCCAGAAGTAATAGAACTGGAAGGTAAAATAGGAGTTGAAAGAATTCATTGAACACCTTCTGAAAAAGAGCCTAAAATAAAGACTCCAAGGAATATCATGGCCAAACTTCAGAATTTTCAGATCAAAGAAAAAATTTTACAAGCAGCCAGGAAAAAACAGTTCAAATACCGAGATGCCACAATAAGGGTCACACAAGATCTGGCTGCCTCAACATTAAAGGATTGAAGGGCCTGGAATCAGATATTCCAAAAGGCAAAAGAGCTTGGAATGCAGCCAAGAATAAACTACCCAGCTAAGCTGAGTATTTTTTTCCATGGAAGAAGATAGACATTTAATGAACCAGAGGAATTCCATTTGTTTCTAAGGAAAAAACCAGACTTAAACAAAAACTTTGATCTCCAACAACAGGATTCAAGAGAAGTAGAAAAAGGTAAAAGGAACTCTTGAGAACTATATTTCTGTTGGGAATATACATAAAAACCATATGTATAATTTGATTTTACTGATATAATATAAAAAAGGAAGTAGAAATGGAAAGGGGATAGTGTCAGAAAAAGGGAAAAGGGGAGATAAAAAGAGGGAAACCATATGCAACAATGAGGCAAAGGAAACCTATCATATCTGAGGGAACTTAAAGATGGGGAGGAACATTGTGTGAATCCTACTCTCATCAGAGTTGGCTCAAAGAGGAAATAATTGACATATTTATTTTACAGAGATTCTTCTTTCACTTCATTAAAAAGTGGGAGAGGAAAAGGGAAAAGGAAAAAGAGTAATAAGGGAAGGGTACAAGAAAGGGGAAGGGATTCAAAGGGAGGAAGGAGGGATACTAAAGAGGGAGAGCTGCGTAACGCAAGTGGGACCAAAAAGTTTAATACTAGGGAAGAAGGGAAGGAGGTCAAGAAAAAGAAACGTATAATTTGGGGATATTAGGATGGCAGGAAATACAGAATTAGTAATTTTAACTGTAAATGTGAATGGGATGAACTCTCCCATAAAGAGGAGATGGATAGCAGACTGGATCAAAAGTCAGAACCCTACAATATATTGTTTATAGGAAACACATTTAAAACGGGAGATACATACAGAGTAAAGGTAAAAGGCTGGAGCAGAATCTATTATGCTTCAGGTGAAGTCAAAAAAGCAGGGGTAGCCATCCTTATCTCAGATCAAGCAAAAGCAAAAATTGATCTAATTAAAAGAGATAAGGAAGGAAACTATATCTTGCTAAAGGGTACTATAGACAATGAAGCAATATCAGTATTAAACATATATGCACCAAGTGGTATAGCATCTAACTTCCTAAAGGAGAAGTTAAGAGAGTTGTGAGAAGAAATAGACAGCAAAACTATAATAGTGGGAGATCTCAATCTTGCACTCTCAGATTTAGATAAATCAAATCACAAAACAAATAAGAAAGAAATTAAAGAGGTAAATAGAATATTAGAAAAATTAGGTATGATAGATCTCTGGAGAAAACTGAATGGTGACAGAAAGGAGTATACTTTCTTCTCAGCAGTTCATGGAACCTACACAAAAATTGACCATATATTAGGACATAAAGACCTCAAAATTAAATGCAGGAAGGCAGAAATAGTAAATGCTTTCTTTTCAGATCACAATGCAATAAAAACTACATTCAACAAAAAGTTAGGTGTAAATAGACCAAAAAGTAATTGGAAACTAAATAATCTCATCTTAAAGAATGATTGGGTGAAACAGCAAATTATAGACACAATTAATAATTTCACTCAAGATAATGACAATGGTGAGACATCATACCAAAATTTATGGGATGCAGCCAAAGCGGTAATAAGGGGAAATTTTATATCCTTAGAGGCTTACTTGAACAAAATAAAGAAAGAGAAGAGCAATGAGTTGGGCCTGCAACTTAAAAAGTTAGAAAAAGACCAAATTAAAAACCCCCCCAATCAATTACTAAACTTGAAATTCTAAAATTAAAAGGAGAAATTAATAATATAGAAAGTAAAAAAAAAAAAAACTATTGAACTAATAAATAAAACTGAGTTGGTTTTATGAAAAAACCAATAAAATTGATAAACCTTTGGTAAATCTGATTAGAAAAAGGAGAGAGGGAAATCAAATTAGTAGTCTTAAAAATGAAAAGGGAGAACTTTCCACCAATGAAGAGGAAATTAAAGAAATAATAAGGGGTTACTTTGCCCAACTTTATGCCAATAAATTTGATAACCTAAGTGAAATGGATGACTACCTCCAAAAATATAGGCTTCCCAGATTATCAGAGGAGGAAGTAAATTGCTTAAATAGTCCCATTTCAGAAAAAGAAATAGAAGAAGCTATTAATCAACTCCCTAAAAAAAAAAAAAAAAATCCCCGGGACCAGATGGATTTACATGTGAATTCTACCAAACATTCAAAGAACAATTAGCCCCAATGCTATATAAACTATTTGAAAAAATAGGGAATGAAGGAGTCCTACCAAATTCCTTTTATGACACAGACATGGTACTGATACCTAAACCAGGTAGGTTGAAAACAGAGAAAGAAAATTATAGACCAATCTCCCTAATGAATATTGATGCTAAAATCTTAAATAAGATATTAGCAAAAAGACTCCAGAAAATCATCCCCAGGATAATACACCATGATCAAGTAGAATTTATACCAGGAATGCAGAGCTGGTTCAATATTAGGAAAACTATCAGTATAATTGGCCATATTAATAATCAAATTAACAAAAACCATATGATCATCTCAATAGATGCAGAAAAAGCATTTGATAAAATCCAACATCCATTCCTATTAAAAACTCTTGAGAGTATAGGAATAAATGGACTTTTCCTTAAAATAATCAGGAGCATCTATTTAAAACCAGCAGTAAGCATCATATGTAACAGGGACAAACTGCAACCATTCCCAATAAGATCAGGAGTGAAACAAGGTTGCCCACTATCACCGTTACTATTTAATATTGTATTAGAAATGCTAGCTTTGGCAATAAGAGTTGAGAAAGAGATTAAAGGAATAAGAATAGGCAATGAGGAAACCAAATTATCACTCTTTGCTGATGATATGATGGTATACTTAGAGAACCCCAGAGACTCTACTAAAAAGTTATTAGAAACAATCCACACCTTTAGCAAAGTTGCAGGATACAAAATAAACCCACATAAGTCATCAGCATTCTTATACATCACTAACAAAACCCAACAGTTAGAGTTACAAAGAGAAATTCCATTTAAAGTAACTACTGATTGTATAAAATATTTAGGAATCTATCTGCCAAGGGAAAATCAGAAACTTTATGAGCAAAACTACAAAACACTTTCCACACAAATTAAGTCTGATCTAACCAACTGGAAAAATATTAAATGCTCTTGGATTGGGCGAGCAAATATAATAAAGATGACAATACTACCTAAATTAATCTATTTATTTAGCGCTATACCAATCAGACTCCCAAAAAACTATTTTGATGACCTAGAAAAAATAACAACAAAGTTCATATGGAAAAACAAAAGGTCAAGAATTTCAAGGGAATTAATGAAAAAAAAAATCAAATGAAGGTGGCCTAGCTGTACCAGATCTAAAATTATATTATAAAGCAGCAGTTACTAAAACCATCTGGTATTGGCTAAGAAATAGACTAGTTGATCAATGGAATAGGTTAGGTTCAAAGGACAAAACAGCCAATAACTTTAATAATCTAGTGTTTGACAAACCCAAAGACCCCAGTTTTTGGGATAAGAACACAGTATTTGACAAAAATTGCTGGGAAAATTGGAAATTAGTATGGCAGAAACTAGGCATTGACCCACACTTAACACCGTACACCAAGATAAGGTCAAAATGGGTTCATGACCTAGGCATAAAGAATGAGATTATAAATAAATTGGAAGAGCATAGGATAGTTTCTCTCTCAGACCTGTGGAAGAGGGAGGAATTTATGACCAAAGAAGAACTAGAGATCACTATTGACCACAAAATAGAAAATTTTGATTATATCAAATTGAAAAGTTTTTGTACAAACAAAACAAATGCAGACAAGATTAGAAGGGAAACAATAAACTGGGAAAACATTTTTACAGTCAAAGGTTCTGATAAAGGCCTCATTTCCAAAATATATAGAGAACTGACTCTAATTTATAAGAAATCAAGCCATTCTCCAATTGATAAATGGTCAAAGGATATGAACAGACAATTCTCAGATGAAGAAATTAAAACTATTTATAGCCATATGAAAATATGCTCCAAATCATTATTAATCAGAGAAATGCAAATTAAGACAACTCTGAGATACCACTACACACCTGTCAGATTGGCTAGAATGACAGGGAAAGACAATGCGGAATGTTGGAGGGGATGTGGGAAAACAGGGACACTGATACATTGTTGGTGGAATTGTGAACACATCCAGCCATTCTGGAGAGCAATTTGGAACTATGCTCAAAAAGCTATCAAACTGTGCATACCCTTTGATCCAGCAGTGTTTCTACTGGGCTTATACCCCAAAGAGATACT